>NC_141691.1:1019278756-1019878756 GCF_964263255.1 Lissotriton vulgaris | reverse complement strand
GAATGTCAGAAGTCAGGATCCGTGCACAGCTGTACTTAGGACCTCATCAGAGAAGAAATGATTGAAATAGGGTTCGGATCCATCTTCCAAACATGCTGCTCCGAAGTATAAATTCTCCTTCTTCACAGGTACCTTCCCCTGTGACTTCACCTAGCCTGCTAGCAGTTGAAGGCAGACAATCTGTCATCTCCCAGTGCAGCAGCTCTCTAACACTGCAACGATGAGTCCACCATGCTGCTATCAATCAATCAATCAGAGCATTTGTAGAGCGCACTACATACCCGTGAGGGTGCCAAGGCGCCGAGGGGAGGGGGGGGGGGGGTACTGCTACTGCTCAAAGAGCCAGGTCTTGAGGAGTCTTCTGAAGGTGAGTAGGTCTTGTGTCTGCCAGAGGTGGGTGGGAAGGGTGTTCCAGGTCTTGGCGGCAAGGTAGGAGAAAGATCTACAGCCGATGCGGGGGACGATGGCAAGGGCGAGGCCGGCGAAGCTGAGCTGGTGGGTGAGGGTGTAGAAGCTGAGTCTGCTGTTCAGGTAGGCTGGTCCGGCGTTGTGGAGAGCTTTGTGTGCATGGGTAAGGAGCTTGAAGGTATTCCTCTTGTCGACGGGGAGCCAGTGTAGGTCTCTCAGGTGGGGGGAGATGTGGTTGCGTCAGGGGACGTTGAGGGTCAGTCGGGCGGAGGTGTTTTGCATGCATTGTAGCCGACGCAGGTGTTTGGCTGGGATTCCTGCTTAAAGTTGGTTGCCATAGTCCAGCCTGCTGCTGACGAGGGCCTGTGTCACTGTTCTTCTAGTTTCGGTGGGGATCCACTTCTAGATCCTGCGGAGCATGTGGAGGGTGTTGAAGCAGGAGGAGGAGACCCACTGACCTGCTTAGACATGGAGAGGGAGGAGTCGAGGATGAATCCTAGGTTGCGTGCGTGGTCGGTGGGTGTCAGCGCTGCTCCCAGTGTGGTCAGCCACCAGGAGTCGTTCCAGGCTGAGGGGGTGGGTCCGAGGATGAGGACCTCCATCTTGTCCGAGTTCAGCTTCAGATGGCTGCTCCTCATCCAGTCGGCGACGGCCTACATTGTCTTGTGGAGGTTGGTTTTAGCGGTGTGCATGGTTTGGTGAGGGAGAGGATGAGCTGGGTGTCGTTGGCGTACGAGATGATGTTGAGGTCGTGTTGGCGGGCCACTTGTGCGATGGGGGACATGTAGACGTTGAAAAGCATCGGGCTGAGGGATGAGCCTAGGGGGATGCCGCTGATAATATCGGTGGCTTCGAATCGGAAGGGGGGGAGGCGGAGAGGAAGGACGTGGTCCAGTCGAGGACCTTCTCTTGGATCCCGGCTACTTGGAGGTGTGTCTTCAGAGTGCGGTGGCAGACCGTGTCGAAGGCAGCTGACAGGTCCAGGAGGATGAGGACTGAAGTTTCGCCGTTTTCTAGTTGGCGCCTGATGTAATCTGTGGCAGTGATGAGGGCTGTCTCTGTGCTGTGGTTTCGTCTGAAACTGGGAGGGGTCTAGGATGTTGTTGTCTTCGAGGTTGCGGGCCAGTTGTATGTTGACTATTTTTTCGATGACCTTCGCTGGGAAAGGGAGTAGGGAGATGGGCCGGAGGATTTTGAGGTCCTTGGGTCCGCCTTGGACTTCTTAAGGAGGGTGCTGATTTCGGCGTGTTTCCAGCTTTCCAGGAATCTCGCTGTTTCGAAGGAGGAATTGATGAACTTACGTAGTTGGGGTGCGATGATTGCGTCTGCTTTGTTGAATACGTGGTGAGGGCACGGGTCTGACGGAGCTCCTGAGTGGATGGCGTTCATGATCTCGCGTGTTTTGTCGCCGTTGACGTTGACCCAGGAGATTAGACGGATGGTGTGGGTGGTGCTCGCAGGGGGGGTGGGTTCTGTCGTAGTCGGGTGGTTGTGGTGTTGAAGCTGTCATGGATGTCAACGATCTTGCGGTGGAAGAAGGTGGCCAGCGAGTCGCACAGTTCTTGTGAGGGCGGGATGTCATTGGTGTTGACGCTAGGGTCGAAGATTCCTTCACAATGCGCTGAAGAGCTCTTAGCTATTGTGTGCATTGTTCTCCAGGCCGTTTGTGAAGGAGGATCTCCTGGCTAGTCTGATGAGGTGGTGATGTCTGCGGGTGGCGTCCTTGAGGGCCGCGTGGCTGTCCAGTGTGTGTTTGTGGAGCCATTTCTTCTCAAGTCTCCTGCATGCGTGTTTGGAGGTCTGGAGCTCCTCAGTGAACCAGGTGGATTTCCTGCTGGTGTGACTGTTGGAGGGTATCTTGGGTGGTGCGACGGTGTTGGCACAGGCGTTGATCCATGTTCTGAGGTTTCGGGCGGCGGCCGCTGGGTCTGTGTGGTCGGTAGGTGGGTTCTGGGCGAGGGTGGTGGTCAGCTGGTCTTCAGTGACTTTGCTCCAGCAGCGGTGGTGTAGCAATTGGGTGCGGTGGTGCGTGGTTGGTTTCTTGAAGGTGAAGTGGATGCAGCGGTGGTCGGTCCAGTGGAGCTCGGTGGTGTGTGGTAGGCGATGTGGGTGCTCATGGAGAAGATAGGGTCCAGTGTGAGTCCGGCGGCGTGGGTGGGCGCAGTGACGAGTTGCCTGAAGCCGAGGTTGGCGAGATTGGCGATCAGGGTGGCGGAGTTGGCATCGTTGTTGTTCTTGAGGTGGAAGTTCAGGTCCCTGAGAAGTATGTAGTCTGTGGAGGCCATCGCTAGCTAAACCATTCTACTGAAAAGAGCAGGCTGTTTCCAGAAGAATGTGGCAATGTAAAAGACAGATTGTGTCAATGCCTCTTGATGGGTCTGGTACGGAGCTAGCTACGGTATATGCAAGACTCTACTTCCCAGACTGCTTTTAACACTCTTTATGACACCCTAGTCATATATTCCTAACTTGCTGACCAACAATTCTTAGTGGTTGGAAGGAAGCGTTCATTGGTGATTGTACACAATATTGTGATTAATGATATTGACCTACATTTAGGTCTACAACACAATGCTGACCGCTAACATATCTTGAATGTAAGCCTACACTTGGAAGTATAGATTTACTTTTTGTAAATCCCCATATGTTTATCCTGACAGTTGGCAGCATTGTGAGTCGATATAAGTGTAGGATGATTTGTAAATGTCGATATAATTGTAGTACATTATTTTGAGCATATAATCTCTGTTCATGTCACTGTTCCCTTTGCACATCTAAACTACCTATGCAAATAATTTGTGTTGTAAAATGTCTGAATCCCAACAATATCCCACATTTCTGTCTGATTTATTCCTATATGTGTACATTAGTTCAGTAAAACCTTGAAGCAGGACACACATGTCTTACAAATAAGCCAGTATAACCCAATCCAATGTAATCCAATCCAATCCAATCCAATTCAAGCCAATCCAGTCCAGACCAGTCCAATCTAAGCCAATCCAATCAATCCAATCCAATCCAGTCCAGTCCAGTCCAGTCCTGTAGAGTAGCTACTTTTCATGCCATGCATCTTGGCTCATTGAGATTTTGTCAATGCAACTCTCAAAACACTGAAGGAATCTCATAAGTGTATGGGCCTAAAGTGAATATCATCAATATAGTGCAAGTTTGTTAAAATGAGTGTACAATGAGGGCCAGTTTAACTCTGTGTCTTCTTGGTGAGAAACGTTTGTTGCACAATCACAAAAAGTACAAACCCCGGTTCAGAGTGGAAGAAAAGTTATTATTAATTTTAGATTTTGTTGTGTTATTTATTTTTTGGTAATTTGCAATTGTAGCAGATGGCAAACCATTGTACTTCAATAAAAAATAATAAAAAATAAGAAAGAGGGCTATATTTCAGCACTTATAATCAACTTATATTACTAGAAACAACCGGCGAATAAAATAATAACTTTAAAAGGAAATTCCTGCTCTGAAGTACATCAAGGAATGGGCTAGCTCTAAAAAGACAGGAACAATACTCTAGGGGGAAGTGCTGTCGCAAAAGTATCCTGCCTCGCTTAGTTGTTGTGAATGATTTTGGAATTTCCAAAGGGAGATAACGATTATCTTTGAAAATGTATACCACATGTGCCCCTGAAAGCACTAGTGCACTCTCCAAGCATGATTATTACTCCTGTACCAAGGCTTAATGGTGCAAAACACTCTATTTTGAAGTTGTGTCAAACTGTGAAAGATGACCAATATAAGGATTTCAAGATTGGATGGATCTATTATAACTCCAGACCCTAGAGGAAAGCGAGCAGCTGAATTAAAAACACCTTTTAATGTAAGAAGGTGTTTTTCGAAGGACGCGCAACATGGTATTTGCACCATCCACTAAGAACAAGAACCATGAACTGGACTCTGTCAAAAGAAGAAAGTGTTTCAGGTGTTCAAGAGATAACAGTTGACAATGAGCAGCCTGAGCGTTTTTGCTAACTGTGCCCAAAATGTAAGTTTCAAGTCAAGACTAAAGACTAAATGATTGACTGACTCAACAATATTGGGTATAATGGCACTTTAAGTTTAGCAAATTAACACATGG
The DNA here is from genome assembly GCF_964263255.1 of Lissotriton vulgaris. Taxonomy (NCBI): domain Eukaryota; kingdom Metazoa; phylum Chordata; class Amphibia; order Caudata; family Salamandridae; genus Lissotriton; species Lissotriton vulgaris. The sequence continues at coordinate 1,019,874,258 of NC_141691.1, read as the reverse complement.
TCAGTTTTTCTGGTCTAAATGTTCCCAGTGCAGCTTTTATTCAGGCCTCAATAGCTGTGGTGCAATTCTAGAGCCAGTGAAATCTAAATCTGATGGTGCTCACAGACAATTCTGAGTACTCTTGTTTTACTGATGGATGTAGAACTCAGAACATGCCATCAAATCCCTTAGTGATTCAATATTCAAATTAAAGAAATCTCTGTAGAGGACCGCACACAGCACCCATAGATGCTCATCTGAAATCTCCAAGTGCACACAGTGAAAAATGATATAAAACAATCACAGATTCTTCCTTCCAAATCCATGCGAGTTGCAGACATAAACATTAGAATCCCAGAGTCATAACAATGAAAATAAGCTAATAAATCTAACAGTATGTGAAAGCATCAGCAGTGAAGAATAGGTCAAGAGAGAGATGGGGCGTGGCTAGCCGGGCTGCGAGATGGCCGCCATTTGAGGGAGCTCCACCGGTCATGGCAAAAAATCCTTAATTAATCCTGCAATTAGCAGCTACCGGAGCTTAAAGTTGGCGCCCTGACACCCTACGCCCCTGCTGTGTGTGGCTATCGCCTCAGAACTTTCCGGGGTTACATCCCAGCGCTGCTCCGGCCTCACGGAGCCGGCACCGAGACACCGCCATTGCCCAGAGCCGGACCTAGTGACTCCATATCCGGCTGGGCAGAGCACTTGAGCCCGTGGTCATGAGGCCTTGACTCCGCCAACACTGCGGACCTCGCGGGCTGCACCAGAGTCCCGGGAAACCTTGCAAGAGGAGAACAGGTGCATCAAAATGTGCCTGGTGCCGGCGGGCTGCGCCTTCCACCCGCATCAGAAGTAACTGCGGGGGAGTTGTGGAGGGATCGCCGAAGCGACCTTGGGTGCCATTTTCAAGCATTCGGCAAGCCCGGGGGCGGGCGGTGACTCCGTGGTGCTGATACCGTTGCTGTGGAGGGAGAGGTACGGGGTTGCGCTGCAACTCTCCGGTAACACTGATTGCATCCCGCCTCCCCCCCGTCGCAATCCACTAGAGAACGATGCTGCTCTCTTTCACTGCGCTACTGGTGTGGATGATTTGGGGAATGCAAGGCTGTTAGTACACTAGGACACAGTGCCCAATCGTCATACCTACAGCATTCTGTCCCGTCTGAGGTCCGGGCCTGGGGCATCTGAACCATAAGACTACATACGCACTGGCGGGCGCCTTGTGTTGCCGCCATTCCACCAGTCAGCCGCTGGGAGGACGCGTGCGCCATTTCCCGCGCACGACCTTTCCGGACCATTGTGGGAGCTGGTACCAGAGCAATCTTGATAATTTTGCCCATTGGTCTTACAGTGTTTCATATGGACGTCAGCCTACCCCCGGCGCTTCGGAGGGGTGGGGATGCGAGGCTGACCCTGATTGCGCTGCTGACTTTTGTTCGCCCTGCGGCTGCCGCGCTGTGAAATTACAGGTGCATCTGGGAGTGCGTGGGAGAGTGATACCTCGGGTGGACCCGCGGTCTTGGCTGCGGGTTGCCCCAACCTGTTCCCATCATGGGGAGAAATGACGCCAAGCAAACCAAGATCTCGTTTGATAATTCCAGACCTGCCAAGCCTAAAGACACACAGGGAGCAGATGGAGGTGCGGCCGGACGCCCGGAGGGTGGCACTGACCGGGAGGAAGAGGTCAGAACCTTGATGTTGGATGTGCGCTCTAGTTTACGAAATATAGATGCGAAGCTGGACACGCTCACTACCCAGATGGACCAGGTCAGAAAGCAGGCCTCCACCCATGAAACCAGGCTAGACGGGCTCGAGAACAGACATACTGAGGACGTGGAGTTTCAACGCGACACGAAAGAACAACTCCTTCAAACGGACAGGCTGCTCATGATTATAAAGGCGAAGAATGATGATTTGGAGGCGCGTTCTCGAACAAACAACCTCCGAATCACTGGAATTCCGGAGACGACCAACACTGGAAAGATGGAGGTCTATGTCACTAATCTGCTTCATGAACTGTTCGACCCGAATCTCTCCCCGGTCTTTGTAGTGGAGCGCGCCCATAGGGCACTCGGCCCGAAACCGCCAGTGGGTTGTTCGCCAAGGCCTATCCTGGCGAAACTCCTGAACTATCAAGACAGGGACTTGATTCTGAAGCTGGCACACGAGAAAGGTCAAATAACTCACGACGGTAATAAACTTTCATTCTACCCGGATTTTACGCCTTTGGTCCAAGCGGCGAGAAAAGAGTTCATACCTGCTAAACGTCTATTGCTACAAGCACAAATTCCTTTTGCGCTCCTATATCCTTCCAAACTAAAAGTGACACACGAAGGGTCGGCGCACTTCTTCACGGACGCCAAATCCGCCCTTAAATTTGCAAAACATATTTGTGGCACCAAGAAGAAAGCTACGCGTGGGCGCCAGGATCAGGACAGAGATCAGCTAAGTGATAATGATTGAGACTCTCTGTTGTTTCACTTATGTGCATTGCTAAATCTGGCTGGGGAGGTTCAAATGAGTTTTGTCTGTGCACGCTGATATGCCCCTAGGTGGACATATGTTCTACTGGGTGTAGGGATGGTATCCCTGGACATGATGTTTTGCTGCCTAGGGGTCAGATTCAAGTTACTCACTACAGTACGATGCATACTATAGGGCGCTGACGGGAGCTACTGGAGCTGCTGACTTTCACCCCATGGCCACCCTGTGCAAACAGGGATGTATGCCTGGGGATCATCGCCCGCCTGGTGTTTTTCCCAATGTTTGTGTGTTTTGCAGGGAATATTACTCAACCTGTTTGGGGGATTGGGGTGGGCGGGGGGTTGGAGGGGTTTGGTTGGGGTTTGTCGTGGCATCAGTCATTGTGCCAGAAGAACTGGCTTAATATGTATCACGGGTCGTCTGTTTCTTTACAGGGCAACTGCTACGTTGGTTTGACGGGGAAAACATGAGAGCATCTAGAGATGTTGTTATAATACTGACATGGAACATACGGGGGTTGAATGACAATAGGAAGGCTAGATTGATGCATGCACAGTTACTGAGACATAAGATAGATATATGTTTCTTGCAAGACACCCATCTTAATTCCTCGCCTTCGTCCAGACTCAAACACGGTAGATGGGGTTCTGTTTATTCTGCTATTTACTCTAACTACGCTAGAGGGGTGGCGATCCTTGTGCGCCGTGGGTTGGATTGGAGGCAATGGTCAGCGAACATCGACCCAGAGGGCAGATATATACTGGTTCATGGGAGGTTGTGCGACAGGTCTGTGGTGCTGGTTAACGTGCACCGTCCAAACTCAGATGTGCCTGAGTTTTTCAGAAAGATTTGGGCACACATTGTTCAGTTTGATTGTCCTACTGTTGTCTGGGGGGGGACTTTAATGTGGTGCTAAACGACGAATTGGACATGAAGGGCTCGTCTAGACAGTTGCACCCCCTTGCTCGCCAAGCTTTTACTGACATCATGACGGAAGGCCACCTGACCGACATTTGGAGACTTAGACACCCAGAGGGTAGGGAGGGCACCTGTATATCTAGCCACCAAGCTGCTTGGTCTAGACTTGATTTTTGGCTAATATCCCCTAGGTGGCGCTTGGGCTGTGGATGTTCGACATCTTGCCCGATCACTGTCAGACCATGCGCCGTGCCTTCTCGAACTGACCCCACCCGACTCCCCCACACGCGCTTTTAGTGGAAGGCTTCCTCCCCACGCCTTATTGGATGGTGCCTTCAAAGAAGACATTAGGAATGACATCTCAGACTACTTCTCCCTGAACTCTGGTTCTGTATCCACCGAGTCAGCATTATGGGAGGCTTTCAAAGTGGTTATTCGGGGGCAATGCATTGCAAGGCAGGCTGGCATTCTAAAAGCTATCAGAGGTACATTGAGCACGTTGGAGGGGCAGTTGATAGATCTTGACCGCATATTCTGCACTGAACCTAGCCCCGCAATTGCAGCCAAGATAAAAGAGTAGCTGCTGGCCTTTGATGAGGAGGCGCATCGTGAATTGAAGTTCTTAGGCAAACAGGCTGAGGCCCGTCGATACGGAGAGGGTGACAGGCCGAGCTGTACTCTGGCAGGCCTACTTAAAAAATCATCTGCAGCCCAATTTATCCACACCATTCAGCAGCCTGACGGCACTACAGTCACGGATAAGGGTGAGATCCTGCAGCAATTCAAATCTTTCTATTCCCACCTCTACACTACCGCCCAGCCCGAGATCCCAGCACACTTCAACGACTTCCTGGACTCCATAGCGCTGGTGTGGTTTAACGGCATGCATCGCAAGTATATGGACATTCCAGTTACGGTTAAAGATATTGGGAAAACAATTCAGAGTCTCCCGCTCAACAAATCCCCACGGCTTTTTACAAGGCATACTCGGAAGAGCTTGCGCCATGACTACATGCAGTCTATGCGGAGTCACTGGAGGTGGGCATCTTGTCGGCATCCATGAGAGAGGCTCTCATAATGACGCTTTTGAAGCCGGACAAAGACGAGACGTCGTTGGACTCCTATAGACCCTTATCTTTAATAAACGTAGACGTCAAAATATATGCCAAAATTGCAGCCGACCGGCTACAGCCCCTCCTTCCGATAGTGGCACTACCGGATCAGTCGGGCTTTATACCTGGTAGGTCTACGGCACATAACCTGCGGACACTTTTTTCGGTACTGCATTATCTTGACCCCACGGTGCAAGCTGCCGCCGTATTTCTGGACGCCACAAAGGCGTTTGATACCCTAGAGTGGCCGTATTTGTTCCGCATTTTGGAGCGTATGGGAGTCAGTCCTATTTTCCTTGCCCAGATAAAACTTCTGTACACTAGCCCGCTGGCTCGTGTGAGAGTCAACGGTATGATCTCCGAACCATTCGAAGTTACTTGTGGCACGAGACAGGGCTGTCCCCTCTCCCCCCTACTGTTCGCTATCACGATGGAACCACTTTCAGCCTGTATTAGGCAGCACCACACGGCGAGAGGGATTGGCTTCAGTTCTCGCAGCTTGTTGATATCCATTTATGCGGACGACGTGACGCTGTATGTACTTAACCCTTCAACCAATCTGGACCCCCTGCTGCGGGAATTCGTCAAATTTGGAGGATTGTCTGGCATAGCTATAAATTGGGCGAAGTCGGTTGTGTTCCCTCTGACTGACGGCACCCCTGAGGTGCGGTCCGAGTTTCCATTGCGCTGGTCAGCTGGCGAGATCAAGTATTTACGGGTCTGGTTTAGCCGTAATCTACAAGATATCTGGTCCCTAAACTTTGGGCGTGCTATTGACTGGCTAGAAAGCAAGGTGGCGATTTGGTCCAGGTTGCCGCTCTCCCTTGCAGGCCGGGTTGCCTTAACCAAGATGGTAATCCTCCCCAAGTTTCTCTATCTATTTAGCAATATACCGATCCCACTCACCAGTCACTTTTTCGCGTGCCTTCGCTCCCACTTGATCTCTTTGGTGTGGGCTGGCGGACAAGCCAGGGTCACTTGGGCATTGTCGCCCAATTACAGGTTACGCCTCTTTTACTTCAAATTCTTACATCGCTACTATCGTACCCCGATTAGCCTCCACCGCATGCACCTACGTGAAAATGCAAAATGTTGGAGATGTGGTCTTGACAATGCCAGTTTTTGCATGTTGCATGGCTCTGCCCTAAGCTCGTTGATTTCTGGCAAGAGATATTTGTTTGTGTAAATCAGATAGTTGGCAGGACTGCTGAACCATCCCCATATCTGGGCCTGCTGGGGTTGGTAAACGAAACCTTGCCTAACAGGAGGAAATTGCATGCTCTACTCTTGCTGTACGCTAGGCGACAAATTGCACTCAAGTGGGGAAGACGTAGGCTGCCCAAGGTCTCAGACTGGCTATCGGATGTTACCTATGGTCATACTCAGCTAGGTGTCTACTGGAAGTCTATGCCTGCTGCCTCTCGACCCCGTGATATCTGGGAGCCCTTTGAACAGTGGGCGTCGACTAGGGCGGCCTCCCCCGCCCCAGTGGTTGGGTCTTTGGCACAGGATGATAGGGTGGAACGGCCCCCTTAGATTGCTACTATGCACGTTCAACATAAGTGCTGCCCCGGTTCGGTCGGTCCTTCCCCTCTGGCATGGGATCATGGGCTGGGCTCCTTCTGGGACCAGGTCTCCGATGCCCCCTCGATCAAATGTGACCCCTGTATGTTCACACCCATGGTACTTCTCTGTCCAATTTCAATATGTTCTGTTTGTATGTGGACGCCCTGTACCTCTTATACGCTATCTATGTTAGATACTGCTTGACTCCATATATGCGATATTCGGATATTTGTGCACCAACTGATGCTAAGTTAGCTTGGTTTTCTTTTTTTCTTTTGTTCTAAGGGATTGTTGATTTCCCTTCTACCTTTGGGTATTTACTCTGTAGGATAGGTCCAGTTCACACACGATGCAATTTTTATGATTTATATCACCTACTCTTTAGGGTCCATTTGTCCTTATCTGAAAACATGACTCATGATGTTATTTTGTGTGAATAGGATGCATAGCTTCATAATGGTCATCAGTAACTGCCTGCTATCACGTAATGCTATTCTTTATTTCACCTCTTGTTCACTTTGTTCCGTCCAAATGCCGGCTGTTGCTATATGTTACCCTACATTATTCGCGGCTGGCCCTTAGTGGTTGTAGGCGGCTTGCTGTGTCAATATACCATCCTCTTTGTTTTTCTGACTGATGTCCTGTATCCGATTTGTGACGTTGCCGGCCACTATGTGGTTGTAGGCACTGAGCTGTGTCCATGGTCATCACCCACAATAAAGGTTTCGGAAAAATAAAAAAAAATAAAAAAATAAAAAATAAAAAAAAAGAATAGGTCAAGAAACTGAAAGAATTGAGGAGAGGGTGTATCTGCAACATTACAGCACTTACAATATTTCCCCCCGCAAAATGGCAGAAATGTCAGTAGTGAAAAATAGCGAATGCAGATGCATTAAGATTGAGTTTTTTGTGTGTGGGCTAATCATTCCTTCTTATTATGGTTCTGCTTACCAATTCAGCTGTCGCCAAATAATTATTTGAGATTCACAACAAGGGGTGCTTTGGCTTCACCCACATGTTGGGGCCTAGGAGTACATGGTGGGTCTTATGATCTGATCGAGTGCTGCAGGGTGATGCAATCAACATCAGAGATGGCAGCGGTCAGTCTCTACGCCCAGGACGTGAACAGAGCCATCCTTGCCTGGAGGGGATCGGTGGGCGATCGCAACCCGTCTTCTTGCCATGCCGCTGACCTTTTCTCTTCCGCCACCTGCCAACTGGTGCACCCGGGCACCGCGAAGGGGAGCCCGGGGTGCGTGTGAATCACCGTGCTCTACCTCAAAGCCGTGCAGGAGGCGAAATCAGCAGGAAATAGTTCACACGTACTACTTCAGTTTTGCTCCAGAGCCTTGCAACTGGGGTTTTTATTCAATTAAGAATGATCCTTGGAATAGTTACGAGCCCTGAGCTGGTTGCCTGACTTCAAGATGGTGCCCGCTCGAGACACATCATCACTGGGAAGCAACAATTAAACAGGACTGCTTCTACATTTAACCTGTCTGACTGCCCTTAAAGTGACGCCTGTATCAAGAAATTATTTGATTAACTTATCAATTTGGGCCTCTCTCCCACACTATTCCTAACAATGAAACTAGCCTGACTGTCCGGACATGGACGTCTTAAGGAACTAGGTATCTAGAGGATCTTCACTATAGCTGGTCTTGAGGTAAGCCTCTTTTACTGATTCACTGGGCATGAGGTCAGCCCCTCCTCCGCTCGCCTGCTTTCCCTTGCTCTGAGCCCGCGACCCGACGTCCTCAGCGCCATGGTTGAGGGTTGAAGGTATAGCGCAAGGGCGCTGTGTGTCGCACTTCGTACCCCCATAACTTCAATGACGAAGTGCGTGGTTGGCTGCCTAGTCATATTTTAATGAAGGCCTGACTGTTGCCTCTCCTCTGGCCCCCATTATGGCCGATGAAGCTGAAACTCTTTTACTTGCTGCTCAATGTGACGGAGCAGGAGGGTTGCGCCGCATCTCCCCTGAACTCTGACTAATCTAATGCACCCCCGGTTGTCCGGACCCTTAACTGTCGACGGTCGAATCTCCCTTCTCCTTCTGGCCTCCCCTAACTACCTTCACTAGCTCCTCTATTCGCTCATGTCTTACTGCGGACCAATTATTACATAGGAATCACTGCATCTCCTGGGCCTCCCTAAAAATCCTTACAGAAACAGTCGCCCACCTGGACCTAAATCGGCACCTCCTCGTTTCTCCTACAAGACATCCTCAGTCAACACCACTCAAAATGGGGTGATGCTAAACTCCGCACAGGAAATTCTACTCAGTGTGCTAACTGTATCCCTGGATTGGTAATTCTGCCCAATACTTAATGTGAATTGTGTTAATTTTTCTTTTTAACTATTTATTATTTAGTCTAGATGCAATCGTAATGGTTTGCCTAATTTCTGTCTTCGTTTGTGGATATTAGTCTTGTTATCTTCCTCTGCTCTACGTGCACTCATTATAGTCCCCCCACTTTATTTATCTACCTCTGCTCTACATGCACGCATTATTGACTCCCTCACTTTATTTATCTCCACTGCTTACAAATTTTATTTTCCATGGATTGTTTATACTGCACAAAACGCCTTGTAAATTGTGTTATGTATTTTATTATTTTTTTGTCCACTATTTAGTTTTGGAGCTTCCATAATGGTTGACCTCATTTCTGTTTTTGCACTTTCGTAATGCTGCCCAATACGTAATGTAAATGGTGTTTATTTTTCTTTTTATCTATTTAACACTTAGTCTAGATGTTTTCGTATTGGTTTACCTAATTTCTGTCTTCGTTTTTGGACATTAGACTTGTTATCTACCTCTCCTCTACGTGCACTCCTTATAGTCTCCCCCACTTCATTTATCCACCTCTGCTCTACATGCACTCATTATAGTCTGCACCACTTTATATATCTCCACTGCTTACAATTTTAAATTTCCCTGGATTCTTTATACAGCACGAAATGTCATGTGAATTGTGTTATGCATTTTTACTATTTGTTTGTCCTTCATTAATTAGTTTAGGAGTGATTATAATGGTTAACCTCATTTCTGTTTTTTTACCTTGATACTAGCTATGTTATCTTCCTCTACTCTAAGTGTACTCTTTTGAGTCTCCCCCACTTCTTTTATCTCCACTGACTACGATTTTAATCTTACATTTAACATTTTTCTCAACATTTCTTAGCCTATCTTTTGAAAAACTTGCACGGATGCACCTTTGTCTTCACCTCCCTGCTCATCTTTGATCTGTTTTTCGCTATTGCTCTTAGATCTCCTTCTACCTCCCTCTATTTTGTTCTTCCCCCTATCTTTTTCCACTACCACTTTCCACTTTTTTCTTCTCTCCTGACTAGCACTACCTTCCATTCTACCGCCTCTCTTGACGCTTAACCTACCCACAACCTGCCCTAGAATCTCCCCCTCCCCTCCCCCTAATGCCTCCCACTCGACCAACTACATTCTACGGCTCACAACTCCCCCCCTGAAAAGACCACCTCTACTCCGACATTCCACGGGCCTAAACAGCCACTAATAATATTACCTCTAAACGGACGTTCCCCTCATTCCCACATCTCTCATATTCTCTGCCCACATTGCACTCTACCCCTATCCACCCGCCTCAGTCCTACCCTCACCCCCTGCCCACTAACACTGACACATCATGCCACCCCTCAACCTTAGCTATCTGTCACAGGACTCACCCATCACTAAACATGGACTCAACTCTTGGTCTATCCTTTACAACTCTTACCTTTCCAAAAGCGGCAAGAAAAACTTCAAACACAAACTTCTTATCTGCCATCAAGAAACTTTATTTGTGGACAACTATTTTAGCCTAACCTCCATCATTAAAACTAACTACATCTTCTACCCTAAACGCCCCTCTAAATAGAAAAGTATCTCTCTCTGCCACCTTCCTATCACAAACTCATGTATAATCCCTTATGGTCTGAAACTTTTCACAACTCCTAGCCCCACTTTCAGTTCATTATTCCATAAACTACCATCCACTTCATCTGATAACCTCTCTCCCCCAAACGCAAGTGACGCCCTTGCCCCCTTGATCCATGACCCCGACCCAGCTGATCTCAGACTCACCAATAGATTTTGAAACTCCGACTCACTGATATATCTTCCCACAACGGCATCATCTTCCTTCCCTCTCCTGTTTTTCCTTCATCCCCTTCGACCTTCCAAACCCTCCCTCGACCGGCTCCCCTGCCCCGACTCCTCAATAGCTACACAAATCACCCCTCTCATCTTCTCTCCTAGCAATTCGACTATTTCCCCCACTGCCACCGTAACCACCCCATCGTCATCTAGCGCACTCCCTTGACCCGCAACAACCCCATTATTAACCCCAATCTTTCTCCCATCTCCCATCACACCCATTTACTAGCGAACAGCCCCCTGCACCCCCCTTACGCCCCCTCTCCTCTTTTTGCCCCCAGATGACTCCTGGGACTACCATTTCATACCCTCCTACACCACTGCCTCCTTGCAAACCTAACCCCCCCTCTCCCCTCCTCCTGGTTTCCCACCGATCACACACCCCAATCCACCAATTTTTACAAACTGGGACCACTCTCTCCCCCCACTTGATCCCCTTTCCTCCTTCACCATCACTCTTCTTACTCAATCTCTCCAAAATATTGAACTCCACCTCGCATCCCTCATGTTTGAACTCTCCTCCCTCAAAAATGATTCAAAATCCCTCGCCACCAAGAATCTTTCCAGTCACACCTATCACCAGGACATCTTTCCTATGAACCTCACACCACATATAAGAAGGGGCTACTCCCCCCACCAAATTCCCCTCTCCTGAGTCCCCAATAGTCAATATGCTCTAAAATTCCACTCCTCCTCTCTAATCATCTCCCCCCTGTTCCTCCTGACCTAATTTTAAACCACCTCGACTACTCTTTGACCACAAAGTCTCTCCCACCACATTCCTTGATCCCAGTGATCCTTGGAACAAGCAGGCTCCTGTCCTCCCCTGCGTCGCCGAGACCTCCGCAACAACTCATCACTACCCACTCCTGTCTCCCCTCAAAAATGAATGACCCCAAACCCCTAAACTGCATACTGGCTAACTGCCGTTCAGTTTCCTGCCATGCAACTGATTTCGCCTCTACAAATCCTTCCAGTCACACCGATTCCTACCTAGGAACCCTGCACCCCACATCCAATGGACTTCTCTCCCTATCGAAAAATCCTCACCCAGGTTTACCCAGCAGTAAACACCCCAGCATTCCACCCTACTTCCCGAACCAATTCCCCCTCCTGATCTTCATGACCTCAATTCTAACCTCCTCTCCCCCACATTGACCACTAACTCTCTCCCTCCTAATTCATCTATCCCTGTGATCCTAGGTACAAGCAGGACCCCGTCCTCCCCTGCATCACCCAGACCTCTGCAACAACTTACCACTATCCACTACTGTTCCCCCACCAAAATGACTGACTGCAAACCCCTCAACTGCATGCTGATCAACTGCCGATCAACTTCCTGCCATGCAATGGAAATCGCTGAGACCACACTCAGTGAATGCATTGACATCGCATTTCTGGCGGAAACGTGTCTCAATGTCCACTCCACATCTATCCTGGACCTGCTCGCACCCCCAGGTTACACCATCCTCAGAAAAGACAGGCTTATTAAAATAATTGGTGAGGGCCTCGCAATAATTTAAAAAGATGAACTTTTACTCATACCTGCCCCGTACCCGGACCTGACTACTTTCGAATATCAGAGTGCCGAACTCATTGTAGAGGGCGCCCCCTGATTTGTTTAAACAATATTTACTAACCTCCTGGCGACCCGTTCTCCTTTGTCGAAGAATTATCTGATCTTCTTATCCAATCAGTGGTCTCCTACTCTAGGAACCTCTTCTTGGGGGACTTCAAATTCCACGGGAAGAAAACCGATGACCCCTCGATCAACATTATTATTGACCTACTTGACATCAGCAACTTGAAGCAACTTTGCAAATCTCCAACTCATGACAAAGGTGCCATCCTTGATGCTGTCATCACCAGCAAGGACCTGGCAGTTCTCTTCAACGTTATCCCCATCGACTGGTCCAATCACCACCTCATCCTCTTCACGATCAACAGCTCCATGCCCCCCTCCTCTAATACAACAAAACAAATTAAACTAACCCAAAACCTCCACTTCATTCCCCCGGGTGAGCTGGAAACAAAAATTAAAGCCCTCCTTTGTCCTACTCCTCTCCTCCACAGCGCTAATGACCTTACAGGACATTACCACAATTCCATTGCTGCGGTCCTTGACCAAATTGCCACAGCCAAACTCAAACCACTAAAAAGCAAACCATCCAAATCTTGGTTCAATGCCGACCTTAACAAAGAGAGGCGAGCCCTCAGACAGACCGAACACACTTGGAGGCAACAGTCCTCCCCTCTAATCTTACACTCCTCAGAGCCGCTAGGGCCAGCTGTAAAAAAACATATCTTCAATGAAAAAGCATCCTTCTTCTGTTCACAACTTAATCGGGCAAAAAATCAACCAAGAGATCTATTTAACATTGTTAAAAACCAAACTACTTCAGCCCCCCTAATCTTCTGGCTTTAGTTGAAAGATGTGATTAAATGGCTAGCTTTTTCTTAGACAAAATCACCAAGATTGACCTATCCTTCACCGTTCCATCCCTACCTCCCAACCTACCTCCTCTCCCTAACTCTCTCCCCATTTCTCATACCACGCCTTCCCTCCCCTCGGACTCTGTTCTACTCGCCACCACTGTCACTCCCACGGTATCCCATCACAATGTCCCCCAGCAGAAAAAAAGTGCCTCCTGATTAACTTTTGTCCTGTCTTAGAAAGTGATATCTTTAGCATCATCTCTAAGTTGAAACCCTCCTCGCATACCAGAGATCCGATCCTGGCCCGTCTAGTTCAGGACCTAACACACATCATCACCCCATACTGGACCTCCATCATCAACTCCTCCCTTACCACCAGCATTGTTCCTTCATCCAACTTGGCCAAATTACCCCATCATGAAAAACGCATCAGCTGACCCAAATGACTTAAATAGCCTACGCCCTATCTCCAACCTCCCTTTCTTATCTAAGGCACTAGCGAAAATCAGTTATCACCTTTATGCCGACGACACCCAACTTTACTATAGGATCAAATCCCATGATGACATTCTTCATCTCAACGATGCCTTGACTAAGATCCAACTATGATTCCATCAAAACCACCTCAAACTCAACCCTAAAAATACTGAAATAATTCTATTCGCTCCCAAAAACAACCCGCTCCCCATTCATCACTGGATCTCAGACATCTAAGCCCTCAACTGCACTCTCTCCTTCTCTAACTCGGTCAAATCCCTCAGCATCAGCATTGATCAGAACCTCTGTCTAATCCCCCACATAAAAAACTCGACCAAAGGTGCTCTCTTCATACTACAGCACCTCAAAAAAATCAAACCCTTCATACCAACCGATGACTTTAAATCTGTGGTGTAATCGTTGGTCCTACCAAGAATTGACTACGGTAATGCCACTCTCGCTGGAAATCCTAATGTCCAACTTGCCCCTATCAAATCCTTTCTCAACCTGACTGCCAGGCTTATCACTGGCTGCAAACGATTTGACCGCATCTTCCCCATCCTCAAGGACCTCAAATGGCTCCTGATTGATGGCAGAACCACCTATAAAACTGCTTGCATCACCCACAAAGCCCTCCACCAAAACACCCCATCCTACCTCACCGACAAATTCCACAAAGCGGGCTGCACCAGATCACTGAGGAGCAGTAACACTCTTATCCTTGTCCCTCCTCTACTAAAAAAGAAAACTACACAAGCTTGCTCTTTCTCCGGTAATGCACCTTCTATCTGGAATGCTCTCCCTAAAGAGCTACGCTGCAACCCCTCCTACCCCTTCTTCAAAAAAGAGCTCAAACTACTCCTTCTAAACAAATACTGGGGCTCCTAACTACTTCAACACTGGCCTTCAAATCCCTCTGTGCCGTACACTGTTCCATCCCACCCTATCTCTCCCACTCTATTATCTTCAAACTGTTGTTTAACCTTGTTCTTCCATGCTTTGCTCCATCTTAATTATGCTAAACATGTGTTAATTGTTTATCTTATGAATTCAAATGTACCAATGCTATATTTCTACTGAATCTGTTATGTGACTTGTAAATCCCTCTGAAACCCCTGGGTCCAGCCAGCGCTATATAAAACCTTTTAAAATAAATAAACAATAAAAAAAGGCCATAGTTATGGCCTGTTTATTATGGGAAGTTATTACCAAGGCAGCAGGCCTGACTTATTTATTGTGAAAGCATACAGTAAGCCTCTAGCAGTGAATTGTTGACACATTATGTTACAGGCTGTCGAAAGGTATTTGATTACATGTAATTTCACAGATTACCATTGTAGCCAAGGGTGATGGTGTTGGTCACCCACTCTGACAATCCATTGGAGTAGAATTTCACTCAGATGATTCCTGTTAGGCCCTATTGTGAAGGGGTATATGTTATTTTGCTGACTGTTATTTTTTCCAATTCTGTAGGCCCGGGTTGTATATAATGTCAAGCCATAGGTAAAGGGTAGAGGCCTTATCAGCTCACTGTAAAAAGTTATATCAGATTCTTAAGAAGTCATCCATTTATAATGAAGTCATGTCAAAGCATGCATGTCTTACTTATTGTGAAATGTATGTGTAAAAGGCAAACAGCCTTAAAGGGTGAATTGTTATTACACCAGGTTAAAGCCCATAGGAAGGTATTTTGTTACATTGAATCTTGGACATTGCTGTAGTAGACAAGGATTTTGGTGCTGATGACCCACCTGAACAAACCATAGAGATAAACGACTTGCACTATGGTGATCCTTATTACGCTCTATTAGTACGGCTGTTATATTATTTTGATAACTATATTTTATACATATTTGTAATTTTACTATGGTATACCTGAGGTCTGCAGACATAGTATCGATGTTCAAATATCGATATACCATTATATCGATGTTTAAATAAGGATATGACAGAATATCGGCCATCAAGAATATCGTTGACCAGAATATCGAAATGCAGGTAAGCAATATTGTTTTAATTAATATTGATGTTAGTAATATCGTTAGTCAAAATATAGTTGTTAATAATATCGATTATTTTCGTGGGTGTTTTGTATATTAGTATATGTGTTAAAATATAGCTTATTTTTATAATGTATGGTTGAATTTTTTACAAGTAATTACTTTTATGTTAATTAATTTTCGTGTATTTTAGTTCCGTAGTGGGTTGTGGGTTAATAGGGGAATAGGGTGGGAAGTAATTTAATTATTATATATTTCATAATAATTTTTTAGAAGTTATTAATTTATTGTGTTTTAGTTCCATAGCCGGTTGTGGGTTTATAGAGGAATAGGGTGGGAAGTAAATTCATTTTAATTATTAATGTTATTAATTATTTTTTTGTATTTAATAATTTATGTTGTTAATTGTGTTAAATAATCTGTTATTAATGGATCAGAGGGCTATACCCACTGGCACCCCAAATCAGCTAAACTTGAATACTTCTTGAATTAGGTTGTATCTACCAGAGAGTGCCACAATTCACAGGTGTAAGATATGTCATTGATAACAGCTACAGACCTGATTGGTTCTCCAGGAAACATATTTTTGTTGCCATAGGTCTGATCTGTTTACTACGAAAAATTATGGTAAACACTATATTGATGGTGAAAAGCATGTGTTAAAATTAACAGACATTTAAAGGTGGATTGTTAGTTCTCTTCATTGAAGCTTACAGATAGGCATTTATTACAAGAAATGTCAGATTACCTTTGGAGGGAATTAATTTGGCGTTGATTACTGCCTCTGACAAACTGTAGGTGGAAATGATTTACACTGTAATGATTCTTGCCAGAATCTCTTCTTAGTTGTCTGCCATGATCTTGTAATAAAAAGAATACATTAATCCATAAATAAAAATATATATATCCATATAGATACACAGAGGGACTTTAAATCCATGCTGGTCTGCCATTTGTCTTTCTGATTGTCATTTACACTCTACTTCCATCCATGACAGCAAATTGCATGGTAAGGATCAGGTATTCATCAGTCATTGGCATTTTTATCCTGTGAATGATGGCTTTTTCTGATCGTGTGTACATTCACTTGAAAATGAGTGCAGTTTATATCAGTGCTAGTTGATCAGTCCTCAAGTGATGTACTTTCTCCTTTTATTGTTCTCCCTCCATTTCTTTGCTTGTCCTCTTTTTATTTTAATGTTTTTTAAGCTGATACTACAGGTCTCCAGGCAATGTTAACTGGTGGTTTGCTTGCAGCTTATTTCATTTACAGTGCATCACATTCAACGTGGCTAATTCTTCTAAACCAGAAGATCATTATGTAATGATGTTGTCCTTAGTGTATTATCATTCTACCATTCCAAAGTGGCCAAGGTGTTGGTTCTAAATGTAGCAGCCATTTCTAAATGTTAAAACAATGAAAGTCTACTTCCAATACCTTTGCAAGACTGACTCCCATTGCTATGTTTAGTTTTGTTATTGCAATTTTTTAAACTTTATCTTGCATATGTTGTTACGTTTGTGTATGTTTTATTGTGGTTATGTCAGAGGTTAATGGAGTGGGGAGTTAGTGGATTGATGAATGGATGCATAAGTTCATAAATGAGTGAAAGAGTCCCTGCTTAATGATGTGTTGGGGTCTACACCCATCAGTAACATAAAAGGCATTTTCATTCAAATGCCAGACCTATTGACATTGCTAATGATTGTCTAAATTGTGATGGAAAAATACTAGAAGTGTGAGCAAGTGTAGGTATTTGTAGGAAAGTGCCCTTTTCGGCATGGTCATCCTACTTTTTGCCTAGTATTTGATATGCTTTCAACTGGAAGTGCACTGGGTTCCTTCTAATCAGGCTCCCAGTGCCAGATCTATTTTGCAAAACTGTACAATTGTTTCCCCCATTTGGCAATTCATTTCATACCCTCTGAAAGTCCCTAAGGGTAGCAGACTGCCGAAAAATGGTAGTCCATGCAACAGTTACATCCAGATTGGACTACGCGAATGGCCTATATCTTGGCCTACCCAAATACTTGGTACATCGCCTGCAGATCGTGCAGAATGCGGCTGCGAGACTGCTAAAACACATCCCTTTTAGACAGGATGTCTCTCCGCATCTACACGACCTGCATTGGCTCCCTGTGGCTAGTAGAATAAAGTTCAAAGCTCTAACCTTGGCGTTCAGAGCACTTAAGGGGTCCTGTCCTGATTACTTAAAACTTAGACTCCCCAGGTATCACCAGGAGAGGCACCTGCGTTCTAACGCTCTGCTTCAGCTCCTCGTCCCTCGCGCCAAAAAAGCCAGACTCGGTGGCAGGTCCTTCTCTGCTAACACGGCAATTCTTTGGAATACCCTGCCGGTCGCCATCCAAGCTGCCACGACTGAATCCTGTTTCAAGAAACTAATAAAGACCTGGCTTTTTGCCCAGAAAAAATAAGCACTCTCCCCCCTTTTTTGTTTTTCCTGCCTAACAAGAGTTGCCCACCTAGCGCCGGGACACCTCCTTGTGAGGTAGCTGATCGCGCTTTAGAAATATCAGTATTATTATTATTATTATTAGAACAAATTGTGTCATCATAAGGTCCTCTGCACCAAGTGCATGCAAATTACCACTGCAGGAAGCGTATCTTGGTGCAGAGAAAAGTGAAAAACGGCATGGCACACAGCCTGTGTGCCATTCATTTCAACTCTGCATTCAGTATAGGTATGTCACCCCTACAGCAGGTCTTACAGCCCTAAGGCAGAGTGCACTATACTACACGTGATGGCATCACCGCATGATACCCCTGTGCTGCTCAGTTTAATTGCTGCGGGGACAAGTGAACAAAGGAGCCATTTTGCAAGCATGTGGTGCACACTGGTAGAACTGAGTTCCCCAGCTATACGATGGCTTCACTGAAAAAAGGGATGTTTGATAAAACATATCTTGTATTAATTACCCTACGCTGATGCCAGTGTCGGACTGAGTAATACTTGCACATAGAGGGCACCTTATTGGTGCCCCCTGAAAACTTACAAGCCACAAGTGTGCTGACTGACTGGTTCTAACCAGCCTGCCACCAAAGATGAGTTTCTGACCCCTAAGGGTGAGGGCCTTTGCTCTCCTGGGCCATAAACCAATACTGCTCGAGCAGGGGCTGCCTGCACCCCCACCCACAGGTTGACCTGCGAATTAGCATTCCAAGACAGAGGAGCTTCAAAGTGGCCCACCACCTTTAGTATGCACTTCTAGCTTCTCTCCCAGGAGAGTAACCAACCCATTTTGTCCATAGTCCTTGGCAACTGAACAGGTGGGAATATTAGCTAAAACAAGATGTTTCAACCATTAGATGAGCATCACCCATGAATTGGGCTCCTGAAGTGGATGCAACTTTTCAGAAGTGACCATCTTGGTGTTGGCAAATTTAGAATCTCTGGGACAAGGTTATGCCCACTTCCCCCAGGAGGTGGCCACATGGGGGCGTAGTGACACCCGGGGTAAGTAGCCCATTGGCTACTAGCCTACACTCCGCTGACACCCCTAAATTCAGTTTTTAGGGGAACCCTGGCACCATAAAATCAGATCCTGTAGAGGAAAAGAAGAAGAAGGGCAGAAGGGCCGCAAAAGCCAGAACTTCAGAAGAAACAACTGACTTGGCACCAGTCCTGCCTGCCTCTTTGCCTATTCTCAACAAATTGTACCAAATTTGTCTCAAGCTGCTGATCCTCCAAAGCCTGAAAATACTACCAGCACTTTCCCAAAGAATCAGGAACTCCTGTGGAACAGTGGATCTATTCCTCTGCATCTTGCAGGTACCAAAGACTGATTGTGAGGCTCCCAGATTGTGAAAACCCGGAAAGCACCACTGCAACCTAGCCACCAAGCCCAAACTGAAGTGGTCCAATGGTACCAACCTGGTCCGAAGATCATGATGACCTATGAAGAAGCAAACACAACAAGTGATGGACAGAATGTGGATCAATGTCACACACTCACCCCAGTCCAAGGATCTGGGCCTAAATCCATCGTTATTTTGCACTCCACACCACCCTGGGTTAGACAATGGCGATATGCAAATCAGCTCTGACCCTGAGCCTCATGGGAACAGTCCAGTCCGAACTACAAAAGCCATGTCCTTCCCAGAACGGAATCAAGCATCCGAGGACCGGACCGGTTTCGAGGTAACACCTCTCATCAGCCCGGCTAGCTTGACTCCAGTGGTGTGGAGTGCCTGGGACCCACGTCTGGGCATCCCCAGCACACTTAGGGCGGAAACTGCAAACACAACAAGTGATGGACAGAATGTGGATCAATGTCACACACTCACCCCAGTCCAAGGATCTGGGCCCAAATCCATTGTTATTTTGCACTCCACACCACCCTGGGTTAGACAATGGTGATATGCAAATCAGCTCTGACACTGAGCCTCATGGGAACAGTCCAGTCCGAACTACAAAAGCCATGTCCTTCCCAGAACGGAATCAAGCATCCGAGGACCGGACCGGTTTCGAGGTAACACCTCTCATCAGCCCGGCTAGCTTGACTCCAGTGGTGTGGAGTGCCTGGGACCCACGTCTGGGCATCCCCAGCGCACTTAGGGCGGAAACTGCAAACACAACAAGTGATGGACAGAATGTGGATCAATGTCACACACTCTTCCCCAGTCCAAGGATCTGGGCCTAAATCCATCGTTATTTTGCACTCCACACCACCCTGGGTTAGACAATGGCGATATGCAAATCAGCTCTGACCCTGAGCCTCATGGGAACAGTCCAGTCCGAACTACAAAAGCCATGTCCTTCCCAGAACGGAATCAAGCATCCGAGGACCGGACCGGTTTCGAGGTAACACCTCTCATCAGCCCGGCTAGCTTGACTCCAGTGGTGTGGAGTGCCTGGGACCCACGTCTGGGCATCCCCAGCGCACTTAGGGCGGAAACTGCAAACACAACAAGTGATGGACAGAATGTGGATCAATGTCACAAACTCACCCCAGTCCAAGGATCTGGGCCTAAATCCATCGTTATTTTGCACTCCACACCACCCTGGGTTAGACAATGGCGATATGCAAATCAGCTCTGACCCTGAGCCTCATGGGAACAGTCCAGTCCGAACTACAAAAGCCATGTCCTTCCCAGAACGGAATCAAGCATCCGAGGACCGGACCGGGGTCCCAGGCACTCCACACCACTGGAGTCAAGCTAGCTGGGCTGATGAGAGGTGTTACCTCGAAACCGGTCCGGGTCAGAGCTGATTTGCATATCACCATTGTCTAACCCAGGGTGGTGTGGAGTGCAAAATAACAATGGATTTGGGCCCAGATCCTTGGACTGGGGTGAGTGTGTGACATTGATCCACATTCTGTCCATCACCTGATGTGTTTGCATATTCCGCCCTAAGTGCGCTGGGGATGCCCAGACGTGGGTCCCAGGCACTCCACACCACTGGAGTCAAGCTAGCCGGGCTGATGAGAGGTGTTACCTTGAAACCGGTCCGGTCCTCGGATGCTTGATTCCGTTCTGGGAAGGACATGGCTTTTGTAGTTCGGACTGGACTGTTCCCATGGGGCACAGGGTCAGAGCTGATTTGCATATCGCCATTGTCTAACCCAGGGTGGTGTGGAGTGCAAAAAAACGATGGATTTGGGCCCAGATCTTTGGACTGGGTTGAGTGTGTGACATTGATCCACATTCGGTCCATCACCTGTTGTGTTTGACCTATGAAGAAGGACACTGAAGAGTCGCTAAAGCAGAAGGGAGAGGAGGAGCATCTGACTGGGGTCCAACCCTGCAGGCCTGTCTGCATGTCCCTGACGAACCTACGGCAAAGACATCTCGTCCTGCAGCTGATGTTGCCTCCAAAACCCGGGAGAACTGCCTGTCTTCAATAAAGACTCAAGAACTGCTGTGAAGCAATGGAACTGCTTCACTGCATCCGGCAGGCACACCAAAGTAGACTGTGAGTGCTCCGGACCGCAAAAAGCAGACACTGCAAAGCACCACTGACCCGTGCTTCCGAGACCCAGGTGTAGTGGTCCATTGGTGCCAGGATGGTCATCCGATCCTGCAGAGACAAAGCTCACCTTGGACTTGCCCACT
This sequence comes from Lissotriton vulgaris, assembly GCF_964263255.1. NCBI lineage: Eukaryota > Metazoa > Chordata > Amphibia > Caudata > Salamandridae > Lissotriton > Lissotriton vulgaris. The sequence continues at coordinate 1,019,853,036 of NC_141691.1, read as the reverse complement.
GTGGACTTTCCGCCGCTGCCTGCAGCCTCTGTTTGCAGCCCCACTCAACTGCAGGTGCTCCTGGCGATGAAAATCAGACTCCTAAAGACACCTCTGCACCCATCACCCCTGCCCTCAGGAGAAGAGGATCAAAGGTGTCCCCATGACCAGGATCATCGCAATAATTGACCTCTCATGTTTGTTCAGCCTGACTGGTTCCCCTAGTCTGAGCCTGCAGCCTCTTTTGCGATGTACTGATCTCCATAAACTTGAATGGGGCACCCAACGTTGGAAGGCACCTCTGCACCCAGCCACCCTAGTGCTGCCTGAAGAGAACTGTTTGTGCTTCTCTGGACCTTGTTCCATACACACCTTAATGTCAGAAGATTGGAGCCATGGGTCACTTTTGAGTGCCTGAATGCAATACATGTTTTTCCTCCAGCGGTTAAAATTTCCATGAAGTGCTTCAATTCCGATTCGAAGTATCAAAATCCCCCGAGTCGCTAAAGCAGTAGGCAGAGGAGGAGCATCTGACTTGGGTCCAACCCTGCAGGCCTGTCTGCATGTCCCTGATGAACCTACGGCAAATACATCTCGTCCTGCAGCTGATGTTGCCTCCAAAACCCGGGAGAACTGCCTGCCTTCAATAAAGAGTCAAGAACTGCTGTGAAGTAATAGAACTGCTCCCCTGCATCCGGCAGGCACACCAAAGTAGACTGTGAGTGCTCCGGACCTCAAAAAGCAGACACTGCGAAGCACCACTGACCAGTGCTTCCGAGACACAGCTGTAGTGGTCCATTGGTGCCTAGATGGTCATCCGACCCTGCAGAGACAAAGCTCAACTTGGACTTGCCCACAGTGGACTTTCCGCCGCTGCCTGCAGCCTCTGTTTGCAGCCCCACTCAACTGCAGGTGCTCCCTGTGTAATCAGGTCACCCTCATGACCGGGTTACGAAATAATCTGTTGGTGCTGTACAAGGAGAAAGTGACAGGAGATAGAATAAGAATAACAAGAGTCAGCAGACGAAGCAAGCAATTTAAAATGAACGTGCAGTGGGGGAAAAAGATAGGGGGAAGGTACCAGTAGCGGAGTAAGGTGATTGTACATGTAAATTGGAATGACAATAGTACCCAAGCAACATTGTGCAACAAAATCCAAGAGGAATAGTACATTTAGAGCTGCACTCCCGGTCTGGTGTGCACTGAGAACAATCTGTAAAGTAACAACAGGAAGGAATAAGGAGGGCATGCTAAAAAAGAATTTTAGCACAAGGCATACACAGAGAAAAAACCATAGTAAGGTGAACTCTTTAATTATGTCATGTCCTAGATGACATTGAAGTATTTAATTATTTTCACAACAACAATGCCTCTGACACCATAGATAACACTTTTTCTTTTTAACTCAGTAGTCCCTTTTATTGACGCTGGTTAATTAAGCATTTGATTTATGCATTCTTTTTATCTTTTCTTTTATATATTGGTATCCACCTTCAATTTGGAAAACTTATGAATTCAACTCTCCTTATTTCAAATCAAAAATTCCATATATGACATATACACATTTAACCTCTATATGCACAATACATTTACTATGCACTATATATTCATGACATATACATATTTAACCTCTATATGCACAATACATTTACTATACACTATATATACATCAAATTCAAATCTTTATACACATAAATGTTGATCAAAGCAAAACAGCAATGTTTTTCTTCACTTTGTCCTACTTTTATTTTTAAAGGTTGACTGACTGGGGTCCTAGCCTCTTTAGCCTCAGTCTTATCTATTTCTCAAGTCCTAAATAGGGTTGGAGATTTCGCTTCATGCATTTATACTTTGCTACGTGTTTTAATCCTTTGAGTTATTAGTTCTCATAAGGGTAAATCTGAATGCGTAAAGTCCTCCAATCCACTAATGCTTGCCGACGCGTTTCGACCGTCTTCTGGTAGGACAAAAAGATATTTTCATGTACGGTCTTCCTCAGGGCTGTGTGCTTTGTCTGTAAGACATCAAGATACACCTAAAAGATGTAATGATTCATTTCAGTATGTGTATGTACTGGGGGGCTTTAAAAACATCTGTGTATGATTTGAGCTATGTTTGTCACGTACCCTTGTCTTTCGTCATCTGTTGTTCTCAGTTGAGTTCTCACGCTGTGGATTATTCTATTTTCCTGTTTGCGATTTCTTTTTCTATGGAGGTAAGCAGAGGGAGGTGTAAACTGGGTATGAATTTGTTTGAGTGTCACCCATGTTCTTTCTAAATATTAGTCAACTTTTTTGATAAGGACACGACGCTTGGATATCCACTATACATAGTGTATGATCCAATTATTTGATTAAAGCTGCTCGGCGGGGTGCGCCTGTTACTTCCCTACAGGCTTGTGTGCGAGTAGCATACTGTATTGTTTTTGGATAGTGTGCTCGCAAAGTTAGTTAATGCGGCTCTTGCGCTATCATGGGTCTTTCAGAAACCTCATTGAGTGTTTGTTGCCGGCAAATGAGGGCGCTTCGCATTTTAATCAGTGTTCTACGCTAGCTACTTTCCTTCATTTTCATATGCGTGCTAGCAGTCTTATCGGGACTTCGTACCTGTTTGTTCTTTGGCTAGTGGTTTGAGCCGGGCGTACTTCCGGGTGTGAAAACGTCTCCGTGCGAGGCTCCGATACTTCTTGCCTGTTTCTCTGTTGATGCACTTTTTTCGGTTGGCTAAAGCTAGCTTTATTGCAATAGGTCATTCTTGACGTTACGTTGGAGCGGGGTGTGGCCATGTGTTGCATGCTTTCTTATTGGTTGTTTCTTTTTCTGGTTGCTGAGCGACGGATTAGTGTGTCTGACATTTGTTTTGGTATTGATTTGGCAATCCCTCACGGGTCGAGGGATGCCAGAAATACTGCTTGTATAGTTTACCTCCTCATGTGGGCTTCCTGTTTTGCACTTTTTATCCATAGTTCGTTAACTCTGACATTTCGTTTAGTCCTTTTTCCATAGTTCCCAGGTACAGGATGGTTCTCGCTTCAATTCTTGATAAGGTATTATCAATGTTGCTTCCTCTGATATGTTTTAGGACTGTCCATTTCAAGTCTTCTGGTCTATGGCCTTTTTCTATGCAATGTGATGCCATGGGTGCATTAGGTGTTTTGCACCGGATCCTTGAAGGGTGTTGGGAGATGCGTATTTTCACGGGTTGAGTAGTTTTCCCAATGTATGCCTTTGCACAAGGACATACGATGCAATATATGATGTTGTGGGTATTGCAGTTGGTGAAATCTTCATGTTGTATGTATTTATTGCTGTATATGAACTTAGTGCCTTCTGTGGTGCTTGCACATGATATACAGTTTCCGCATTTCTTGTGTCCTTGAATGGGTGGTAGGCTCAACATGGACCTAAGGGACATTTCCTGTCTTGGTATGGAAGTATCGGCTCTTACCAACTTGTTCTTTATATTTCCATTCTTTTTCAAGGCAAAGATTGGTGTATTTTCAAAAGGTTTCAGACCTTTCACCGTATTCCAATTCTTTCTTACAATCTTCTGGATATCGTTAGTTGCCCCTGAGAATGTGGTGACACACACAATGGGTGTTTCTTCTTTATTTTCTCTAGGGGTTAGGAGGGATTCGCGGGGGGTAAACCAGGCTCTTTTCATAGCTCTTTTTAGTAACTTTTTTGGATAATCTCTCTCCAGTAGTTTTCTTAGGAGTTCTTTTGCGTTGGTGAAATAATCCTCTTTTTTGGAGCAATTCCTCCTTAGTCTGAAGAACTGGCTTAGAGGTAGATTTTCTCTTAGATTGCGTTGGTGAAAGCTTGTGAAATGTAGGAACGTGTTCCTATCTGTTTCTTTTGAATACAAAGATGTATGAATTTGACCATCTTCATGTCTCACCATCAGATCCAAGAAATGTATTTCTCTTTTGTTGGAGGACAGTGTGAATTTAATATTGGTGGTCCTGTTGTTTAGCCATATTGCGAATTCATTCAGTTGTTCTTCACTTCCTCTCCATAACATGAAACATCATCTATATAATGACGCCATACTTTGATATGGCCGTCGTAAGGGTTGTTATTGTAGATCCACTGTTCTTCATATAAAGCCATGTGCATAATGGCCATCTCCGGCGCGAATGGACAACCCATCGCGGTTCCCATTACTTGCATGAATTGGCCGTCGCTCAGCAACCAGAAAAAGAAACAACCAATAAGAAAGCATGCAACACATGGCCACACCCCGCTCCAACGTAACGTCAAGAATGACCTATTGCAATAAAGCTAGCTTTAGCCAACCGAAAAAAGTGTATCAACAGAGAAACAGGCAAGAAGTATCGGAGCCTCGCACGGAGACGTTTTCACACCGGAAGTACGCCCGGCTCAAACCACAAGCCAAAGAACAAACAGGTACGAAGTCCCGATAAGACTGCTAGCACGCATATGAAAATGAAGGAAAGTAGCTAGCGTAGAACGCTGATTAAAATGCGAAGCGCCCTCATTTGCCGGCAACAAACACTCAATGAGGTTTCTGAAAGACCCATGATAGCACAAGAGCCGCATTAACTAACTTTGCGAGCACACTATCCAAAAACACTACAGTACGCTACTCGACACACAAGCCTGTAGGGAAGTAACAGGCGCACCCCGCCGAGCAGCTTTAATCAAATAATTGGATCATACACTATGTATAGTTGATATCCGAGCGTCGTGTGCTTATCAAAAAAGTTGACTAATATTTAGAAAATATTTACAAAAAGGGGTGGTGAGGGACAGAGTCTCTGAATTAAGCAGAAAGCTCTCACCCAGTCAAAAGATCAGGGCTAGATCCAACACCGTTTTTTAGCTCACTGCACCATCCCAGTTTCAGAACCTGGCTGTATGCAAATTAGTCTGTTCCTGTCCCAGTGCATGATGGGAACAGGACAAACCAAACTACAGAAGCCAATTCTTACACTGGGAAGGAAACAAGCTCCCGGGGACCGGTTTCTGGCATTACAGCCGTCTTCGGCCCGGTTTGCTTGAATCCTGATGGTGCAATGAGCAAGGGTCTCACATCTGAGAATACCCTTCCACGCTAAGGGTGGACAAAAATATTTACAAAAAGGGGTGGTGAGGGACAGAGTCTCTGAATTAAGCAGAAAGCTCTCACCCAGTCAAAAGATCAGGGCTAGATCCAACACCGTTTTTTAGCTCACTGCACCATCCCAGTTTCAGAACCTGGCTGTATGCAAATTAGTCTGTTCCTGTCCCAGTGCATGATGGGAACAGGACAAACCAAACTACAGAAGCCAATTCTTACACTGGGAAGGAAACAAGCTCCCGGGGACCGGTTTCTGGCATTACAGCCGTCTTCGGCCCGGTTTGCTTGAATCCTGATGGTGCAATGAGCAAGGGTCTCACATCTGAGAATACCCTTCCACGCTAAGGGTGGACAAAAATATTTACAAAAAGGGGTGGTGAGGGACAGAGTCTCTGAATTAAGCAGAAAGCTCTCACCCAGTCAAAAGATCAGGGCTAGATCCAACACCGTTTTTTAGCTCACTGCACCATCCCAGTTTCAGAACCTGGCTGTATGCAAATTAGTCTGTTCCTGTCCCAGTGCATGATGGGAACAGGACAAACCAAACTACAGAAGCCAATTCTTACACTGGGAAGGAAACAAGCTCCCGGGGACCGGTTTCTGGCATTACAGCCGTCTTCGGCCCGTTTTGCTTGAATCCTGATGGTGCAATGAGCAAGGGTCTCACATCTGAGAATACCCTTCCACGCTAAGGGTGGACAAAAATATTTACAAAAAGGGGTGGTGAGGGACAGAGTCTCTGAATTAAGCAGAAAGCTCTCACCCAGTCAAAAGATCAGGGCTAGATCCAACACCGTTTTTTAGCTCACTGCACCATCCCAGTTTCAGAACCTGGCTGTATGCAAATTAGTCTGTTCCTGTCCCAGTGCATGATGGGAACAGGACAAACCAAACTACAGAAGCCAATTCTTACACTGGGAAGGAAACAAGCTCCCGGGGACCGGTTTCTGGCATTACAGCCGTCTTCGGCCCGGTTTGCTTGAATCCTGATGGTGCAATGAGCAAGGGTCTCACATCTGAGAATACCCTTCCACGCTAAGGGTGGACAAAAATATTTACAAAAAGGGGTGGTGAGGGACAGAGTCTCTGAATTAAGCAGAAAGCTCTCACCCAGTCAAAAGATCAGGGCTAGATCCAACACCGTTTTTTAGCTCACTGCACCATCCCAGTTTCAGAACCTGGCTGTATGCAAATTAGTCTGTTCCTGTCCCAGTGCATGATGGGAACAGGACAAACCAAACTACAGAAGCCAATTCTTACACTGGGAAGGAAACAAGCTCCCGGGGACCGGTTTCTGGCATTACAGCCGTCTTCGGCCCGGTTTGCTTGAATCCTGATGGTGCAATGAGCAAGGGTCTCACATCTGAGAATACCCTTCCACGCTAAGGGTGGACAAAAATATTTACAAAAAGGGGTGGTGAGGGACAGAGTCTCTGAATTAAGCAGAAAGCTCTCACCCAGTCAAAAGATCAGGGCTAGATCCAACACCGTTTTTTAGCTCACTGCACCATCCCAGTTTCAGAACCTGGCTGTATGCAAATTAGTCTGTTCCTGTCCCAGTGCATGATGGGAACAGGACAAACCAAACTACAGAAGCCAATTCTTACACTGGGAAGGAAACAAGCTCCCGGGGACCGGTTTCTGGCATTACAGCCGTCTTCGGCCCGGTTTGCTTGAATCCTGATGGTGCAATGAGCAAGGGTCTCACATCTGAGAATACCCTTCCACGCTAAGGGTGGACAAAAATATTTACAAAAAGGGGTGGTGAGGGACAGAGTCTCTGAATTAAGCAGAAAGCTCTCACCCAGTCAAAAGATCAGGGCTAGATCCAACACCGTTTTTTAGCTCACTGCACCATCCCAGTTTCAGAACCTGGCTGTATGCAAATTAGTCTGTTCCTGTCCCAGTGCATGATGGGAACAGGACAAACCAAACTACAGAAGCCAATTCTTACACTGGGAAGGAAACAAGCTCCCGGGGACCGGTTTCTGGCATTACAGCCGCCTTCGGCCCGGTTTGCTTGAATCCTGATGGTGCAATGAGCAAGGGTCTCACATCTGAGAATACCCTTCCACGCTAAGGGTGGACAAAAATATTTACAAAAAGGGGTGGTGAGGGACAGAGTCTCTGAATTAAGCAGAAAGCTCTCACCCAGTCAAAAGATCAGGGCTAGATCCAACACCGTTTTTTAGCTCACTGCACCATCCCAGTTTCAGAACCTGGCTGTATGCAAATTAGTCTGTTCCTGTCCCAGTGCATGATGGGAACAGGACAAACCAAACTACAGAAGCCAATTCTTACACTGGGAAGGAAACAAGCTCCCGGGGACCGGTTGCTGGCATTACAGCCGTCTTCGGCCCGGTTTGCTTGAATCCTGATGGTGCAATGAGCAAGGGTCTCACATCTGAGAATACCCTTCCACGCTAAGGGTGGACAAAAATATTTACAAAAAGGGGTGGTGAGGGACAGAGTCTCTGAATTAAGCAGAAAGCTCTCACCCAGTCAAAAGATCAGGGCTAGATCCAACACCGTTTTTTAGCTCACTGCACCATCCCAGTTTCAGAACCTGGCTGTATGCAAATTAGTCTGTTCCTGTCCCAGTGCATGATGGGAACAGGACAAACCAAACTACAGAAGCCAATTCTTACACTGGGAAGGAAACAAGCTCCCGGGCCAGGGACAGACTAATTTGCATATAGCCAGGTTCTGAGCTGGGATGGGGCAGTGAGATAAATAATGGTGATGGATCAAGCCCTGATCTTTGGACTGGGTAAGAGTGGTCTGCTTAATTCAGACACTCTGTTCATCTCCACCCCCTTTTCTGTATCGTTTTTGGCCACTATAGGTGTGGCAGGGTATACTCAGACATGAGTCCCTTTCTCACTGCTCCATCAGGATTCAAGCAAGCCGGGCCGAAGGGGCTGAAATGCCAGAAACCGGTCCCCGGTAGCTTGTCTCCTTTCTGGTGAAGAATTGGCTTGGTAGTTTGGTCTGCCCTGTTCCCATGATGCACTGGGCCAGGGACAGACTAATTTGCATATAGCCAGGTTCTGAGCTGGGATGGGGCAGTGAGATAAATAATGGTGATGGATCAAGCCCTGATCTTTGTACTGGGTAAGAGTGGTCTGCTTAATTCAGACACTCTGTTCATCACCACCCCCTTTTCTGTATCGTTTTTGGCCACTATAGGTGTGGCAGGGTATACTCAGACATGAGTCCCTTTCTCACTGCTCCATCAGGATTCAAGCAAGCCGGGCCGAAGAGGCTGAAATGCCAGAAACCGGTCCCCGGTAGCTTGTCTCCTTTCTGGTGAAGAATTGGCTTGGTAGTTTGGTCTGCCCTGTTCCCATGATGCACTGGGCCAGGGACAGACTAATTTGCATATAGCCAGGTTCTGAGCTGGGATGGGGCAGTGAGATAAATAATGGTGATGGATCAAGCCCTGATCTTTGGACTGGGTAAGAGTGGTCTGCTTAATTCAGACACTCTGTTCATCACCACCCCCTTTTCTGTATCGTTTTTGGCCACTATAGGTGTGGCAGGGTATACTCAGACATGAGTCCCTTTCTCACTGCTCCATCAGGATTCAAGCAAGCCGGGCCGAAGAGGCTGAAATGCCAGAAACCGGTCCCCGGTAGCTTGTCTCCTTTCTGGTGAAGAATTGGCTTGGTAGTTTGGTCTGCCCTGTTCCCATGATGCACTGGGCCAGGGACAGACTAATTTGCATATAGCCAGGTTCTGAGCTGGGATGGGGCAGTGAGATAAATAATGGTGATGGATCAAGCCCTGATCTTTGGACTGGGTAAGAGTGGTCTGCTTAATTCAGACACTCTGTTCATCACCACCCCCTTTTCTGTATCGTTTTTGGCCACTATAGGTGTGGCAGGGTATACTCAGACATGAGTCCCTTTCTCACTGCTCCATCAGGATTCAAGCAAGCCGGGCCGAAGAGGCTGAAATGCCAGAAACCGGTCCCCGGTAGCTTGTCTCCTTTCTGGTGAAGAATTGGCTTGGTAGTTTGGTCTGCCCTGTTCCCATGATGCACTGGGCCAGGGACAGACTAATTTGCATATAGCCAGGTTCTGAGCTGGGATGGGGCAGTGAGATAAATAATGGTGATGGATCAAGCCCTGATCTTTGGACTGGGTAAGAGTGGTCTGCTTAATTCAGACACTCTGTTCATCACCACCCCCTTTTCTGTATCGTTTTTGGCCACTATAGGTGTGGCAGGGTATACTCAGACATGAGTCCCTTTCTCACTGCTCCATCAGGATTCAAGCAAGCCGGGCCGAAGAGGCTGAAATGCCAGAAACCGGTCCCCGGTAGCTTGTCTCCTTTCTGGTGAAGAATTGGCTTGGTAGTTTGGTCTGCCCTGTTCCCATGATGCACTGGGCCAGGGACAGACTAATTTGCATATAGCCAGGTTCTGAGCTGGGATGGGGCAGTGAGATAAATAATGGTGATGGATCAAGCCCTGATCTTTGGACTGGGTTAGAGTGGTCTGCTTAATTCAGACACTCTGTTCATCACCACCCCCTTTTCTGTAATATTTAGAAAAAACATGGGTGACACTCGAACAAATTCATACCCAGTTTACACCTCCCTCTGCTTACCTCCATAGGAAAAGAAATCGCAAACAGGAAAATAGAATAATCCACAGCGTGAGAACTCAACTGAGAACAACAGATGACGAAAGACAAGGGTACGTGACAAACATAGCTCAAATCATACACAGATGTTTTTAAAGCCCCCCAGTACATACACATACTGAAATGAATCAATACATCTTTTAGGTGTATCATGATGTCCTACAGACAAAGCACACAGCCCTGAGGAAGACCGCACATGAAAATTTCTTTTTGTCCTAACAGAAGACGGTCGAAACGCGTCGGCAAGCATTAGTGGATTGGAGGACTTTACGCATTCAGATTTACCCTTATGACAACTAATAACTCAAAGGATTAAAACACGTAGTAAAGTATAAATGCATGAAGCGAAATCTCCAACCCTATTTAGGACTTGAGAAATAGATAAGACTGAGGCTAAAGAGGCTAGGACCCCAGTCAGTCAACCTTTAAAAATAAAAGTAGGACAAAGTGAAGAAAAACATTGCTTTTTTGCTTTGATCAACGTTTATGTGTATAAAGATTTGAATTTGATGTATATATACTGTATAGTAATTGAATTGTGCATATAGAGGTTAAATATGTATATATCATGTATATATAGTATATAGTGAATGTATTGTGCATATAGAGGTTAAATGTGTATATGTCATATATGGAATTTTTGATTTGAAATAAGGAGAGTTGAATTCATAAGTTTTCCAAATTGAAGGTGGATACCAATATATAAAAGAAAAGATAAAAAGAATGCATAAATCAAATGCTTAATTAACCAGAGTCAATAAAAGGGACTACTGAGTTAAAAAGAAAAAGTCTTATCTATGGTGTCAGAGGCATTGTTGTTGTGAAAATAGTGTTATAGATTCTAGCCTCTGAGGTCCTTAACCGAATCAATCCCCTTAATATGTACCTAAATCGAAGTATTTAAGTCAATTAGAGCCACTTTGATAGGTGGTCCAAACATTCTCAACAGTACAAGCCGTGGACGCAAGAGAATTGCCATGAGTGGCCGCAGGAGGGCATTCCCAAATATCCATAGCCAGACAAGGTAAATTTTGAAGGATGTCATGGCAATTATAATTACATATGCAGGTAGAGGGAAAAAGCTTTGAGACTTCTACTCAGTGAAAGTCAAGTGAGCAAAGGAAAACCATTTGCTGTGTGCAAGCCAAGTGAAGCCGACATCAAAGTGAAAGCATCTGGGTCACAAAAAGTCTATAATCCAGATGGAGGTAGTGACATGTTCAGACAGTCTGAAGCCGGCCTCAGAGTGAAGGTGTCCGGGTATCAGTAATCCAATTGGCCTGAGGGAGGTGGTATCGATAACAGAGGAGTGGGAACGGAACAATAGGTAATGTCACTGGAAGGCGGGGAAACAGTAAAGAGGTGTTCATAAGGCATGTGTGTATGCTCACCACTATAAACGCTCCAGCGTGCGTCTGGTGTCAACGAAGGCATGCCTTTCAATAGGTGTACCCCCCTAATTGCTGTCAGAGCAGTTTCAACATACGTTTGGGTTGTGCAAGGGCTCAGGGGAGGTCAGAGAAGGTTTTTTATGTGAGCATGGGTAAAAGACAAGAGCGGGATGTACAAATTGGAAGATGAGCAATGAATGGTGCCCCAGGGGGATAGAACAAAGTCAGAAATGGTATTAAGCCTGAGAATATAATAAATTACAATAGACAGACATTATTTTCCATTCTCAATAGCTCTGTAATCACATTGGAGATTATTACATTGTAGCCTAACCTTAGTCACACAACTTAGTTTAGCAATCATAGTTGAAGAGGTGGAGTTGGCCTTAACACAGGGCCTATGCCTAAGAGCCCCTGGCCCAGCTGGGGTGCCCATGACCATTTTAAAAGTAATCTTAAATTGTGGGCACCATTGCTAAAAAATGTTTTTAAAGCAGCCATTATTGGCCTAATACCAGTGTCATGAAAGGAAGCAATTGTGGTCCTGGTCTCCAAAAAAGGTGATAGAAGTGACCCGGCATGCTATAGGCCCATCTCATTGATTGACGCCACAGTAAATGTTTTGGGCGAATGTATGAAGTTACTACGCAATCATGCTGATTGCAGTATGTTACAACTCAGGTTTTACAATGCAAGTCGTTAAAACGACTTGCGTTGGAGGACGCTGGACTTAGGAGTAGTAAGATTTACTATTACAACACCAGTCTACGTACAGTAGGGAAAGTTTTGGAATGGTAAATCTTACTATTCCTTAGGGTATAGCACCATCCAGCGCAAGTTGATGTATCGACTTGTGTTGTAACGGCTGCGTTGGAACTGCATCACGGTGTACTCACCGCGATGTAAGGATGTTTCCCTTTTTGGGCAGGGTCCTTCTTGCATATCTGGAAGACTGGGAAACCACTAAGGAGATTATGTCCAATACACACTATGGTTTTAGGAGGGGGTGGGGTATAACTGAACAGTGCCTTAACCTATCCTTAATCATGAATAAACATGTTAGGTCCATGAAGAGCTCTATTCATCTGGCCTTCATGGACTTATCTAGCGCCTTCGATACTGTCAAGCGAGAGAAACTATTGGCCATGATGGAATTCATGGGTGCTGAAAAAGCCTTAGTAACCCTCCTCCAAAGGCTTCCTTCTAGCACAACTGTCACCATAAGATATGGTAGTAAAGGGGAGACATGAGCTTGCAGAGATCTCTTGATGCTTTTACTGATTTTATGACCTCTCTCGACTTTAAAGTTAATTTGATCAAATCCTACATAATGGTATGTGCTCCAAAAACCACTAAATCTAAAACATTTAATGGTCAGGGTAAGAAGATGGACAAGGTTAACAATTTCTCATACCTGCACAATTTGTTTAATAATCAGCTGAAATGGGAACACCTTTTCATCACCAGAGCGCAGCAGAAAAGTAGGGCTGTGAATGCATTATTTAGTTTTGCCAGCAAACTACAGCACAAGCCTGTGAAGGAATTAATGAAACTTTACAGAGCTAAATATCTCCCTATGGCCACGTATGGGGTGGGGTTTTGGGACCATGATAAAAACCATCAGCTTGTAGTAATTGAAAATAAATTTACTAAAAGATTATTGATGTTAACGAAAAGTGCTCCTACCCAATTTTGCCATACAGAATTGGACTTAGAGTTCATTGAAGACCATATATGTAGTGCCCCATTGCTTTTATGGGTTAAGATTTGTCTCTCAGATGATTTAATATTTTCAAGAGATGTCATCAAAGACTGCTTAAAATCAGATAATGTTTTAAAGAGTTCCTGGTTTCATTATCTGAGGAGAAAATATCAGGAGATAGGTCTTGAACACTTTTTTGAAAAACCAGAAAGTAATTCTCCAAATGCCAAGATCATTATTATTAGTTTTTTTTATTGAAATTGAAATCATGTTTATAAAAAGAATATCATTTCATTATAATACAGTTTCTTATGTGATAGTTTAGATCTATAAAACAGTTAGGACTAATTCATCTTAAATATGCAATTAGAACAAAAAGACATTACATTCTAAGGAATAGACAGTACATTAGTAAACGAGATCTTTCAAACATCACGGTATCTGCTTGGGGTCTAATCATCCTGTATAACGTCATATTATAAGGCATATCCGTAATCCACACAGTAGAAATACATTAGAAAACGATATCTAAGACTTACGAGCATCCCTCCAGCTTTTAATCGGTGCCCAGATATTCTGCCCCATCTCCCTCATCTTCCTTCCCCTTCGGGAGTATAAGTCTACTTCGATGTTATGAATGCCAAGTAGCCTTGATAGCCACATCTGGAATGAGGGTGCCATAGAGTCCTTCCACTGTGCGGCCAATAATATTTTCAGAACTGTGACACTAATAAATACAAAAGCTTCTGCCTCTTTTTTCAATTTTAGTTCAGAATCTAGTCCAAAAGTCAACAGGACCGGGGATGCGGTAATTTTATTCCCTAACAGACCCTCCCAAAATTTTTCCATTTTGGCAATAAGCTGTTTCAAGGCATTGCACTCAAAAAACATGTGAACCAGATTAGCCGGCCTACCCAAACACCTAGGGCACCTGTCCTCCTCTCTTTTCCCCCACTCAAACAGCTTGGCTGGGGTGTAATAAAACTTAAATAGTGTTTTATAGTGCTGTGCCCTGAGGTTTGTGGACCGGAATAAGCTACCTGCCATCTGCAGCGCTCTATCCAGGTTCACGTCCAGGCTTCATAGATCGGACCGATCCTATTCCCCCCACCCCCAAGACATAGTCAAGGATCTTTATTTATTTTATTTATTTATTTATTTATAGTGTTTTATATAGCGCGGACAAGACCCGTGGGTATCAGAGCGCTTTACATATGAGATTACAGATTGACATTATATAAGCAATTATAACAGCAAACATATATGAAGGTAGAAGGCGATATACTATCTAGGATGGTTACAAACTGACATATGAAGTTAATAACTTGACATTATAGTAGCAATTATAACAACAAAAACAAATATGGAATGAAGGAGGCAATATGCTATCTAGGGTGATTGAGTAAATATATTCTTAACGCCTGATCACTTAGCGATAAGTGGTGCATATGGTTTAGGTTGTGCCATAGTCGTACAGTCAAGTTCGATGAGGTAGGATTGTAAATTATTATCAGAGCAGTGTCAGAGTAGTTACCAAAGGGTAAAATGGGTATAGCTAGTTGTAACGATCATAAATATTCACATGACAAGATAGGGGTAGTAACTTTGGTGTGATACATAGTGCAGATAACACCTAAATATGAGGTAGCGATAGGGTGTACAGCCGAAGCTTGAGTTATAGTCATAGTCATAACTAGAGTGTTTAGAAATTTGTCTTATTGGTCTTCCAATTGTTTATGATGGCTCCCGTCATCTTTGGCATAAAAAAAGTTTGCGCCACTGGTCTGTGGTCATCTCTATGTAGGGTATTTACTCTACTTCCACCTGGATTTAATTTAGGTCTAATGGTCATCAATGTTTGATATAATTGCATATACTTAAAACTATGTTTTGATTCCAGTCCATATTTACGTTGGAGTTCGAGGAACCCCGATAAGGCAGAGTCATCCCAAACATCCCCAATTCTGGAAATTCTTAAGGATTCCCATTCCACCCCCCCTCCGTCACAGCTTAGGTATGGGAAAAGTTTAGAGTTCCATAGGGGTGTATAATAATTATATTTCGAAGTTCCTAGAGACTTCAAGACTTCTTTCCAAACCCTCCACGCGGTATCCAAAACCGTACACCTCTTTTTATTGTAATATCGCCGATCAGTGTTGCGTAGCAGCGAGCCCACAGCCTCTTTCTCCATCAGTAATTCATAGATAGAAGGTGGATGAATGCTACCTGGGAGTCTGTGGATATGTAGTAAAGTATTGCTAAAAAATATAGCCATTTGGCTAAAGAGGGAAGCTAGGAGGTAGCACCTAATGTTGGGGGCGCCTAGACCACCTCTTTCCTGAGGAAGCGCAAGATATTTTAATGAGCGCCTATTTTTCCGTACTGCCACAGGAAGTTGGTGAATGTTCTCTCAATAGATTTAAGCAGATATTCCCCCAGCATTAACGGGATTGACCGAAATAGATACAAAAATCTCGGCATCATAGTCATCTTGAGTACGTTTATTCTGCCTATTATTGAAAGATGGATAGTGTCAATTCGCTTTAACTCCGATGTCACTGAAGCGATCAATGGTTTATAGTTCTCTTTAAGTATCGACTCCATTGAAGGACTAATTTTGACCCCCAGATAGGTTGCTGAGTCTGTATATCTACTGTCGCCGTCTGATGATATTGCTCGTACATACTATCTGGGTCTTATTTGCATTAAGTGAGTAGCCTGAGCAACGGCCAAACTCTTCTGTTATTGCCTCTAATTCCAGCATTGCGGCGTCGGGCTCTGGGGTTAAGACCGCCAGATCATCCGCGTAAGCCAACAACCTGGTCTCATAGCTCCCATATATCACTGGGTTGATGCCCCTGCTTCCCAAGATCCTTTTTATCAATGGGTCAATATGCAAGGCAAAAAGAATTGGGGAGCAGGGGCACCCTTGCCGGGTCCCCCGGGAAATGAGGATTTTATCCGAGGCTCCTCCTATCAGCTGGATTCTAGCATACGGATCCACATACATAGCCCGTATAGCCTTAATTATTTGGGGGCCTAAGCCCCTCCGATCCAATATCCCCACAAATACAGCCAGGTCACACGGTCAAAATCATCATGGCACCATGATCCCCTGAGGCAGCAAGGGCATCAAACAGGGTGATAACACGACTTATGTGGTCTGTTGTGCCCCTGCCCAGAATGAACCCATGCTGCCAAGGGGAGACCAGTCCGCCAATGACCCCTCCCAGCCTATTAGCCATGACCTTAGCGTATAAATTTGTGTCTGAGTTTATGAGGGATATCGGACGGTACGACCCTGGGTCCTCCCTCATTTTACCCTTTTTGTGAAAGACTATAATGTTAGTTTCCTTCCAGGAATCTGGGATGGTTCCTGTCCAGAAAATGCCAATAAATAAGTCCAGTAATATAGGGGCCACTATTTCTTGCAGGCACCTGTACACTTCGGCAGGGATATTATCGGGCCCAGAGGCTTTACCGGATGGTGAGTTCTGGAGGGCCAACGTGACCTCTTCCAGTTCAATATCCCTGTCTAGAATATTCCTCTCGTGAACCGAAAGTGGAAGCCCTATATCATCAAAATCCAGACTATCGGGATCCGCCCTGGCCTCTTCTTGATACAAACATTGATAAAATTCCTTTAACACCCGTCTAATATCTTCGGGGTCTGTATACAGTTCGTTGCCCGCTTGAATTTTAGCTATATGGTTTCTGCTAACCCCTTGCCTAATCCTCAAAGCCAGTAATTTACCTGCTTGTTCCCCTGTCTCATACATTTTAGAGATAGAGGTCCGATACTGTCAGCACTTCTCTGAGCATCTGCTTTATATATTTCCGCCTTCAATGCTAGGATCTTGTATAAACTTTCACTTGTATCTCTCCCCTGCACAATGTCGCTTAAATGTTGTTCTTCTCCCTGAGTCAACTGATCCAAAAGGGATTCATGAATCTTTCGTGCTTTTTTCCTTTGGGAAACTGTATAGCTAATGGTTTCCCCTCTTAGTGTCGCCTTAAAAGCATCCCATACTGTGTTTCAAGAAGCACTGTACCTGTTTTCATCAAAATAACCCTGAGCCCATTTTCTACGGTGATTCACATAATCAGGGTTACCTAATAATTTCCTCTCAAACGTCCATTTATAGGGCGTAGAAGATAGGTTAACCTTTTCATATAGTAGTATCAATGGGCTGTGATCAGAAATAGTTTTCGGTAATTTACGTATACCTATCTTTCCAGCCTCCGTTTGGGATATAAACACATAGTCTAGTTTGTTATATTTTTTAAAGGGACACGAAAAGAAGGTAAAGCCCGGGTTATGTGGTTTTTCATAACCCCAAACATACAGCAGATTATGAGAGTTAATTAATGCTGACACAGCTCTAAACACTTTGGGTTTGCGACCAACATAGCTAGTAGTATTCATTCCTGGCGCAAAATCTGCGGAGATATTGAAATCCCAAACTATAAGCGGGTGTGGCCAGTTAAGTAGTTCCACTTCCAATCTATCAAAGATATCGGCATCATCTTGGTTTGAGCCATAGATTGTACATATGGTAATTCCTATATTCAATTCCACTAAGGCCCATCTGCCCCACACATCCGACAGGGACCGTCTACACCCACCAAGATCATTATTACAGAGATGTATCGCACTAGGGATAACCAGCCTGATTCATCATTCTCCCGTTTTGCGAGCCCCTAATAGCGATTCATAGCGAATCGCTATTAAGGACTCACAAAACGGGATTCATGTAGGAATTGCATAAAGAAATGCGATTCCTACATATTCCTTATTTGCGATTAGCAAATTGCTAATCGCAAATAGGGAATAACTCGCCATTCATTCCTATGGGCCAAAAGACCCATAGGAATGAATGGGGAGTATTCCTTATTTGCGATTAGCAATTTGCTAATCGCAAATAAGATAGCGATTTGAAGGGTGCCAGGGGTGTCCAAAGGACACCCTGTAGCACCCCTCAAATTAAATTTTACACAGTTGTTGCACACACACATGTCCAAAGGACATGTGTGTGTGTAACATGCAACTCAGAAAAATGCATTTAAATGCATTTTTCTGAGTTTTCGCAATTTACCACGAGGTCTGACCTCGCGGTAAATTGCGGCCAGAAATTGCGAATTCGCAAAATAAAATTGGATGATGAATTGCATTTAAGGAATCTCAAATAGAGATTCCTTAAATGTAATTCCTCGCAAAATTGCGAGATCGCAATTAGCGATTTTTACATTTGGGATGCTGAATCCCAAATGCAAAAATCGCACTCGCAAAGGGCCAGATTCTCAGAATCTGGCCCTTTGCGAGCGCAATTTTGTTTGATGAATCGGGCGGAACATGTGTAGTTGTCAGCATCATGGCAATATGGGAGAGCCTCACCTGTTACCCCCCCCCCCCCCTACAATTTTGTTTAACTTTTTCTATCAACTCTCAGTTCTGATTTTATTTAACAATGTTTCGTTTATGCACTGTGCAATTTCTGATGGCATTTCCACTCCAGGGAGGGAGGTCAAACAAGCTTACATCCTGCCCGTGGGATCATTTCTTAAGTGAAAGCACTTTGTATTATTTTGCACATTGTATAAATCAGTGAGAATTAGATTTTTATTGGCATTATTAAGGAACATTCGCCCTTGTTCATATTTTGATGGTTTTAATTTTTTACAGTCATTAGCAACCACTGAAATATGCACTGCAGTAGTTAATTATATAAGGGGATTTCTACTGTGATTTGGAAGCACAATGAGTAAAATTGTATGAAGACCATTAGTATAACAGTTTGCTCCTAAACTGACTTTTTGTGAAAAGAATGGCATGATATAGCTTGAAGTTTATGATTAGTTTTAGATTTCATTGTGGTTTTCTGATGTATTGTATTTTATTTTGTGATGCTATCAATTTTTTGATGGTTCTCGCAACCAAAATAAAGTTATTTTGACTTTGACTTTGACTTCATAGTTGAATTATAATACACATGACAATTTTGGTATGAGAGGAGGCAGTCATATGTACAGGAAAGACAAGCACTAGTGCATAATTACTAACTTGGTGCAACAAAAAAATATATATTATTACATTGTGGGGTTGCAAGGTCATTATTTGAATGAGTATACTATCCAAACATGTAACTAAACAGTATGCAGTTGTAAGGTAAAGTAAATTAGACAATCAAGGCCATCCAAGGTTCATAAGTCAATGTTTGTACCAATATGGGAATGGATTAACAAGGCACTTAAGTCAACGCAAAGAGATGCTGGATATGAATCAGTACTGGTGGAAAAGTTTAATACCTCTAGATATGAATGGTTTTATTCCATTCGTCCGGGGTGCTTCATCCATGATGGACTGAGTCAAAGCATGTTATCCACCTGTATTCACATCAATTTAGGAGTTATTGTAGGTCTCCTCCGCTTTGAGGCAAGGTAGTCTTGTCAATTACTTGCCACACCATGTCCATTTCAGCGTGATTTATTTTCACTATAGTGTTAAACAAGCGGTGCATTTTTTACTCTGCAATTGATGTGTTTCACCATCTGGGTGGTTTGACCTATGTGCAATAGGTCACATGGGCAACATATAGCATAGATCACATTAATTGTGAGGCAGTTTGTAAACTGTTTCAATTGGTATGTGTGGTCCCTCACTTTGAATTCCTTTGTATTAAGTGCGAGTGAACAAAACAAACAGTTCTGGTATCTGATGTGTCCGAGTACCAGGGGAAGACCCCCATGCTGAGGTGATAGAATCAGTATTGTTAGTCTTATTAGACCATTTGATTGCATGTACTAAATGGTCTGCCACATTGCTGCCCCTTTTAAAGGAGAAGGGGCGAGGTTGTTGAAAAGACATGTTTGCGTGTAAAATGTGCCAATTTTTCGTGATGATGTTGTTTACTTTGTTGCTTGAAGGACTGAAACTTGAGACAAATGGGATGCTTGTATTCTCTCATTTTTTTCTGGATGTCAAATGAATATCTCTGTGGCAGTGTTAAACGCGTTTGCGTGCCCGAGAAAATCAAGCAACGTGGATAGTCACGTTGACTGTTTCACAGATAGTATTGATGCCTCCCGGAAATGATGTTTTTTCCATTTGCAGTTTCTCTGGATGCGCTGGAGGAATTGTGTTGGGTAATCTCTGCACTGCAGTTTCCCATTCCAGAGACACAGCCGTGAGTGCGGAGATCGGGCCATGACTGAGGAGCCTCTGCCCTGAGAGCAGAGTCTCCTCAATCTGGAACTGTACACTGACCAGGCAGTAGTCTTTTTTTAGGTGTAAAGTGAGCCATCACAGGAGATAACGAGAAGTAAGAAAAATGGTACTGTGTTTTCCACCACAAACTGGATGTCTTTTATTGAAAAATATAGTACTGCATAGTAGGTCTGTCTATTACAGGGCTCCCAGTATTCTAAAAGTACTTCATTTCATATGTAATAACTCTTCCTTGGCTTGGGGAGGCCAGTCGTTACTAGGCAATATCCTTTGTAGGTACACTCATTATATTCAGCTGTCCTAGAGGCCAACACTGCTGATGTTAAAAATGCACATACAGCATGACACATTAATTATACTAAAAGTTTTAATTGTCCAGTCTGTTCTTTGACATCTAAGATGAAAAAGATGCTTAGTTGCATCTTCTTATACTGAGATAAGACCCCACACATATTTAAATCTGTATTACTTAGTAGTTTTCTGGGCTGTGTCTTCGAGTCCCTTTGGAGATCCTTCTATCTCATCAGGGTTCCTGTTTATTTCAAGGACTGTAATACTGATACAGGAACTCTGGAACACGTTTCTTTACTGATCCAACTTTGAATATTAGAGCGGTAAAGTCATTGGTCTGATGTGACAGCAGTTTCAAGCACTTAAAAATAGTGTTAAAGACAAAACCCCATCCCCAAAAACTCACTTGAAGTAGATGGTACTCCTCTTCAAGTAATAAAGCCACTAGTTCTTATTAAGTTCAGTTAGGTCTCAATAATTTAAACTTGAGGTAAACCTTTTGCAGCTGTATAGCACAGAGCAGATAGGCTTAACGAGAAATGAGGGAAGAATGTATGCGTACCAAAACACTGAAAAAGTAGGCAACACAACACAATAAAGATACCACTCCAATGTATCAAAAAAAAAGGTTAATGAACAAATCAACACCAAAAGGACAAAAATCTGATGTAGGGAACCAAAGACATGATTTTTCAAAGTTTAAGTGTTTCTTGTGCCAAAATGCACAAAGCACCAACAGCAGGTATCTGGTTGCACTAGACTGGGAAAAAATCAAAAGTTAAGAGTTAATCCATGATGGAGCATGGGTCGGATACAGAGGTCAAGTTTGTCCCAATGAAAACTTTACCTTCTGACTGAGGGCTTGATTTAGATCTTGGCGGAATCGGTCCAGCCATCTCTTTTACGTCAGATGTCCCACCCGCCTACTAGCCGATCCACCTGCTCTACATAGATGCTGTTGGGTCAATGGGTGAAAGACCATCGGAGTGCCACTGTCTCTGCTAGATTTTTCCACCTGCATCAATGACACGATAGGCAAAAGAGGCTGTCAGAGGGAGTACAACCAGTTTGTTTGCCGGGCCAATCACGATGTGCCTTCCTGCCGCAGTAACTGTGGAGGGTAACACTCCACACCTGAGTTGGTAAATTAGAACACATATAAGGCTGAAACTTACCTACTTACGGTTTCACGTTTCCTTTTCCATAATGGAGCTGATCCTCCATGTCCTGTCTTTGCTGCTGCTTCTTGACCACAAAGCAAATCAATAATGTCAGCTCCAGAATCGAAAGTATGCTTCTAAAATAACTTGCTTACATTTAAACTAGACTTGTGCATGTTGAAATCTCTCTTACGTGCAAGAACATACCAATGTGTACCGCAAAGAAACACCCCTGTATAATTTTATTGTCATTTTAAATTTGGTGCAAGTTGCCTTCATGATAATAGACACTTACTCAAAAATTGACATGAATCAAAAAATCTAAATCTGAACATCCAGGTGTGTTAACTTAATTGTCCTAAACTATAAAATCAGCGACATATACATTACTCATTATTGGGATATTTGAAATGTAATATAATGTAGAAATTGCACTTAACAAGGTAAAATGTTTGTTTTAAAATAATTGTAAAATCAATTTTAGTTCCAAACTTTACTCAATTAATATATTTATCAATTTAACATTTCCCCTTGTCTAGAGCATTTCCTGTCTTTTATTAAATGTCATTTGTGTCATTATTATTTTAAGATGCAATTCATATGTGTTTCTTTTCATCACTTGTCAAGTGCAAATAAACACATCTGTATTAACACTTGTTGGACCTGGCTCTTTTTGCAGGGTTATCCCCAAACATTTGGCCTTATTCCTCCTAATTTTTCTGATCTGTTTTTGTTGGCTCTAGTTATCAGGGCACTTTACCACTGCTGATTAATGCTAAAGTGCATATGCTCTCTGTGTAAACTGTAATGGTGATTAGGTTATCCATGATTGGCATATTTGATGTATTGCTAAGTCCCTAGTAAAGTGTGCTGTAGGTGCCCAGGGCCTGTAAATCAAATGCTATTAGTGGGCCTGCAGCACTAATTGTGCCAACCACACGAGAAGCCCTTTAGATATGTCTCTGACCTGCCACTGCAATGTCTGTGAGGGAATTTTCAAAAGGCAAGGTTTGCGCCTGGCAAGTGGGTACTTTTGCCAGGCCCAAACCTTGCCTTTTCTAACACATAGGGCACCCTTAAAGTAGGCTCAAAGTAGCTCCGGGGCAGGGTGCAGTGTATGTGAATGTAGGACATGTACTGGCGTGTTTTGAATGTCCTGATAGTGAAATACTTCCAATTTAGTTTTTTAATATTGCTAGGACTACCTCTCCCATAGATTATCACTGGAGCTTCCTAGTAACATTTTACAAGTGTAATATGAAATTAGAAAGAGGTAGAGATATGGAGTTTGGGCTCTCAGAGCTCAGAATTTAAAAACATATCTTTTAGGAAAGGTGTTTTTTAAATTGTGTTTTTGAAAATGCCACTTTTAGAAGGTAGGCATTTTTTTGCTTTCCCATCCTGTGCCTCTGTCTGTCTGTGGAATCAACTTCTGCTTTAGACTGACAGCTGGGTTGATTGTGCAGTCACTCGAGACAGTCACACAAAGGGAGCTGAGGTGTGCCCTGTATATCCTTATGGCCCAGCACCAGGCTGAAAGGCCTGCTGAGTTAGAGTGATGGGAGGAGTTGTCACTGACACCTGAATTGGGCTGTGCCTGGCCTCTCACAATGCAGTATCCACCCCATGTAGTGTGTCTGGAACCAAGGCACAGCAAGGCAGGATCTTTTGGACTACAAAGACTTTCTTTTGAAGTTTGCCTACTTCACAGACAAAAAGGGGTATAAATATTTGACTTGTAACCTAACATTGTCTGGACTGAGGACCCTGCCAAGAAGAGGAGCTGAAGAGCAGTCAGGAGGATTACTGCCCATTTGCTGTGTGTTGCTTTGCTGGGTTGGCCTGCAGTTGCAGCTTCTGCCAGTGGGCATTGAAAGGACTTGACTTTGCTTTCTGTATCCTACTTTCCAAGGTTCTCCAAGGGCTTGTGTGTGCTTGCCTCCTGTTAAAGACGTCTTGGGGACACAAAAGACTTCCTGCAACTCTGCTGGTGCTGTTGGACTCGGCCATCTGTGAGTTCCACCCTTGCCTGATTTCCTCCCGCGCGTCAAAGAACCTCTGCAGCTGATCTCTGTTTGAACCGGAGTGAAGCAAAGTGAAGCCTCGCCACGCAGCCTTCCGGAACCAACGACGTGAAGCCTTGCAAAGCGATGCATCACCTCAGGTGTGCACCACCTATGGGAATCAACACAGCGCCTGCTTCACAGCCACATCCAGCACCTGGATTTTGTAATGCATTGCACCTGTGCACCAAGTTTCCAATGTATCTCCCCGCAGAAAGGAGTCACCTCTGGAAATCAACGCATCTCTTCTCCTCGCAGTACAGAATCAATGCAACACTTCTCCTGCATGCAGCAGAAATGACGCATCCGTTTCCCAAGGACTCAAGGACTGACGCATCGCTGTGTTTTCTGATGCTTTCTCCTTCGCAACAGTTTTTCGTCTTGGATGTTGGCCCATCAAAGGTACTTTGTGCTCAAATCAATGCATCCATAGAGTTCAATGGACAAAATTGGTTAAACCTTAAAAGTGATATTCTAATCTGTGTAGGTTAGATTTTTGTCATTGTGGTCTTGTTCTGTTTAGATAAAGATTTTAAATTTTTCTAAACATGTGTGGTGTCTATTTGTAGTGTTCTCACTGTATTACTGTGTGTGTAATGTAAAAATGCTTTACACATTGCCTCTGAGATAAACCTTACTGCTCATGCCAAGCTGCCAAGGGGGTGAGCAGGGGTTATGTTGAGTGTGTAACTCCCTTACCCTGACTAGAAAGATGGATCCCTACTAAACCGGGATACAAGCAACTGCCAACTAGAGACCCCATGTCTAACAGCACAAAAAAAAGTTACAAATCCTTCTGTTTCACATGCATCAAAGATTTCAGACTTTGGTTCATTATTATCATTATCTCATGCATGTAGGGAACAGCTTCAGAAACCATTTGGTCACATTTTTTAAATTCCCATTATTGTTCGTATATCATTTGAGACCTTGTCTCTGACCATTTTATATTATTTCCAGGATTTTTTCAACACCTCTAAATGGTACTGATGTGTTTTTTAGAATAGTGCATTTATGTCACAAAATGTATTTAAAGGAAAAAGACCTTTGCGTTGTGTGTGTTTGAGGCAAAAAAACTGAAATATATGTATATGTAGGAATTCAAATCTTAATCAATGTGTATTAACTATTACTGCAATGTTGTACACATATTTGTAGAATCTGAAAGCCTGTTCCCTTTGTTTGGGAGTTTCACAATGATAACACTTTCTTCAAGCAACTTAAGTATTATTCAAATGTCAAAAATATTCCATGGAATCAGTACTGAAGCTGCTTATTAATGTATCATGCCCTATGTGTTCACTTATGCTGTAGAAGTAATTAAGAAATAATTTTTGGGGGATTTGCACATGACTTGAAGAGCATAAGTATATACATAGGGATTGATACATTTCCAATCCACATTAGTACAGAGCAAAACTATTTTTACATTTGACAATTTGTTTTCCCATTGTGAACATATTAAAGCAATATGCTGGCTTTCACTTTAGGCAAACAATTGGTACAACATCACAGTAAAAATTTCATACACTGATTCAGATAAAAGATTTGATTAAAAAAACAAATGCAATTCAAAATATGCAACTGATCAAACCATGATGCATTCCAACAATTTCATAATTTCATAATGAGTCATGGGTTTTGCCTGATTTTGAGTTTTCAAGATGGGATACTCCAACATATATGTGATGGAAAATTCCATCTGCAATAGTCCCATTAATATCATATTTTTACCTCATTGATTGATCACCTGGACATAACAAAAGCCATTTTATTTTTTTGGGGGGATATGTGTTACTCTATCACCAATGTGTACACATTTCTGTCAGTTTAAAAAAAAGTATGCCTATCAAAAACGTTTTCAAAAAGCAGACAGGAACACTTGTGAAGGAGTAGGACTTCATGAAAATCTTGCACTTTTAACATAAATTAAATAGACTTTTTCATTCAAAACATATTTGGGAGATGTTTTTAATCACTATTTTTTGTTTCTAATACAAACTCACCCATGTAACGTTTGGAAAATCTACTGCATCATAAGTGCATTTAATGCTATGTCACATGCAATACAGCTAATGTAACATCCTTCACAATTGTGATGGATTGTCACACCTGACACAATTAACTTGTGGCTTGTTTGGTACAACCGTCCCTTATGACACCTAAGAAACTCATGCATATTTGTTGTTTAAGCAGACATGTGTCTGCTCAAAAGAGTCTTTTGGTACTGAACAGAAATACGGTGGATTCATGTCCCTGAAATTCATATACAAAACTCAACATCATACACCTTGTGCAAAATATACACCTTCAAAAACTCTTTGTGTGTTGGGCATGTGCCCACCTTTATGTAAATGCCATAATTTAATGTTTTACCATAAAATAGGTATGTAACATGAAAATAACCACACATAAGTTACCTCTCTGATGCTGCTATTGGGCTCTCAACTGCTTATCAAGGTGGGGATTGGCCTCCACAAGTTTGCAGGCCATTAGGGGGTGCAGCGCACAGACTTCGCATGTTGGGAGGACTGGCCGAGCTGGACTTCATCTGACTGTTTGGATCAGCATCGTACGTCTTCCAACCTTCTCATGCAATGGATAGTCAACTCCTTCTTGATGATGGCCTTCCAGATTGTTTTTATTTGATGGGTGTTGACCTATTTGGATAAAAAAAAAGAAAGAGCGAAAAATTGTTTTGTGACTTTTGGTTTGTTTGTATTGATATAACACAATTTTGAGAAATCAGTCGCAAGCATTAGTAAAACGTTCAAACCACATTTTCATGAAACAAATATAATACAATTAAACAATGTTTTAGTAACCTGTTGAGTATCCTTACCCCTTGTCATGTCATCATCTTATAATCCAGGCCACTGACATCATCTAGGCCAGGAGTCTACAACATTTTCTGTAGTACATGCTACTTCTGATTAATGAAACTCATCATGAACTATTGAAGGCTAAACAACTTGTGCATTGTTACTAGACACCCTCATGCCCAACTTAATTTACTTTCAGGCTAATGTCCATAGAGCCACATACTATGGTATGAACAACATGCTATGACTAAGGGCACTAAGAAAGGGCTGCCATGTGTGTTAGTGAGAGTGCGGTCCTTGGGGAATGTATGCACATGTGTGCGTATGAATGGAACATATTTGTACAGGTGCCTGAGATCCCAGAATATGCCTTTCACCATATGTTACACAATTACATAAATAACACAAACATACAATTTTATTTTATTAAATGGGAGAATTGTAAAGTGCAGAAAAATAATCTGCCAAAAAGTTCATAATGTGGAACATTTTTCTGCACTTTAAATTAAAATGGCTGTATTTTTCCGTTATGCTTATGACACGTTGTCTGCTAGCCACTGAGAGTAAGAGACCTGCTGATTGCAAATGTAACACTTTGAAATGAAAGAAATATAAATTAAGAGTTAACTTACTCATTAGGGTATCTTTCCATTTCCATTTTTAACTTTTTCATTTTCTTCCATTTAAAAGCATGCATTCAGAAACATCATTTTGTTTACTGCTCCATTTTGTTTACTGCTCCAATATTGAGTTGAGCAGGACTTTTATTTCAGAGGTATATACCACAGTGTTCCAGTTGGTCACCTTTGTGACCCAGCTCCAGGCTGGGACATGAATCTGACTGCACACTGCTCAGTAACATGCCCTGCTATCTGCAGCTGGATGATAATAATGTAAAATTAACACCACCTTCCCTGAACTTTTAAAGGAAAATATGACCTTATTCTATTTTAAAAATTAACTCAAGACTGTGAGCAACTCTGAAGTTGTCTGAGAGCTACCTGTAGCTCACAATCGACTGGTTGGAGACACCTGATCTAGGCTGAGTGATTTGTGGTATAATACTATTTGCAAATTTCAATTTCATTTGGTATTTTAAAAAAAAATATATATATATACCCAAAAAAACTACAGGATGCTAGCCTATCAGGACGCTGAATCCATATACTATGCCAGCATGTTGCTCAAAGAGCTGTCATCCTGGGCCTGCAATAATCATCTCTTACCCTTCCATCAGACCAGCTTTTTGGAAAAATCAGGAACCACAACAAATTTGCTTCCATTATCTGTACTGATGGAGAATGAATACATCAGCCTCAAGAATGCTACTCATGTGTTGCTTTGTTAACTTCAAGGCGGCCTTGAACATTGTGCCCAGGGGTCTTATATGGCTTACATTGCACAAATGGGGAATCTCTTCTACTCTCTTAAAGGCCATTATTCAGCTGCACTCCAATACCTGCATCCGAATAAAATTGGGGAATGGATCTCACATCTCAAGGAAAATCCAAACATCCTGTGGAGTAAAACAAGGATGCGTGCTTGCTCCCCAACTTTTAAACCTTTTTAGCTCAGATTTATCACAGCTATTTGACGAAGTTAGTTTCCACTCTTCAAAACTTGGCGGCACCTATGAAAGCCATCTGCTATATGCAGATGATCTTGTTTTGCTTAGCCATACAAGGGTCGGCTTGCAGAGGCTTCTCGTTCAGCTGCTCCCCAACACAATTAGCAACAAGCTGGAATTAAACCTATCAAAGACAATTACCTTTGGAAAAAGGAAGCTTCTAAGTGATGGGTGGCAATTTAATGGCAAAAGCATCGAAAGCACAGCCTTCTACAAATTTCTGGGGGTTTACATTCACTCAAGGGGCACCTTCTCCAAACATAGGAAAGGGGTCAGGCCAAGTCTCTGTCAATCAAGGCAGCACTAACGAAGCTCACAGGGCATCAATCTGGCTCACGTCTGACCCCTCTCTTAACTTTTATGAAAGCCAAAACTTCCAATTACTTATTGTACGGCCAGGAGAATATGCCGGGGAAAGACTCCTGTATGGGGAACAAGACAATAACAAGAATTTTCAAGCGAGTATGGTGTCTATCGAAATCTTTATACCCAGCTCAGTTAAGACTTGAGTTCTGTCTTCTAGACCATCGAGGGGTTAGGGCCGGCAGTTTCATCAAGCTGTGTAACAAACTTGCTCATGTCATTTGGAAATTCATGAAAACTTAAATCTGGGATCTTTGGCCTTGTGCAATATTGTAACGTCAAATATTTAATACCTTTTGTATCATCAATTTCTTTATATGCCTTTTTTAAGGTGTTCTTCTATTGTAAAGATTTTAATGAATCAAACAACAACGTTTATTTCCGTGTATATACAAATATATATATATATATATATATATATATATATTACCTACTGGCGGTCGCCAGTAGGTATATATAGTTAGGATTTTTTCTCTATGGGATTTCTGAAAATTCTATGTCTAATAACTTTGGCGTTTGTGGACGGAATCGGCTGAAATTTTCAGGAAAATGGCACATTTTGTTTCTGAGCAGCTCCTAGAAATTTGGGGGGGTTCCGTCAAGGGGGGGCTGAGAAAAAAGGGGGGTCCCAAAACGCGTTTTTCCCATGTTAATTTCCATAGGGCGGTTGGCCTCACTTTTAGCTCGAACGGCTGAATGGATTTGCACGAAACTTGGCAAAATTGTAGGGACTGTTAGCCCGATGTGCCTTTGCTAGGTCTCAATATATGTGCTTCAGTGGATTTTGAGAAATTAACGTTTAAATCAAGATATATATCTGTAACAGCGCTCCGGGCAGCGATCCGGTTCGCGTACTTTTCGCTTATCGGAACTTTGCGATGCGAAGCTGATTGGCTCTCCGGTGTCTGTCAACATTCTAAACAGTCCGGTGCGGCCGCCATCTTGTCTCTCGGTAGGATCGAGAGATAAGAGGAGGCCAAAACAAAGGGGGAAATTTCGATAAGGGGGCCTAGTAGATCCTCCCTGACCCCCTAGGTTTTATGTGGAGGTTGTAAAAGGTTTCTGCAGGGGGAAAAAAAAAAAATAAAAAAAATTATTTATGCGTGGTGAGCTCCTAGTACGCGAACCGGGTAGCGCTCTGGGCAGCGTACTATAAGGATAAAAGAATGATAGATTTTTTTAATACTGTATGTTAATTATTTGTTGTTTTTGTTGGTTTTTTTTGTTTTCTTTATTTATTTTTTTTTTTATTATGATTGTGTTTCATACTTTATTAAATTTTCTAACATTTCATTGTCAGAAATGTCATAATTTATTATAGGGTGTAATTGTTTTTCATTTTGAAGCAGGTTGTCCACTGCTTCAACACATTGTAGAAGTTCGTGGTCTCTACTGTCATCCATAAAGTCATCAATTTTGTCTTGGCTGCTCTCCTTCAGTTCAATTGAAAATGAAACTTGTTGTTCGCCTTCCATTTTGCCTGAAATTTTGAATAAAAAAATATATACTAGTAGAGATTGGGCACTGTTGGGATTAATTTTAGATAGGTAGTTTTTATCAGTGAATTTTTCTTTTGGCAGTGTATAGTATCAGAGTGGAAATAGGACTATAAAAAAGTGTATGTAATTTAACGAAGAGAAGCCTAACTCCATTCCTAACTATAACAGAGAAGTCTATCTAAATCCATAACTACTACAGAGGGATAGTGTATATGTATCAGAAAAAGTCTACCATATCAAGTTATAGTGTACAATATACTTCATTTTTAAAAATAACAACTTACCTTCAGAAACAAGTTGAAGTCTTAGGTAAGTATTGAAATGTGATGTACAACAAGAAGTAGCAGTCAAAATGGCTGTGTTTTCTTCTCTTCCTTTATATATATTCAGGTATATAACCAATCAAATATCAGGTAATAAAAGTAGAAAATGAAAGTAAGATTTTTATTGGTTGTCAATTCCAACACTTCAGATGTGTTTTGTGAAGTAATTTACCTCAAGGTATTTAGAGAGGTCTACAGGCTTAATGGCTAAATGGAATTTCAATCAAATTTGTGAAAATGAAAGGGATTGTTATGTAGTATGAGTTAATCTATATTTGGTGAGAGTGTCTCCAGTCCTTTTTCTTTGAATTACTTTCCCACCTTTTCTTTGGGCCGCTTCCCGGGAAGCAGTTTAGTCCGCGAACTAGAAGCGTAACGGGAGTCCACCATTTTGTGTTTCGGTCGAATTAACATATAAAATGGAGGTTAAATAATGTTCAGACAGGGTAGAAGGGGACACGGTACAAGTATTTTGACCCCCCAGGTTTTCTGAGGGTGGCTGAGGAGGACCATATGTGCGGAGAAAAAACATTTTTAAAAAAATTTTGGGCGGTTAGCTTCCAGTTCGCGTACCGGGTAGCGCTCTTTGAGCGTAGTTTGTTGAAAATTACAGAAATAAGTTAGAGAAAAGTATTAATTGTGAGTGATCAGATGAAGGGTAGCTCTGAGAAGAGCTTTTGGGTTTATGTTCCATTTAGGTACTTATAAGTAGGTACCAATGCACAGTCTTAAATTCAGAATGAAAATTCTGTTGCCCTCATCTGAGAAGTGAACTCCATCTCCTCTGTAGATATCTTGAATGTAGTAACGCAAGTTATTATTGTACAGGGAGCCCATTCCATGGTCTCTCATGAAAGCTGAAACAGATTTGTTTACATGCTTCCTCGCTTTCTCAATTTGTGGACCAAATTGGTTGGACCACCTCCATTTCTGTCTTTGGCATATATTGGAATATACCAAGGCAGTTTGAGGAAAAAGTGCCATTAATTGCTCAAAGGTGTCCTTTAAAAGCATTTCCAGACCAACCCCAGTCATAGTGCCTAAATCATTTCCTCCACAGTGCACTATTAAGAGGTCAGGTTTTGGCAAATGCATAAAGGTTTTCACCAATGGTATCAATTGGTGACATTTTAATCCTCTTTGGCCCAACCATTTAATTTCCACATCCTGTAAATTGAGGTTGTGTAAATTTCTGTTGTCAGCATACCTTTGAGCCCAGTGGATGTAACTATGTCCAACAATCCAGACGTTAAACATGGTGGGAGAAGGTTGTGCTGCAGTCAGATGAAGTGTGGTAATGAAAGGGCAGTTGAAACAGTAGGAGTTTGTAAAGAAAAAAAACTGTGGATTTCCAATGCTAATTATTCATTAGCAGTGATTGGCGCATTTCCATTTCTGAAAACAGAAAGTTAGGGTGCATGGATGTGTTCTTGAAACATG
This sequence comes from Lissotriton vulgaris, assembly GCF_964263255.1. NCBI lineage: Eukaryota > Metazoa > Chordata > Amphibia > Caudata > Salamandridae > Lissotriton > Lissotriton vulgaris. The sequence continues at coordinate 1,019,821,420 of NC_141691.1, read as the reverse complement.
TAATTTCAATGGTCAAGGAAGAAACTTTTAATGAAAGATTGCACTGGATACGCAGGTGCACTGAGAGTTCAGAGTTCAATTGAAACATTGTTGTGTGAACTTGCAAACATGAGAGGTCTTTCAGGAGGTCGTTGCTAAGCAAAAAAAAGGCAGAGAGGGCAGAGGGGGGGAAGGGTTTTGATTTGAAAAAAGTGAGGGAAGAGTTATGATTGGCTAATATGAGAGATATGTGAAATGAATATCTGTATTTCTGTGCTTTCAATAGCTGCAGCCTCTGGAGTGCATCCTTTTTCTTCTGCTGAAGACAATTTGGTGTATTTCTGAGACTGTTTTCAAAACTCAAAAAGTATTTGCTAAGGTGAGAAAAGATTTATTTATTTTAGATATAGAATAGAATGATTTAAGGAGAAAATGATGAAGAAAGCTGTGTTTTTAAAACTGTGGCTTTGTCTATAGTGATATAGAAATAGATTTTGTTACTTTGAGAAATTGTATTTGCATATTCGGTGTAGGATTCTGGCATGTAGTAACTCAAGGTATTGTTGTATATGAAGCGCATTCCATGGTCTTTTATGTAAGCTGAAACAGATATGTTGTTTTTAAAAACCATTTTGAAAACAATTAAATTTTGGATATGTACTGTTAGAGTTTCATAGGTTGTTTTGGGTCATATTTATAAGGCATTTGAGTGTCTTTGATGTTATTTTTTCATTTTTAAATGGAAAGCATTCCTCATGGGGCAAGTGTCTTGTAAATACGTTCTCACCTGCGCTTGGCAAATTTAGATTTTGATTATGGGAGTTACATAGCCATGTTAATAATGTCGGAAAAATGGTGCTAGGGTATTCCAGAAAACGCTTTCGTGTGTCTCAAGGACATTTTCAGTCATTTCCTCTTGAATGCAGGTATACAATTGATTTATATGCTGTGTTTAAAAACGATTCTTTTCTATGATGATATGTTTTCTCTTTTAAATGGAAAGCGTTCCTCATGGGGCTCTGAGCAGTATTTAGTCATGTTATTCAATGGGTGGTGGATAACATGGCTAAGAGCATTTGCTGAATAATGCATGAATATCGTTGACTTTTCAGCGTTATTCATGCATTGCGACCGTTTTTTTTCGCATTTGCGAGCAGTTCTTAGCCATGTTATCCAATGGGAGGTGGATAACATGGCTAAGAGCATTTGCAGGATAATGCATGAATATCGCTGACTTTTCAGCGTGATATTCATGCATTGCTACCGCTTTTTATCGCTAAGGAGAAAATGATGAAGAAAGCTGTGTTTTTAAATTGTGGCTTTGTCTGTAGTGATATAGAAATAGATTTTGTTACTTTGCGAAATTGTAATTGCATATTCGGTGTAGCATTCTGGCATGCAGTAACACAAGTGTGCTTGGCAAATTTAAATTTTGATTATGGGAGTTACATAGCCATGTTAATAATGTCCAAACAATGGTGTTGAGTAGTTTTTAGCCATGTTATCCAACATGGGCTTCGATTGGATTTCCACAGAGCATATTATGGAGCCCATTATCGCCGCTTTATCAGCCGTTTTCGGCCAATAATGCGACGATAATTTTAGTGTACAGGTTTGATAATATTTCCCTACATTCGCAGGGCTAGGTGATAGGCTGAGACCAGCCTGGCATGTAAAATGGCTGCCGTGCACGACAAAATTGTTGCATTGTAAAAAAGGCAAATTGGCGCAGACATTGTGTCTCAATAAGGATTCATTTATAACAATGTGGTATTTTATCAAGCCTGTGCGCTTCAATTATCGCCGCTTTATCGGCCGAAAACGACCGATAAAGCGGCGATAATGGGCTTGATAATATGCTCTATGGATTTCCAATCGAAGTACATGCTAGATGTGAAGACATCTAAAATGGGCTTCGATTGGAATTTCACAGAGCATATTATCAAGCCCATTGTCGCCGCTTTATCGGCGATAATTTTAGCGCACAGGCTTGATAATATATCTCAAAAGATTTTATCGCACTGAGAAATTGGTGGTCAACACTTCCTGATTTCCTTCGAATCGAACGTTAACAGACGTCACGCAGCAAAAATTTAAAAAAAGCTCACGCACAGCCGCTGGAACACATGTATCAACATATATGAGACTCCTCAGCCACTCTCAGAAAATATAAGGAAATAGGATACGTCTCCCGCACCTTCTTATTCCTAGTAATTTAATTAAAACGACGCACAAAATGGCGTATTCTCGTGCAGTTTGCGGACCAGTTCGGTGTTTGGGAAGCGGTTCTATCGTGAAAAATATATATTTTTTTATTTTCCTCAGGGGACCCTTTAAAAAATTCCAACAACATTCCTAGGGGGTCAACTGGGGTATACTTTGCCCCATTTTATTAAATTTCCCCTTCGTTTTTCACCTCTTCTTCTCTCTCGATCCTACCGAGAGATAAGATGGCGGCCGCTCCGGACTGTTTAGAATGTTGACAGACACTGGGGACCCAAGCAGCTTTGCATTGCTAAGTTCCTTTTCGCAGGTGGGAGCGTATTTACAAGAAACTTGCACCATGAAGAACGCTTTCCATTTAAAAAAGAAAAATAACATCATACTCAGTCATATGCCTTGATTTGCTATGTTAAATAATAAGAAGGGCATTAAGTTTTTGATGACTGTTATTCATTTACTGTTTGGTAATAGTGGTTATTAACATTTTTTATTATATTTTTCAACAGATTCAACTGCAGATTCTTTCATAGTTTGGAAAATGCCTACCAAAAATAGAATTATAAAGGCTCGAAAACGTCAAAGACAGCACGGTGATGTTTTATTGCAGCAGTCCTCTTCCCTAAATACTTATCAAAACACCAAGAAAGCTCCGGGTAAGAGCACAAAGTCTTTCTTAAAAAATATTTGTAGTAAAAAAAGTATTTCTCGCCCAAATGTTTCAGTTCAGAAAAAGAAGAGTAATTTAAATGGAAAGAAAAGACCCATGAAAAATGTTACTGGTAGAGGAAGAGATAACTCTGTGCATGATAGTAGAAGGAAAGAACAGTTTAGGGACATTCGACAACGAATGTTCCGTAATCGGATAATAGTTAATTTATTAAGAAATATTAAGAAATGCAAACAGAAAGCGGCATTTTATAAGAAGAAGAAAAATGTCGAGAAAATTATTGATCATGCTTTTGAAATTAAGCGAAAGTTGTTTATTTTGGTAATCAATAGAATTAGGAAACTAAGCAAGGTAATTTCTGATTTTAAAACAAACAGTAGATGGAAGAGAGTAGTAAATCGTAGCAACTTTTGTGAAGTTTTTTCCGGAGAATGGATGCATAGTTCAAGTTCTGAGCCATTTTTTAATGAGGAGAGTTATTTTCAGGATAATGATTTGGTGCATGCAGTTGACATCAGTGGTCGAGCTTATGAAGTGAAGGATGGTTGTCCAGTTGAAAAAGAAAAACTTGTGACAACAGAGACAGAAGAGGCGCTAAGTGATGAGGTTTTAGGAAGACGTCCTAAGGCTCCTGTGTACATTTGGAAGTGTAGTTCTATTTGCAGTGTGCGACAGGTTTCCATCAATTTGCTTTGTGATTTTATACGGACATTTAATAAGAAAAGTTTGAAGCAGAAAATGAAGTTGTTGCAAGATTTAGATCCTTGCAGAGTGAGACAAATAACAGGTTTGCGTGGTCATTCACTGGCTTGTCTTTCCAGGAGAGTATGCCAGAGTGTTTTTCATCATTTCAGGATGCTAGCAGTGCATCATAATAAAGTGAGAAAATTAGTGAGAATGTTGTATTATGCAAAGAGTCCAGCAATTATGCTTAAACAATTATGTGCTGCTCTTTTGCATGGTTCTGAAGTAGATGTGAAGAATATTTGTGAAGAAATTGAGTTTTGTTACTTTAGTAGTAAAGATGAGAATGTTCAAATTGACCCTGAAGTAGAGAGTAATGTGGAAGATAATGTACAGGTTTACAGTACAGATAATTTTCAGAAGGAAATTGCCACGTTTCAGATGAAATCAAGTGAGAGGCCTAATTTCACTTGTGTTTGTTGTCGACGTACTTATTATAAGAATCAGACTAAGGTAGTGGATTTATATGCAAAAAGTGAAAGGGAAAATAATAGTGAATGGAAGGATTTTGCCACATACTTGATGGTAGAAAACTATTTTGATTTGGGATCGGATCAACGTGTGTGTACTTATTGTTGTAATAAATTAAACCAAAACCAGATGCCTGCTAGGGCAGTTCATAATAATCTTGAATTGGTTGAGATTCCTTCTGAATTGAAGGATTTAAATACTTATGAATCTATTTTGATTCAAAGTATTCATCCCTTTCAGGCTATTGTAAGAATGGAGCCAAAGACAGGGAAGTTGCCTCCAGCAGATTTACAGAGAGGATTAAAGGGAAGAGTTGTTTATTTGCCTTTAGATTTGAATAAAAACATTAACACAATTGGAGTAGAAGAAGTGGAAGAGGAACCTCTGGTTATCTTGGTTAATGGGGTTCCGACAAAGAATAAGAAAATATGGCAAGATTTAGTGGATGTTAGGAAAGTCAAAAAGGCAACAGTGTATTTGAAGAAAAATAATAAGTATTATAAGAATGTGTATGTTGCAGAAGAGGAAGTAAGTGATGAAGAGGATAGCGATTTGTGTGCTGGGCAAATTGAGAAAGTAGAGGCCTCTAAAAGTGAAGAAATATATGAACATTATAGTGTTCATCCATTGCATTCCAAGGAAGTCATGGGGAATGCTATTGAGTTGTTTCAAATGAAACAAGCCAAAGGGAGTCCCATTAGTGTTTGGGAGGAAAGTTTGGAAGCTCGGTGTTTCCCACAGCTATTTCCCACAGGTCGAGGAGGAAGATATGATGAGCGATCTCATCAAATTCCTGCGTCTGAATACCGGACTTTACGATTGTATGGAGAAGATCCTAGGTTTCGTCAATGCATTCCCTATTTGTTTCATCTCCTGTTTGAAAGCGATCTGTCTGGACTGTCATATGCAGTGAACCACATCTTGAAAAGTGGTATACAGATGCGAAATATCTCGGCAAGAGACTTTATGCATAAAGTTAATGTCCAAGATAGTATTTTGGATTCTCACTTAATTAATCTCATGGCGTGTCAGCGTGGTACTAATGAGTATTGGTATCGTCGTCATGGTGATTTAAAATGTATGCTGAGGAACTTAGGAACTCCGACATGGTTCCTCACTCTGAGCTGTGCCGAGTATGGCTGGGAAGACTTTCTTGAATTTCTACGAGAAGCAAATGGAAATATTGAAAACATTGAATTCAAGACACCTGGAGAACTGTGTTCTTTGGATCCTGTGAATGTATGCAGGTACTTCAATCATAAATTTGAAGCTATGATGTCTTTCATCACAAATAAGAAGAATCCACCTCTTGGAGAGGTGTTGGATTTCTTTTGGAGAAAGGAGTACCAAGCAAGAGGTGCTCCTCATATACATATGTTGTTGTGGATCAAGGATGCTCCTAAATTTGGAACAGATCCCGATGACTTAGTGATGAATTTCATAGAACAGTATTCTACGTGTGCTGTTCCAAATGCAACGGAGAAGAAAAGCCTAAGAGAACAAGTTCTACGTTTTCAAAGCCATCGTTGTGGAAAGTACTGTCGTCGTAAATTCAGAAACAAGGACAAGTTCTACACCAAATGTCGTTTCAACTTTCCACGGCCGGTGATTTCTAAAGGAAAAGTGAACAGTTTGATGTCTTCACTACGACATAATGTGACGAGGAAATCACCCAAAAATACATACAATTTGAAAAGGAACGAAGAGTCCAAGTACATCAATGACTACAACCCAGTGATTTTGTCCATGTGGAATGCTAACATGGATATACAGTTTGTGGGTGACAACTGCATGGCTGTGGCTCGGTATGTGACATCTTACATCACCAAAAAAGAAAAGACAGAACTGAAGGATATGTGGGAGGACATATCCCATGAAAAGAGCCTCAGCAAGAAGTTGTATAGTTTCAGTCTGAAGATGTTGTCGCATCGAGAAATCGGAGCTTACGAATGTTCAGATCGATTGTCTTCAGCAAGTCTCTATGCCAAATCTAGGAGTATCGTTTGGGCGAGTCTTGGTCTTGCTGCAACGCGAAATCGAGTTCTAAAACCTGTCCGGGAAATTGAGTATTTGGCGGAAAAGGAGCCAAACAGTACCGACATTTTGAAGACCAACATGTTGGATACATATTATCCAAATCGAAGCAGTCACCTTGAGAATGTTTGTCTATATGAGGTTCTCCAAAATTATATATTCAAGAGGAACATCAAAGAAGATATTGAGAAAGGAGTGTATGCTGTAATTGGAAGTGAGGGATGCCTGGTCAAGCAAAGAAAATGCCAATTAGTAAACCATCGAAAATTGAGTGGTGAATCTCCAGAAAGAAAGGAGTTTTTCTATTTAGCACTTTTGCAACTTTTCAAGCCTTGGCGTGCAGAAGAGGAACTGCTTGGAGATTTCCTCTGTTACGAAGACTCTTTTAATGCAGCCAAGGAGTCCATAGAATGTCCTGCTTTTCCTAAATATCAAGAAATGCTAACTTTGGAAATTGAGCAGGAAGCAACGATTGCAGCCGAGATTGCCAGAGACAGTTCTCAGGACAGTCAGAGTTCTGTTTCATTGAGTCAAGATCCACTTGGAGGACCTATTATCAAAAATTAAGCTGCCACTGCTATGAATGAAGTGGAAAGAGCCATGGCACATGCTCAGGAGGATTCAGTTAACTTAGAAGACTTGGAAAAACAACTCAACGTTGAGCAGAGGAAAATATATGATGAAGTTACCAAGGAAATTGAGCACGGATTAAGTCATGAGAAGAAAGAGTGCTCATGTACGTCGTTGAAGCCTGTCCGACTGTACGTGAGTGGAGAAGCGGGAACTGGAAAGAGTTTCCTCATTAAAGCAATTTCTTGTTATTTGCAGGAAAGGACTAAGTCATCGCTGTCTTGTGTTGTCACCGCTCCTACTGGACTGGCAGCACATAACATTAAAGGTATTACTTTGCATCGTCTACTGATGCTGCCGGTGGAGCATGACAACAAATTACAATACAACAAGTTATCTGGAGATGCTTGCTGTGAAGTTTCAAGAGTCTTGAGGAAAATGAAACTACTTATCATTGACGAAGTAAGCATGGTTTCCAATGTCATGCTTGCCTTTGTGCATTTGAGAATGCAAGAAGTACTTAAAACTGAATATGATGTGTTATTTGGTGGCAAACACATCATTGTTTTCGGAGATCTTCTGCAGCTGACACCAGTAAAAGGTCAACCTGTGTTCAAAATACTCACACATGAAGATACCAGGAAGTGCCTAGGGAGCATTGGCAACGTCAATATATGGTTAAACTTCAATTATGCAGAACTGCATGAAAATATGCGTCAGGCAAAGGATGAAGATTACAAGAATATTCTACAAGATATTAGAATTGGAAAAGTGACCGAGCATGGGAGAGAAGCTTTAAATGCACGATTACTGTCAAATTTATATCCCAAACAAGAGATTGTGCCTGAGAATATTTTTCAGAAAATTACTGAGAAGAAGTCCGGGATATGTCTCATGCCAACTCTTGCAGAATGTGCCATCTTCAACCATAAAATGTTGAATTTAGAAAAGCAAGAGATTGTGAAACTTGAAGCTATCGACAAATTAGAGCACATGGGATCAACAATTATTTTGTCAGACAATTTGAAATCAAAATTGGATTCATTAGAGAAGACTATATCTAAAACAGCGGGTTTTGAAAAGACTTTGAATGTGTGTTTAAATTGCCGAATCATTTTGAAAAGGAATTTACATGTAGAAAGAGGTCTAGTAAATGGATCAATGGGTAATGTTGTTGATTTGGAGAAATACAAAAATAGAGATGGAATCGAATTTTTAAGAATTAAATTTGATGGCATTGAGGAAGTACAGCAAATTGGTCGTTGTTCTGCTAGGTTTTTGCTTGTTAAAGACTTATATGTTCGCCGTAAACAGTTTACTGTTTGCTTGGCATATGCGGTGACAATCCATAAATCGCAAGGTTTAAGTGTAGACTGTGCATTGGTGAATATTGGCAGTTCTGTGTTCAAGGAGGGTATGGCATATGTGGCATTGTCACGAGTTAGAACTTTATCGGGATTGTACTTGATTGACTGTGATGTCACAAACATTTGTGCGGATCTAGATTGTGTTAAGGAATACAATAGGTTAAGAAGAGAGTATGCGCCACATTTGCCTCAATATCCTTTGTTTGAGAAACGTGTGGTAGGCCAGAAACATAGAAATATCAGTAATAGTAGGGAGGTTGTTGCAAAAAGACTAAAAGTCAATGAACCGAAAGTTGTTAGCAGAAAGAAAGTGGATTCTGTTGAAGATGTTGTCGGTTTTCAATTTGAAAACAGTTCTGGTGTCAACTGCTATGCAAATGTAGTGGTTAATGTTCTCTTTTCACTAGAGAGTTTAAAAGAACAGATTGTGTTCAATTCGGAGCAAAGTTTATGCTGCTTGTTGAATTCTGTGTTAGAGAAATGTAGCACTGATCGAACAAAAGTAGAAAGTGTGTCTGAAGTTCGTTATCTGTTAGATGAATGTTCAGGTCAAACAGACTTCTCTGAAAATAATCAGCAAGATTGTCAGGAGTTTTTAATGTATATGCTTGATGTATTGCAAGATGAGGGTGTAGATGTAGATCACCTGTTTGGGCTTTCTTATCAATGGCAGCATGACTGCGAGAACTGTATGGTATCAAGTACTACTAGTGTAGACTCAGAAAGATTTATATATTTAACTTTGCCAGACAGTAAATCAGTGTCCTTTAATAAGCTAGTAAATGCAGCGGATCACAACATGGAGTGTAGCCAATGTAAATGTGATATGATGTCAACATTATTTATACGTAGATATAGCCAGTATGTCATTTTAATGATCCAACGATGTAGGCCTGATGGATCAAAATTGTCAACTTTAATAAAAAATGTTGTGGCTTCTCAGCTGTCAATATCAGGGAGGACTTTTGTAACTGTAGCAATTATCTATCATGAAGGTCCATCAACAACATCAGGACATTATACAGCTTACTTAAAGTCTGGAAACGGCTGGTCATTCTGTAATGATTCCGTTGTAACTTTCAAAAAAAAATTGCCGTTTGACCTTAAAAATTCTTACCTGGTGTTTTTAAAACCAAAATTTTAAGTAGAGGGAATGTAAGTCTGCAATGCTGTCTAGATTAAAAATCCAACTATATAAACCTGATGCAAGTAGGTCTGCTTCATAGTAAGCAGTATCAGTGTCATAGGAAAAGGAGAACATGAGTGACAAAGAAGAGTAAGATATTAGTAGTCCAGGATTGTGAAAATAATCTCAAATATTTTATTTTTGAAAGTTGCGAAAATAGAAAATGTCGGGATTTGATTGGAAGAAATATAAGACTTGCGAATCGCGGCAACATGATTTGGCCTAGTGGAAACATGTGATAGAATGAGAGAAGTTTTTTTTTTTATGTAACATATTTTACGTATCGATGGAGGTTTTCTTTCAGAAAGTGGCGGGCTGAAAATATTTATAGCACAACAGAGTGGATGCTGTTTATAGGAGATCATTCGACGTCATTGAAAGTAAGTCAATTTTAAGGAGTTTTGAAATCAGATTTCTTAGGTTGTATGGGTTTTTTAAACACAGTCATTTTGATTGTGTTTTTTTTTCCCCGCTGTTACATGATGAATACCTTCAAGTCACTGATTTAAGTGAAATTTGATACATTCTGAGAACAGCAAAAATAAACCATTTAACATGTATAATTAATGTTATGGTTTTTGTACTTATGATATACATTTAGAAATGTGAGGTACATATGGGTAAGCTGAGTCTTCTGTAAGTGTCAATTTTAATGCTTACAGTGCTGTACTTCTGGGTACTGTTTTTTTTTAAAAAAAGAAAAGAGGCCTCACCTCAAAGAAAGCTCTTGAAAGCACACATCTTATTTGCATCCTAAAATAATCATTTTAAATGTTAGACACAATTTTATGATGGTTTCACATCTCTTTTGCGCTGTTATGGCATCACTATTGTGAGACATAAGCAATGCAAAAGAAGCATCATATTTCAAAATAGGCCTCATTTCATCAGCATGAAGATACTGTTTGTTGAAAATAAATATATTTAGGATTGTGTAGGGGTCGTAGAGAAGTAGAGGTTTCTATAAGTGTCAAAGTTGTTTAAAAAGTGTTTCTTCTTGAACCTTTTCCCTTCTTTTTTCTAATTTTTAAATACATGTTTTAATATTTTTGGAAATGTTTGTTCTCTCTTTTACAGATTGAATGTATGAAAAATATTCTTTAAAAATTAACAAGAATTATAAGGTAAATGTTTTCTACTTTTTTAACCTGCATTCCACTGCTGATGATGTCACTGACTATGTTATGAATGATGTAATAATTGGGCATATCTGTTATCTCGTTAAAAAAACGAACAGTAAGTTTAAGGATAGGAAACAGACAGTTATGTTACAAAAAAGACAGCTATAGGACGTAAACAAAAAAAACTGTTACTCGCAATCCACTGCTGATGATGTCACTGACTATGTGAAAAATAGTGTAATATATGACATGATCAGAAGTGAATTGCGGGTCACAGTATCTTTTCTTTACTCCCTATAGCTATCTTTATAGTAACATAGCTGTCTGTTTTCTTTCCTTATACTTACTGTTCCTTTTTTTAAAAAAATTTTTTTGGGTGCGCTCAAAGTTCGCGTACCGGAGTGCGAACTGGGAGCGAACTAATAGAAATAGAGCTTGGCAGAGTTCAAAGAATTCTACCAATTTTTTTTAATAATGGGGAGGTAGTTCTGAAAAGAACTTTTTTTTTTTTGTTGTTTTAAATTTTTTTTATTAGTTTTCTGAACATTTTTTAATTTTTTTTGTTTTTTTCTGAACATTTTGTATTTTTTTTATTTTTTGGGGGGAGGGGGGGAAACAAAAATGATTCATCGAAGAGGGCTCAACAGGAGCAACAAAAAAAAGAAGAATTTATTTTTGGGGGCGTTTTGGACATACATGATTTTTGATGGCTCTAATGATAAGAGTTATACTACTTTCGCGGTAGCATAATGTTTGATTGCACCTCACACAAACTTGTTTGACTTCCCCCATGTCCATTTGAATATTTGGGATCAGCTCCCTTGCTTCAGGTCCCGTAACTTCTGGCACAACCGATCTTCTGGCTATTGCTGGTGAATTCTGTTGTTCGTCTCGAAGCTGAGCTGCACTGTAGTTATTTGGGTGCCACCTGCTCATGTGTCTGTGCATAGTGAAATTCCCATAACTATATTTTTTATCCGTGCCTCTAGAAAGACGTTCATCACAGATTCGGCAAAAGACATACCTGGCGTTCACTTTCTTTTGCCCTGGTGGAAATTTGAAAAATTGCCAAATGAAATTTTCCTTCCTGTTGTATCTCCTGGGCTCCTCAGGCAAATATTCAGACTCTTCCTCCTCTTCCCGCTCTTCCTCTTCTTGAAAGATTGGTTGAGTTGGTGGTCCTTTCTTTCCATGAGGAGGTGGAGGTGGTGGTGGGGGAACACTACCAGAAGCAACAACAGAAGCCATTTCCCTGGATTGTACAAAGGTCTTTCTCTCATCAAGATGAAAGTCAGAGTGAGGAAAGAAGGAGGGGTTTTCATCATTTGGGAAAAGCCAAAGTTCTAAACCAATGAAAAGTGTTAATTTTAGATCACATGACCTAGTATTACATCATTAGGAAACCAAAAGTGAAATGAACTAATGAAAAGTGTTATTATCGAGTCACATGACCTGCTGTCTTTACGTTTCGCGCTTTGCGCCGCTATCCAATCCGCTTTCGAGTCCGCTAACATGGCGCGTCGGATAACGTATTACGCGACAACGCAAAACGTCATGATAATGTAACAGTCACGCTTAAGGAGCGATTACCGGCTCGCGCACCAAGTCGCGGCTTTGAATTCAGCTAACGGGAAGCTGACCAGTTCGCGGACTAGGAGCGGAACAATTTAAAAAAAAAAAAAAAATGTATAAAAAACATGTACAATATATTTTATGATTTAAAGAAGAATACATTTTACAGATAGAAATATTAGCTTTCAAAAAACCATTGAAATTCAATGAAAAAACCATAGGTTATACTCCATATATAGTTAGGAATTAGCATTTACAAAACCTTATTTTACTCGCATAAAACCATTGAAATTCCATATATAGTTAGATGCGCTAACTATATATCGCGCACCCGCAATCAACTGCTGATGATGTCACATATTACATCATTCATGACATGGTCAGTGACATCACTGATGACATCACTGATGACATCTCAAATGACATCTCAAATGACATCACTGATGACATCTCAAATGACATCACTGATGACATCACTGATGACATCTCATTTGACATGACTGATCACATCACTGATGATATCATTCATGTGATAATACGATGAACCTCTTCAGACTCTAATATAACCTTAGATACAATCAGTGTAAACAGACACTCACAGACTGCCACTCATCCATGGAGTTACTCAAACACCTACTCAGTCATGCAAAGAATCAATCACACCTCCATTTCCTCAACTATACAGTTATACAAACTTTACTTATTCAAACATATACTAACACATATTTACTCTCTTATACAATCCCTGATACAAGTTCACAATGATCCATACAGCCACTCACACATTCACTGGCTCTTATGCACAGTTATTTATATATGTCAACTCTCACATGTACTGTGTTTTACATATGTACTTACTTTGACATGTAGCACTGAGATATCCATTCACTCACCAATACACTCATGCACACAGTCAACCGCCCATACAGCTGTTTCCACATGCACTTTTGAACCCATACATCTAGTGTATCAACTGCTCACACATCTATGCACAGAGTCACACACCTCCCAGCCACCCACACACACACTCAGTCTCCCATACATATACTTGGGCAACCAATCAATAATCCATATAGTTACTCATATAGCTACTGATCAACACATGGAACAGTTTACAGAACAACAGATATAATGATGCACAAATTAATACAGTTTAATCACTAACCCATGCACTCAGTGAGACACATTTAATCACTCCCTCATACAATCAGTCATGCACCTACTAAATCCTTCATCCAGACATTTATACATCCACTCATTCTTCAATATGTAAGACATATTTTAACTTTACAGAAACATACAGTCACTGGATGTTGTGATCAGTGATGTCATCAGTGATGTCACTGACCATGTCATGAATGATGTAATATGTGACATCATCAGCAGTGGATTGCGGGTGCGCGATATATAGTTAGCGCATCTAACTATATATGGAATTTCAATGGTTTTATGCGAGTAAAATAAGGTTTTGTAAATGCTAATTCCTAACTATATATGGAGTATAACCTATGGTTTTTTCATTGAATATATATATATATATATATATATATATATATATATATATATATATATATATATATATATATATATATATATATATATATTACCTACTGGCGGTCGCCAGTAGGTATATATAGATAGGATTTTTTCTCTATGGGATTTTTGAAAATTCTATGTCTAATAACTTTGGCGTTTGTGGACGGAATTGGCTAAAATTTCAGGAAAATGGCACATTTTGTTTCTGAGCAGCCCCTGAAAATTTGGGGGAGTTTTGTCAAGGGGGGGCCGAGAAAAAAGGGGGGTCCCAAAACGTGTTTTTCCCATGTTAATTTCCATAGGGCGGTTGGCCTCACTTTTAGCTCGAACGGCTGAATGGATTTGCACGAAACTTGGCAAAATTGTAGGGACTGTTAGCCCGATGTGCCTTTGCTAAGTCTCAATATATGTGCTCCAGTGGATTTTGATAAATTAACGTTCAAAAAAATATATATATCTGTGACAGCGCTCCGGGTAGCGCTCCGGTTGGCATACCTGACGCGTAACGGAACTTCTCGAAGCGAAGCTGATTGGCTCTCCGGTGTCTGTCAACATTCTAAACAGTCCGGAGCGGCCGCCATCTTGTTTCTCGGTAGGATCGAGTGACAAGAGGAGGCCAAATCAAAGGGGGAAATGTAGATCCTCCCTGACCCCCAAGGTTTGATGTGGAGGCTTTAAAAGGGCCCCGCGGGGCAAAAACAAACAAAAAAAAATCGTTTTTTTTGCGTGGGGTGCGCCCGGTACGCGCACCGGAAAGCGGTCCGGGGAACATACTATAAGGAAACAAGAATGAAAGACTTTTTAAATATTGTATGTTTATTGATTGTTCGTTTTTTTTTTTTATTTTTTTTTATTTAAGTAGCAATATGTAGGTACCAATGCAGAGTCAAAAAATTAATATACACGTCTCCTTTGTAGATATCTTCCATCTTGTTTCAGAAGTTATTGTGGAATATGGAATTCATACCATAGTGTGTCAGGAAAGTAGAAACAATATGGAGGCAGGAGATGATAAAGAGATGTTAAATACACATTGGAGATAATATAGTTGGAGAAAGGAAGTAGCAAAATTATTGTGTAACATAAAAAAGTTGCACAGTATACTATAAGTCTGACTTTACATTATAATCAATTTGGTACTAGTTTATGAATTACATATAAAAATTGTATAACATAGTTCTCCGGTCAAATTTATAAAATAACATCTTACCTTTTAAAAACAAGTTTAAGTTGTCAGTGAAAATGTTCTTGCAATGTACTTCAGGAAGTAGTAGTCAAAATGGCTGTGTTTTTCTCTCTTTCTTTATATATATTCAGGTAATAATCAATCAAACGTCAGGTAAAAAAAGTAGAAAAAGAAAGTAACATTTTATTTGGTTGTCAATTCCAACACTTCAGATGTGTTTTGTGAAGTAATTTTCCTCAGGGAATTTAGAGAGGTCTACATGCTAAATGGCTAAATGGAATTCCAACCAAATTTGTGAAAATGGTAGGGATTGGTATGTAGTATGAGCTAATGTATATTTGGTGAAAGTGTCTCCAGTGGTTTTTCTGTAAATTACTTTTCCACCTTTTTTAAGCGAGCGCTTCTCAGTGCGTGTCCCGGTACGCGAACCTGCAGCGTTACGGGAGTCCTCCATTTTGTGTTTCGGTAGAATTGAGATACAAGATGGAGGGTAAATAATGTTCAGAATGGGTAGAAGGGGGTAGACGTATCCTGACCCCCTAGGTTTTCTGAGGGTGGCTGAGGAGTCCCATATGTGCAAGAAAAAATAATTTATTTTTTAATTTTTCGCGCGGTTAGCTGCCGGTAGGCGAACCGGGTAGCGAACCGGGAAGCGAACATAATTGAAAATTAGTGAAAAAAGGTACATTCAAAATTTTTAAAGAGTAATTATAGTTAAGGTAGCTTTGAAAAGAGCTTTTGGGTTCTGTGTAAGTTCTAGGTACTTATAGGTAGGTACCAATACACAGTCTTACATTTTGTATGAAAACTCTGTTCCCCTCATCTGAGAAGTGCACGCCATCTCCTCTGTAGATATCTTGCATGTAGTAACGCAAGTTATTGTTGTAGATGCAGCCCATTCCATGGACTCTCACGTAAGCTGAAACAGACTTATTTACATGCTTCCTCGATTTCTCAATTTGTGGACAAAATTGATTGGACCACCTCCATTTTTGTCTTTGGCATATATTGGAATATACCAAGGCAGTTTGAGGAAAAAGTGCCATCAATTGCTCAAAGGTGTCCTTTAAGAGCATTTCCAGACCTACCCCAGTCAAGGTGCCCAAATCATTTCCTCCCCAGTGCACTATTATGAGGTCAGGGTTTGGCAAATGTAAAAAGGTTTTCACCAATGGTATCAATTGGTGACATCTTAATCCTCTTTGGCCAATCCACTTGATTTCCACATTTTGTAAATTGAGGTTGTGTAAATTTCTGTTATCAGCATACCTGTGAGCCCAGTGGATGAAGCTATGTCCTAGAATCCAGACAGAAAACATGGCGAGAGGAGGTTCTGCTGCAGTCAGATGAAGTGTGGGAATGAAATGGCAGTTGAAACAGTGGAGTTTGTAAAGTAAAAAAACTGTGGAGTTTGAGTGCTAATGATTCATTAGCAGTGATTGGTGGATTTCCATTGCTGAAAACAGAAAGTTAGGGTGCATGGATGTGTTCTTTGAAAGATGTAATTTGAATGGTTAATACAAAATGATTTTATGAAAGATTGCAGTGGATTAGCAGGTGTACTGAGAGTTCAGAGTTCATTTGAAACATTGTTGTGTGAACTCTTAAACATGAGAGGTCTGGCAGGAGGTAGTTGCTATGGAAAAAGGGCAGAAAGGACAGAGGGGGGCAAGGGTGTTGATTTGAAAAAAGTGAGGGAAGAGTTTTGATTGGCTGACATGAGAGATATGTGTGATGAATATCTGCATTTCTGTGCCTTTCTTGGTTGCAGCCTCTGGAGTGCATACCTTTTGTTCTGCTAAAGAAAAATTGGTGTGTTTCTGAGACTGTTTTGAAATTCAAAAAGCATTTGCTAAGGTGAGATATCGTTTCTTTATTTTAGATAGAGACTAGTATGCTTTTTTGAGTAAATAAGAAAGCCAGCTGTGCATTTAAAATGATGTTTTGAGTCAAGTGTTTGCATTATGTTTTCAAAGAAAAGTTTGCATTCTTTTACAAATTGTAATTGCAGATAATATAAAGTATTAGTACTGATAAGGTGTGGTTGTACATAGGAGCTGTGCTGTGTTTTCAAATTATGATCAGAAAATCGTTTTTAAGGAAAAGGAATGCTTTTAAAATTTATGAGAATTTATTTACTTGCGATGTGACTCCTGCAATGCGTCGCTTTTGCGGAACAGATGCATGATGCATCTGTGTTGTTTTTGCCCCATGGTGCTCCACAGTGTACATGTTAAAAGTGATGCATAAGTGGTGCAAGGGCCTTGTAAATACACCCCTATGTGTGCTTGGTCATTTTAAGTCACTTCCCCCTGGGGAAAGGGTCTTCTAAATATGTCCTCATGTGTACTTTGCAATTTTAAGTCACTTCTCTCTGGTGCAAGTTCTTTGTAAATACGCCGTTATGTGTGCTTGGCCATTTCAAGTCACTTCCCTCTGGTGCAAGGCCAGGGCCTTTTAAATACGCTCTCATGTGTGCTTGGCCATTTCAAGTCACTTCCCCCTGGTGCAAGGTCCTTGTAAATACGTCCCCATGTGTGCTTGGCCATTTCAAGTCACTTCCCCCTGGTGCAAGGGCCTTGTAAATACGTCCCCATGTGTGTTTGGCCATTTGTAGTCACTTTCCCCGTGGTGAATGGTCCTTGTAAATACGCCCCCATGTGTGCTTGGCAAATTTTGATTTTGATTGTTTGAGTTACATAGCCATGTTAAAAGTGATGGAAAAAAGGTGCAAGGGCCTTAAAAAATCGCTTTCATGTGTATTAGGGCATTTTAAGTCAGTTCCCCATGAATGTAGGTATATAATTGTTTTATATAAAAGGTTTAAAAACGTTTTTTGAAATCAATTAGGTTTCTTGATATGTACTGCTAGTGTTTCATAGGTTGTTTGGGGCATATTTACAAGGCCTTTGATGTTATTTTTCCCATTTTAATTTAAGACATTTCCCCGTGGAGCAAGGTCCTTGTGAATACGCCCCCATGTGTGCTTGGGTAATTTAAGTATTGATAGGGTGTGCTTCTACATAGGACGTAGACGACATCTGCACAATGAGATAACTAAGCTGAAGAAATACAGGTGATGTGATTGTTAAATGTGCAAAAATATTTGCACGTTT
The DNA here is from genome assembly GCF_964263255.1 of Lissotriton vulgaris. Lineage (NCBI taxonomy): Eukaryota > Metazoa > Chordata > Amphibia > Caudata > Salamandridae > Lissotriton > Lissotriton vulgaris. The sequence continues at coordinate 1,019,803,648 of NC_141691.1, read as the reverse complement.
TTCAATTATATCACTTGTGTTTCCTAACATTACGAATCACATTGTGCAGATGAGGTTTAGTCGTGTTCAGGGAGATAGAGGAGGTCTGGCCTTTGTTCAAGAGTGCAGTGGACATGATTCACTTCATTGGTAGGCTTGTACATGTATTATCACCTCTGTACTCTTTAACAAGCCTAAATTTCATCTGCAACCCTGAGTAGGCCTCACCTCAAACAAACCTCTAGATAGTCCACACCTTATCGTCATCCTGAATCAATCATTTAAAGTGTTAGGGGCAGATTTATGATGGCTGTGCGCCTCTTTTGTGCTGCTGTTGCGTCACTTTTATATTGCAGTAGTGATTTACAAGATGTACCATATTGCAAGATAGCAGCCGCGGGCCGTGGAGGAAGTTACGGTGGGGCAGGGAGGCAGGGAGGGGGAGGGGCAGGGTGGAGGGACCTAAACACTGGCATATGGATTATCGCAGGTTAATATATAATTTAACGTGCGTCAGGTTTCATGTGGGCGTTTTGTTGCAGGGTGGGTAGTCATTTGTATGAAAGTCCTGTAAAACTAACACAGTAAAATTAAGAAGATTTCACTGAATCATCTTTATGGCATTGCTGAATCAAATCCTTACTGTTATTGATTTACTGTTTGGTAATAGTGGTTAATAAAATTTTTTATTATATTTTACCACAGATTCAACTGCAGATCATTTCGAAATTAGACAATGCCGTCTAAGGATAGAATCCGAAAGGCTACAAAACGTCAAAGACAGCAGATTACTAAATGCTTGTAGCAGTCCTCTACAATAAAATCTTGTTAAGTCACGAAGAAAGCTCTGGGTAAGAGAACAAAATCATTCCTTAGAAACATTTGTAGAAACAAAAGTATAACTTTAGAACAAGTTTTAGTCCAGAAAAAGAGAGCCAATTTAAACGGAAAGGAAAGGCCAATAAAAATTGGTACTGGTAGAGCAGGAGATAATTCTGTGCATGGCAGTAGAAGGAAAAATCTGTTTAGGGACATTCGTAGACGAATGTTCTGCAACAGGATAATTGGCAATTTGTTAAAAAATTTAAAGAAAGGTCAACAGAAAGTGGCTTTTTATAAGAGAAAGAAAGAAAAATGTAGAGAAAATTATTGATCAGGCTTTTGAAATTAAGCGAAAGTTATTCATTTTGGTAATCAATAGAATTAGGAAAATAAACAAGGTAATTTATGATTTCAAATCAAATAGTAGATGGAAGAGAGTAGTTAATAGAAGTAATTTTTGTGAAGTTTTCTCAGGAGAATTGATGCATAGTTCAAGTTGTGAGGCATTTTTTAATGAGGAGAGTTATTTTCAGGACAATAATTTGGTGCATGCAGTTGACACCAGTGGTCGAGCTTATGAGGTGAAAGATGGTTGTCCGGTTGAAAAAGAAAAACTTGTGTCAACAGAGGCAGAAGAGGTGTTAGGTAATGAAGTTTTAGGGAGACGTCCTAAGGGACCAGTGTATACCTGGAAGTGTAGTTCTATTTGCAGTGTGCGACAGGATTCCATTAATTTTCTTTGGGATTTTGTACGGACATTTAATAAGAAAAGTTGAAAACAGAAAATAAAATTGTTGCAAGAATTAGGTCTTTGCAGAGTGAGAGAAGTGACAGGTTTGCATGGTCATTCTCTGGCTTGTCTTTCCAGGAGAGTATGCCAGAGTGTTTTTCATCATTTCAGGATGCTAGCAGTGCATCATAGTAAAGTGAGGAAATTAGTTAGAATGTTGTATTATGGAAAGAGTCCAGCAATTATGCTTAAACAATTATGCACTGCTCTTTTGCATGGTTCTGAAGTAGATGTGAAGAATATTTGTGAAGAAATTGAGTTTTGTTACTTTACAAGTAAAGAGGAGAATGTTGAAATTGACCCAGAAGAAGAAGGTAATGTGGAAGCTAGTTTACATGTTTCCAGTACAGATAATTTTCAAAAGGAAATTGCCACGTTTCAGGTGAAATCAAGTGAGAGGCTTAATTTCACTTGTGTGTGTTGTCGACGCACTTATTATAAGAATCAGACTAAGTTAGTGGATTTATATGCGAAAAGTGAAAGGGAAAATAATAGTGAATGGAAGGATTTTGCAACATACTTGATGGTAGAAAATTGTTTTGATTTGGGTTTGGATCAACGTGTGTGTACTTATTGTTGTAACAAATTAAATCAAAACCGGATGCCTGCTAGAGCGGTTCATAATAATCTGGAATTGGTTGACATTCCTTCTGAATTGAAGGATTTAAATACTTATGAATCTATTTTGATTCAAAGTGTGCATCCTTTTCAGGCTATTGTAAGAATGGAGCCAAAGACAGGGAAATTGCCTCCATCAGATTTACAGAGAGGATTAAAGGGAAGAGTTGTTTATTTGCCTCTAGATTTAAAAAAAAATATTAATACAATTGGAGTAGAGAAAGTGGAAGAGGAGCCTCTGGTTATCTTAGTTAATGGGGTTCCGACAAAGAGTAAGAATATATGGCAAGATTTAGTGGATGTTAGGAAAGTCAAAAAGGCAACATTGTATTTGAAGAAAAACAATAAGTACTACAAGAATGTATATGTTGCAGAAGAGGAAGTAAGTGAAGAAGAGGATAGCCATTTTTGTGCTGGTCAAATTGAAAAAGTAGAACCCTCTAAAAATGAAGAAATATATGAACATTATAGTGTTCATCCTTTGCATTCTAAGGAAGTCATGGGGAATGCTATTGAGTTGTTTCAAATGAAACAAGCCAAAGGTAGTCCTATTAGTGTTTGGGAGGAAAGTTTGGAAGCTCTGTGTTTCCCACAGCTATTTCCAACAGGTCAAGGAGGAAGATATGATGAGCGACCTGTTCAAATTCCTGCTTCTGAATACTGGACTTTACGATTGTATGTAGAAGATCCTAGGTTTCATCAATGCATTCCCTATTTGTTTCATCTACTGTTTGAAAGCGATCTGTCTGGACTGTCATATGCAGTGAACCACATCTTGAAAAGTGGTGTACAGATGCAAAACATCTCGGCAAGTGACTTTATGAATAAAGTCAATGTGCAAGATAGTATTTTGGATTCTCACCTGATTAATCTCATGGCGTGTCAGCGTGGTACTAATGAGTACTGGTACCGTCGTCATGGTGTTTTGAAATGTATGCTGAGGAACTTAGGAACTCCCACATGGTTCCTCACTCTCAGCTGAGCTGAGTATGGCTGGGAAGACTTACTTGAATTTCTACGAGAGGCAAATGGAAATATTGAAAATATCGAATTCAAGACACCCGGAGAACTGTGTTCTTTGGATCCAGTGAATGTATGCAGGTACTTCAATCATAGATTTGAAGCTATGATGTCTTTCATCATGAACAAGAAAAATCCACCTCTTGGAGAGGTGTTGGATTTCTTCTGGAGAAAGGAGTACCAAGCAAGAGGTGCTCCTCATATACATATGCTGCTGTGGATCAAAGATGCTCCCAAATTTGGAACAGATCCGGATGACTTAGTGATGTATTTCATAGAACAGTATTCTACATGTGCTGTTCCAAAGACAAAGGAAGACAAAAGTCTAAGAGAACAAGTTTTACGGTTTCAAAGCCATCGTTGTGGAAAGTACTGTCGTCGTAAATTCAGAAACAAGAACAAGTACTATACAAAATGTCGTATTGGATTCCACGATTGGTGATATCTAAAGGAAGAGTGAACAATTTGATGTCTTCTTTGTGACATAATGTGACGAGAAAATCACCCAAAAATCCCATGAAAAGAGCCTCAGTAAGAAGTTGTACAGTTTCAGTCTGAAGATGTCGCATCGAGAAATCGGTGCTTACGAATGTTCTGACCGGTTGTCTTCAGCAAGTCTTTATGCCAAATCCAGGAGTATCATTTGTCCGAGTCTTGGTCTTGCTGCAACGCGTAATCGAGTTCTGAAACCTGTACGGGAAATTAAGTATTTGGAGGAAAAGGAGCCAAATAGTACAGATATTTTGAAGACCAACATGTTGGATACATATTATCCAAATAGAAGCAGTCACCGAGAATGTTTGTCTGTATGAGGTTCTGCAAAATTACATATTCAAAAGGAACATCAAAGAAGATATTGATAAAGGAGTGTATGCTGTAATTGGAAGTGAGGGATGTCTGGTCAAGCAAAGAAAATGCCAATTGGTAAATCATCGAAAATTGAGTGGTGAATTTCCTGAAAGAAAAGAGTTTTTCTATTTAGCTCTTTTGCAACTTTTCAAGCCTTGGCGTGCAGAAGAAGATCTGCTTGGAGATTTCCTCTGTTATGAAGACTCTTTCAATGCAGCCAAAGAGACCATAGAATGTCCTGTTTTTCCCAAGTATCTAGAAATGTTGAATGCGGAAATCGAGCAGGAAGCAACGATTGCAGCCGAGATTGCTAGAGACAGTTCTCAGGACAGTCAGAGTTCTGTTTCATTGAGTCAGGATCCACTAGGAGGACCAGTTATCGAAAATGAAGCTGCCACTGCTATGATTGAAGTGGAAAGAGCCATGGCACATGCTCAGGAGGATGCGGTTAACTTAGAAGACTTGGAAAGACAACTCAACATTGAGCTGAGGAAAATCTATGACAAAGTTACCAACCAAATTGTTCATGGATTAAGTCATGAGAAGAAAGAGTGCTCATGTACGTCGTTGAAGACTGTCCGACTGTACGTGAGTGGAGAAGCGGGAACTGGAAAAAGTTTCCTCATTAAAGCAATTTCATGTTATTTGCAGAAAAGGACTGAGTCATCGCTGTCTTGTGTTGTCACCGCTCCAACTGGACTGGCAGCACATAACATTAAAGGTATTACTTTGCATCGTCTACTGATGCTGCCAGTGGAGCATGATAACAAATTACAATACCACAGGTTATCTGGAGATGCTTGTTGTGAAGTTTCAAGAGTCTTGAGGAAAATGAAACTTCTTATCATTGACGAAGTAAGCATGGTTTCCAATGTCATGCTTGCCTTTGTGCATTTGAGAATGCAAGAAGTTCTTAAAACAGAGTATGATGTGTTATTTGGTGGCAAACACATCATTGTTTTCGGTGATCTTCTGCAGCTGACACCAGTGAAAGGACAACCTGTGTTCAAAATGCTCACACATGAAGATACCAGGAAGTGTCTAGGGAGTATTGGCAACATCAATATATGGTTAAACTTCAATTATGCTGAACTGCGTGAAAATATGCGTCAAGCAAAGGATGAAGATTATAAGAATATTCTACAAGATGTAAGAGAAAGAAAGAAAAATGTAGAGAAAATTATTGTTCAGGCTTTTGAAATTAAGCGAAAGTTATTTATTTTGGTAATCAATAGAATTAGGAAAATAAACAAGGTAATTTATGATTTCAAATCAAATAGTAGATGGAAGAGAGTAGTTAATAGAAGTAATTTTTGTGAAGTTTTCTCAGGAGAATTGATGCGTAGTTCAAGTTGTGAGGCACTTTTTAATGAGGAGAGTTATTTTCAGGACAATAATTTGGTGCATGCAGTTGACACCAGTGGTCGAGCTTATGAGGTGAAAGATGGTTGTCCGGTTGAAAAAGAAAAACTTGTGTCAACAGAGGCAGAAGAGGTGTTAGGTAATGAAGTTTTAGGGAGACGTCCTAAGGGACCAGTGTATACCTGGAAGTGTAGTTCTATTTGCAGTGTGCGACAGGATTCCATTAATTTTCTTTGTGATTTTGTACGGACATTTAATAAGAAAAGTTTAAAACAGAAAATAAAATTGTTGCAAGAATTAGATCCTTGCAGAGTGAGAGAAGTGACAGGTTTGCATGGTCATTCACTGGCTTGTCTTTCCAGGAGAGTATGCCAGAGTGTTTTTCATCATTTCAGGATGCTAGCAGTGCATCATAGTAAAGTGAGGAAATTAGTTAGAATGTTGTATTATGGAAAGAGTCCAGCAATTATGCTTAAACAATTATGCACTGCTCTTTTGCATGGTTCTGAAGTAGATGTGAAGAATATTTGTGAAGAAATTGAGTTTTGTTACTTTACAAGTAAAGAGGAGAATGTTGAAATTGACCCAGAAGAAGAAGGTAATGTGGAAGCTAGTTTACATGTTTCCAGTACAGATAATTTTCAAAAGGAAATTGCCACGTTTCAGGTGAAATCAAGTGAGAGGCCTAATTTCACTTGTGTGTGTTGTCGACGCACTTATTATAAGAATCAGACTAAGTTAGTGGATTTATATGCGAAAAGTGAAAGGGAAAATAATAGTGAATGGAAGGATTTTGCAACATACTTGATGGTAGAAAATTGTTTTGATTTGGGTTTGGATCAACGTGTGTGTACTTATTGTTGTAACAAATTAAATCAAAACCGGATGCCCGCTAGAGCGGTTCATAATAATCTGGAATTGGTTGACATTCCTTCTGAATTGAAGGATTTAAATACTTATGAATCTATTTTGATTCAAAGTGTGCATCCTTTTCAGGCTATTGTAAGAATGGAGCCAAAGACAGGGAAATTGCCTCCATCAGATTTACAGAGAGGATTAAAGGGAAGAGTTGTTTATTTGCCTCTAGATTAAAAAAAAAATATTAATACAATTGGAGTAGAGAAAGTGGAAGAGGAGCCTCTGGTTATCTTAGTTAATGGGGTTCCGACAAAGAGTAAGAATATATGGCAAGATTTAGTGGATGTTAGGAAAGTCAAAAAGGCAACATTGTATTTGAAGAAAAACAATAAGTACTACAAGAATGTATATGTTGCAGAAGAGGAAGTAAGTGAAGAAGAGAATAGCAATTTGTGTGCTGGTCAAATTGAAAAAGTAGAACCCTCTAAAAATGAAGAAATATATGAACATTATAGTGTTCATCCTTTGCATTCTAAGGAAGTCATGGGGAATGCTATTGAGTTGTTTCAAATGAAACAAGCCAAAGGTAGTCCTATTAGTGTTTGGGAGGAAAGTTTGGAAGCTCTGTGTTTCCCACAGCTATTTCCAACAGGTCAAGGAGGAAGATATGATGAGCGACCTGTTCAAATTCCTGCTTCTGAATACCGGACTTTACGATTGTATGTAGAAGATCCTAGGTTTCATCAATGCATTCCCTATTTGTTTCATCTACTGTTTGAAAGCGATCTGTCTGGACTGTCATATGCAGTGAACCACATCTTGAAAAGTGGTGTACAGATGCAAAACATCTCGGCAAGTGACTTTATGAATAAAGTCAATGTGCAAGATAGTATTTTGGATTCTCACCTGATTAATCTCATGGCGTGTCAGCGTGGTACTAATGAGTACTGGTACCGTTGTCATGGTGTTTTGAAATGTATGCTGAGGAACTTAGGAACTCCCACATGGTTCCTCACTCTCAGCTGAGCTGAGTATGGCTGGGAAGACTTATCTGAATTTCTACGAGAGGCAAATGGAAATATTGAAAATATCGAATTCACGACACCCGGAGAACTGTGTTCTTTGGATCCAGTGAATGTATGCAGGTACTTCAATCATAGATTTGAAGCTATGATGTCTTTCATCATGAACAAGAAAAATCCACCTCTTGGAGAGGTGTTGGATTTCTTCTGGAGAAAGGAGTACCAAGCAAGAGGTGCTCCTCATATACATATGCTGCTGTGGATCAAAGATGCTCCCAAATTTGGAACAGATCCGGATGACTTAGTGATGAATTTCATAGAACAGTATTCTACATGTGCTGTTCCAAAGACAAAGGAAGACAAAAGTCTAAGAGAACAAGTTTTACGGTTTCAAAGCCATCGTTGTGGAAAGTACTGTCGTCGTAAATTCAGAAACAAGAACAAGTACTATACAAAATGTCGTTTTGGATTTCCACGATTGGTGATATCTAAAGGAAGAGTGAGCAATTTGATGTCTTCTTTGCGACATAATGTGACGAGAAAATCACCCAAAAATCCCATGAAAAGAGCCTCAGTAAGAAGTTGTACAGTTTCAGTCTGAAGATGTCGCATCGAGAAATCGGTGCTTACGAATGTTCTGACCGGTTGTCTTCAGCAAGTCTTTATGCCAAATCCAGGAGTATCATTTGTCCGAGGCTTGGTCTTGCTGCAACGCGTAATCGAGTTCTGAAACCTGTACGGGAAATTGAGTATTTGGCGGAAAAGGAGCCAAATAGTACAGATATTTTGAAGACCAACATGTTGGATACATATTATCCAAATAGAAGCAGTCACCGAGAATGTTTGTCTGTATGAGGTTCTGCAAAATTACATATTCAAAAGGAACATCAAAGAAGATATTGATAAAGGAGTGTATGCTGTAATTGGAAGTGAGGGATGTCTGGTCAAGCAAAGAAAATGCCAAATGGTAAATCATCGAAAATTGAGTGGTGAATCTCCTGAAAGAAAAGAGTTTTTCTATTTAGCTCTTTTGCAACTATTCAAGCCTTGGCGTGCAGAAGAGGAACTGCTTGGAGATTTCCTCTGTTATGAAGACTCTTTCAATGCAGCCAAAGAGACCATAGAATGTCCTGTTTTTCCCAAGTATCTAGAAATGTTGAATGCGGAAATCGAGCAGGAAGCAACGATTGCAGCCGAGATTGCTAGAGACAGTTCTCAGGACAGTCAGAGTTCTGTTTCATTGAGTCAGGATCCACTAGGAGGACCAGTTATCGAAAATGAAGCTGCCACTGCTATGATTGAAGTGGAAAGAGCCATGGCACATGCTCAGGAGGATGCGGTTAACTTAGAAGACTTGGAAAGACAACTCAACATTGAGCAGAGGAAAATATATGACAAAGTTACCAACCAAATTGATCATGGATTAAGTCATGAGAAGAAAGAGTGCTCATGTACGTCGTTGAAGACTGTCCGACTGTACGTGAGTGGAGAAGCGGGAACTGGAAAAAGTTTCCTCATTAAAGCAATTTCATGTTATTTGCAGAAAAGGACTGAGTCATCGCTGTCTTGTGTTGTCACCGCTCCAACTGGACTGGCAGCACATAACATTAAAGGTATTACTTTGCATCGTCTACTGATGCTGCCAGTAGAGCATGATAACAAATTACATTACCACAAGTTATCTGGAGATGCTTGTTGTGAAGTTTCAAGAGTCTTGAGGAAAATGAAACTTCTTATCATTGACGAAGTAAGCATGGTTTCCAATGTCATGCTTGCCTTTGTGCATTTGAGAATGCAAGAAGTTCTTAAAACAGAGTATGATGTGTTATTTGGTGGCAAACACATCATTGTTTTTGGTGATCTTCTGCAGCTGACACCAGTGAAAGGACAACCTGTGTTCAAAATGCTCACACATGAAGATACCAGGAAGTGTCTAGGGAGTATTGGCAACGTCAATATATGGTTAAACTTCAATTATGCTGAACTGCGTGAAAATATGCGTCAAGCAAAGGATGAAGATTATAAGAATATTCTACAAGATGTTAGAATTGGAAAAGTGACCGAGCATGGGAAAGAAGCTTTACATGCACGATTACTGTCAAATTTGTATCCAGAAGAAGACGTTGTACCTGAGAATATTTTTCGGAAAATTACTGAGAAGAAATCTGGAATATGTTTGATGCCAACTCTTGCAGAATGTGCCATCTTCAACAACAAAATGTTGCATTTAGAAAACCAAGAGAATGTGAAACTGGAAGCTATTGACAGAGTAGAGCATATGGGAGCAACAGTTATTTTGTCTGAGAATTTGAAATGTAAATTGGATTCATTAGAGAAGACTATATCCAAAACTGCAGGTTTTGAAAAGACTCTGAATGTGTGCTTAAATTGTGGTATAATTTTAAGAAGGAATTTACATGTTGAAAGAGGTCTGGTAAATGGATCAATGGGTAATGTTGTTGATTTTGAGAAATACAGAAATAGAGATGGAATTGAATTTTTAAAAATTAAATTTGATGGTATTGAGGAAGTACAGCTAATTGGTCGTTGCTCTGCTAGGTTTTTGCTTGTAAAAGACTTATATGTTCGCCGTAAGCAATTTCCTGTTTGCTTGGCATATGCGGTGACAATCCATAAATCACAAGGTTTAAGTGTAGACAGTGCATTGGTGAATATTGGCAGTTCTGTGTTCAAGGAGGGTATGGCATATGTGGCATTGTCACGCGTTAGAACTTTATCGGGATTGTACTTAATTGAGTGTGATGTCACAAACATTTGTGCGGATCTAGATTGTGTTAAAGAATACAATAGGTTAAGAAGAGAGTATGCTCCACATTTGCCTCAATATCCTTTGTTTGAGAAACGTTTGGTAGGCCGGAAAGGAAGAAATGTGACCAATAGTCGGGAGGTTGTAGCAAAAAGACAAAAAGTCGATGAACCTGAAATTATAAGCAGAAAGAAAAAGGATTCTGTTGAAGATGTTGTTGGTTTTCAATTTGAAAACAGTTCTGGTGTCAACTGCTATGCTAATGTAGTGGTTAATGTTGTCTTTTCTCTAGAAACTTTAAAAGAACAGATTGTGATCAATTCGGATTAAAGTTTTTGATGCTTGCTGAATTCTGTGTTAGAGAAATGTAGCACTGATAGAACAAAAATCGAAAGTGTGTCTGAAATTCGAAATTTGTTAGACATATGTTCAGGTCAAACGCAATTCTCTCAAAATATTCAGCAAGATTGTCAAGGGTTTTTAATGTATATGCTTGATGTGTTACAAAATGAAGGTGTAGATGTAGATCACCTGTTTGGCCTTTCTTGTCAATGGCAGCATGACTGCGAGAACTGTAGGCTATCAAGTACTAGTAGTGTAGACTCAGAAAGATTTATATATTTAACTTTGCCAGACAGTAAATCAGTGTCCTTTAATAAGCTAGTAAGCTAGTAAAATCAGCCGATCACAACATGGAGTGTAGCCAATGTAAGTCAGCAATGCTGTCCACATTATTTATACGAACATATGGCCAGTATGTCATTTTAATGTTCCAACGTCATGAGTGATGTAATATGTGATGTCATCAGCAGTGCATTGCACGCGCAAGTTATAGTGAGTCCGACTAACTATAACGTGGGAATTTCAATGGTTTTATATCAGTAAAATTTCCAGCTAACTATAACTGGTGTGAAACCTATGGTTTTTTCAGTGAATTTAATAGGTTTTTTAAATGCTAATTCCTAACTATAACCGGTGTGAAACCTATGGTTTTTTCAGTGAATTTCATAGGTTTTTTAAATGCTAATTCCTAACTATAACTGGTGTGAAACCTATGGTTTTTTCAGTGAATTTCATAGGTTTTGTTAATGCTAATTCCTAACTATAAGTTTCACTTTATAAATAAGACTGTTAGCACTCTAGTTGTTCTTTTTAACACTCTGGTACATTCTGTCATTGGGCTACAGTTGGGCTACATCTAGTTGAAATTTGGGCTACATTTACAATTTTTGGTCTCTGGTGGCCATCTTTGGGCTACATTGGGCTACTTTGGGCTACATTTGGGCTACATTTTGGCTCTAACATATATTAAGCCCAATGTAGCACAATACATATTTTTATAAAGTTAATTTTTTTACAAACCACTTCAGAATAGGGCTACCTGTCCCTACAATTATCCAATTTTTTTTTTTTAATTTTTGGGGGGAGCGCTTCCAGAGCGCGCCCCGGAGTGCGCCCCGAAAAGCGTATTTCTTAAAAGCGCCCCCTGGCGCGCTCCGGGGAGCGTCCCGTGAGCGCCAATATCGCAAACGAAAACATGATCGTGACGTATCGCGTAACCGCGACCGCGTGATACGCACGGCGTAAGCGCACCCGGAAGTACTCGAGCGAATACGATCGCACAACGTAAACTTCCGACGCGCTTACGCTGCGCGCCCCCGGGCGCGTAGCGTAAGCGCGTCGGGTCATGTGAGCAGAAAATAACACTTTTCATTGGTTCATAACAGTTTTAGTTTCATAATGATGAAGCCCCTGGTCTGGTGACCTGAAAATAACACTTCTCATTGGTTCAGGACAGTTTTTTTTTCCAAATGATGAAAGACCCCACCTTTTTTCCTTATTCTGACTTTGTCCTTTGACTGAGGAAGACCTGTTTGTTGCTCTCTCTACTTTTTTGCTCCAAATAATGGCTTCAGTAGTAGCATCAGCTGGTGCATCTGCCCCACCACCACCACCACAACCACCAAGAGGACCAGCTCGAAATTATATTGGTGGTCAAGAACAGGAGGAGGAGGAAGAGGAAGAGGAGGAGGGGAGAAGAAGATGGCTGCCAGAAGAAAATACACCTTACAAACCCAAACCACACATTGTCTGGCAGTTTTTTTCAATCCCAGAGGGGCAAAAAAAGGTGAATGCGCCCAAGGTGACTTGCCTCATCTGCAATGATGAACTTTCACGGGGCAACCCAAACAAAAAATATTCTTTTGGTAACTATACCATGATTCGGCACATGACCAGAAAGCACCCAAACAACTACTCTCGTGCAGAGTTCAGGGAACTGGCCAGTAACCTCCCCCAGTCATCAAGGACCCCCTCCCAAAGAAACCAACCCACCTCATCAGAACCAAAAACATCCGAGGTGATGCCTTGCATTCAGCCGAGATTTGCTGATTTTAAAATCACTTGTTCTGCATGTGGCAAGCTTATCGCCTATGGCGAAAAAAGCGTTAAGCTCATCGTCCTTGCAGGTGATAATCACAAGTGCCCCAAAAAGAAGTAATTTTTTGGGTTTTTTGTTTTTTTGCTCCAGTTGAGCCAGTTTCAATTCCCTTTTTTTGTTTCTCCCCCTAAAAAAATACAAAAAAAATATAAAACTGTTTAGAAAAGCCAAAAAAAGTTCAAAAAGTTCAAAAAACACAAAAAAATATAAAACAACAAAAAGAAGAAAAAAAAAGTTCTTTTCAGAACTACCTCCAATTTCTAAATAAAAACTTCATTTTTTAAAAACTCTGTCATCTTTTTCCCTCTTTTTACGCTCTCCGGTGCGCTACCTGGTGCGCGCACCGGGCGCTTCCCCCGCGCAAAACGAAAAAAAAAAAAATATTTTAAATGCCCCGCGGGGCCCTTTTATAGCCCCCACATCAAACCTAGGGGGTCAAAGGGGTCTATCCCTGACGCCTTATGGTCAGTTCCCCCTTTGTTTTAGCCACCTCTTATGTCTCGATTTTACCGAGACACAAGATGGCGGCCGCTCTGGACTGTTTCGAATGTTTACAGACACCCGAGAGCCAATCAGCTTTCCATGCGCACCTCGCGTCACGCGCCCGGAGCGCTCCCTGGTGCGCGCACCGGTGCGCAGCTATAGATATATATATTTCTTGTAACCTAAATTACTCAAAATCCACTGCAGCACATATCTTGAGACATAGCAAAGGCACATCAGGCTACCAATCCCTACAATTTTGCCAAATTTGGTGGAAATCCATTCAGCCGTTCGGGTTAAAAGTGAAATCGACCGCCCTATGTAAATTAACATGGGGAAAACGCGTTTTGGGACCCCCCTTTTATCTCGGCCCCCGCTTGACGTATCCCCCCCAAACTTTCAAGGAAGGACCGGAGCTCGACGAGGCCATTTTCAGGAAATTTTCAGGCAGATTCGTCAACCGGTGCCAAAGTTATTCCAAATAGAATTTTGAGATGTAACATTGAAAAAAATCCTAACTATAACTACCTACTGGCGACCGCCAGTAGGTAATATATATATATATATATTCCAAACAAAGCACAGGGTCCTGCTGGGATTCTTCTCCCGAGCCAGGTGGCGCAAGAAGATCGGCGGACCACAAAAGCCGATACCATATAATACAGGAATTGCTTCACGGCAATAGACAAATGCGCACTCAGGAATCCACAATTAGCATATAGAGTTTATTTTCAGGTTAACACGCTACGCTACGCTACGTTTCGACGTGTTAACCTGAAAATAAACTCTATATGCTAATTGTGGATTCCTGAGTGCGCATTTGTCTATTGCCGTGAAGCAATTCCTGGATTTTATATATATATATATATATATATATATATATATATATATATATATATATATATATATATATATATATATATATATATATTACCTACTGGCAGTCGCCAGTAGGTATATATAGTTAGGATTTTTTCTCCATGGAACTTTTGAAAATTCTATGTCTAATAACTTTGGCGTTTGTGGACGGAATCGGCTGAAATTTTCAGAAAAATGGTACATTTTGTTTCCGATCAGCCCCTAAAAATTTGGGGGTTTCGGCAAGGGGGGGCCGAGAAAAAAGGGGGGTCCCAAAACGCGTTTTTCCCATTCATTTTTCCATAGGGCGTTTGGCCTCACTTTTAGCTCGAATGTCTGAATGGATTTACACGAAACTTGGCAAAATTGTAGGGACTGTTAGCCCGATGTGCCTTTGCTGGGTCTCAATATATGTGCTCCAGTGGATTTTGAGAAATTAACGTTTAAAAAAACAGATATATCTGTGACAGCGTCCCGGATAGCGCCCCAGTTCGCGTACTTTTCGCGTAATGGAGCTTTGCGAAGCGAAGCTGATTGGCTCTCTGGTGTCTGTCAACATTCTAAACAGTCCGGTGCGGCCGCCATCTTGTCTCTCGGTAGGATCGAGAGACAAGAAGAGGAGAAAAACGAAGGGTGAATTTAATGAAAGGGGGCAAGGTAGACCCTTCTTGACCCCCTAGGAATGATGTTTGGGTTATTAAAGGGCCCCGTGGGGCAAATACATTTTTTTTAATTTTTTGCGGAAGAAGCGCTTTCCGGTTCGCGAACTGGGTAGCGAATCGGGACGCGAAACGGGAATTCGCCATTTTGTATTTCGTTTTAATTAAATTACAAGATGGAGGAAAAACAATGTGAGAAATGGGTATAATGGGGTACGGGAGACGTATCCTGACCCCCTATGTTTTCTGAGGGTGGCTGAGGATGCTCATATATGTTGATACTTGTCTTCCAGCGGCTGCTGCGTGACGTCTGTTAACGTTCGATTCGAAGGAAATCAAGAAGTGTTGACCGCCATTTTGACACTGCGAGTAAATATATTGTTAAAAATAATTGTTATAAATTAATCCGTATTGATAAACATTGTCTGCGCCATCTTGCTTTTCTTCCAATGCCACACTTTTGTCGTGCACGGCAGCCATTTTAGATGCCTTGACCAGACCCACTCTCTGCACGACCCCGATCGTGACGTCTGTTAACGTTCGATTCGAAGGAAACAGGAAGTGTTGACCGCCATTTTGACACTGCGAGTAAATATATTGATAAAAATAATTGTTATAAATGAATTCGTATTGATAAACATTGTCTGCGCCATCTTGCTTTTTTTCCAATGCCACACTTTTGTCGTGCACGGCAGCCATTTTAGATGCCTTGACCAGACCCACTCTCTGCACGCCGCCGATCCTCAGCATGGCTCCCCACCTTCGCAAGCATCTCCCCCATGCACTGGTCACCCCGCTCTCTGTTTTATGCATGGGCCATAAACCTCCCCCATCTGCGCTGCTCTTCCCTGAGAATCACACCCTGTGCCCGCCCGACACCACCCTTTCACCCTATTCACTACCTCACCCTCTGACACTCCTCTTCCTCTGTGTCCGATTGTCCAGGCCGGTCCCAGGCTATCACCTAGCCCTGCGGATGTAGTTTATGGCCCCAACTGTAAAGAATCACCCCTCTTCAAAGGAGTTACAGTAGATCAAGGCCCCCACCCCATGAGATCCGTCACACCACACGCGTTCCTACTATCTGATAACGATCCTGTATTGTGATTGGGGAGGGGATTCTCACTGTAAGGGAGTGTGGGACCGAGCCTGAAGCGGAAGATTCCAGGGATGCCATTTTGTACATCAAAGTGTTCACAATTATGTGTCACATTAAAAATATATAGCACTCCAACAAAGTAGTAGGATTATAACACTTTATTAACTTATAAATATATACATCGCAACAAGAACATTAAACACCTTAAATTTTTTTTATTAAAACAGAAGCAACAATGGTCAGTAGCGGTCTGCTGTGCGAATAGTTCCAAGGCAGCACAACATGCTGAGTTCTTGACGGCACCCAGGTGAAGAACCATCCCTTCTTTAAACCCCATTGTGACCAACTATAGTTTATTCTCTATTTCGTTCCCTTGCCATAACAAAATAAAAGTCTTGGGTAAAGTAGTGTTTACCTAGAGTGGTGCTGTGTAGGACACTCTGAATGGAAATTAACCAGAACTATAACCATCTACTTCCAATAATATAACTTTTATGCCCAAATTACGCAAAGATTTAGCTAATCTGCTAAAGGGGGGAGTCGCCATTTCTTTTGATAATTTATTCACCCATCCGTAGCCTCTCTAATCTCCATTACAATGTGTTTGTTGCTGTCACTAGCTGATGAAAAAACTAAAGTGACAACTTCCTCATCCTTAATTTGTCTTTCTTTGTTCCTTAAGATGTCATCTGTGTCAACCTCTTCCGAGAATGCTGATGCGTTAGGGATTTCCATGTGTTTCTTAATAGCATTGGTGTCTGCACACTTCTTTGTCAATTCTGTGAACATGACAGCTGCTTCATAGACAGACGATATCTTTGTTAAGTCATTAGTGTTAAGTGTGTCTGAAACTACAGTGCCCTTCTGTTTTACTTTCCTCAGACACTACAGAGTTTTGTGTGTTCTTCTGAGCGACAATTATTCCTGAGGTTTCAGGTTCAGTTGTTTTGTCCTGCAGTGAGTTAACAGTTTCAGAGACTTCATGTTTATTTGCTATGTCCTGCTGTGTGTCAACTGCTTCAGAGACGTCAGCCTCATTTGTTATGTTTGACTATATCCTGGACCTGCCCGGCCGCGCCCAAAATGGCGCCGGTATAAATGGGACTCGTAACTCCTTGTTGTGTACTGGTTGCCCAACCTTGATATCACGAGATACGTATGCACCGTATGCGCCCCTGGGTGCCGCACTGGTTTTGGTATCCTAAAATGCTGCTCCGAAAAACGGCATGGGGCGCCCCGGGGGGGTGGGGGGGGAGGCGGCGTGAACAGGCCTCCCCAGGTGGAGGCTCGTCTGTTGTAGTGGGGCGCCCCTTTAGCGTTTCACTTGCCATTCAGCGGTTTTCCGCCCGCTTTTGCTGCACTGTGCCTCGTCAGTAGCGGTCTGTTGTGCGAATAGTCCCAAGGCAGCAGAACGCGCTGAGATCTGGACGGCACCCAGGTGATGTCCAGTAAGTTGCCGCACTGGTTTTGGTATCCTACAATGCTGCTCCGAAAAATGGCGTGGGGCGCCCCGGGGGGGGAGGGCGGCGTGAATGGGCCTCCCCAGGTGGAGGCTCGTCTGCTGTAGTGGGGTGCCCCTTTAACGTTTCAGTTGCCATTCCGCCCGCTTTTGCTACACTGTGCCTCTTCCGCCATTCAGCTGTTTACCGCCCGCTCTTGCGGCTACAGCGTCTCGCTCACCATGTAGTTGAGTTGCGCCCACTCTTGCGGTGCAGTGATAGGCGGCTGCCACAGGACTCGTAAAATGGCGGCCGGCTCTTCGGATTTGGGCCCGGTCCACTAAAATGGCCTTGGGACACCTTGGAACTCGGACGCTTGTCTGCTAGGGCTTGGGATCCATTCTCAAAAGTGTTCCCTCATCCTTGAAGATTCTACAAAAGTCTTGGGGGCCCCTGACTCCCGCAGGCTTCTGGTGGGGAGCGGCTGCCATGATTGCTTGCGGAATGGCCACGACGGAGCTACGAGATGGTGGTGCTCTCATGCTGACGCCAGCTTTAGTCTGAAACATCCAGAAACACTGTAGACTATCAATTCGATGAGTTCCGGTGGAGCCCCAACCTGACCCGGTAGGGAAGAACTTGCCCTCCCCTTTTTTGAGTGATGGCTCTTGTTGCCTGTCCCTTCTCTTGTCATTTTACAGAACTTTTTGGACTGCTGAAAGGGGTTGTATTCCGACCGCTGGTTGGTGGAGACATTTTGACTATATTCTGGACCTACGTTGTCGCGAAATGCGTCAAATGACGTGCCGCGTTAGCGCACCCGGAAGTGCTCCGGTGCGCAAGGCGCAGCTTCCCGGAAACGATCCAGAGCGCGGCGCGCAGCGTGTAACGTAAGCATAACAGGTGATGTGACTTGTTAATAAAACTTTTCATTGGTTCATTTTACTTTTGTTATTCTAATGATGAAAGGCTTGGTTATATGACCTAAAAATAACGCTTTTCATTGGTTTCGAACATTTTTTTTTCCCAAATGATGAAAGCCCCACCTTTTTTTTCTCACTCTGACTTGTAAAGCAAAGGACCCAGATGCATTTACAGTTTATCACTTACAATGTTCCAGGCTAAAGTATTTTCCCGGGAAATTTACAACTGTCCTGCAAGTAAAATATTCCTTTTTCGACAAAAAGGGCGTTTCTTCGTCCCATGAGGGAGCCGTTGAGCAAAAGAGGCTCGGCCTGCTGTCTTAGTCGCTGGTAAGCATGAATATCAGATTCTTATCGAATTGGTAGTCTACAGTGTTTCTGGATGTTTCAGATTGAAGCTGGCGTTAGCATGAGAGCACCCAATTCTAAAACAGTAAATGCTTGGATAACAATCAATCAAATGTAGAGGGAAGCAAGCACGACGGGTTACAATGGGGGCAAAGGCTTACGTTATCTACCCTTCACTATCTGCAAAGAGAGAATACTCCTAAAAGAAAAGAGGAGGGGGGGGCAGCGTTCAAAGCACATCAGCGTGCATAAATACGAAAATGTTTTTACCTACCACGTACTTGACATTTTACAGCTTTTGATATTTGTTATTAAAAAAACATTGAAATTCACTGAAAAAACCATAGGTTATAGACCATATATAGTTAAGAATTAGCATTTACAAAACCTTAATTTACTCGCACAAAACCATAGAAATTCGCATATATAGTTAGTTGCAATAACTATATATCGCGCACCCGCAATCCACTGCTGATGATGTCACATATTACATCATTCATGACATGGTCAGTGACATCACTGATGACATCACTGATGACAACACTGATGACATCACTGATGACATCACTGATGACATCTCATTTGACATTACTGATCACATCACTGATAATATCATTCATGTGATAATACGATGAACCTCTTCAGACTCTAATATAACCTTAGATACAATCAGTGTAAACAGACACTCACAGATTGTCACTCATCCATGGAGTTACTCACACATCTAGTCAGTCATGAAAAGAATCAATCACTTCTCCATTTCCTCAACTATACAGCTATACACACCTTACTAATTCAAACATATTCTAACACATATTTACTCTCTTATACAATCTCTGATACAAGTTCACAATGATTCATAAAGCCACTCTCACATTCACTGGCTCTTATGCTCAGTTATTTATATATGGCAACTCTCACATGTACTGTGTTTTACATATGTACTTACTTTGACATGTAGCACTGAGATATCCATTCACTCACCAATACACTCATGCACACAGTCAACTGCCCATACAGCTGTTTCCACATGCACGTTTGAACCCATACATCTAGTGAATCAACTGCTCACACATCTATGCACAGAGTCAAACACCTCCCAGCCACCCACACACATACTCAGTCTCCCATACAAATACTTGGGCAACCAATCAATAACCCATATAGTTACTCATATTGCTACTGATTAACACATGCAGCAGTTTACAGAACAACAGACATAATGATGCACAAATTAAGACAGTTTAGTCACTAACCCATGCACTCAGTGAAACACATTTAATCACTCTCTCATACAGTCAGTCATGCACCTACTAAATCCTTCATCCAGACACTTATACATCCACTCATTCTTCAATATGTAAGACATATTTTAACTTTACAGAAACATACAAACACTAGATGATGACATCAGTGATGTCATCAGTGATGTCACTGACCATGTCATGAATGATGTAATATGTGAAATCAACAGCAGTGGATTGCGGGTGCGCGATATATAGATATTGCAACTAACTATATATGCGAATTTCTATGGTTTTGTGCGAGTAAATTAAGGTTTTGTAAATGCTAATCCCTAACTATATATGGTCTATAACCTATGTTTTTTTCAGTGAATATATATATATATATATATATCTATATATCTATATATATATCTATATATATATATATATATATATATATCTATATATCTATATATATATATATATATATATATATATATATATATATATATATATATATATATATATATATATTCCACACGTACAACCCAGCGCAATCCTTCCAAGGATGGTCGAAAAGGAATCACACAGGAGCCGTGGCCCCTATTCAAGTGCAGGTTTATTGCAGACACAACGTCCTACGCGTTTCGGAGTAGGATCACTCCTTCATCACAGGCAAACTTTGTGCATTTCATCATTGTTAATAAAGTAAAATAACTTGTCACGTGATACAATCAACATAAACAAAATACTACTTCATATTATTTCATCATATGAGTGTTTCAAGTTTGTATTAAAAAAGTTTTTTAAGGGCAAAGGTGACTGACTAGCATAGTTTCAACATTTACACCAAGTCTCAATTGAAATTATTTTTTTATTAATATGATGCTGTCTCATGGTTATCGAGTAGCGGGTTTTAACAAAACACATCACTTTCTAATGGTTTTGGGACACTTCTTATACTTCTCGTCCATGTACATAAATAAATGTGATATTGCTTGCAATTGTGGAAACAAAATAAAACATTTCAAACACTTTCAACCGTCTTGAGATTCGAACCCGTCATCTCAAAAGTGGATTTTCTGAACAAAGTACTTTCTATGGTGTTGTTTTTAGTCTCAAGTTTGAGATCCAGGAATTCCATGGTCTCTTTGCTGATTTGATGTGTGAATTGGAGATTCATCAGGTTAGTATTGAGTATCTCCACAAATTCAATGGCTTGTGTCTCAGTGCCACTCCACACACAAAAGATATCATCTATGTAGCGTAGCCAGAGGACGGCATGGTTCTTAAATAGCTCGATCTTGTGGACACTTCACTTGCAAATACTACCACTTTCAGGGTGGAGTAATATAAATTACGCGTAGCTCCAGTGTTTAAATACACATACGCATTTGTTTTGACTTTTGAGATGACGGGTTCTTCTTGCTAGTCAGTCACCTTTGCACTTAAAAAACCTTGGGCAGCACTCCGACAGTCCCTCTAAATTAGATTTATGCCCACTTGGGCGTTAACTTGTTGAGCTGACCGGGATATACGAGTCCTTCCTAATTTCTTATGTTCCATGAACACTGTATTTGGTTACTTGCATAGTCAAGTAAGAAATAGCTGACTTCACTTGCAAATACTGCCACTTTCGGGGTGGAGTAATATAAATTGCGCGTAGCTCCAGTGCTTAAATACACATACGCACTTGTTTTGACTTTTGAGATGACGGGTTTGAATCTCAGGACGGTTGAAAGTGTTTGAAAAGTTTTATTTTGTTTCCACAATTGCAAGCAATATCACATTTATTTATGTACATGGACGAGAAGTATAAGAAGTGTCCCAAAACCATTAGAAAGTGATGTGTTTTGTTAAAACCCGCTACTCAATAACCATGAGACACCATCATATTAATCAAAAATAATTTCAATTGAGACTTGGTGTAAATGTTGAAAATATGCTAGTCAGTCACCTTTGCCCTTAAAAAACTTTTTTAATACAAACTTGAAACACTCATATGATGAAATAATATGAAGTAGTATTTTGTTTATGTTGATTGTATCTCGTGACACGTTATTTTACTTTATTAACAATGATGAAATGCACAAAGTTTGCCCGTGATGAAGGAGTGATCCTACTCCGAAACGCGTAGGACGTTGTGTCTGCAATAAACCTGCACTTGAATAGAGGCCACGGCTCCGGTGTGATTCCTTTTTGACCATCCTTGGAAGGATTGCGCTGGGTTGTACGTGTGGAATTTTTGGGGGTGGCTATCCCGGCCGTGAGCCCGCCGAAACAGAGGCTCAGGAACAGCTACAAACTTTGTGTTCATATATATATATATATATATATATATATATATATATATATTACCTACTGGCGGTCGCCAGTAGGTAGTTATAGTTAGGATTTTTTTCAATGTTAAATCTCAAAATTCTATTTGGAATAACTTTGGCACCGGTTGACGAATCTGCCTGAAAATTTCCTGAAAATGGCCTCGTCGAGCTCCGGTCCTTCCTTGAAAGTTTGGGGGGGATACGTCAAGCGGGGGCCGAGATAAAAGGGGGGTCCCAAAACGCGTTTTCCCCATGTTAATTTCCATAGGGCGGTCGATTTCACTTTTAACCCGAACGGCTGAATGGATTTCCACCAAATTTGGCAAAATTGTAGGGATTGGTAGCCTGATGTGCCTTTGCTATGTCTCAAGATATGTGCTGCAGTGGATTTTGAGTAATTTAGGTTACAAAAAATATATATATCTATAGCTGCGCACCGGTGCGCGCACCAGGGAGCGCTCCGGGCGCGTGACGCGAGGTGCGCATGGAAAGCTGATTGGCTCTCGGGTGTCTGTAAACATTCGAAACAGTCCAGAGCGGCCGCCATCTTGTGTCTCGGTAAAATCGAGACATAAGAGGTGGCTAAAACAAAGGGGGAACTGACCATAAGGCGTCAGGGATAGACCCCTTTGACCCCCTAGGTTTGATGTGGGGGCTATAAAAGGGCCCCGCGGGGCATTTAAAATATTTTTTTTTTTTCGTTTTGCGCGGGGGAAGCGCCCGGTGCGCGCACCAGGTAGCGCACCGGAGAGCGTAAAATGAGGGAAAAAGATGACAGAGTTTTTAAAAAATGAAGTTTTTATTTAGAAATTGGAGGTAGTTCTGAAAAGAACTTTTTTTTTTCTTCTTTTTGTTGTTTTATATTTTTTTGTGTTTTTTGAACTTTTTGAACTTTTTTTGGCTTTTCTAAACAGTTTTATATTTTTTTTGTATTTTTTTAGGGGGAGAAACAAAAAAAGGGAATTGAAACTGGCTCAACTGGAGCAAAAAAACAAAAAACCCCAAAAATTACTTCTTTTTGGGGCACTTGTGATTATCACCTGCAAGGACGATGAGCTTAACGCTTTTTTCGCCATAGGCGATAAGCTTGCCACATGCAGAACAAGTGATTTTAAAATCAGCAAATCTCGGCTGAATGCAAGGCATCACCTCGGATGTTTCTGGTTCTGATGAGGTGGGTTGGTTTCTTTGGGAGGGGGTCCTTGATGACTGGGGGAGGTTACTGGCCAGTTCCCTTAACTCTGCACGAGAGTAGTTGTTTGGGTGCTTTCTGGTCATGTGCCGAATCATGGTATAGTTACCAAAAGAATATTTTTTGTTTGGGTTGCCCCGTGAAAGTTCATCATTGTAGATGAGGCAAGTCACCTTGGGCGCATTCACCTTTTTTTGCCCATCTGGGATTGAAAAAAACTGCCAGACAATGTGTGGTTTGGGTTTGTAAGGTGTATTTTCTTCTGGCAGCCATCTTCTTCTCCCCTCCTCCTCTTCCTCTTCCTCCTCCTCCTGTTCTTGACCACCAATATAATTTGGAGCTGGTCCTCTTGGTGGTTGTGGTGGTGGTGGTGGGGCAGATGCACCAGCTGATGCTACTACTGAAGCCATTATTTGGAGCAAAAAAGTAGAGAGAGCAACAAACAGGTCTTCCTCAGTCAAAGGACAAAGTCAGAATAAGGAAAAAAGGTGGGGTCTTTCATCATTTGGAAAAAAAAACTGTCCTGAACCAATGAGAAGTGTTATTTTCAGGTCACCAGACCAGGGGCTTCATCATTATGAAACTAAAACTGTTATGAACCAATGAAAAGTGTTATTTTCTGCTCACATGACCCGACGCGCTTACGCTACGCGCCCGGGGGCGCGCAGCGTAAGTGCGTCGGAAGTTTACGTTGTGCGATCGTATTCGCTCGAGTACTTCCGGGTGCGCTTACGCCGTGCGTATCACGCGGTCGCGGTTACGCGATACGTCACGATCATGTTTTCGTTTGCGATATTGGCGCTCACGGGACGCTCCCCGGAGCGCGCCAGGGGGCGCTTTTAAGAAATACGCTTTTCGGGGCGCACTCCGGGGCGCGCTCTGGGAGCGCTCCCCCCAAAAATTTTAAAAAAAAATGGGATAATTGTAGGGACAGGTAGCCCTATTCTGAAGTGGTTTGTAAAAAAATTAACTTTATAAAAATATGTATTGTGCTACATTGGGCTTAATATATGTTAGAGCCAAAATGTAGCCCAAATGTAGCCCAAAGTAGCCCAATGTAGCCCAAAGATGGCCACCAGAGACCAAAAATTGTAAATGTAGCCCAAATTTCAACTAGATGTAGCCCAACTGTAGCCCAATGACAGAATGTACCAGAGTGTTAAAAAGAACAACTAGAGTGCTAACAGTCTTATTTATAAAGTGAAACTTATAGTTAGGAATTAGCATTAACAAAACCTATGAAATTCACTGAAAAAACCATAGGTTTCACACCAGTTATAGTTAGGAATTAGCATTTAAAAAACCTATGAAATTCACTGAAAAAACCATAGGTTTCACACCGGTTATAGTTAGGAATTAGCATTTAAAAAACCTATTAAATTCACTGAAAAAACCATAGGTTTCACACCAGTTATAGTTAGCTGGAAATTTTACTGATATAAAACCATTGAAATTCCCACGTTATAGTTAGTCGGACTCACTATAACTTGCGCGTGCAATGCACTGCTGATGACATCACATATTACATCACTCATGACATGGTGAGTGACATCACTCATGACATCACTGATGACACCATCCAGTGAATATGTGTCTTTCTGAAAAATAAATATTAGTGAGTTATGTTTAAATATTTAAATACATATATTAGTGTTTCACTTTGTGTATAAGTGGCTACATGTGTTGATAAGTAGCTACATGCGTATGTATATGGGTTATTTGATATTTTTATTAGTATCAGTTTGAGTGTCTATATGGTTTGATGGGGGTATTACTTAGCACATAGATGCATGAGTGACTGACTCTTTGTTTGTATGTGTTTTGAAGACAGCATATGTACAGGACTGTATGGGTGGATGAGTGTCTATATGTGTTTGTTAGTGAGTGAATGACTGTCTCACTAGTGTCTTTATCAGTAACTACATATGTTTTAATCTAGTATATATGAATATTGATGTATATAAGTGAGTATATGTGAGAGTAAGAGATTGTAAGAGTTCCTGTTTAAATAAGTATGTGTTTCTATAAGTGATTGTTTAAGAGAATAAATATGTGTAATTTTCAATAGAAGTAAGGTGGAAGTGTGTGTATAACTCTATATTCAAATAAATGGTTGTTCAATAGTTTATTTGCACGTGTGAATATGTGTGTGAGTAACTTTTGGATGAATGTCGGTGTGTAACAGGATGTATAGGTGTATCTCTTCATATGATGAGTGAGTATATGTATGAGTGACTATATAGAACTGTTGGTGAATGAGTGGATGTGTATATAGATAGTGGAAGTACAGAATTGCTTGTTGTAACTGATATAGGTATGTCCATTTTTTTAAAATTTCAGTTTCTATTTTTGAATATGTGTCTCAAGGGTTACTTTACACTGAGAGGAGGTCTGTCACTGTGTCACAAGGATGGTGTCATCAGTGATGTCATGAGTGATGTCACTCACCATGTCATGAGTGATGTAATATGTGATGTCATCAGCAGTGCATTGCACGCGCAAGTTATAGTGAGTCCGACTAACTATAACGTGGGAATTTCAATGGTTTTATATCAGTAAAATTTCCAGCTAACTATAACTGGTGTGAAACCTATGGTTTTTTCAGTGAATTTAATAGGTTTTTTAAATGCTAATTCCTAACTATAACCGGTGTGAAACCTATGGTTTTTTCAGTGAATATATATATATATATATATATATATATATATATATATATATATATATATATATATATATATATATATATATATATATATATATACAAACAGTTAAAAAACATGTGACGTGAAGGCAACATAAGTAAAAAACAGGCGCTATGGTAAATGCAATTAGCACTCTGTAGTAATAGCAGGTTTTCCCTAACTAACCCCGCGCGCCCTTGAATTACACTGCGAGGTGAGCTTACAAACGCGCGCCCAAATAAACAAAGTAATCATGTGTACTAACGCGCTCACAATATCCCCAGAACATCCCCCGCTGCACCCGCTCACACAAGCGTCCTGTAACGCGAATACAAGGCGGCATGACAAACGCGCGCCTTTGAAAACCCAATGAACCGTGTGTGTTATTAACGCGCACGTATTATCCCTTAAGCATTCCCCAACTGTACCCGCTTTAACACGCGCCCAATATAAACATCTTAGCGCCGCAGGCCCAACACCTCGGAAACACAAACAAACAGCAGTAATATCCTATGGTGTCAGTTTACAAACTCACCAGCGCCGAGGAAGTCTTTTAAACGCGAATTGACTCGTGGACATCGGCCCAACTAGGCATAAGCGAGGCACACACACAGCGATTGACAGGCAAGGCAGGAATGAGAAAATCACTAGGCTCATGTGACATGAGGGTTTCTATAGTAATGAAACCAAGCATGGGGGCGGATGATGTAATCAATTAACAGTGAAAATGAAAGTAACTGGTTTATGTCAATCTCAAGTGGACGACGCCCCATATTACCATGGGAACTGGGTTTGACTAGAGTGTGTAATGAGAAAAACAAGCTAAAATGTGCGTAGAAACAGGAGTTGAACATGCATGATGTAATGCAATGACTAAGGGGTATAAATACAATCACAGTCTGTCATGATGTTGTGAACAAGGCGGGTGCTTACCGCCGAAACGCGTCAAGCAGCCTAAATGAGAGAATAAATTTATTTGGAATCAACTAATTTTCACGGAGTCAGTGCCTTACTTGGATGAGAAAGTTTGGAGTGTTCCAGATAAATAGAAATCTCCTGTCCTGGAGATTCAACACTGACCCTCCTCGATCTGGTGCGCTGTGGAAGATAAGGACGAATTCTTGGGTATTCTTTCTGAGGAGAGACACGCAGCGCCCCCCTTGACCAGAAATTGGAACCTGTGAAGCACCAAGAGTGTCTGGAAAACACCACGGAGAGCCTGACTGGAATCTACAGTTTCCGTAAGGCGATTGGGATTGCCAGGTAAGGCCAGTACGTGTGTGAGAGTACAAGACCCAAGGGTGTGTTTGCACTAACCAAGGTATTTAAGGGAGAGGCAGCCTAAGTGCGGAGTGCGCATAATTAAGGCAGTGAAATATTCCAAAGAACTTTAATTCCTAAAGAAACACATAATGGCTGTGGAATGGGAGAGAGAAAGGGAAGAGGCGGCACGGAACATATTCCAAGACACTGACACAGGCGAAGACAACACTCCTAACGTGTCAGCCCCAAAAGACAAAGGAGGGAACAAAGACGAAACAAAAAACCTACTGACAGAACTGGAGAAGTTAAGGAAAAAAGAGGTGGCAAAATGGTGGGAGGTGAAATCATTAAGCAGATATATTGAAGTCGGCCGAGTACCAAGAGGGCTAAGAATACTGGTAGCCCCAACGTATGAAAACCCAGACCCAGCTATGCTCCAAGATTGGACGGATAACAGCGCACTAGCATCAACCAACATGCTAAAAATCTTGACAAAATATGCAGCAAGCGATAGAGAAAAACTTATCGCCCGCATTGAGGAAATCATAAAAGAATTAGACACTAAAGAAAACAAGGAAGAAATAGCCAAAAGTTTGGATGAAATTAAAGGGAGAGTCCTTAAACATGAGGAAGAAATAAAAGAAAGAAAAGCCATAACATTTCAAAGGGACCGGAAAGACTACATGACTGGAAGAATATATACATTCGCAAGAAAGTATGACCAAGTACGCAGTCAATCATTGCCCAAGAGCATGACCAGCACTGGGACCCTAGGAGAACAAAGTGAACCAGACTTGAGCACTGATTATGAATCAGAGAATGAAACAAATAACCCGCTGGGAGCCACTGGACCAATACCCACCCCTGCACAGGAGTTGGCTTTTTTAAGGGTACAACGCCTCACAACGCTGAGGCCAAGAAGACCATATCAACAAAGGAGCAACTCAACCTCAAAACAAGACTCCCAACAAAAACAAAAAGTCGCCGCCGGAAAGACAGACGGTGGGGAAAAGGACAAAGAAAAAACGAAACCAACGGCAACAGCAAAGAAACAATACAAAAAGAAATCTCAGCGATAATGACAGGAAACACAACAAGTAAAGATAACACAGTAATTAATCTTTCAAACATGGAACTATCGCAAAGAGAAATAGAGATTTTATCCTTGGGACTAACGTTTTGTGCCCACACAAACTTTGACTATGCTCAAACCAGAATTGATTTCTTTCAATACATGCGGAAGTTAAAACTCCAAAAACATTTTGCAAACACCCTCAACCAAAAAGACGGAATTGAAGGGAATATCCAAACCAGTCAAGGACTCAGTGTGGCAAATATGAATGTGTTGAGAGATATGATTGACATTGAACAAGACAACACAAACAACTTGGTGTCATCTGGAATGGCTGCAGAAATCACAGACATAGACATTTATAAAACAGAAAAAACCAACTTTAAGCCAAAATCGGTATTTATGCCAATAACGCCGAAGGATGGGCTTGACCTGTTCACAGAGTGTGTTATCAAAGATTTGAAGGATTTGTCTACAAAAAGCTCAGAAGAGTTCTTTACAAAATATCAGAATAGAAATGGGCCGTATGAGAAACTGATGGAAAAAATGAAAATGAGATCAGACATTGTCATCAGATGGTCTGATAAAGGAGGAAACATTGTGCTATGGCCATTACAAATGTATAACGATGAAGCAATGGCACAATTGCAAGACCAGGACTGTTACACCAGAATAACTCCGACGCAGCTGGTGAGTGTCCAAGAGAAATACACAAATGAATTATATAGATGGAAAGGCACAGGTTTGTTGAGCAAAGAGGAATTTGAGTACTTGAAAACGGATTACCCGACATGCCCCCAACTATACCTCATCCCAAAGATTCATAAAAATGAGACAACACCACCGGGAAGACCGATAATCTCAGCCATTGGCAGCCTGTTTGAGAAAACCAGCATCTTTATAGACCATTTTCTACAACCCTATGTGAAAGCCCTGCCAGCATACATAAAAGACACGAGTGATTTTTTACGTAAAGTGTATGATGTACATTGGGAAGATGATTATGTGTTTATGACCCTGGATGTTCAATCCTTATACACCAGCATCAGACACCATGATGGATTAAGGGCAGTAAAACACTTCCTAGGGCAGAGACCAATTGAACTATACAATCATACTAAAATGTTGTTGGAAATGACGGAGTGGTGTCTAACTAATAATAACTTCATCTTCAATAGACTCCACTACAGACAAATCCAGGGATCGGCCATGGGTACTTGTTTCTCTCCCAGCTATGCGAATCTACACATGGGCTGGTGGGAGGAACAGATACTCATGGCTAAACACCAAACTACTCTGTCGAGAAATGTGATAATGTATAAGCGGTACATAGATGACATTTTTATACTGTGGAAATGTCCTAAAGAAGATGCAGAATTATTTGCTGCAGAGCTAAATGAAAACGTACTTAATCTGCGATTCACCTGCACTACTAACCCCACCTCAATTCAGTTCCTAGACATAGAACTATATGTAGAACAGGGTAAAATACAAACGAGAACATATCGTAAGCCCACAGCTGGGAACTCGGTGCTACACGCACAAAGTTTCCATCCTCAGAACCTGAAGGAGTCAATTCCCTACGCAGAATGCTTAAGGATGACCAGAAATTGCAGTACCAAGACAGGACTAGATGAGGCAAAACAAAACCTGTTTACAAGACTAGGAAAGAGAGGTTACAGTCAAAAAACATGTAACAGAGCAAACATAAAATGTAGCAAGACCAACAGAAAAGATCTCCTCTTTGCCAAAAAACAAGAAAAGACAGAGAAAACTCCCAAACCAGAGCCACCTAGATTGATTACAGGATTTAATACCTACCATAACCAGGTCAGAAAGATATTGACCAAGCATTGGCCGCTAGTAAGGAGAGACCCCGTAATTGGAGAATTATGTGGCAATAGACCAATGATGGCATTTAGGAAGGCTAAATCTATGAGGGAGCACCTAGTTTGCAATGCACCGGCCATTAAAAAACAGGATGACTGGCTGTCAAAAATCAAAGGTTTCAGCAAGTGCAGTAAATGCAAAGCCTGTAAGCATGGGATAAATACCACAAAAGTGGAAATACCCTTTAGGAAGAGACCATACAAGATCAGAGGCAAATACAATTGCAAGACGGACCATGCGGTGTATGTCCTAAACTGCATCTGTGGTAAAAGATATGTGGGTAGTACCATCCACCCTGTACATATCAGAGTCCTCCAACACCTCCGCGCTGTAAATAATGACGACCTAGCTTACCCTGTAGCCAGGCACATAAATACAACCCATGCAGGGGATATAGGAGTATTAACATACTTCGTCATTGACAATGTGCCAAAAAACCCAAGAGGTGGTAATCGCCTGCAGAGTTTGAGAAGACTAGAATCACGGTATATTATAATGCTCAATTCTAAGATACCGAATGGTCTCAACTCTGATGAAGCACTCAGTGTCCATCTCTAACTATGATAACATGGTTCTTGATGATAATGCCCCGAACCCTGTCAAAGTTAACTTCCCCCCTCCCGTCCAGTTAACATCTATTGTTCAGTTTTAATAATGTACTATCACTGTATATATTAGCACTATTATGACCCCTATAGCAGTTTTAGCCTGCAGAGCAGCATTTTAGATATATCACTTTACGCACACATATGTCAATACATGGGGAATTACTGCGAATGTTGCACATTGATGATCCATAAAGTAATGCATATATGTAATAAGGACTAAGACCTTTTTAGATGTCATATTGTATTGCTAGATATGTCATTATCCATCAGCGCAAGGCACTGAATAAATGCCTGTAATTTTGTCCACTAGGAAATGATGTATAAATGATATGCATATTGAATGTTAGATATGTTAAAACTCAGAAATGGGTTACCTAAGTCCACTGGGAGATTAGGCAACATAAGTAAAAAACAGGCGCTATGGTAAATGCAATTAGCACTCTGTAGTAATAGCAGGTTTTCCCTAACTAACCCCGCGCGCCCTTGAATTACACTGCGAGGTGAGCTTACAAACGCGCGCCCAAATAAACAAAGTAATCATGTGTACTAACGCGCTCACAATATCCCCAGAACATCCCCCGCTGCACCCGCTCACACAAGCGTCCTGTAACGCGAATACGAGGCGGCATGACAAACGCGCGCCTTTGAAAACCCAATGAACCGTGTGTGTTATTAACGCGCACGTATTATCCCTTAAGCATTCCCCAACTGTACCCGCTTTAACACGCGCCCAATATAAACATCTTAGCGCCGCAGGCCCAACACCTCGGAAACACAAACAAACAGCAGTAATATCCTATGGTGTCAGTTTACAAACTCACCAGCGCCGAGGAAGTCTTTTAAACGCGAATTGACTCGTGGACATCGGCCCAACTAGGCATAAGCGAGGCACACACACAGCGATTGACAGGCAAGGCAGGAATGAGAAAATCACTAGGCTCATGTGACATGAGGGTTTCTATAGTAATGAAACCAAGCATGGGGGCGGATGATGTAATCAATTAACAGTGAAAATGAAAGTAACTGGTTTATGTCAATCTCAAGTGGACGACGCCCCATATTACCATGGGAACTGGGTTTGACTAGAGTGTGTAATGAGAAAAACAAGCTAAAATGTGCGTAGAAACAGGAGTTGAACATGCATGATGTAATGCAATGACTAAGGGGTATAAATACAATCACAGTCTGTCATGATGTTGTGAACAAGGCGGGTGCTTACCGCCGAAACGCGTCAAGCAGCCTAAATGAGAGAATAAATTTATTTGGAATCAACTAATTTTCACGGAGTCAGTGCCTTACTTGGATGAGAAAGTTTGGAGTGTTCCAGATATATATATATATATATATATATATATATATATATATATATATATATATATATATATTCACTGAAAAAACCATAGGTTTCCACCAGTTATAGTTAGCTGGAAATTTTACTGATATAAAACCATTGAAATTCCCACGTTATAGTTAGATGGACTCACTATAACTTGCGCGTGCAATGCACTGCTGATGACGTCACATATTACATCACTCATGACATGGTCAGTGACATCACTCATGACATCACTGATGACACCATCCAGTGAATGTGTGTCTTTCTGAAAAATAAATATATTTTATATATGTATATGTAAAAGTTGATGGAAGAATAAATGTTTAAATAAGTGTCTAAATGGATGGTTTTTAAAAATTGATTGGTTAACTGGCTTATTAAGACATCATCAGCAGTGCATTGCACGCGCAAGTTATAGTGAGTCCATCTAACTATAACGTGGGAATTTCAATGGTTTTATATCAGTAAAATTTCCAGCTAACTATAACTGGTGTGAAACCTATGGTTTTTTCAGTGAATTTAATAGGTTTTTTAAATGCTAATTCCTAACTATAACTGGTGTGAAACCTATGGTTTTTTCAGTGAATTTCATAGGTTTTTTAAATGCTAATTCCTTTGTATATCGAGTTTCTAACCTTTTTTTTTTTTTACAATTTGCTGTTTTTTTTAAAGTATTCATTTTTTTTTATATAATTTTTTTCTTTTGCGCTCTGGGTGCGCGCTCCGGGAAGCTTTCAGCTAAGCTCTCCGGTAAGCTTTTCCGTGAGCTCATCTGAAAGCGCACCCAGAGCGCAACTGTCGTTCGTGAAAAAAAATATGAATGAAAAGTTAATAATAATGCAAAACATTTCGTACCATACAAATAAAATTAGTTTTTTTTTATGAGGAAAATGATTATGCATTTCTGTAAAAGTTTGATGACGTCACTTCGGCGCGCAACGTAAGTGCCCTCGGAAGCGCCTACGTTCGCGGCGCGTAAATGCACGCAAAAGCGCCTACGATCGCGCCACGTTTGCGCCCCGGAAGCGTCTACGATCGCGCTGCATAAACGCACCGGAAGTGCTCCGGAGCGCGCAGCGTAAACGCGTCGGGTCATGTGACCCTAAAATAACACTTTTCATTGGTTGCTAACAGTTTTTTTTTACAATGAATGAAATCCCCACCCATTTCCTTCACTTCTTCTTTCACTTTTGTGACTGAAAGACCTGCCTTTTTGCTCTTGCATATTTCTTGGATAATCATGGCTGCCAGACCATCCAGCAGTGAAGATGAGCCTGAATTCATTGATGAAGAGCCTCCTCAGCCGAAGGTAAAAGAGCATTTCATCTGGAAATTTTTTAAGTTTCCAGCAGACCAGAAAAAGGTGAATGCACCAAAAGTGGAGTGCAGGATCTGCAAACAGGTCCTGTCACGGGGTAACCCCCAAAAAAAGTACTCTTTTGGCAACTTCACCATGATTCGCCATGTGGAGAGGAGGCACCCCCAGAATTTTGCCCGGGAAAGTGTCAGGGCTCTGGCACAAGAGGTTCCCAGAGATGGGGCCTCTACATCAACCGGAGGAGCAACTTCTTCTGGGAGAGAGCAATCGCAGGAGCAGGTGGCAAACATACAACCTGCATTTAACCATGGGGTCGTCAAATGCAATCAACTCCTCACCTATGGGGAGCAAAGTGTCCTGCTCATGGTTCGAGCATTGGAGAACCATCGCTGCCCTTCCCACCCCTAATTTTTTTGTTTTCTTTTTGCTCCTGTTGAGCAGTTTCCATTCCCTGTTTTTGTTCCTGTTCAGTTAAAAGAAGAAAACCAAAAGTTCTTTTCAGAACTACCTCCAATTCTCATCAAAGAGCTATATTCTTAAAAAAATGAAGAGTAAGTGAAATATAGTGCATTGATAATTGAAAGGAGAATGAGTAAGAAAGAACAGAAAGGTATGAGAGGTGAAAGGAAGTGAAGTAGGAGGAATGAAAGAAGGTGAGTGTTAGAAAAGAAAGTTATGACACAGTGAATAAACTGGAGGCCTCATTTCTGAAAAGTGACGCATCGCTACGTGAAAACAGCAATGCGTCACTTTTGTGGACGCACTCCTTATGACATTCCAGATATGTCATATTTAATATATGATTAATCAATTCGCAAGGAGTTACAGATATGTCAGTATTTCTGACGTATCTGTAAACACAAAAGTAACGCATTGCTGGAGTGCGTCACAAAAGTGACGCAACTCCAGTAATGTGTCCTTTCACATGGAAAAAGCACCATGTGAAAGGTTTGCTGTGAAGCAGGCGCAAGATTTTGGCGCAACAGCATCCTAAAAGTGACGCACTGCGTCATTATTACCAAGCTTTTTGCAGGGGAACACCCCCTCTGCATGCATTATACCTGACACTATTTTTAAAAAGTGACGCATCTAGGTACATGGGTCACTTTTTAAAACTCTGCGCCACATTATATCTGCATCAGGTATAATGTATGCAGAGGGGGCATCCCCCCGCAAAAAGCTAGGTAATAACGACGTACTGAAATCTATGAGATTTCTCTGCGTCACTTTTAGGATGCTGTTGCGTCAAAATCTTGCGCCTGCCTCGCGTCTCTTTCATGTTTACAGATATGTCAGAAATACTGACGTATCTGTAACTCCTTGCAACATGATTCGTCATACATTAAATATGACACATCTGGAATGTCATAAGGAGTGCGCACAGAAAAGTGACGCATCACACCAGCAGTGTAATAAAATGTGCCTCGTTGCACTATATTTAAAGGACGCAACAGCAT
Organism: Lissotriton vulgaris; assembly: GCF_964263255.1. Classification (NCBI taxonomy): domain Eukaryota; kingdom Metazoa; phylum Chordata; class Amphibia; order Caudata; family Salamandridae; genus Lissotriton; species Lissotriton vulgaris. Next base: position 1,019,768,948 of record NC_141691.1, on the reverse strand, counting down.
CCTAAAAGTGACGCAGTGAAATCTCAAACATTTCACTGCGTCGCTATTACAAAGCTTTTTGCGGGGGAACACCCCCTCTGCATGCATTATACCTCACGCAGATATAATGTGGCGCTTGATTTTAAATAGTGACCCATCTACCTAGATACGTCACTTTTTAAATATAACGCAACGAGGCACATTTTTTTACACCACTGGTGCGATGCAGCACTTTTCTGTGCGCACTCCTTATGACATTCAAGTAACGCATTGCTGGAGTGCGTCACAAAAGTGACGCAACTCCAGTAATGTGTCCTTTCACATGGAAAAAGCACCATGTGAAAGGTCTTGCGTCAGTCTAACACCTGCTGTAAAGCAGGCGCAAGATTTTGACGCAACAGCATCCTAAAAGTGACGCAGTGAAATCTCAAAGATTTCACTGCGTCGCTATTACAAAGCTTTTTGCGGGAGAACACCCCCTCTGCATGCATTATACCTGACGCTATTTTTAAAAAGTGACGCATCTAGGTACATGGGTCACTTTTTAAAACTCTGCGCCACATTATATCTGCGTCAAGTATAATGTATGCAGAGGGGGCATTCCCCAGCAAAAAGCTTGGTAATAACGACGTACTGAAATCTATAAGATTTCTCTGCGTCACTTTTAGGATGCTGTTGCGTCAAAATCCTGCACCTGCCTCGCGTCACTTTTATGTTTACAGATATGTCAGAAATACTGATGTATCTGTAACTCCTTGCAACATGATTCGTCATACATTAAATATGACACATCTGGAATGTCATAAGGAGTGCGCACAGAAAAGTGACGCATCACACCAGCAGTGTTAAAAAATGTGCCTCGTTGCACTATATTTAAAAAGTGACGCATCTAGATAGATGCATCACTTTTTAAATATTGCATAACAATGCGCATTTTTTTACACCGCTGGTGCGTCACAAAAATTGACGCACAGGAGGGGCAAAACTGGCAGCGCAAGGCCTTCATAAATATAGTCCTGGATTTTCCCCGTGCTTCGCCGGTGCGCGTACCATGCGCTTCCCCCGCGCAAAACGAAAAAAAAAAAAAAATGTAATGCCCCGCAGGACCCTATTTTAGCCCCTACATCAAACCTAGGGGGTCAGAGGGGGTCTACTCTTCCCCCTTATGGTCATTTGCCCCTTTTTTTTTCAAACCCCTTGTGTCTCGATTTTACCGAGACACAAGATGGCGGCCGCTCCAGACTGTTTAGAATGTTTACAGACACCCAAGAGCCAATCAGCTTCCTGCGCGCAAGTCGCGTGTCGCGCCAGGAGCGCACTCCGGTGCGCGCACCGGAGAGCGCCTATAGATATATATATTTTTTGGCACCTAAATTACTCAAAATCCACTGCAGCACATATCTTGAGACATAGCAAAGGCACATCGGGCTACCAGTCCCTTCAATTTTGCCAAGTTTGGTGGAAATCCATTCAGCCGTTCGGGCTAAAAGTAAAATCGACCGCCCTATGGAAATTTACATGGGGAAAACGCGTTTTGGGACCCCCCTTTTATCTCGGCCCCCGCTTGACGTATCCCCCCCAAACTTTCAAGGAAGGACCGGAGCTCGACGAGGCCATTTTCATGAAATTTTCAGGCAGATTCGTCAACCGGTGCCAAAGTTATCCAAATAGAATTTTGAGATTTAACATTGAAAAAAATCCTAACTATAACTACCTACTGGCGACCGCCAGTAGGTAATATATATATATATATATATATATATATATATATATATATATATATATATATATATATATATATATATATATATATATATTCACTGATATATATATATATATTCACTGAAAAAAACATAGGTTATAGACCGTATTTAGTTAGGAATTAGCATTTACAAAACCTTGAAATTTCACTAAAAAACATGGGTTATAGACCATATATAGTTAGGGATTAGCATTTACAAAACCTTATTTTACTCACACAAAACCATTGAAATTCGCATATATAGTTAGTTGCACTAACTATATATCGCGCACCCGCAATCCACTGCTGATGATGTCAAATATTACATCATTCATGACATGGTCAGTGACATCACTGATGACATCACTGATGACAACTCAAATGACATCACTGACAACATCACTGATGACATCATTCATGTGATAATACGATGAACCTCTTCAGAACTATATATGGTCTATAACCTATGTTTTTTTCAGTGAATTTCAATGGTTTTTTAATAGCAAATATCAAAAGCTGTAAAATGTATTCTTCTTTTAAAGGAAAAATATATTTTACATGTATTTATTAAAAAACATTTATGCATCTGCCAAACCCTGACCTCTTAATAGTGCACTGTGGTGGAAATGATTTGGGCACTATGACTGGGGTAGGTCTGGAAATGCTTTTCAAGGACACCTTTGAGCAATTGATGGCACTTTTTTCCTCAAACTGCCTTGGTATATTCAAATATATGCCAAAGACAGAAATGGAGGTGGTCCAATCAAATTTGTCCACAAATTGAGAAAGCGAGGAAGCATGTAAATAAGTCTGTTTCAGCTTACATGAGAGACCATGGAATGGGCTCCATCTACAACAATAACTTGCGTTACTACATGCAAGATATCTACAGAGGAGATGGTGTGCACTTCTCAGATGAGGGGAACAGAGTTTTCATCCAGAATTTAAGACTGTGTATTGGTACCTACTTATAAGTACATAAATCTTCCACAGACCCAAAAGCTCTTTTCAGAGCTACCCTAACTATGGTCACTCTAAATAAATTTGAAATGTAACGTTTTTTTTCTAATTTTCACGATTTACGCTTTCCGGAGCGCTACCCGGTTCGCGCACCGGGCGCTAACCGCGCGAAAATTTGAAATTTTTTTTTCTCTTTTTTTTGGGCATATATGGGCCTCCTCATCCACCCTCACAAAACATAGGGGGTCAGGATATGTCTCCCTTGCCCCTTTTACACAATCCCAGCATTGTTTATCATCCATCTTGTGTCCAAATTGGACCTTAACGCAAGATGGCGGACTCCCGTTACGCTGCCGGCAAGCTACCCAGTGCGCGAATCGGGTCGCGCAACGGCACACGCAGCAAAAAAAAATGTGGGAAGTTAATGTACCAAAAAAGCACTGGAGACACTTTCACCAAATTTTGAATAGTACCTACAACATACCAGTCCCTACCATTTTCCCAAATTTGATGGAATTCCATAGAGCCATTCAAGTTGTAGCCCTGTCTAAATAACCTGAGGTAAATTACATGGCAAAAACACATTAGAAAGAGTTGACATTTTCAACCAATGATAACATTACTTTCAAGTTGTATTTTTATGTGCTGACATTTGATTGGTTTGCTACACGAATATATATGAAAAATAAGAGGGAAAGACAGCCATTTTGACTGGAACATCCTGAGGCACATTTACAGAGCATTTCCTGAGAAACCTAAGACACTTTTCCAAATGTAAGTTAATAGTTTCTAAGGAGAAATATGTTGTGCACCTAAAGTTATTTTTATAAAAACGTTTCCTGTTAGATATTTACTGTCCCTCAGTTATAGTTATAGATTGAGTTAGGCTTCTCTGTTGTAGTCATGGATTGATTTAGACTTGATCACATGCAGTACTTTATATTTCTACTTCCTGCCTTGTACAATACACTGCCCAGACATAACTTCACTCTTAAAAACTCAGAACTATGTCGTACACGTTAAGTTAAAAATAAAAATGTTGAAGTTTCTTACTTAAACTCTATTTCTCTCTCTCTTTTTTGTTCTACCTTAACAGCAATTATGGATAAAGAAGCACAGAAACCCAAAGTACAATCAGAAATACAGGACAATATTGACGATTTTTTTAATGTGACAGTAGACGAACAACTGTTGGAATTTATGGACAATTTTGAAAAACAAGAGACAATTTATGAAAATAAAGATCATGAAATTTCAGATGAAGTAATACTTGAAATTTCCAAAGATTATTAAAATTAATATCAATAAAATTGTATTTATAAATAAAAAATTGTTTAAGACATTATTCATTTTTTTCAAAATTTAAGATATAATAGTAGAGTAATTATAAATAAAAGTCAGACTAATGGTAAAGAGTATAACATTTTTATATTACTATGTGCTCAGGGAGTGCTCAAAGGATCTGTTTCTACTTTCCCATGAATCTGGGAGAATATTTTACTTACTTGATGTGTTTTTTGACTTAAAATGTCTCAAAGGCTTTGTAAATATGCCCCATGCTGACTATGAAACTCTAGCAGTACATATCAAGAAACCTAAATGACTTCAAGAAATGTTTTTAAACACATCAAGTAAGCAAATTATTCTCCCACATTCATGGGAAAGTGACTTAAAATGCCCTAACACACATGAGGGGGTATTTACAAGGCCCTTGCACCACTTTTGCATCACTTTTAACATGGGGAAAATAACTTGAAAGTGGCTCAAAGGCCTTGTAAATATTCCCCATGCTGGCTATGAAACTCTAGCAGTACATATCAAGAAACCTAAATGACTTCAAGAAACGTTTTTATACACATCAAGTAAGCAAATTATTCTCCTTGAATCATGGGGCAAGTGAAATATTTGTTTAATGAAGCAGACACCATTTTTTCCTTCTCTTAAATTTAAAAAGCATTGCTTTTCCATAAAAACGATTTTCAAGTCATAATTTGAAAACACAGCACAGCTCCTATGTACAAGCACACCCTGTCAGTACTAATACTTCACATTATCTCCAATGACAATTTCTCAAAGAAACAAAATCTTTTTTAAAAACATTTCACACAAAGCAACATTTTAAATTCACAACGTTCTTCCTAATTTTCTCCTAAAAGCAACATTTCGAATGTACCTTTTTTCACTAATTTTCACTTATGTTCGCTTCCCGGTTCGCGTACCGGCAGCTAACCGCGCGAAAAATTCAATTTTTTTTCCCGACATATATGAGCCTCCTCAGCCACCCTCAGAAAACCTAGGGGGTCAGGATACGTCTCCCGTGCCCCCTTATACCCATTTCCCACATTGTTTTTCCTCCATCTTGTGATTAAATTCGACCGAAACACAAAATGGCGAACTCCCGTTACGCTACCGGTGAGCTACCCGGTTCGCGTACCGGGTAGCGCTTCTACCGCGAAAAATCGAATTTTTGTATTTTTTTTATTTTTTGCCCCACGGGACCCGTTAATAGCCCCCACATCATTCCTAGGGTGTCAGGAGGGGTCTACCTTGCCCCCTTTCATTAATTTCCCCCTTCGTTTTTCTCCACCTCTTGTCTCTCGATCCTACCGAGAGACAAGATGGCGGCCGTTCCGGACTATTTAGAATGTTGACAGACACCGGAGAGCCATTCAGCTTCACTTCGTGAAGTTCCGTTACGAGTTAGGTAAGCGAACCGGGGCGCTAACCGGAGCGCTGTCACAGATATATCTGTTTTTTAAAACGTTAATTTCTCAAAATCCACTGGAGCACATATATTGAGACATAGCAAAGGCACGTCGGGCAAACCATATCTACAATTTTGCCAAGTTTCGTGTAAATCCATTCAGCCGTTCGAGCTAAAAGTGATTCCAACCGCCCTATAGAAAAATGAATGGGAAAAACGCGTTTTGGGACTCCCCTTTTTTCTCGGCCCGCCCTTGACAAACCCCCCCAAATTTTCAGGGGCTGCTCAGAAACAAAATGTGCCATTTTCCTGAAAATTTCAGCCAATTCCGTCCTCAAACGCCAAAGTTATTTGACATAGAATTTTCAGAAATCCCATAGGAAAAAAATCCTAACTATATATACCTACTGGCGACCGCCAGTAGGTAGTATATATATATATATATATATATATATATATATATATATTCACTGAAAAAAACATAGGTTTCACACCAGTTATAGTTAGGAATTAGCATTTAAAAAACCTATCAAATTCACTGAAAAAACCATAGGTTTAACACCAGTTATAGTTAGCTGGAAATTTTACTGATATAAAACCATTGAAATTCCCACGTTATAGTTAGTTGGACTCACTACAACTTGCACGTGTAATGCACTGATGACACCATCCAGTGAATGTGTGTCTTTCAGATAAATAAATATGTTTTATATATGTATGTTAAGGTCGATGGAAGAATATTTGTTTAAATTATTGTCTTAATGGATGTTTTAAAAAAAAAAAAAAATTGGATATCTGCCTTATTAAGTGTATCTTAGTGAATACATATATTAGCGAGTGAAAGTAGGTCAGTCTCTCTGTCATCAGTGATGTCATGAGTGATGTCACTGACCATGTCATGAGTGATGTAATATGTGATGTCATCAGCAGTGCATTACACGTGCAAGTTATAGTGAGTCCAACTAACTATAACGTGGGAATTTCAATGGTTTTATATCAGTAAAATTTCCAGCTAACTATAACTGGTGTTAAACCTATGGTTTTTTCAGTGAATTTGATAGGTTTTTTAAATGCTAATTCCTAACTATAACTGGTGTGAAACCTATGGTTTTTTCAGTGAATTTCATAGGTTTTTTAAATGCTAATTCCTTTGTATATCAAGTTTCTAACCTTTTTTTTTTTTTACAATTTGCTGTTTTTTTTAAGTATTCATTTTTTTTATATAATTTTTTTCTTTTGCGCTCTGGGTGCGCGCTCCGGGAAGCTTTCAGCTAAGCTCTCCGGTAAGCTTTTCGGTGAGCTCACCTGAAAGCGCACCCAGAGCGCTACTGTCGTTCATGAAAAAAAATATGAATGAAAAGTTAATAATAATGCAAAACATTTCGTACCATACAAATAAAATTAGTTTTTTTTTATAAGGAAAATGATTATGCATTTCTGTAAAAGTTTGATGACGTCACTTCGGCGCGCAACGTAAGTGCCCTCGGAAGCGCCTACGTTCGCGCCGCGTAAACGCACGCAGAAGCGCCTACGATCGCGCCACGTTTGCGCCCCGGACGCGCCTACGATTGCGCTGCGTAAACGCACCCGGAAGTGCTCCGGAGCGCGCAGCGTAAACGCGTCGGGTCATGTGACCCTAAAATAACACTTTTCATTGGTTGCTAACAGTTTTTTTTACAATGAATGAAATCCCCACCCATTTCCTTCACTTCTTCTTTCACTTTTGTGACTGAAAGACCTGTTTTTTGCACCTGGATCTTTTGTGAATTACCATGGCTGCCAGAGAATCCAGCAGTGAGGATGAACCTGAGTTCATCAATGAAGAGCCTCCTACCCCAAAGGTGAAGGAACATTTCATATGGAAATTTTTTAAGATTCCAGCTGACCAGAAGAAGGTGAATGCACCAAAAGTGGAGTGCAGGATCTGCAAACAGGTCCTGTCACGGGGTGACCCCAAAAAAAAGTACTCTTTTGGGAACTTTACGATGATCCGACATGTGGAGAGGAGGCACCCCCAGAATTTTGCCCGGGAAAGTGTCAGGGCTCTGGCACAAGAGGTTCCCAGAGATGGGGCCTCTACATCAACCGGAGGAGCAACTTCTTCTGGGAGAGGGCAATCGCAGGAGCAGGTGCCAAACATACAACCTGCTTTTAACCATGGTGTCCTCAGATGCAGATACTGCAATCAACTCCTCACCTATGGGGAGCAAAGTGTCCAGCTCATGGTTCGAGCATTGGAGAACCATCGCTGCCCTTCCCACCCCTAATTTTTTTGTTTTCTTTTTGCTCCTGTTGAGCAGTTTCCATTCCCTGTTTTTGTTCCTGTTCAGTTAAAAGAAGAAAACCAAAAGTTCTTTTCAGAACTACCTCCAATTCTCATCAAAGAGCTATATTCTTAAAAAAATGAAGAGTAAGTGAAATATAGTGCATTGATAATTGAAAGGAGAATGAGTAAGAAAGAACAGAAAGGTATAAGAGGTGAAAGGAAGTGAAGTAGGAGGAATGAAAGAAGGTGAGTGTTAGAAAAGAAAGTTATGAGAAGAAGAGTGAATATGGGGAATGTTGATATTCAATGAAAATGTTGAAAAAGAACAGGAGTGTTGAAGGATAAGAAAAGATGCATTGCTGGAGTTGAAGGTAGAAGGCTTCATTTATGAAGCCATGCGTCACTTTAACGCCACCAAAGCATCACTTTTTGTGACACAACATTCCAATAAAAAATGCACCTTATTTATTCATATTTACAAAGTGGCGTTTCTTGGTAAATACATCACTTTGTAAACCCCTGTGCCACATTATTCCTACCTCAGGTGTAATGTATGCAAAAGGGACGTATTGACGCAAGAAACGGTCGTAGAGGTGACACAGTGAATAAACTGGAGGCCTCATTTCTGAAAAGTGACGCATCGCTACGTGAAAACAGCGATGCGCCACTTTTCTGGACGCACTCCTTATGACATTCCAGATATGTCATATTTAATATATGACTAATCAATTCGCAAGGAGTTACAGATATGTCAGTATTTCTGACGTATCTGTAAACACAAAAGTAACGCATTGCTGGAGTGCGTCACAAAAGTGACGCAACTCCAGTAATGTGTCCTTTCACATGGAAAAAGCACCATGTGAAAGGTCTGCTGTGAAGCAGGCGCAAGATTTTGACGCAACAGCATCCTAAAAGTGACGCAGTGAAATCTCAAAGATTTCACTGCGTCGTTATTACCAAGCTTTTTCGGGGGAACACCCCCTCTGCATACATTATACCTGACGCGGATATAATGTGGCGCAGGATTTAAAAAAATGACCCATCTACCTAGATGCGTCACTTTTTAAATATAGCGCAACGAGGCGCATTTTTTTACACCACTGGTACAATGCGTCACTTTTCTATGCGCACTCCTTATGACATTCCAGATATGTCATATTTAATGTATGAGGAATCATGTTGCAAGGAGTTACAGATATGTCAGTATTTCTGACGTATCTGTAAACACAAAAGTAACGCATTGCTGGAGTGCGTCACAAAAGTGACGCAACTCCAGTAATGTGTCCTTTCACATGGAAAAAGCACCATGTGAAAGGTCTGCTGTGAAGCAGGCGCAAGATTTTGACGCAACAGCATCCTAAAAGTGACGCAGTGAAATCTCAAAGATTTCACTGCGTCGCTATTACAAAGCTTTTTGCGGGGGAACACCCCCTCTGCATGCATTATACCTGACACAGATATAATGTGGCGCAGGATTTTAAAAAGTGACCCATCTACTTAGATGCGTCACTTTTTAAATATAGCGCAACGAGGCGCATTTTTTTACACCACTGGTGCGATGCGTCACTTTTCTGTGCGCACTCCTTATGACATTCCAAGTAACGCATTGCTGGAGTGCGTCACAAAAGTGACGCAACTCCAGTAATGTGTCCTTTCACATGGAAAAAGCACCATGTGAAAGGTCTGCTGTGAAGCAGGCGCAAGATTTTGACGCAACAGCATCCTAAAAGTGACGCAGTGAAATCTCAAAGATTTCACTGCGTCGTTATTACCAAGCTTTTTGCGGGGGAACACCCCCTCTGCATGCATTATACCTGACGCTATTTTTAAAAAGTGACGCATCTAGGTACATGGGTCACTTTTTAAAACTCTGCGCCACATTATATCTGCGTCAGGTATAATGTATGCAGAGGGAGCAATCCCCCGCAAAAAGCTTGGTAATAACGACGTACTGAAATCTATGAGATTTCTCTGCGTCACTTTTAGGATGCTGTTGCGTCAAAATCTTGCGCCTGCCTCGCGTCACTTTCATGTTTACAGATATGTCAGAAATACTGACGTATCTGTAACTCCTTGCAACATGATTCGTCATACATTAAATATGACACATCTGGAATGTCATAAGGAGTGCGCACAGAAAAGTGACGCATCGCACCAGCAGTGTAAAAAAATGTGCCTCGTTGCACTATATTTAAAAAGTGACGCATCTAGATAGATGCGTCACTTTTTAAATATTGCGTAACAATGCGCATTTTTTTACACCGCTGGTGCGTCACAAAAATTGACGCACAGGCGGCGCAAAACTGGCAGCACAAGGCCTTCATAAATATGGTCCTGGATTTTCCCCGTGCTTCGCTTCCCGGTGCGCGTACCATGCGCTTCCCCCGCGCAAAACGAAAAAAAAAAAAAAAAATGTAATGCCCCGCAGGACCCTATTTTAGCCCCCACATCAAACCTAGGGGGTCAGAGGGGGTCTACTCTTCCCCCTTATGGTCATTTGCCCCTTTTTTTTTCAAACCCCTTGTGTCTCGATTTTACCGAGACACAAGATGGCGGCCGCTCCAGACTGTTTAGAATGTTTACAGACACCCAAGAGCCAATCAGCTTTCTGCGCACAAGTCGCGTGTCGCGCCAGGAGCGCACTCCGGTGCGCGCACCGGAGAGCGCCTATAGATATATATATATTTTTTTGAACCTAAATTACTCAAAATCCACTGCAGCACACATCTTGAGACATAGCAAAGGCACATCGGGCTACCAGTCCCTTCAATTTTGCCAAGTTTGCTGGAAATCCATTCAGCCGTTCGGGCTAAAAGTGAAATCGACCGCCCTATGGAAATTAACATGGGGAAAATGCGTTTTGGGACCCCCCTTTTATCTCGGCCCCCGCTTGACGTATCCCCCCCAAACTTTCAAGGAAGGACCGGAGCTCGACGAGGCCATTTTCAGGAAATTTTCAGGCAGATTCGTCAACCGGTGCCAAAGTAATTCCAAATAGAATTTTGAGATTTAACATTGAAAAAAATCCTAACTATAACTACCTACTGGCGACTGCCAGTAGGTAATATATATATATATTCACTGAAAAAACCATAGGTTTCACACCAGTTATAGTTAGGAATTAGCATTTAAAAAACCTATTAAATTCACTGACAAAACCAGTTATAGTTAGCTGGAAATTTTACTGATATAAAACCAATGAAATTCCACGTTATAGTTAGTTGGACTCACTATAACTTGCGCGTGCAATGCACTGCTGATGACGTCACATATTACATCACTCATGACATGGTCAGTGACATCACTCATGACATCACTGATGACACCATCCAGTGAATATGTGTCTTTCTGAAAAATAAATATTAGTGAGTAATGTTTAAATATTTAAATATATATATTATTGTTTCACTTTGTTTATAAGTGGCTACATGTGTTGGTAAGTAGCTACATGCGTATGTATATGGGTTATTAGATGTTTCTCTTAGTATCAGTATGAGTGTCTATATGGTTTGGTGGGGGTATTACTTAGCACATAGATGCATGAGTGACTGACTCGCTGTTTGTATGTGTTTTGAAGACAGCATATGTGCAGGACTGTATGGATGGATGAGTGTGTATATGTGTTTGTTAGTGAGTGAATGACTGTCTCACTAGTGTCTTTATCAGTAACTACATATGTTTTAATCTAGTATATGTGAATATTGATGTATATAAGTGAGTATATGTGAGAGTAAGAGATTGTAAGAGTTCCTGTTTAAATAAGTATGTGTTTCTATAAGTGATTGTTTAAGAGAATAAATATGTGTAATTTTCAATACAAGTAAGGTGGAAGTGTGTGTATAACTCTATATTCAAATAAATGGATGTTCAATAGTTTATTTGCACGTGTGAGTATGTGTGTGAGTAACTTTTGGATGACTGTCGGTGTGTAACAGGATGTATAGGTGTATCACTTCATATGATAAGTGAGTATATGTATGAGTGACTATATAGAACTGTTGGTGAATGACTGGATGTGCATATAGATGGTGGAATTACTGAATTGCTTGTTGTAACTGATATGGGTATCTCCATTTTTTTTTAAATTTCAGTTTCTATTTTTGAATATGTGTTTCAAGGGTTACATTACACTGAAAGGAGGTCTGTCACTATGTCACAAGGATGGTGTCATCAGTGATGTCATGAGTGATGTCACTGACCATGTCATGAGTGATGTAATATGTGACGTCATCAGCAGTGCATTGCACGCGCAAGTTATAGTGAGTCCAACTAACTATAACGTGGAATTTCATTGGTTTTATATCAGTAAAATTTCCAGCTAACTATAACTGGTTTTGTCAGTGAATTTAATAGGTTTTTTAAATGCTAATTCCTAACTATAACTGGTGTGAAACCTATGGTTTTTTCAGTGAATTTCAAAGGTTTTTTAAATGCTAATTCCTAACTATAACTGGTGTGAAACCTGTGGTTTTTTCAGTGAATTTCAAAGGTTTTTTTAATGCTAATTCCTAACTATATAAGACCTGAAAGCCCACCAGGAATCTCCAGTATGCGCCAGGGGACTGCATTGCAGAGAGGTGTAATGAAGCCACAACCCTTTTTACACCTCTCTGCAACGCAGCCCCCGTGCATGTTTGAAGAGGGGAAACTAATTCCCCTTGCATACTGGGGGCCCCTGGGGGCCTATTAGCCCACCTGGAACCTCCAGTATGCGCCTGGGGCTGCATTGCAGAGGTGTAATGAGACTATGCCCCTTGTTACACCTCTCTGCAACGCAGCCCACTGCCGCGTTTGCAGAGGGGGAACTAATTCCCCTTGCATACTGGGGGTCCCTGGGGTCAACTAGTCCACCAGGAGCCTCCAGTATGCACGAGGGAGCTGCATTGCAGAGAAGTGTAATGAGGCCACACCCTTGTTACACCTCTCTGCAATGCAGGCCACTGGCGCCTTTGCAGAGGGGGGACTAATTCCCCTTGCATACTGGGGGTCCCTGGATCATATCTGCCCAAACACCGATATTCCGAACGATTGTAAATGACTTTTCTTGAGAAACATTTGGATTTGGATTATCATGTCCTATACTTTGGAATTTTTGAAAGACTGACTTTGAGGATGCTATAAATTACTCAAGTCTGCCCGAATTGTGTGGGTAAAATTGATACCTAGTCACTTTTAATAAGAATATACTTATGTCTCGTCTAACATTTGGAAGAAATATCTAGTTATATGACAACGGGATACCGACATAACTTGAAGGAAATAAGAACGCCCTGAAGAAGTTCTGTTGTACAGAACGAAACGTTTCGGCTGGCTGTGGTACATAAACTTAAGGAAAATAAAAGCATTTGAATATACACCAAGATTCAGCGCTTCAATAAGTACTCTAAGTGATATGATTTGATTGGACTCATTGTGAAAGTGGTGCTGTGCCAAACTTTGGAATATTCTCCACTACTCTCTACTACTTACTCTCTCCCACTCTCTACTACTCACTCTCTACTGCTCTCTACTACTCACTCTACTACTTACTCTCTACTACTCTCTACTACTCAGTCTCTACTACTCACTCTCTACTACTCTCTACTACCACTCTACTATTCACTCTACTACTCTCTACTACTCACTCTGCTACTCTCTCTACTGCTCTCTACTACTCTCTACTACTCACTCCCTACTCTCTATTACTCACTCTCTACTCTCTACCTCTCTACCTCTCTACCTCTACACCTCTACCTCTCTACCTCTCTCTACACGCACACATATAGACATATATGCATATATATATGTGCATATGCATTTATATATATGTATGTGTATATATAAAAAAAACAACTAAACATTTTTTTTTCTAATCAGCTACTTTTAAAACTGTCATTCTTTTTCCCCATGGTACACTCCCCGGTACGCTTACCGGTGCGCGTACCGGGCGCTCACCCCGCGAAAATCAAAAAATTTTTTTTTTTTTTTTTTTGCCCCGTGGGGCCCTTTTATGGCCCCCACATCAAACCTAGGGGGTCAAGGGGGGTCTACTCTGCCCCCTTATGGTCATTTCCCCCTTTGTTTTGGCCACCTCTTGTGTCTCGATCCTACCGAGACACAAGATGGCGGCCGCTCCGGACTGTTTAGAATGTTTACAGACACCCCAGAGCCAATCAGCTTTCTCCGCGCAAGTCGCGTGACGCGCCCGGTGCGCGTACCGGTGCGCTTACCGGAGCGCTGCTATAGATATATATATTTTTTTGAACCTTAATTACTCAAAATCCACTGGAGCACATATCTTGAGACATAGCAAAGGCACATCGGGCTACCAGTCCCTACAATTTTGCCAAGTTTGGTGGAAATCCATTCAGCCGTTCGGGCTAAAAGTGAAATCGACCGCCCTATGGAAATTAACATGGGGAAAACGCGTTTTGGGACCCCCCTTTTATCTCGGCCCCCGCTTGACGAATCCCCCCCAAACTTTCAGGGAAGGACCGGACCGCCATGAGACCATTTTCCTGAAAATTTCAGGCAGATTCGTCAACCGGCGCCAAAGTTATTCAAAATAGAATGTTGAGATTTAACATTGAAAATTATCCTAACTATAACTACCTACTGGCGACCGCCAGTAGGTATATATATATATATATATATATATATATATATATATATATATATATATATATATATATATATATATATATATATATATATATATATATATATTACCTACTGGCGGTCGCCAGTAGGTATTTATAGTTAGGATTTTTTCTCTATGGGATTTTTGAAAATTCTATGTCTAATAACTTTGCCGTTTGTGGACGGAATTGGCTGAAATTTTTAGGAAAATGGAACATTTTGTTTCTGAGCAGCCCCTGACAATTTGGGGGGGGTTTCATCAAGGGGGGGCCGAGAAAAAAGGGGGGTCCCAAAACGCATTTTTCCCATGTTAATTTCCATAGGGCGGTTGGCCTCACTTTTAGCTCGAACGGCTGAATGGATTTGCACGAAACTTGGCAAAATTGTAGGGACTGTTAGCCTGATGTGCCTTTGCTAGGTCTCAATATATGTGCTCCAGTGGATTTTGAGTAATTTAGGTTCAAAAAAATATATATATCTGGGCGGAGCCTAACCACACATCTGATCTGATTGGCTGTCAGCACTTCATCCAAGAAGTGTTGGCAGCCATCTTGGGACCAATATACATGATAGCACCTCATTAAAAAGCATTGTAGTTAATAGAGGGTTTCAGGACTTTAGTTACATTATAAATCATTTGTTGATGGTACCATACTCGTTTTAGGAATTGTGGTGGGTTCTAAGGTGATTTTACCATGTGAAAAAACCTTCTGCTGTGATATCATGAATATTGTTTGAAAGAAAACTAATATCTCATGATTTTCCCACAGTGGTTTGGAAGGGGATCTATAAGCTAAACTGAAAGCATATTTTCTGTAAATTCACATTATCTTTCTCAGTCATGTGAAAATGAAGTCTGACATTCTCAGTAAAACATGTACATCCAACAAGGACAGAGACTGTCAGTTGATTCCTTTGTGTTCTACTGCAGCCTCCTAGAGTGTTCTAAAGAACAACTAGAGCGCTAACAGTCCTACTTATTACAAAGGTATGGCACACCTGAAGCCATCTTGATTGGAATAAAGTGGTAACTCTTAAAACATTTAATTTAAAAAGAAACAACATGAGGGGGTATATTTTGCCATAGAAAGTATGATTAGTGCTGCAGAATGAAAAATTAGGGCACATTTTGAGTGACTTCTCAAATCTTTTTCTATTTCATTAAAACATTCTGACATGCAGTCTCCCAAAATGGCCACCAGAGACAAAAGAGCCCAAATGTAGCCCAAATATCACCCAGATGTAGCCCAAGTATAGCCCAATGACAGAATGTCCCAGAGTGTTCTAAAGAACAACTAGAGCGCTAACAGTCCTACTTATTACAAAGGTATGGCACACCTGAAGCCATCTTGATTGGAATAAAGTGGTAACTCTTAAAACATTTAATTTAAAAAGAAACAACATGAGGGGGTATATTTTGCCATAGAAAGTATGATTAGTGCTGCAGAATGAAAAATTAGGGCACATTTTGAGTGACTTCTCAAATCCTTTTCTATTTCATTAAAACATTCTGACATGCAGTCTCCCAAAATGGCCACCAGAGACAAAAGAGCCCAAATGTAGCCCAAATATCACCCAGATGTAGCCCAAGTATAGCCCAATGACAGAATGTCCCAGAGTGTTCTAAAGAACAACTAGAGCGCTAACAGTCCTACTTATTACAAAGGTATAGCACACCTGGAGCCATCGTGATGGGAATAAGTGGTAACTCTTAAGACATTTAATTTAAAAAGGAACAAAATGAGGGGGTATATTATGCAATAGAAGGTATTATTAGTGCTGCAGAAAGAAAAATTAGGGCACATTTTGAGTGACTTTTCAAATCCTCTTCTATTTCATTAAAAAATTCTGACATGCAGTCTCCCAAAATGGCCACCAGAGACAAAAGAGCCCAAATGTAGCCCAAATATCACCCAGATGTAGCCCAAGTATAGCCCAATGACAGAATGTCCCAGAGTGTTCTAAAGAACAACTAGAGCGCTAACAGTCCTACTTATTACAAAGGTATGGCACACCTGAAGCCATCTTGATTGGAATAAAGTGGTAACTCTTAAAACATTTAATTTAAAAAGGAACAAAATGAGGGGGTATATTTTGCCATATGAATTATGATTAGTGCTGCAGAAAGAAAAATTAGGGCACATTTTGAGTGACTTCTCAAACCCTCTTCAATTTCATTAAAAAATTCTGACATAGTCTCGCAAGATGGCCACCAGAGACAAAAGAGCCTAAATGTAGCCCAAATATCACCCAGATGTACCCCAAGTATAGCCCAAAGAACAACTAGAGCGCTAAAAGTCTTACTTATGACAAAAGTATGGCACACCAGAAGCCATCTTGATTGGAATGAAGTGGTAAGTCTGAAAACACTCAATTTAAAAAGGAACAACATGAGGGGGTTAATTTTGCCATAGAAAGTATGATTAGTGCTTCAGAAAGAAAAATTAGGGATCATTTTGAGTGACTTCTCAAATCCTCTTCTATTTCATTAAAAAAATTCTGACATGCAGACTGAAACATGCACTTTGAATACCACCAGCAGACGTCCCTGGTGAGCAGTAGCTTTACTACAGTGATCTAATGTGCAACTAGAGTGCTAACATTCAGAATTTATGGCAACTGTGTGACACATCTGAATGCCTTCTTGATGGAACCAAAGTAAACAAGCATTGAAAATGCAATAGATCTCGCCCTCGTTTAAGTTAAAGCCATTCTGTTTGTAATGAGGTGGCTTTTTAGCTTTGCTTTTATTAGTGTTTTTTCAACTTTCATGTAAATAACGCACCGTTTTCACCAAATCGACTTTGCCCAAGCACACCCTTCCCTTCGGCCAACAAATCCCAAAAATTCGGCACACCTGCCGATCCACTCTCCCTACAGCTCACCCAAGCCCCGTCCCTCTAGCGCAACTGGAACACCCCAAATTCACCTTCTCCATGCGCACCAAAAACTCCCATTGAATAACATGACAATTCGCTACTCCGCACAAAAATTGCTCTTTAAAGCACTTCCACTGCTCCGATCCGCTTCAAACTTGGCTGGACACTAGTTCCAGCGATTTCCTAACATCTCACCAAAAATCAGCCCAATCCATCCACTGGAACGGGGACGAATTTCAACCCGAATACGCGCCCCCGCAAACACAAAAAAAAGCCATAAAACGGCCAAATCTCGACCAAAAACCGCCAAAATCCCTCAAAACCTTGCCAACACCAATACGCACGAAACTGAACCGGCCCCTCAGCCCTAGGCTCCGGGAAACCTACTTAATTGACCCAAAAGCCCTAAAAAAGCAACATAATACACACGAAAACGCCCTAACAACCCTAAAAGGCATATAAGTATATGTATGCATGCATTTATGTTTGTATTTATATAGATATACAGATGATATATGTTTATATATGTATGTATATATATATATTCACTGAAAAAACCATAGGCTATAGACCATATATAGTTAGGAATTAGCATTTACAAAACCTTGAAAATTCACTGAAAAAACCATAGGTTATAGACCATATATAGTTAGGAATTCGCATTTACAAAACCTTATTTTACTCACACAAAACCATTGAAATTCCATATATAGTTAGTTGCACTAACTATATATCGCGCACCCGCAATCCACTGCTGATGATGTCACATATTACATCATTCATGACATGGTCAGTGACATCACTGATGACATCACTGATGACATCTCAAATGACATCACTGATGACATCACTGATGACAACATCCAGTGACTGTATGTTTCTGTAAAGTTAAAATATGTCTTACATATTGAAGAATGAGTGGATGTATAAGTGTCTGGATGAAGGATTTAGTAGGTGCATGACTGACTGTATGAGTGAGTGATTAAATGTGTCTCACTGAGTGCATGGGTTAGTGACTAAACTGTCTTAATTTGTGCATCATTATGTCTGTTGTTCTGTAAACTGTTGCATGTGTTGATAAGTAGCTATATGAGTAACTATATGGGTTATTGATTGGTTGCCCAAGTATTTGTATGGGAGACTGAGTGTGTGTGTGGGTGGCTGGGAGGTGTATGACTCTGTGCATAGATGTGTGAGCAGTTGATTCACTAGATGTATGGTTTCAAAAGTGCATGTGGAAACAGCTGTATGGGCGGTTGACTGTGTGCATGAGTGTATTGGTGAGTGAATGGATATCTCAGTGCTACATGTCAAAGTAAGTACATATGTAAAACACAGTACATGTGAGAGTTGACATATATAAATAACTGTGCATAAGAGCCAGTGAATGTGTGAGTGGCTGTATGGATCATTGTGAACTTGTATCAGGGATTGTATAAGAGAGTTAATATGTGTTAGTATATGTTTGAATAAGTAAAGTTTGTATAACTGTATAGTTGAGGAAATGGAGGTGTGATTGATTCTTTGATTGACTGACTAGGTGTGTGAGTAACTCCATGGATGAGTGACAGTCTGTGAGTGTCTGTTTACACTGATTGTATCTAAGGTTATATTAGAGTCTGAAGAGGTTCATCGTATTATCACATGAATGATGTCATCAGTGATGTGATCAGTAATATCAAATGAGATGTCATCAATGATGTTATCAGTGATATCATTTGAGATGTCATCAGTGATGTCATCAGTGATGTCATTTGAGATGTCATCAGTGATGTCATCAGTGATGTCACTGACCATGTCATGAATGATGTAATATGTGACATCATCAGCAGTGGATTGCGGGTGCGCGATATATAGTTAGTGCAACTAACTATATATGGAATTTCAATGGTTTTGTGTGAGTAAAATAAGGTTTTGTAAATGCGAATTCCTAACTATATATGGTCTATAACCTATGGTTTTTTCAGTGAATATATATATATATATATATATTACCTACTGGCGGTCGCCAGTAGGTATATATAGTTAGGATTTTTTCCCTATGGGATTTTTGAAAATTCTATGTCTAATAACTTTGGCGTTTGTGGACGGAATTGGCTGATATTTTCAGGAAAATGGAACATTTTGTTTCTGAGCAGCCCCTGACAATTTGGGGGGGTTTCATCTAGGGGGGGTTGAGAAAAAAGGGGGGTCCCAAAACGCGTTTTTCCCATGTTAATTTCCATAGGGCGGTTGGCCTCACTTTTAGCTCGAACGGCTGAATGGATTTGCACGAAACTTGGCAAAATTGTAGGGACTGTTAGCCCGATGTGCCTTTGCTAGGTCTCAATATATGTGCTCCAGTGGATTTTGAGTAATTTAGGTTCAAAAAAAGATATATATCTGGGCGGAGCCTAACCACACATCTGATCTGATTGGCTGTCAGCACTTCATCCAAGAAGTGTTGGCAGCCATCTTGGGACCAATATACATGATAGCACCTCATTAAAAAGCATTGTAGTTAATAGAGGGTTTTAGGACTTTAGTTACATTATAAATCATTTGTTGATGGTACCATACTCGTTTTAGGAATTGTGGTGGGTTCTAAGGTGATTTTACCATGTGATAAAACCTTCTGCTGTGATATCATGAATATTGTTTGAAAGAAAACTAATATCTCATGATTTTCCCACAGTGGTTTGGAAGGGGATCTATAAGCTAAACTGAAAGCATATTTTCTGTAAATTCACATTATCTTTCTCAGTCATGTGAAAATGAAGTCTGACATTCTCAGTAAAACATGTACATCCAACAAGGACAGAGACTGTCAGTTGATTCCTTTGTGTTCTACTGCAGCCTCCTAGAGGGTTCTAAAGAACAACTAGAGCGCTAACAGTCCTACTTATTACAAAGGTATGGCACACCTAAAGCCATCTTGATTGGAATAAAGTGGTAACTCCTAAAACATTTAATTTAAAAAGAAACAACATGAGGGGGTATATTTTGCCATAGAAAGTATGATTAGTGCTGCAGAATGAAAAATAAGGGCACATTTTGAGTGACTTCTCAAATAATTTTCTATTTCATTAAAACATTCTGACATGCAGTCTCCCAAAATGGCCACCAGAGACAAAAGAGCCCAAATGTAGCCCAAATATCACCCAGATGTAGCCCAAGTATAGCCCAATGACAGAATGTCCCAGAGTGTTCTAAAGAAAATCTAGAGCGCTAACAGTCCTACTTATTACAAAGGTATGGCACACCTGAAGCCATCTTGATTGGAATAAAGTGGTAACTCTTAAAACATTTAATTTAAAAAGAAACAACATGAGGGGGTATATTTTGCCATAGAAAGTATGATTAGTGCTGCAGAAAGAAAAATTAGGGCACATTTTGAGTGACTTCTCAAATCCTTTTCTATTTCATTAAAACATTCTGACATGCAGTCTCCCAAAATGGCCACCAGAGACAAAAGAGCCCAAATGTAGCCCAAATATCACCCAGATGTACCCCAAGTATAGCCCAATGACAGAATGTCCCAGAGTGTTCTAAAGAACAACTAGAGCGCTAACAGTCTTACTTATGACAAAAGTATGGCACACCAGAAGCCATCTTGATTGGAATGAAGTGGTAAGTCTGAAAACACTCAATTTAAAAAGGAACAACATGAGGGGGTTAATTTTGCCATAGAAAGTATGATTAGTGCTTCAGAAAGAAAAATTAGGGATCATTTTGAGTGACTTCTCAAATCCTCTTCTATTTCATTAAAAAAATTCTGACATGCAGACTGAAACATGCACTTTGAATACCAGCAGCAGACGTCCCTGGTGAGCAGTAGCTTTACTACAGTGATCTAATGTGCAACTAGAGTGCTAACATTCAGAATTTATGGCAAATGTGTGACACATCTTAATGCCTTCTTGATGGAACCAAAGTAAACAAGCATTGAAAATGCAATAGATCTCACCCTCGTTTAAGTTAAAGCCATTCTGTTTGTAATGAGGTGGCTTTTTAGCTTTGCTTTTATTAGTGTTTTTTCAACTTTCATGTAAATAACATGCATCTGTATGCATATAAGTATATGTATGCATGCATTTATGTTTGTATTTATATAGATATACAGATGATATATGTTTATATATGTATGTATATATATATATTCACTGAAAAAACCATAGGCTATAGACCATATATAGTTAGGAATTAGCATTTACAAAACCTTGAAAATTCACTGAAAAAACCATAGGCTATAGACCATATATAGTTAGGAATTAGCATTTACAAAACCTTGAAAATTCACTGAAAAAACCATAGGTTATAGACCATATATAGTGGAAAGGGGCGACCACTCGGTCCCCCCGAACGTATGGCGGAGTACCACGATCCCCCCGGGAAGCCATCTTGGGCGGGAGGCGAGTCTCGGCTGGTATGCCCGAAGCGGCGTAGCCGGGGCGCGCCTTTTCCCGCCCTAGAGTGGGTTGGCCTAGACACTGACGCGGCTGGCCACGCCCTTGGGGCAGGCAGGGGCGGGTTTACGCCCGCCCTGAAGACGGATAAAAGGAGAAGCAAGATCAGAAGGCATCCTCTTGTTCCTGTGCTCTGAAGCTGCACCTCCTCGCTGCACGTGAGCTCGAGATGGAACGAAGAGCCAATTTTGAGCGTTGTAATCGTTCTTGTTTGTTTTTCAGATACTCTGTTGGAGAATGCCGAAGAAGACGGGAAAGCGCATGACTACTGACCAGATGCTGCGCGTTCTCATGAAAGAGATGACCGAACTTAAGAGGCGAATGGATGAAAACGAGGAAGGGGGACCGAAACGTCCTTTGGCGGGAGCAGCCCCGGGAGGGAAAAACAAGAGGCCCAGGAGAGGAACAGCTGGGGAAGACATCCCGGGTCCCAGTACCCCGCTCGAGGCACCCACTCCCGTGCCGGAGGAAGGGAATCCGATGCCCGTTGTGGTCACCCCCGTGTCCGGGGAAGATATGCCGCCCGAGCTGGCAGCACAATTAGCAGCGTGGTTGAGTAAAGGTAGCGAGGGCGCCACGGCTGTCGACGCACAGGTGCTGATGAAGCAACTGCGTGAGTCACGGGAAGCAGCGAAGGTGTCCACGCCGGCTGCAGCTGTAGAGAAGCCACAGGGGACGGGTTCAGTAGCAGAGGCAGCGTCCGGTTCAGGTAAGCGGCCATTGCCGATTGCGAGGGATGAGTCAGCACCCTCTCGTAGGGAAAAGTTGGGTCAGCATGTTCCTTTGGCTATTAAAGAGAAGATATGGGCAGGGGAGTACGTAAACATCTTCTCGTTGCTTACTGATCACTATGAGATGGAGCATGTTAAGGGCCAGAAGGATCTCATGCATCCGAGTGTTTGGCGCGCAAAAATGGCCGCCTTTAAGGTAAATGAAAACATTGGCAATTGGGGCAAAGCGTGGGGGGTTTTTACATCGATCTTGGGGGAACGAAGGCCCGATCTGTTACCCGAATTGCCGATTTATCAGTCACGAATCATGGGGTACTCGGTATCACACGAGGGTAATCATTGGTTCTGCTATGATAACCTGTTTAGGAAGGCTAAAGAACATGATAAAAACTTAACGTGGGATTGTTATGATTCTGTGTCATGGTCCAAAATGGAGGATACTGGTATGTTAAAATTGCCATTAGTAGGGAGTAACGTTGGCGAATCCTCCCGCTAGTATGCGGGGACGCCCTTTCGATCAGGTGCGGGTACCGACAATTACTCGAGGCCTGCCGGCAATACAGGAAAAAGGGGGGTTTGTTGGAACTTCAACAGGGGTAAATGTACTAGGCCCCAGGGATCGTGCAAATTTAGACACGAATGTAGTGGGTGTGGGCAATCATCCCATCCTGAGTCCACGTGCAGAGCCAAAACGGGTGATAACGGGGGTAGAGGAGGCGCCAAACAGGTCTAACATAGTCCGAGGGGCGCCTTTACCTACCCCGATTGATACCTTGGCAATGATTCCTTGGCTCAGTGAATACCCGGATCGTACTTCTGCTGGGGTGTTGCGGAACGGGTTTTCTTATGGTTTCCGCATCCCAGTGGGGGACTTTCAAGGTGTAGAGAAATGTAAAAATCAGCTATCGGTCTTCCAGCATACGACCGTGGTACAGGATAAGATCAGGAAGGAGGTTACTCGAGGTCGAGTCGCCGGTCCGTTTAGTGTACCACCGGTTCTTAACTTTGTTTGTTCCCCTTTAGGTGTGGTCCCAAAGAAGGACCCGGGTGAGTTTCGGCTGATACATAATTTATCAGCCCCACGTGGTCTTTCCGTAAACGAAGCGATAGACCCGGAAGTGTGTTCGGTGCGGTACGCATCCTTCGATGAGGCCGTAGCCATTTTGAATCGCCTGGGGCCCGGGGCGCTGATGGCAAAATCTGATATCGAGTCAGCGTTCCGGTTGCTCCCGGTACATCCAGACGATCAGCGTCTCCTAGGTTTCATGTTTCAGGGTCATTATTACATGGATAGGTGTATGCCGATGGGGTGCTCTATATCTTGTGCCTATTTCGAAAAATTCAGTAGTTTTCTACAATGGGTCTTCACAAGGAAGACGGGTTTCCAACATGTGATGCATTACCTTGATGATTTTTTGTTCCTGGGGGCAGCCGGGGATCCGGAATGTGGGCAGGCTTTGGCGCAGTTTTGTGTCTTGATGAATCAGTTTGGCGTGCCATTGGCACCAGGTAAGACTGTGGGGCCTTCCACTTGCCTCGAGTTTCTGGGGATCGAGTTAGACTCCGGAGAAGGTTGTTTTCGTTTACCAGCTGACAAAGTGTCAAAGTTCAGGACATCCCTGCAAATGTGTATAAGTGGACCTAAGGTTAAGCTGCATCAATTACAGCAGTTAGTTGGCCAGTTGAATTTTGCCCTGAGGGTTATACCAATGGCCCGCCCCTTTTCCCGTTCGATTGCTCAAGCCATGGTCGGCCTGAAGGAGGGCCATCATCGCACAAGGCTCTCGGCAGAGGTCCGCCAGGACATGCGCACTTGGTTGGCATTTCTGGCGGATTTCAATGGTCGAGTCGTCTGGAATAAAACAGCCGTGTCCTCTGAGGAGCTGGGGCTGTGGACAGATTCGGCAGGGAGCATAGGTTTCGGTGCCATCTTCGGCACAAGATGGTCTGCACAAAAGTGGCCGACATGGTGGCATGACAGTGGACTGACAAGTAACATTGCTTTCCTGGAACTTTTCCCCATTTTAGTGGCCCTGAGAACTTGGCCCGAGGGGTTCAAAGATCACTCTGTGGTATTTTGGTCTGACAATATGACCGTGGTCGAGTGTATCAATAGTCAGGCAGCACGATGCAAATGGATTTTGAGACTGCTCAAGGAAATTGTTTTACTGTGTATGCAATTGAATGTGCTATTCAGAGCAAGACATGTCCCAGGGGTAATGAACCAGGCGGCTGATGCACTGTCTCGTTTTCGTATGCAGGCTTTCTGGGGTTTTCTTCCCACAGCGGACCCGGAGCCGGCACCCTTTCCCGAAGCTCTCTGGTCTCTCGGTGCCCCGAACTTCGTAACCTCGTGGGAGAGAGCTTAGCACCCAGGACGAGGAAGGCATATGAAGGGGCGTTCCGGTCCTATTTAGCCTTTTTGGGGACTGATAGAGAGGAGCTTTGGGGCCAGGAGGAGTGGGTGGTAAATTTTCTGATGTCCTTACATTTGGTCGGGAAATCGGTGGCCACGGCTCAGAGGCATCGGGCTGCCATTTCCTTTGTTGCTAGGGCTCATGGTATCCATGACCCGACAGCGTCTTTCGTTGTACAGAAAGCGCTACGGGGGTGGCAACGCCTTGAGGGTCACAGAGTAGACGAGAGGCGCCCGATAGGTTTGGATAGGCTGGCCCAGTTATTATCCAGACTCCCTGCTACGTGTTCATCTCAGTTTGAGACAGTGTTATTCCGAGCCGCTTTTACGCTGGCATTCCATGGGGCTATGCGGGTAAGCGAACTAGTGGCGAGGAACAAGCAGGATGTGACAGGAGGATTGTGCCAGGAGCATGTCCAGATCAGAGGGGAGACAATGACGGTCTCATTTGTCAGGTCCAAGACCGATCAAAGTGGGATGGGTGACTGCGTGATCATACGCAGGATTCCCGGGTCCTCCACGTGCCCGGTAAAGTGTTTAGAAGATTATTTAGCACGAAGGGTGGCATCATGGGGGGGGACCTTGTTGAGACACGCTGACGCCACCCCACTGACAAAATTTCAGTTTCAGCGGGTGCTTGCGATGTCGATTGCCGCTGCGGGCTTGAACCCGGGCGAGTTTGGGACCCATTCCTTTCGGATAGGGGCTGCTACAGAAGCTACAGCCAGGGGTCTGAATGTGGAACAAGTTAAACGGGTGGGGCGTTGGTCCTCCAATTGTTATAAAAGGTATGTGCGGTTGCACATGTTGTGAAGCTGTAACAATGTACTCACGCTTCTTGTTTTTGTTTGGTTTTCAGTTGCGCAAGCCTACGAGGCGGGGCGGACTTTGCAGTCGACCCAACACCGGGCCAGCGGTCAGACATCACCGGCTGTGAAAAAGGAGGTGTGGGTCGTGGGCCACTCATACGTGAGACGTGCCGCAGACGTATTCAAGGCAGGTGACATGATTCACGTAGCTGGGGAATACGGGTACAGTGTGTCCTTCTACGGAAGAGGCGGTCTCTGTATTGACCAGTTTCAATCATTTTTTGAGGGTTTGCTAGGGCGGACGAGGTCACCGCCGTCTGTAGTCATAGTACATCTTGGGGGTAATGATTTGGTCACCACTGGTAGACGACTTCTTCTTGAGGCGATGCTTTCCACTGTAAGTTGGTTAGCGAGGAGAGTTCCAGGGTGCACAATTGCGTGGTCCCATATGATCCCACGAAAAGTGTGGCGGGGGGCTATTTCGGTTCCTGCTTTAAATCATTCTGTTAGAAAGCTTAATAACAAAGTGAGTAGGTTGTTCCGTTCCAAGACACTGCATTCTATTTCGCATGGGTGTATTAATGATGACAGTATGTATTTGGGGGATGGAGTGCATTTGTCTCGGGTGGGGAATGAGTTACTCATAGGAGACTTCTTAGCATGGCTAAAAACGTTATACCATGACCTTTAGGTAGGAGTGTTGTGGGGGGTCCGGATAGCCGGTCAACTATCCGGCCTGTGGCGGTAAGGTCATGATCGGTGAGCACTAATTGGTAGATCCCTATGAGTGGGCATCACCCAGCACGGATGGGAGCGCTCGGGGGAGGTGGCCATTGGCCCCTCAACGGGGAGGCGGTCCCTTCTAAGGATGGGTCGCCGAAAGAAAAGGAAAGGCGGTCAAGGCCCCTTCCTGGGTAGGAGGGGTTACAGCCCCCTCCTGGGGAATTTCCCGGGGCCAGGACGTCTGCGACGGCAGATGTGGTAAGTTGTGTGGGGTTTGGGGGGGGTCTACGCTACCTTCTAGATACCTCACACGAGTCCTCGTACGACCTCTAAGTGGCGTTGAGTTTTATTGGGGCCCCCGTCAAGTCAAGGGAAATTGGTAATTGCACTTGAGGTACGCCTCTGGGCCGCCCCTCACAAGTGAGGGCGATATTTCTGGGTTAGGGATCTTGACACCGGTTACGACCTTGCCGTTGGCCCTTAAACGTTAGGATGTACAATTTCAAAATTTCAAGTAAATGTTTTGTAGGATGTTAGTTCGGCTAGGAGAACCTTTGTATTAGAGAATCTGTTAAGGTTAGCCAAACATCGCAATGTGGTAATGAAATTGTACATAATATGAAACTGTTTATTTAATGTTTTAATTTTGTTTCATATTTTAATAAATACGGCCGGGAGGGTTACTCCCTCCCGTCTTCCAAAAACTTCAGAACTGTTTCCGGTTTCCCATCCTTGGGGATTGTGTTGAGAGGGGGTGGCGGGTATCTCAGCCATATGGAAAGGGGCGACCACTCGGTCCCCCCGAACGTATGGCGGAGTACCACGATCCCCCCGGGAAGCCATCTTGGGCGGGAGGCGAGTCTCGGCTGGTATGCCCGAAGCGGCGTAGCCGGGGCGCGCCTTTTCCCGCCCTAGAGTGGGTTGGCCTAGACACTGACGCGGCTGGCCACGCCCTTGGGGCAGGCAGGGGCGGGTTTACGCCCGCCCTGAAGACGGATAAAAGGAGAAGCAAGATCAGAAGGCATCCTCTTGTTCCTGTGCTCTGAAGCTGCACCTCCTCGCTGCACGTGAGCTCGAGACGGAACGAAGAGCCAATTTTGACCCACCCACCAGCCCCTGAGGACAGCAAGTGGTTTTTTGAATAAAGTTGATGGATAACTCTGATTTTCGTTTACAGGTTGTGGTATTATCGTGATGATTTTGAGTATGTAATAAAGAATGGTCGATTTGTGTTACGTTTCGCAAATAAAGAAATTCTGCTTTAGCGTTCATTGGTAAGCATGCTTTTAATAAAATTGTAGTTGCTACTGTCTTTTTAGTTTAGTCATTTAGTTAGCATTGTCGTATTTATTTTGGTCGGGCGGTAAGGTCATGATCGGTGAGCACTAATTGGTAGATCCCTATGAGTGGGCGTCACCCAGCACGGATGGGAGCGCTCGGGGGAGGTGGCCATTGGCCCCTCAACGGGGAGGCGGTCCCTTCTAAGGATGGGTCGCCGAAAGAAAAGGAAAGGCGGTCAAGGCCCCTTCCTGGGTAGGAGGGGTTACAGCCCCCTCCTGGGGAATTTCCCGGGGCCAGGACGTCTGCGACGGCAGATGTGGTAAGTTGTGTGGGGTTTGGGGGGGGGTCTACGCTACCTTCTAGATACCTCACACGAGTCCTCGTACGACCTCTAAGTGGCGTCGAGTTTTATTGGGGCCCCCGTCAAGTCAAGGGAAATTGGTAATTGCACTTGAGGTACGCCTCTGGGCCGCCCCTCACAAGTGAGGGCGATATTTCTGGGTTAGGGATCTTGACACCGGTTACGACCTTGCCGTTGGCCCTTAAACGTTAGGATGTACAATTTCAAAATTTCAAGTAAATGTTTTGTAGGATGTTAGTTCGGCTAGGAGAACCTTTGTATTAGAGAATCTGTTAAGGTTAGCCAAACATCGCAATGTGGTAATGAAATTGTACATAATATGAAACTGTTTATTTAATGTTTTAATTTTGTTTCATATTTTAATAAATACGGCCGGGAGGGTTACTCCCTCCCGTCTTCCAAAAACTTCAGAACTGTTTCCGGTTTCCCATCCTTGGGGATTGTGTTGAGAGGGGGTGGCGGGTATCTCAGCCATATTAGGAATTCGCATTTACAAAACCTTATTTTACTCACACAAAACCATTGAAATTCCCTATATAGTTAGTTGCACTAACTATATATCGTGCACTCGCAATCCACTGCTGATGATGTCACATATTACATCATTCATGACATGGTCAGTGACATCACTGATGACATCACTGATGACATCTCAAATGACTTCACTGATGACATCACTGATGACAACATCCAGTGACTGTATGTTTCTGTAAAGTTAAAATATGTCTTACATATTGAAGAATGAGTGGATGTATAAGTGTCTGGATGAAGGATTTAGTAGGTGCATGACTGACTGTATGAGTGAGTGATTAAATGTGTCTCACTGAGTGCATGGGTTAGTGACTAATTATGTCTGTTAGTGCATCATTATGTCTGTTGTTCTGTAAACTGTTGCATGTGTTGATAAGTAGCTATATGAGTAACTATATGGGTTATTGATTGGTTGCCCAAGTATTTGTATGGGAGACTGAGTGTGTGTGTGGGTGGCTGGGAGGTGTATGACTCTGTGCATAGATGTGTGAGCAGTTGATTCACTAGATGTATGGTTTCAAAAGTGCATGTGGAAACAGCTGTATGGGCGGTTGACTGTGTGCATGAGTGTATTGGTGAGTGAATGGATATCTCAGTGCTACATGTCAAAGTAAGTACATATGTAAAACACAGTACATGTGAGAGTTGACATATATAAATAACTGTGCATAAGAGCCAGTGAATGTGTGAGTGGCTGTATGGATCATTGTGAACTTGTATCAGGGATTGTATAAGAGAGTAAATATGTGTTAGTATATGTTTGAATAAGTGAAGTTTGTATAACTGTATAGTTGAGGAAATGGAGGTGTGATTGATTCTTTGCATGACTGACTAGGTGTGTGAGTAACTCCATGGATGAGTGACAGTCTGTGAGTGTCTGTTTACACTGATTGTATCTAAGGTTATATTAGAGTCTGAAGAGGTTCATCGTATTATCACATGAATGATATCATCAGTGATGTGATCAGTAATGTCAAATGAGATGTCATCAGTGATGTCATCAGTGATGTCGTTTGAGATGTCATCAGTGATGTCATTTGAGATGTCATCAGTGATGTCACTGACCATGTCATGAATGATGTAATATGTGACATCATCAGCAGTGGATTGCGGGTGCGCGATATATAGTTAGTGCAACTAACTATATATGGAATTTCAATGGTTTTGTGTGAGTAAAATAAGGTTTTGTAAATGCGAATTCCTAACTATATATGGTCTATAACCTATGGTTTTTTCAGTGAATTTTCAAGGTTTTGTAAATGCTAATTCCTAACTATATATGGTCTATAGCCTATGGTTTTTTCAGTGAATATATATATATATACATATATATATATATCACAACAACGGATTCCGAAGAAAATGAACAAAGCCGCTACTCCAGTCACTTGTGAATTTAGACAAAATTAATTTATTCTTCAATCTATTTTAGCATATTCACAGAAAAAAACAACGCATTTCGGTAGCTCCTTCTACCTTGTTCACGGTTGCCAGACCTCTGTTTGCTGATTATTTTTAAAAAAGGAGATCACAACCACAGAAGGCACGTGATTACCCTGGTTCCTGTTACCATGTTAGGGATTCAGGGATTTGTAGTTCATGTCACACAGCTCCCCTTCACATTTATTTACATATAAATCGTAATTAGCTATAACTTAATTTTGACATTCGTTTCATGCACAATAAGTTACTATGAGTGATTACAGTGTACTTTCTGTTTTAGTCATTCACTCACAAGGATTAGTTGGATGGTGTTAGGGATACGTGTGGGCAATCATCTTAACACTAAACATTTCCTTTCCGCCCTCTAGTGGGCCTTCATGATCATTTTGGTCCCTTCATGAGTTCGTGTCTTCTACCTAATAGGTTATATTGATATGTGGGTTAGGGATGGAAAACTTAGGAGTTTATTGAGAAGTTCAACCTCAGTCTTTTTATATGTGTATGTACAGTTCTTCCGAATGATTCAGTCCAAAAGGAGTCATCGTGCAAAAGTTCAAAATGTGACGCAACTCTTTTTGTCGTAACAGTTTTTCACGATGGCCACCTCTTTCTGATAGAGACATTGTTTCCAATTCGAAGAATTTGAGCAGTTTCCAGTTGCCATTATGATGTGTCTCCATGTTTTTGGCTACCGCGTTTCCTCTGTCTTTGTTCACAGTAGCCCGCACATGTTCCAATATGCGCTTTTTTAATTCACAAATTGTCAGGGACCGTGATGGGAACCTATTTTGCCCCCAGCCTAGCGAATTTATTCCTAGGCTGGTGGGAGGAACAACAAGTTTGGTCACAGGAATCAGAGATGTATACTGGCCACATTATAATCTGTGTCAGGTACATCGACAATTTATTCCTAATATGGAATGGTCCCAAATCACTAGCAGAAGAATACATTAAATACCTGGGGGTCAACGACCTGAATCTACGTTTCACCCATACCATCAGTGATAGTTATTGTGAGTTTCTTGACATAGCAGTTGAGGTTAGAGAAAATAATATCACAACTCGCCTGTTTCGCAAATCTACGGCAGGCAATGCCGTCCTGCGCTCAGCTAGCCAGAATCGGATACCGCTTATCAACAGCATACCATACGGCGAGCTCTTAAGGGCTCGCCGGAATTGTAGCACTGACATGACTACCAAAAAGAGTAAGAAACAATGCTGAAAAGGTTCAAACAAAGAGGATACCCAGACAAGACACTTGAAATAGCCCAAAGAAAATAAAAGATCTCTCACATGAAGACGCCCTTTTCAAAAAATCATCTAGTATGATGAGAAAAGAGGTATTTGGTAAGAATAAGGAATCCAATGCACCACGTATGATAACTAACTATAGTAGGGGGGAAAAGGCACTGGAGAAAATTATGAAAACACACTGGAACCTACTGGTAGCTGATCTCATCATAGGAACCCAAGTAGGTCTAAGACCGAAAATAACTTACCGTAAGGCAAGATCCCTGAAAGACAAATTAGTACACAGCTATCCTATTGATCCAAAACAGAAAAACTGGCTAAGCAAATCCAAGGGCTTTACCACTTGTGGGATGTGTAAAGCTGATCGCAATGGCAAAAACTGCAAGGAATACATAACGGGCACAGGACAAAAAATGCCAATTAAACAAGTCATTAATTGTAATAGTGACTTTACTGTCTACGTGCTGGAGTGCCCTTGTTGCCTCCGGTACGTAGGCAGTACCAAACACCAACTGAAGGCCAGAATATTTCAACACCTACGTGCCATAACTAATAAGGATTCTAATTATCCTATGGTACGACACTATGCAGAAAATCACAACAGCAACAATGTAAGTTTGACATTTTGGGGCATAGACAGGATCCCAAAACACATACGGGGTGGAGACCGTGAAACTAGATTAAGAGTTCTTGAGTCCAGATATATCGTGGACCTAGAAAGTAAAATCCCGAGGTGGCTGAACTGTGGGGAGGAACTGTCCACACATATAGGTGTCAGAACTATACTATGCAACCCGGCAGCCCCATGCTATGATGAATAAGTCAGTAAGGCAATTGCCAGTTTTTTTATTCACCCACACTTTTTTAATGAGTGTAGCCAGGTCGTTCATTGAAGGAGATATCATTATCTATGAATAGGTACTGACAAGTAATTATTATTACATTATCCAGTGGGGGGCAGGCCTGCGCCCCAACGGGGATATCTCAAAAACCCTTGTCCATACCTCACAGTTCATTTTAGACTAACTCACATACGTTAAAATCAGTACAGTAGTTAGACACTCACTTCACTTCCCTTGCACCATTCCCCCATCCATCACGATATGCATGGAAAAAACCAGACTTGACCCCCTTATATAAAACGCTGACCTTCACACACATGAGTGATGCACATACTTGTTGGGAACGAGCATCGTATCAGATACAAGAGATGAGTATTTGTCACAGTACGCGGTCGACGAATAATCATAGTATGTGGTAATGAAATGTTTTTATCATAGAAAATTATCATTTGATTACGTCCGGGCTGTCGATTCAGCCGAATATGAATATAACAAGAGCACTCGAGTATACTTTTACAAGTACCTATGCGAAAATCTGCTACATAGATACGAAAATAGAATTTGGCTGACATGTATGACATAAATAGAAGAACTAAATTACCCACAAAACACCACTGATGCGCGAATATGATGACTCAAATCAACAAAGATCGCATTACAAATTTAAACGTCAGCGACAATGGTTTTTGTAAATACAAGAAATGTCCTTACACAAAATGTGTAGAAATTGAGCATGCAAAATTGTATACATAATGACTAGTTACACGAGTGTTATACCGTGGTATTTTCTTTATGTCTATGAAGAAAGGAAGGACTTATATACTTGCAAATCCAAAATGCGGGCCACTTGATGAAGGCTATACGCCGAAACGCGTCGTCTTTGGTTGTTTAGTGCACAATAAAAACTTTTTTGTGCTGGACTTACCTGGTGTGCTGTTGTTTCTGGGAACCGAATCACGGAGTTGAACGGAAACAGTGAAATATTCATAGCATGGTGACTGCTACCATCTACGGCATCAGCGCTGCTAGGCTGAGGATCGCGTAAGCAGTGTTTTTGGATATATATATATATATATATATATATATATATTACCTACTGGCGGTCGCCAGTAGGTATATATAGTTAGGATTTTTTCTCTATGGGATTTTTGAAAATTCTATGTCTAATAACTTTGGCGTTTGTGGACGGAATTGGCTGAAATTTTTAGGAAAATGGAACATTTTGTTTCTGAGCAGCCCCTGACAATTTGGGGGGGTTTCATCAAGGGGGGGCCGAGAAAAAAGGGGGGTCCCAAAACGCATTTTTCCCATGTTAATTTCCATAGGGCGGTTGGCCTCACTTTTAGCTCGAACGGCTGAATGGATTTGCACGAAACTTGGCAAAATTGTAGGGACTGTTAGCCTGATGTGCCTTTGCTAGGTCTCAATATATGTGCTCCAGTGGATTTTGAGTAATTTAGGTTCAAAAAAATATATATATCTGGGCGGAGCCTAACCACACATCTGATCTGATTGGCTGTCAGCACTTCATCCAAGAAGTGTTGGCAGCCATCTTGGGACCAATATACATGATAGCACCTCATTAAAAAGCATTGTAGTTAATAGAGGGTTTCAGGACTTTAGTTACATTATAAATCATTTGTTGATGGTACCATACTCGTTTTAGGAATTGTGGTGGGTTCTAAGGTGATTTTACCATGTGAAAAAACCTTCTGCTGTGATATCATGAATATTGTTTGAAAGAAAACTAATATCTCATGATTTTCCCACAGTGGTTTGGAAGGGGATCTATAAGCTAAACTGAAAGCATATTTTCTGTAAATTCACATTATCTTTCTCAGTCATGTGAAAATGAAGTCTGACATTCTCAGTAAAACATGTACATCCAACAAGGACAGAGACTGTCAGTTGATTCCTTTGTGTTCTACTGCAGCCTCCTAGAGTGTTCTAAAGAACAACTAGAGCGCTAACAGTCCTACTTATTACAAAGGTATGGCACACCTGAAGCCATCTTGATTGGAATAAAGTGGTAACTCTTAAAACATTTAATTTAAAAAGAAACAACATGAGGGGGTATATTTTGCCATAGAAAGTATGATTAGTGCTGCAGAATGAAAAATTAGGGCACATTTTGAGTGACTTCTCAAATCTTTTTCTATTTCATTAAAACATTCTGACATGCAGTCTCCCAAAATGGCCACCAGAGACAAAAGAGCCCAAATGTAGCCCAAATATCACCCAGATGTAGCCCAAGTATAGCCCAATGACAGAATGTCCCAGAGTGTTCTAAAGAACAACTAGAGCGCTAACAGTCCTACTTATTACAAAGGTATGGCACACCTGAAGCCATCTTGATTGGAATAAAGTGGTAACTCTTAAAACATTTAATTTAAAAAGAAACAACATGAGGGGGTATATTTTGCCATAGAAAGTATGATTAGTGCTGCAGAATGAAAAATTAGGGCACATTTTGAGTGACTTCTCAAATCCTTTTCTATTTCATTAAAACATTCTGACATGCAGTCTCCCAAAATGGCCACCAGAGACAAAAGAGCCCAAATGTAGCCCAAATATCACCCAGATGTAGCCCAAGTATAGCCCAATGACAGAATGTCCCAGAGTGTTCTAAAGAACAACTAGAGCGCTAACAGTCCTACTTATTACAAAGGTATAGCACACCTGGAGCCATCGTGATGGGAATAAGTGGTAACTCTTAAGACATTTAATTTAAAAAGGAACAAAATGAGGGGGTATATTATGCAATAGAAGGTATTATTAGTGCTGCAGAAAGAAAAATTAGGGCACATTTTGAGTGACTTTTCAAATCCTCTTCTATTTCATTAAAAAATTCTGACATGCAGTCTCCCAAAATGGCCACCAGAGACAAAAGAGCCCAAATGTAGCCCAAATATCACCCAGATGTAGCCCAAGTATAGCCCAATGACAGAATGTCCCAGAGTGTTCTAAAGAACAACTAGAGCGCTAACAGTCCTACTTATTACAAAGGTATGGCACACCTGAAGCCATCTTGATTGGAATAAAGTGGTAACTCTTAAAACATTTAATTTAAAAAGGAACAAAATGAGGGGGTATATTTTGCCATATGAATTATGATTAGTGCTGCAGAAAGAAAAATTAGGGCACATTTTGAGTGACTTCTCAAACCCTCTTCAATTTCATTAAAAAATTCTGACATAGTCTCGCAAGATGGCCACCAGAGACAAAAGAGCCTAAATGTAGCCCAAATATCACCCAGATGTACCCCAAGTATAGCCCAAAGAACAACTAGAGCGCTAAAAGTCTTACTTATGACAAAAGTATGGCACACCAGAAGCCATCTTGATTGGAATGAAGTGGTAAGTCTGAAAACACTCAATTTAAAAAGGAACAACATGAGGGGGTTAATTTTGCCATAGAAAGTATGATTAGTGCTTCAGAAAGAAAAATTAGGGATCATTTTGAGTGACTTCTCAAATCCTCTTCTATTTCATTAAAAAAATTCTGACATGCAGACTGAAACATGCACTTTGAATACCACCAGCAGACGTCCCTGGTGAGCAGTAGCTTTACTACAGTGATCTAATGTGCAACTAGAGTGCTAACATTCAGAATTTATGGCAAATGTGTGACACATCTGAATGCCTTCTTGATGGAACCAAAGTAAACAAGCATTGAAAATGCAATAGATCTCGCCCTCGTTTAAGTTAAAGCCATTCTGTTTGTAATGAGGTGGCTTTTTAGCTTTGCTTTTATTAGTGTTTTTTCAACTTTCATGTAAATAACGCACCATTTTCACCAAATCGACTTTGCCCAAGCACACCCTTCCCTTCGGCCAACAAATCCCAAAAATTCGGCACACCTGCCGATCCACTCTCCCTACAGCTCACCCAAGCCCCGTCCCTCTAGCGCAACTGGAACACCCCAAATTCACCTTCTCCATGCGCACCAAAAACTCCCATTGAATAACATGACAATTCGCTACTCCGCACAAAAATTGCTCTTTAAAGCACTTCCACTGCTCCGATCCGCTTCAAACTTGGCTGGACACTAGTTCCAGCGATTTCCTAACATCTCACCAAAAATCAGCCCAATCCATCCACTGGAACGGGGACGAATTTCAACCCGAATACGCGCCCCCGCAAACACAAAAAAAAGCCATAAAACGGCCAAATCTCGACCAAAAACCGCCAAAATCCCTCAAAACCTTGCCAACACCAATACGCACGAAACTGAACCGGCCCCTCAGCCCTAGGCTCCGGGAAACCTACTTAATTGACCCAAAAGCCCTAAAAAAGCAACATAATACACACGAAAACGCCCTAACAACCCTAAAAGGCATATAAGTATATGTATGCATGCATTTATGTTTGTATTTATATAGATATACAGATGATATATGTGTATATATGTATGTATATATATATATTCACTGAAAAAACCATAGGCTATAGACCATATATAGTTAGGAATTAGCATTTACAAAACCTTGAAAATTCACTGAAAAAACCATAGGTTATAGACCATATATAGTTAGGAATTCGCATTTACAAAACCTTATTTTACTCACACAAAACCATTGAAATTCCATATATAGTTAGTTGCACTAACTATATATCGCGCACCCGCAATCCACTGCTGATGATGTCACATATTACATCATTCATGACATGGTCAGTGACATCACTGATGACATCACTGATGACATCTCAAATGACATCACTGATGACATCACTGATGACAACATCCAGTGACTGTATGTTTCTGTAAAGTTAAAATATGTCTTACATATTGAAGAATGAGTGGATGTATAAGTGTCTGGATGAAGGATTTAGTAGGTGCATGACTGACTGTATGAGTGAGTGATTAAATGTGTCTCACTGAGTGCATGGGTTAGTGACTAAACTGTCTTAATTTGTGCATCATTATGTCTGTTGTTCTGTAAACTGTTGCATGTGTTGATAAGTAGCTATATGAGTAACTATATGGGTTATTGATTGGTTGCCCAAGTATTTGTATGGGAGACTGAGTGTGTGTGTGGGTGGCTGGGAGGTGTATGACTCTGTGCATAGATGTGTGAGCAGTTGATTCACTAGATGTATGGTTTCAAAAGTGCATGTGGAAACAGCTGTATGGGCGGTTGACTGTGTGCATGAGTGTATTGGTGAGTGAATGGATATCTCAGTGCTACATGTCAAAGTAAGTACATATGTAAAACACAGTACATGTGAGAGTTGACATATATAAATAACTGTGCATAAGAGCCAGTGAATGTGTGAGTGGCTGTATGGATCATTGTGAACTTGTATCAGGGATTGTATAAGAGAGTTAATATGTGTTAGTATATGTTTGAATAAGTAAAGTTTGTATAACTGTATAGTTGAGGAAATGGAGGTGTGATTGATTCTTTGATTGACTGACTAGGTGTGTGAGTAACTCCATGGATGAGTGACAGTCTGTGAGTGTCTGTTTACACTGATTGTATCTAAGGTTATATTAGAGTCTGAAGAGGTTCATCGTATTATCACATGAATGATGTCATCAGTGATGTGATCAGTAATATCAAATGAGATGTCATCAATGATGTTATCAGTGATATCATTTGAGATGTCATCAGTGATGTCATCAGTGATGTCATTTGAGATGTCATCAGTGATGTCATCAGTGATGTCACTGACCATGTCATGAATGATGTAATATGTGACATCATCAGCAGTGGATTGCGGGTGCGCGATATATAGTTAGTGCAACTAACTATATATGGAATTTCAATGGTTTTGTGTGAGTAAAATAAGGTTTTGTAAATGCGAATTCCTAACTATATATGGTCTATAACCTATGGTTTTTTCAGTGAATATATATATATATATATATATATATATATATATATATATATATATATATATATATATATATATATATTATAAACTAATGCCCCAAAGCTTTCGAAAAATGCACTCATCAGCCAGCTAACACCACAGGTATTTATTAATCACGGAAACCAGCTAGTGTCCCGATTTTGCATTATTTCGCCAACGCGTTTCAAGGCCTCCGCCTCTTTTTCATAGGCAATCCAAAAAATGCGGCGAGCGGATTCCACAGTCCTAGTTCTAGCAGTCTTTTATATGCATTCCCCGGTGGGCTGTGCTTAGTGCTTTGCGCATAGTGCCTCCCATTTGAAATGCATGATGGAACTTTGTTGTTCTGATTTGAGAACTGTATTTACTCACGATGAGTTGCTCTCCGTATTCTTTTCTTTAGGAACATTGTATTTCCCCTCCAGTGGGTTTCCGAACACTTTCGCTGGTTAATTGTTCCAAAGTTGGCTGCGCTGACAGTGCTGTGACACAGTTCATTAGCCGCCCAGCCTCTCTTCGTCCGAGATGGTGCACTTTTCCACGGCAGGACAGCCGTGTGAATTATGTTATAAACTAATGCCCCAAAGCTTTCGAAAAATGCACTCATCAGCCAGCTAACACCACAGGTATTTATTAATCACGGAAACCAGCTAGTGTCCCGATTTTGCATTATTTCGCCAAAGCGTTTCAAGGCCTCCGCCTCTTTTTCATAGGCAATCCAAAAAATGCGGTGAGCAACTCATAGTGAGTAAATACAGTTCTCAAATCAGAAGAACAAAGTTCCATCATGCATTTCAAATGGGAGGCACTATGCGCAAAGCACTAAGCAAAGCCCACCAGGGGATGCATATAAAAGACTGCTAGAACTAGGACTGTGGAATCCGCTCACCGCATTTTTTGGATTGCCTATGAAAAAGAAATTTCCTGACATTTGATTGGTTATGTACATGAATAAAAAAAAAAAGAGAAGGAAACACAGCCATTTTGACTACTACTTCCTGAAGTACATTTGACAAGAAATTACACTGACAACTTCAACTGCTTTCTCAAAGGTAAGTTGTTATTTTGAAAAGTGAAGTATGTTGTACACTTTAAGTTAATTTGAGAAAAAAATATTCTGTTAGTTATATACTATCCCTCTGTAATAGTTATAGATTGAGATAGGCTTCTCTGTTATAATTATGGATTGAGTTAGGCTTCTCTGGTATAATTATGAATTTACTTAGGCTTCATCACATGCACTTTTTAATAGTTCTACTTCCTGCCTGAAACCATACACTACCCAAAAATTACTTCACTGTAAAAAACTCAGAAGTACCTGTCTGAACTTAAACCCAAAAGTACCCTAACTCTACTGATATAGTTATTTTTTATGCAATTTACAGAAAGAAAATGGAAGGAAAACAACAATCAAATGTTATTTCTTTCGAAGTAAAGGTTGAAAATCCAGTAGAAAAAAAAGATGAATTGGATTTCATGGATGACTCTTTGGACCAACAAATAATAGTCTGTTTGGAACAAATTGAATCATGTAATAATAATTATGAGGAAATTCCGGACAATATAATGTTGGAAGTTTTATTAAATGTTGAAAAAGAATCAGAAGAATAAATTTATATTTAATACTTTAAAATTGTTTGAGACATTATTCATTTTTATATGTAATTCATAAAGTAGTACCAAAATGATTATAATATAAAGTGAGACTTATAGTATACTGTGCAACTTTTTTGTGTTACATAGTAAGTTTGCTCATAGTTACTTCGTTTCTCCCACTATATTATCTCCAATGTGTATTTTACATCTCTTTTTCATCATAAGGGAGCAGGATAGACTACCCATGATCCCCTAGGCCTTCTCAGGGAGTGCTTAAAGTATCTGTTTCTGCTTTCCTGACAGACTATGGTATGGATTCCATATACCACAATACCTTCTGTAACAACATGCAAGATATCTACAGAGGAGACGGTGTACATTAAATTTAAGTCTCTACATTGGTACCTACATGTAGGTACTTAAATAAAAAATAAAAAAAACAACAAAAAGAACATTTGTTTTTAAACAGCTATTTTTTTTTTTTAAACGGTCATTCTTTTTCCCCATGGTACGCTCCCCGGTACGCTCCCCGGTGCGCGTATCGGGCGCTCCCCCGCGCAAATCGAAAAAAAAATGTTTTTTTGCCCCGCGGGGCTCTTTATTGGCCCCACATCAAACCTAGGGGGTCAGGGGGGGGGTCTACCCTGCCCCCTTTTGGTCATTTCCCTCTTTGTTTTTGCCACCTCCTGTGTCTCGATCCTACCGAGACACAAGATGGCGGCCGCTCCGGACTGTTTGGAATGTTTACAGACACCTGAGAGCCAATCAGGTTTCTGCACGCGAACTCGCGTAGCGCGCTGGTACGCGCCCCGGTGCGCGTACCGGGGCGCGCTTATAGATATATATATTTTTTTTAACCTAAATTACTCAAAATCCACTGGAGCACATATCTTGAGACATAGCAAAGGCACATCGGGCTACCAGTCCCTACAATTTGGCCAAGTTTGGTGGAAATCCATTCAGCCGTTCGGGCTTAAAGTGAGGTCGACCGCCCTATGGAAATTAACATGGGGAAAACACGTTTTGGGACCCCCCTTTTATCTCGGCCCCCGCTTGATGAATCCCCCCCAAACTTTCAGGGAAGGACCAGAGCACCGCGAGGCAAATTTGAGGACATTTTCAGGGAGATTCCTCAACCGGCACCAAAGTTATTCCCAATAGAATGTTGCAATTTCCCTATTGAAAATATTCCTAACTATAACTACCTACTGGCGACCGCCAGTAGGTAATATATATATATATATAAGTGTGAATGTGCACGCGTATACTTATAACATTAAGCCCAACAGAAATATTGTATTTGAAAAGAAAGAACCAGGTAAAAAAAAACACAATTAAAGTAACCATGACATATGCCTATTATGGAAATGATAAAAGGTGAAACCCTTCAATTGTAGAGACAGTCACCTGTGCCCACAATTGAGATAAACATGAAATATGCCTATTAAGAAGTGACAAACGATGAGAACCCTTCGATTGTAGAAACAGTCACCTATTT
Organism: Lissotriton vulgaris; assembly: GCF_964263255.1. Classification (NCBI taxonomy): domain Eukaryota; kingdom Metazoa; phylum Chordata; class Amphibia; order Caudata; family Salamandridae; genus Lissotriton; species Lissotriton vulgaris. The sequence goes on along the minus strand of NC_141691.1, from coordinate 1,019,728,019 downwards.
AAATAGATAAACAAATTAAGCATGTGTGAATGACTCCTTTTCCATGTAACAGCAATCTACTCATGGCCCCGTAACGAAGAAATTGGGAACCGCTGAAAATAAACACAGTAAGAGGCAAGAAAAACACTTCCTTCTTACGAATAAGACGTGTCAAAAAGGAATTCCTTCCTGTTGTTTGACGGGCCAATCACACGTCGACCCTCCGTCTAGGAGATAGCCATACAGAGAGCGTGTTGATGCTATGATGTCATGAGTTTAGAAGAAAGAACGTGAAGAAAGGGTACGCGTGGAAGAGCGAGGACTACGATGACACAGTAAGTTCACCTATGACAGATCAGTTGGAAATGCTTTCAAGCGTAAACAAAACAGTGAAATTCAACAAGTCGCAGTAACTCCATTGACATATCCAGCAAAAAGGCACACACAAGCGAGCCCACGCTGAATAAAAACGGGCAGAGGTAGCTCCCAGCCCATACAACTAAAAGAGTCAGCAAACCCGCAACACATCCAATTTGCGGGAGGAGATGACACTTAGCAATCAAATATTTCTAGGGTTCGGCAAATCTGAGGTCAGCTCACAGCATGATTGACATAAAGGACGGCAATTTTTGACCATTTGAATTCACAAAGATAGTTAGAGTCTAAAAGAAATGGCCATATTATGTGCCAGTTTCTTATAAACTTGTCAATGTCTGAGAGAGCCAGTAATAAAATAAGATTTCCAGCAAAGACTTTTGGTTGATCAATTTCAATAGACAACGTAATTAAACATGGGTGAACCCGCAATGAATTAAAATCTACAACAAAAGCTCCCAACCCATCAATAATGAATAAGAATGTAATTGTAAAACAGGAAAGCCCGCAACAAATTCAATCTGCAGCGAAAGCTCCAAGTCCGTACTACCCACAAGCCAAAATGAATTAAAGTACAGTACCTTGTTTGGAGGGTAGTTAAATACTTTGAGATAGGGAAAGGCATGTTGAGATCCTCTAAAGATGGAATGCTGCTGACTACGCCAGTGTGAGATCTCCTTATATTTGAATGAGAGATCAGGAAGAAGCCATTAAGATGAAAGCAAATCCAGGTTTATTCCATATAGTAAGGAACCCATCCAAGCATAAACTCAGACAGGTCAAAGGAACAGTAATCTTCAAACAAACAGATTCCGATCAAGAGTCAACTTGAATACAGAACATCTAAATACAATTCTACATAACTAAGGTAACAGGATAAGACATGACATGAGTTAAAGGAGAATATCACAGATGCCAAGCATTGAGCACTTATTTGCAAGGGAGACGTGGGTCCAATCAAATAAGGGAACCCTCTGTCTTTGTCCCTGTACCATATTACTGTATGACCGAATGTCAAAGAAGCGGACCGAATGTCGAAGAAGCTGTCAAGAGGCTCATTGATTTTGCACCACATATGAGGGGGTATATAGTCACTGCAGCTCCAAGGAGTCACCATTGGTAGAAGGAGACTATGGACTTAGGAACTCCCTGACATCCGAATACAGGCAGATGCAATCACATACTCGGCCCACCTACGAAGGGATCACTGCTCCCTCATCAAACTAAACGTGGGTTGCCAACTTCAGTGAAAGCCAGGCTGCCGGCTTTAAGCAGCTGGCCTGCCTTTAACAAATGTACTGATCACAATGCAAGAGCAAGTTCCCACCTGCACTCTGAACAGGTCCTTTTATGCAATCAGTTGTTCTGTCCATGTCTCCTTTAGACACATTCAGTTAAGGGTGCACTGATGCAATCAGGTACAATGCACCCAAACTGAAATACATACCCAAAAACTCTTTCTTAGGCATTTAAGAATGTGCAGATGACTGTTCCACATTTCTTAGAGGAAATTTTTGAGCCCTTTCCATAACACGGAAAGTCATCTATAACCCTCTGTATTTTTTCATGTGTGCACCTACATCCAAAATATCTTAGCAACAACATTAAAGGCGATTTTCCCTAAATCAATGATTGTATACATTCAATTCCTCATTAGTAATGACATTGAGGGCCCGATGTAGGTAGGCCGTTACCGATCGGTAACGGCCGAAAATACCGATTTTGGGCCCTTACCGATCGGTATACAGCCATCGAGATGTAGGGCAAAGAAAATCGTCCAAATCGGTACAAATACCGAATCGGAATGACTACCGAATCGAAAATAATCCGAATCGGAAATACCCCGAATCGGAAATATAACGAATCGGTAACATACTGAATCGGATAAAAATACCGATTCGGTCCATGTACCGAATCGGTAGTGACACCGATTCGGAAAAAAAACGATTCGGTCCATGTACCGAATCGGTAGTGACACCGATTCGGAAAAAATCCGATTCGGTCCATGTATCGAATCGGTAGAGACAGCGAATCAGAAAAAAGCCGAATCGGATAACCTACCGAATCGGTAGAATCACCGATTTGGAAAATCCCCGATTCGGACAGCTAGGGAGATGTAGGGAAGCACAGAAATACCGATTTTGGCTCAAAATCGGTATTTCTAAATCGGTATTCACCATGGATTACAATCAGGTGGTAACCAACTCCAACCCATTAAAATAGACCCAAAATGCATTGCAACTTGCAGGATGGCTGCTTTTTATGTCATTGCAAGGCGGCTACGGCTACAGCAGGAAGGACAGAGGGAATGGCAAAGAGAGGAACAGGTCTACAGACAGAGGATCACCCTGTTCATGCTCACAGAGGCAGAGATCCTACAGAGGTACAGGCTGGACTCAGACACCATTCTGGTGCTCATCAGGGACCTCAAACCACTGTTGGACCACCCCACCCCAAGGGCACACCCCATCCCAGCGCACGTCCAGGTGCTATGCAGCCTACACCTGCTTGCGTCTGGCAGCTATCAAAGTGGAGTTGCAGCGGTAGGAGGGGTGACCCAGAGCAGCCTGTCAAGGTTCTTCCACATATTCCTTGATACCATGATACACAGGATGGACCAATACATCTCTTTCCCTGCAACCCACGCAGAACTGGTACAAACTAAAGCTGACTTCTACCAGATGGCACAATTTCCCCAAATCATTGGCTGCATAGATGGCACGCACATTCCAATTTGCCCCCCAGCTGACACAGAATACAAATACCGCAATAGGAAGTCTACGCACACCATCAATGTTCAGGTGATCTGCAATGCGAAGTGCACCATCACAGACCTGGTAGCAAAATTCCTAGGGAGTACCCACGACTCCTACATTTTTCAACAGAGCGGCATCTATGCACGGCTGATGGCTGGCGAATTTGGTGAAGGATACCTCCTAGGTGAGACACATCATCAGACCCCCATAACACAAAGTAGCTAAGTGAAATACATGTATGCATGTCAGTAATGTTACCCCTTGCCCTCCGCTCATTCATACTCCCCCCCTACCTCAACCCGTCCACACCCAGCCAAAGGAGGTATAACCGGGCCCACAAAAGCACAAGGAATGTAGTTGAACGGACCTTTGGCATCTGGAAAAGCAGATTCAGATGCCTGCACAAGAGTGGAGGTGCAAGGCAGTATACCCCCATCACCTGCTGCAAGATCATAGCTGTCTGTGCAATGTTGCACAACCTTGCGGTGAAGAAGGGCGCTGAGGTGGAGTTGTCAGACTACGAGGAACATGACGACGACGTTGCTGTGCCACAAACACAACCTGCTGGGGTGTCTACGCCAAGTGATGGCAGATACAGACGTGAGGAGATTACAGAAAACTATTTCTGAGTGAGTACAGATGCACAGACAGGTAAATGGTTGTGAGGAAAAGAAAATTTTAATAACGTTGCAACACCGTTACTGCACTGATGTGCAACAAAAGAAAATGTTAATGTAAAGTAAATCAATGTCAAAGGTCCGGGTTGCCTCACCCGCCCTGGCAAGCCTACTTTTTGCTGCGCTTAGCAGCCCCACTGGGGTGTGCCTCTCCCCCTTCCGCATGTCCAGCAGCTTCAGCAGAGCGCCTGGTGCTCCGGCGCGGCTCCGACACAGCGCTGGCCGGGCTGCTGCGGCTGCTGCTGTCCCCAGCCTCGCCCAGGTCCAGGGCTGGATTGGCCACAGTGTTGGAAATAATCATTGCCTCCATGGCGGTTGTTATGCGGGCCATGCCCCTGGTGACCTTAGCGGTGTTATGGGTCAAGCTGGCCTCCATATTTGCCCCACATTGGCATAGTTGTGCAGTAGCAGCAGCAAGGCGACTAATTGATCTGTTGTGCATGCGGGCATGCGGGCATCCCGGCGGCGAGAGTGCTCGTGCTCGTCAAGTTTGGTGCATAGCTGTGTGATGGCTGTGGTCACACAGCCAAGACCTGCAGCAACTTCCTTATTGGTTTCGACGAAAGCCTTAAACCCTTGCACCATCTCTCCCATTTGCAGGTTATTCTGGCGAAGCTGGCGCTGGCAGGCCATGATGGATTTCGCCTGCATGCGCTGTATCTTCACCATGCTGCCCTCCAGCCCCTGAAAGACGCTGCCCTCCCGTGCCGGAAGTGCAGTGCTGGAACTCGTACGCCTCCGGGAACTGCTGCTGCCCTGCTGAGTGGGCTGGGGTGCCACTGGTGTTGCTGTGGTGGTAGCTGGGGCCTGACCCGCTGCTCCCTGGATAGTTATGTTATGTTATGTTATTTATATTTTTATAGCGCGCAGCTGCCCCAGCAAAGGGGCGTCCTGGCGCTTTGACAGATGCTGTAACATAACACACAATAAAAGAAAAAGAAATTAACTAGACACCGGAAACAGGAAAGTTTTAATCGCCTGCCTGAAGGCGAGCAGATCTTCAAGAGCTCGGATGTGTACCGGGAGCGAATTCCATAAACCTGCCGCTAGCACCCTGAAGGAGCGGCCACCCATTCTGCTAAGCTTGAAGCGTGGACAGACGGCCAGATGAAGCCCCTCCGATCTCAAGGATCTCGAAGGCGTATAGGGCGTAAGGAGAGGGGCAAGTGCCGGCGGCGAAGAAGATTTCAAAATTTTAAAGGCCAGACACAGCGCCTTGAACTTAATTCGCTGTCTGACCGGGAGCCAGTGCAAGGCCGTGATGGTACCAGACACTGAACAATGTCTGGGGAGGCCCACAATGGCACGTGCCGCGGCATTTTGTACTCTTTGGAGCCTAGAGGCCTCCGCTTGATTCACCCCTAACAGCAATGAGCTGCCGTAGTCCAGCCGAGATAGTATTGAGGCCTGGACTACAAGCTGTCTGGTAGGGGGATCAAAGTACTTTAGGACCGGCCTAGTACCACGCAAAATTCCATAGCACTTGGCAGCCACCTTCTTGGTGTGGTCTCTAAAGGTAAGCGCAGAGTCTACCCAGACTCCTAGATTTCTCACTCCAGCAGCTGGAATAGGAGTGACACCAAGCTCTGATGGCCACCACTGGTTGCCCCATAGCTCCGCGTGCTTCCCTAGAACCAACACCTCCGTTTTGGTGGCATTCAACTGAAGGCAGTTGGTGCGAAGCCAGCCAGCTACTGCCAAGAGACCCGCACGGAATCTGGGGGCCTCCACCTCAGGGTCTTCACTAAGTGTCACCGCTAGCTGTGTGTCGTCCGCGTATGAGGCCATCGTAAGACCCCACTGTTTGACGACACCAGCCAACGGTTTCACATAGAAGTTGAACATTGTAGGGCTCAACGAAGATCCCTGTGGTACCCCCAGCTCCAGGGGATAGGTGGCGGATTGGCCAGGTGGTATAGCCACTTTAAAGGAGCGGTCTGCCAGAAAAGACCGAAACCACTGGAGAGCGACATCCGTCACTCCCGCCTCCTGTAAGCGTTGGATAAGTATATGGTGGGACACAGTATCGAAGGCAGCGCGGATAGGGTAGGATAGGGTTCAGTGGAGCCACAACAATACTCCTGGCAGGAGATGTGGCAGGTGCAGGGTGGGCCATTGTTGGTGAGTTCTCAGGGGAGAACAGCAATGGGGGTGTGCCAGACATTTGGGGGGAGTGAAGAAATGTGAAGTCAAGTCCTAGGTCTCCCTCATTTTCCTGGCCAATGGTGTTGTCCTCCTCCTCCTCCTCCAGGGCAGCCTGACTAGTGCTTGGCCCTGCCACCGCACTGGAAGTTGTTACTGGTGCTGGTGCCTCAGTTGCTTCTGCTCCTCCGCCTGATGGTGTCGCTAGGTATAAAGAAGCATTTGTGAATTGAGTGCCGATGTATTACAGTCACTACAATTAAAGCATTGCACATGTCCTTGCATATACTTTGATTCTGTCCCACGGTTTTTTATATTATGGTTCTGCACTGCCATATTTTGCCTACTTCTGCTGACTACATTTACCATGATGCATTTCTCTTGTCTGTTGGTAGCAGTACTGGGCAGGGGTTTGGCTGTGCATTGTGTCTAAAGGGGAGGTGTCTGGTAGGGTGTATCATGATGCGCATGCTTCTTACCTTTAGCTGTAGCTCTGGCTGAGCTATCCAGGTTCCCGATTCCAGACACACTCTCCCTCTCGATGGTGCTGGACACCAGTTCCTCCAGCTCAGTGAGGGGTGGCGCCGGGTTCCTGCCTCCACCAGTCAGTCCAGCTTGCCTCTGCAGCTCTGCCATTTTGCGTTTAGTTAGGCTGCGGATATCATAAAACCTTTTTTTAGGTCATCAAGGCTCCTGGGGGTAACACCAACTGAGTTAACCTTCTCAGCAATCTCGCTCCAGAGCCTCCTCTTTGTGCTGTCCGGTACAGTGAGGGACAGCCTCCCAAAGAGCTGCCTGTGCACCCTCACCACCTCCTCAACAAACACCTGCAGCTCCATGGTACTGAATTTGGGTTTTCTCTTGTGGCCAGCCTTCTGGCTCTCACTGCTGTTAGCCATCTTTCTCTCACAGTGCTCTGGCTCCTGCTTCCACTGCTGCTCACTGTGAATGTTCAGCTCAGGCTGCCTCTCCAGAAAGTTCTTAATGAGCTGCACCTGCCTGGGTAGCCACTCCCTGCTTGGGTCGGGGAGGGTGGATCCACCTCATTGGCTGTTTCGGATTTTACCGAATCGGATTTTACCGATTCAGATTTTACCGAATCGGATTTTACCGATTCGGATTGTTCAATGCATTCCTATGGGCATTTTGGCCATGGGGGCGTATTTCGATCACCGATTCGGTATTTGCCGAATCGGCAAATTCCGATTCGGTGGTAGCCAAATCGGTACATTCCGATTCGGTGCATGCCGATTCGGTACGTATCAAATCACAATACCGATTACGACCGAATCAGTATTTTTTTCGTTTTTTTTTCCTACATCTCGTTTTCCGATTTCAGAATACCGATTCGGTGCGCTTCGGTATTTTGAAATCGGAAAAAGCGATTTACCTACATCGGGCCCCTAGTCAATTTGTACATGCTACTGCTGTTCCTTCATGTGTTAATGCAATTTTGGTACATATACATCTGTTAAGTAAACAAGGACTTTATGTACAGTTTGTTGGGCAGGATACTCTGATAAGACGCACCTGGACGCGACATCAACCACGTTAATGTTAATGTTAATGTTAATGTTAATGTTAGTGGGTATTTGTTAAGCGCATTTACACCGGGTGGCTTCATGGCGCTGACCTAGGAACAAAAGGGGACTAAAGGCGAACTGAGCAAAACTACAGCTGTCTACTATCCCAGGTTATAAGCTTGCCTAAACTGCCATGTCTTAAGGAGCCTCCTAAACTGCATAATGTCAATGCAGGATCGAATTTCCAGAGGAAACGAATTCCATAACTTAGGTGTCAAGACCGCAAAGCGGCGGCCCCCCTGGCGCACACGTTTGAACTTGGGTACAGTAAGCAAGAAGAGATGAGTTGAGCGGAGGGTCCGGTTAAGCAAATATCTGGATAGCAAGTTTGTGATAAAGGCGGGGCTTTTAGCATACAGGGCCTTAAACACGGTGCAACCTATTTTAAAGGCACAGCGCTGGAAAATTGGGAGCCAGTGAAGTGTCTGAAGCGCTGGGGTGATTGGTTGCCATCTAGGTTGACGCATGAGCAGCCTGGCTGCCTGGTTTTGGACCAGCTGTAATCGCCTGAATAAATATTGTAGCATCCCTAAGTATACAGAGTTCGCATAGTCCAATTGCGAAAAAAACGTGGCCGTTAAAATCCTGGCCAGGGCGTCCTGAGTAAAGTACAGGTGAATTTTCCTGATCTTGCGCATCTGAAAGATGCATTTTGAGATCACACTGCCTACCTGGGATTTCAATGTTAGTTCCTTATCAAGGGAGACTCCCAACGTTTTTGCTGAGCTGGAAGGGGAGGGAGAAGAACCCAATTCCGTGGGCCAATAATGAGGACCCCAGAATTTGCCACTATCCCCGGTCAAGACAAGCTCTGTCTTGCCCGGGTTGAGTTTCAAATGGTTACAATCCATCCACCGTTGTATAAACAGCAGTGTTTCATGGAACTCCGCCACCGAATGATCGGAGCCATCGATCTCGAGGACCAACTGCAGGTCGTCTGCATAGTTGAAAACTGTCACATTTCTCAACTTCAGAGATCGAATCAAAGGAGAAATATAGATGTTAAATAAATGAGGTGACAAAGCTGAGCCCTGAGGAACCCCACATGAGATTTGGTGAGGGGAGGCAAGGTGGGATCCCTGACGGACTGCCTGAGACCTGTCATTCAGAAAGGACAACAGCCAGCCGGCAGCCACCCCCTGGACCCCTGCCAGTTCGACACAGTCGACCAAAATTCAATGGTCAACCGTGTCGAACACGGCTGAGAGATCTAATAATACCAGTGCCCGTGGGGAGCCCCTATCCACATGTTCTCTAAGAGTATCCATTACCGCCACTATGACTGCTTCCGTTGAATGGGCCGGCCGGAAACCCGCCTGGTGGGGGTCAAGATAACCAGACTCCTCCAAAAAGTCATATAGACAGTTTGCTACATGAGTTTCCAAGAGCTTTCCCACAAAAGGCAGCAAAGAAATAGGGCGGTAATTGGATAATAGTGTAGAGTCTGCCCCAGATTTCTTCAATAGGGGGACAACTATGGCCTTCTTGAATGGCGATGGGACTTTACCCATAGTTAGAGACTCATTCATTAGAGCCAGTTTCTGACAGAATATCCCATCTGCAAACCCTAAAAAGAATTTCCAATGCAATAGGTCTCGCATTTATGAGAGTTTGAGCTATTGGCTTTGTAAATGACAATGCCTTTTATTTATGTGTTGTTTTTTAAAACAGATAAATAAAAGGTATTGTCATTTACAATGCCTGTAGCTTAACTCTCGCAAATGTGAGACCTAGTGCATTGCAAATGCGTACTATAAAAATAAAAAACAGCGTTAGGAGAGAGCGCGTCCTGCCTGCAACATCAGGCAAGACAAAGCTATTTGAGAAAATAGTGCAAGAAGGCTGTAATGAACCCCTTGCATGCTGTGCATATTTTCGCGCAGTGAGGGATTTAAATAGTGGGCGGGGTTCGTACGGCCCCCGGCCGTCCTCCGCACACGCCCACTGTGACGTCGGATGGCCGGGGGCCGTCCGAAGAATGCAAGGGGTTAAAGCCTACAGAGAAACAACATATGAAGCAGGGGGTACAAAATGAGACACAGCGGTACCAAGGAGGGAATACTAAGCCTTTGGACCATTGTACAGCAACAGTTTACAGTGGACAATGACACAAGCCAATGAAACATGTAGGCATAGAGTGGGCGGAGCTTCAACTCCCCACCTCATCACAACATGGCACCTCATTCAAATGGCACCTCATTACAACTACAGCGACCCTTGACCACTAGGTAGGTCGCTCCCCCACCGCTGCAGCTCCGCCTGCCCTGTCCACTCTTGCAGTTGCCTCCTTCCTCAGATCGGAGCAGATTCCCCTGCGTTTTCGCCACCTGGCCCCCTTGACTGCCTGTGCCCCTTGCCTTGTGTGCCCCCGTGTGCCTGCCCTAACCCCTTCTTTTTTCTGTACCCCGTGTGATTGTTGACTGGTTTTACCTTTTTTTTCTTCCACTTTTGCTCCTTCCGCCGCAAGCGTCTCTGGGCTCGTTTTTCCCGCCGCTGCCGCCGAAGCGGCCCCGCACCCGGATCCCATTGGCTGTCCTCACCTCCCGCCTTCCAGCTGACTCCTCCTACCCCACTACCCTTATATGGAGGCCTCTGCGCGGCCACACCATGCCAACGGTATGCCCGTCTGTGCCTGGACCGCGCCCAGCGCCAGGACCCTTGGCCCTCAACGACACCAGCCCACCCGTCTGATCTATGATGCCGCCACCCTCCACGCACTCAACGCCGGACGGAACCCTACCTGCCACTGAGCCAGCCAGAAACTTACCCACGGACCCTTCACCTGCCAAACCTGCAAATTCACCTGCCTCCGGACCAGCACCGCACCTGCCAGGTCAGGCACCAGCAACAACCACCTCAAGTGCATCCTGCTCAACACCCGCTCAGTCCACAGGCACGCCGTCGAACTCTGGAACCTCCTCGACACAACATCATCAGACTTCGCTATCCTCACAGAAACCTGGATGAACGCCTCCTCAGCCCTGAACATCGCCATAGCCATCCCGGATGGCTACAAGAATGCCCGGAGGGACCGCATCAAGCAAACCGGAGGAGGCATCGCCATCGTCCACTGAAACACCATCCCCATCACAACCAACTCCAAAGACACCCTCACAGCCACAGAGCACCTCCACTTCCAGATACACACCAACCCCAAGACCACCCTCAGAGGCACTCTCATCTACAGACCCCTCAGGACCACACACACAATTCAGCGAAGCCATCGCAGACTTCGTCAGCCTGCACGCCCTCACCTCCTCAGACTACATCCTCCTAGGGGACCTCAACTTCCACCTGGAGAACAACAATGACAACAACACCACCACCCTGCTGGACAACCTCGCCAACCTCGGACTCAAGCAACTGGTGAACACCCCCACCCACTACGCCGGCCACACACTTGACCCCGTCTTCTCCTCCAGCAAGCACATCTCCTTCAGCCACTCCACCGGACTACACTGGACAGATCACAGCTGCGTCCACTTCAACTTCAGGAGAACAACGACCCACCACCACCCACAACAGGTTCCCCGGAGAAGCTGGAGCAAGATTAACACCAACCAGCTCACCACCTACCTTAGCCAGAACCCTCCCACCAGCACGACGGGCCCCAACGAAGCAGCCCGCAACCTCACACAGTGGCTCACCAACTGCTCCAATGACCTTGCACCGCTGAAGAATCCTCCAGCAGACCCGGCAGCAAGAAAGTCTTGTGGTTCACCAACGACCTCAAAAACTCCAAGAAAACCTGCCGCACCCTCGAGAAAACCTGGCGCCACGACCAGTCAACAGAAAACATGACAGCCCTCAAGAACGCCACCCGCGAACACCACCAGCTGATCCGAACCATCAAACAGACAACATTCAGAGAACGACTAGACAACAACACCAACAACAGCAAGGAACTCTTCAGCATCGTTAAAGAGCTCTCCAACCCTAGCGCCTGCAACGACATCACACCCTCGCAAGACCTCTGCGACTCACTCGCCTCGTTCTTCCACCGCAAGATCGCCGACATACACAACAGCTTCGGCGCACAGACCATGCACCCAACCACCGAACCAGCGCCCCCCACCACCACCCTCTGCAACTGGACCTTGGTCATCACCAAAGACACCACCCGCATGATGAACACCATCCAACCGGCTCCCCAACCGACCCATGTCCACAAAACATCTTTAACAAAGCCGACTCCATCATCGCACCCCAACTCCGGGACATCATTAACAGCTCCTTTGCATCCGCCACCTTCCCAGAGAGCTGGAAACATGCAGAGATCAGCGCCCTCCTGAAGAAACCCACCGCAGACCCCACGGACCTCAAGAACTTCCACCCCATCTCGCTCGCAGTCCGGTTTCCGAGCAAACCACAGCACCGAGACCGCCCTCAACGCAGCTACTGACGACATCAGGTCCCTGCTTGACAACGGGGAAACAGCTGCCCTCATCCTCCTGGACCTCTCAGCAGCCTTCGACACCGTATGCCACCGCACACTGATACAGCGCCTCAGCAACACTGGAATCCAAGGGAAGGCCCTGGAGTGGATCATTGCGTTCCTCGCCGGAAGAACCCAGAGAGTACGCCTCCCCCCTTCCGATCCGCAGCCACCGAAGTCATCTGCGGCATTCCTCAAGCATCCTCGCTCAGCCCCACCCTCTTCAACGTCTACATGAGCCCCCTCGCAGCCATCGCACGCCAACACAACCTCAACATCATCTCCTACGCTGACGACACCCAGCTGATCCTCTCCTTCACCAACGACACCGCCACCGCCAGAGCCAACCTCCAGGAAGGAATGAAAGACGTCGCGGAATGGATGAAGCTCAGCCATCTGAAACTGAACTCAGACAAGACGGAAGTCCTCATCCTGGGACCATCCCCCTCTGCCTGGGACGACTCCTGGTGGCCCCCTGCACTGGGCACCGCCCCCAAGCCCACGGACCATGTACGCAACCTGGGCTTCATCCTGGACTCCTTCCTCACGATGACCAAGCAAGTCAACGCCGTCTCGTCATCCTGTTTCAACACCCTGCGCATGCTCTGAAAGATCTTCCGGTGGATCCCCACCGAAACCAGGAAAATGGTCACCCAAGCCCTCGTCACCAGCCGACTGGACTACGGGAACACCCTATACGCTGGAACCACAGCCAGACTCCTGAAAAGACTCCAGCGCATACAGAACGCTTCTGCACGACTCATCCTAGACATCGGACGTCACAGCCACATCTCTGCCCATCTGAGAGACCTGCACTGGCTACCCATCAGCAAGAGGATCACGTTCAGACTCCTCACCCACGCACACAAGGCTCTCCACGACATTGGCCCAAAATACCTCAACAGCCGTCTCACATTCTACACACCCACCCGCCAGCTCCGATTCGCCAGCCTCGCCCTCCCCACCGTCCCGCGAATTCACAGAGCCACCGCCAGAGGAAGATCCTTCTCCTATCTGGCGGCCAAGACATGGAACTCCCTCCCCACCCACCTACAGCTGACCCAGGACCATCTCTCCTTCAGGAAACAACTCAAGACCTGGCTGTTCGAGCTATAGCGGCTCACCCTCCTCCCAGCGCCTTGAGACCGTAACAGTTGAGTAGCGCGCTCTACAAATTTGTCTGATTGATTGATTGAACATGCCTCACAGAGCAGCGCATACGCTGTCCAGGCTCGATTTAAACGGTCAAGCCTAAAAATAGCCATTTATACATGTGTGACTATGGAGAAAAATGTCTGTCACTAAGACATACACAAGAGTCATTTGTACTTTTCAGATTTCATTGCTAAGGCCCAGGAATCCTATAGAGAGACCACAAACGCATCCTAAAAGTGTATGATTCTTGCAGGGGTAGCATACACATGCGGACGTATGATTGAAAGGTGTAGGCGCAAACGATCTTCTGCATTCTTTAACAGAAATGTGTAAATGGCTTTACTTTAGTGAAAAGATGGCCTTGTACAAATCGACACGTGCAAGAGCTATATGGCAGTCAACTTTACCGCTGTTTCTTTTACTTTGGCTACGTTAAACCAAGCGCCAAATCGTTTGCTGCGTGTGGTAAATGGTTCTATGTACTTTCCCTCTCTACCACTTTATCAGAATGTCCTGTGACATCATGGAATGTTAGTGTGCCTCCCTGTGTTGAGATTGTCAGTTGGTCATCTGAGGCTGAGGATCTGGTAGCTCTCTCCTGGTGGGGTTTCTCCTTGTATCTTCCTATCCTGTAACCTGCCACCTAACTACCTGCTAATAAAGAGGGATTTTCTACTACAACTGGACTACGCATCCTTGTTTGTGTATCACATTTTGGCGACGTTTCTTGGACTAACCTATGGACTGTAACTGAGCACTAAATAAACCAAGGACTGTTTTGGGACCCAGTCATGATTAAAACAGAAGTAAGTTTTTATCCTTTTGTAATTGGAGAAACGCCAAGCTAACCCCACCAGTGTCCTATTCATCTTGGACAGCCTGTACCCTGTTCGTTTGTGTTGTGAGAGACTTAACTGCCACCTTGCTGTCATCTGGAGACTGTCTGTCTCCAGCCACAGGAGCCACTGTCTCAGCAGGCCTGATCACCCTGTTGTGCCTTTCGTCTGCCCTGTACGTCTTGACAGTTCGCCATCAACATGACCACTGTGGAATTTGTGTCTTTTCCTACAGTGTGGGCATTTCTCCTCCTGTGAGCACTTGCTGTGTTTGTTCTGCCGGAGGTGCCCTGGCGCCAGCAGTTCTCTTTTTCACAACATCCGTCATCTGTTTAGTCATGTTTCGCCCCATGTCTTTGCTGCGTTTTTTTTTACACGGATCTGCCCAGCGCTAGCAGTACTGTTCACATCAGCCAACTTCAGTGAGCAGTTTTTAAGGCATGTGAAGTTTCATAACAGTGTGCTGTGCTGTGTCATATATGTGAAGTTTCTACTTTTGACTGTAACAATATTCATAACGTTGGGGCATAGTGTCTTTGTGCACTCACTACGCAGTTTCAGTAATGGCAGTTGAACCGCCTCTCTTCAGCCCTTGCGCGGACACTTCACTGACGCACACAACCTTACCAGTCTCGTGGTGCCGGCATCTTTCGTCTGTGACGTCTCCTTTGATACAGCCTCCTGCTGCTGTAGTGTGACGTTGGACAGCACGCCTTCGCTGTGAACCATCCGGCGCAGACGTGATGGCGTGCCGCCATCCTGAGTGGAGTCAGTGCGCATCTCTAAGCTGTGTGGACGACTGCGTCTGGTGTTACGTCTTGGCCAAGAACAGAATGCCTTGCTTCCCGGTCTGCTCCAGCTTGCCCTGCAGTGCCTGTCGAGTGACCCCTGCTGGTCGTAAACGCTACGTATTACAAATAAAAGGCCAGATGTACATTTTTCACACGGATTTCATGTTTCCCAAGGACTTTGTGACTGACTTTTCTCCCTTTTGGCTATATGCTTCATTGGTACATGGCAAGCGCCTAATCTACATCGCGCTGTGTTTTTGGTGTTCTTCTCTACCTGGAGCTGTCTACGAAGACCCCGGGTGAGATATCGCTCACCGGAGCTAATGTCATTTATTCATTCGCGTAGCAGTTAACTTATCACTGCATGTTATTTAACACAGTCTTGTTCTGGAATGTGGTGTGCGTTTTTAATATGGCGAATTTGTGTTGCTCTTATGGAAAGTGTGGAGCTCATGATTTTTATTCATGTGTTGGAGTTCAATTTGTTCTTAAATTTGTGTGTGTTTTCATTTCACATTGCACAGTAGTGGTGTCTGTGTTCGTTTCCTAAGGCAACATCTTAACCCTAAGGTATACCCTAATTTAGGGGAGGTTGTGGTGCCAATCAATGCCAATTCTGGTTCCTAGGGTCATCTTGTGTCTTATGGTGTACCCTACATATGTATATAGGGGATGTTGTTGTTTTGGTCTCACAGGGTGTGTGTATCCTGTGTTTCACCCTACTTTGGCAGCTAGGGTGTTTGTGCCCCGTTCACGTACTAAGGGTTAGTACCCTACGGTGTACCCTTATTTAGGGGAGGGTCTGTGGCCAGTCAATGCCATATTTTGAAACTTGGTCGATGTTGTTCCTTATGGTGTACCCTGTATATTTACATATATAGGGGACGTATGGTCTCACGTGGTGTGTTTCCTGTGTTTCACCCTGCTTTGGCAGCTAGGGTGTTTGTGTCTAGTTATTACCCCATCCATGTACTTAGTGTTAGTACTCATGGTGTACCCTTACTTAGGGGAGGTTGTGGGGTTGTGGTGCCAGTCAGCGCCTACATTTTGTTTCCTAGGGTCTTGTTGTTACCCTTTGGAGAAGTTACGTTGTGCACTTTCACGTGGTGTACCCTTTTATTAGGGGAGGTTGTCTGCATGTAACTATTTTGTTCAAAAATTTCAAGGATTGGTATCCTTGTGTACCCTTTTCTGGGGAAGGTGGTGTGCGTTGTCAGCGCCGCCATTAAGTGATGTTGCGTTGAACAATTTCTACTTTGTTCAATTGTGTACCCTTTTGTTAGGGGAGGTTGTCTGTGTGGGTCAGCGTTGTCAGCGCTACCTCTTGGTGTAGTTGCGGCATTATTACCAGTGTGCGGCTACTGTGTACTTTGTTCCAGGGTCGTTAGTTTCCTCTGGTGTACCCTTTCCTGCGGAGTTGTTTCGTTCCACAGTTTAAAGGTTGCCTTGTTTGGTGTACCCTTGGAGGGGAGGTTGTCAGTGCATGTCATGCACTAATCTTTATTGCGAGGCATTCCCTTTTTCTGTGTAGGTTGCTATTTCATCTTATTGTGCTTATTTCCATCTGCACTGATTTTGTCATTAAGTTGTTACACCCTGCTTTATTTGCCAGGATCGCTACCTTGTTTTATTAAGGAGGGTGGATGGGCATGTTATGTAATTTGCATTTAGTTCATCTGTGCATCTTATGTTTATCTTTCTACATGCCTCTTTTTATTGTCCTTTGTTTCTGCTTTCACGCTTGAGTTTCTTGCTTTTCAAATTGTCTCTTTGACTAGCTCTTGTGTCTTCAGTCTCCTCTGAATCCTTCTGCTTCGTTTTGACTTCTTACTTGCTGTTGTTTGTTAACGGAAGAGGATGCGTGGTAAATGGTTCTATGTACTTTCCCTCTCTACCACTTTATCAGAATGTCCTGTGACATCATGGAATGTTAGTGTGCCTCCCTGTGTTGAGATTGTCAGTTGGTCATCTGAGGCTGAGGAGCTGGTAGCTCTCTCCTGGTGGGGTTTCTCCTTGTATCTTCCTATCCTGTAACCTGCCACCTAACTACCTGCTAATAAAGAGGGACCTTCTACTACAACTGGACTACGCATCCTTCTTTGTGTACCACACTGCGCACATCTTTATCGCGAGACTATTTTATATCTTGCAATGAGGAACAGCTCCGGCCTCTCGATGGGCAAAGTACCACGCAGGATAATTATTGGGCGAATTATAGATATGCCATGACTCTTTACGAATGTCAGCTCCACAGAAGGCCTTTATTTCCGTGTGGGCTCAGCAGCAAACAAACGAGTGTATCAAACTTGTCAAGAGGAAAGGTCAGATGGAGTGTGATTTATTTCAGCAGTGAAAGCGAAAGGTATTTCCTCTTTGTGCAAATTCAAGAGACTTGCCAGCGAAATAGTCACGCTAAAAGGAAGCGCTGGGAACAAGTGATTGGCATATTTGCCAATA
Source organism: Lissotriton vulgaris (assembly GCF_964263255.1). Taxonomy (NCBI): domain Eukaryota; kingdom Metazoa; phylum Chordata; class Amphibia; order Caudata; family Salamandridae; genus Lissotriton; species Lissotriton vulgaris. Next base: position 1,019,710,833 of record NC_141691.1, on the reverse strand, counting down.
TCCATATATTTAGTTGCAGGAGGTCAAAGACAACAAGCGAATATTTCAAAAAGCAATAACCCATTTGCTTTTTAAAGTATCATAAAAGAGCAGCCTAATTAAATTAAATGTAATACCACGAGAAAATCATTTCTAATTATTTTAAGTAATATTCAGATCAATTTATAGTAATCGTATTATCTTTCATGTTTGTGTAAGAATTAGATTACTTTCATGTTTGTTTAAGCTCTCTTGCTTTTTAGAACCTTTTTAGAATGGCTGCTTCAAAGACGAATGGAGCTCGGATTAAAATAATGAAAGTCCTTTGTGGGTTCACTGTATGCAAATGATAACTGCGGTGGAAAGCAAGGATCTTGTGCATTCCTGCTGAACAGGATAACCCTCTTTCTAGGGATCAATTTCACTGCAAATGAAAGCAAATTATTTATAATGATGTGTAATCATGGTCGTTTCAGTATTTGTTGCACGTTGCCTAAGAATAGTGGGATTGAACACTAAATAGTGAATGTCGCTTATAGTAAATAAGAATAGAAAGAGTCTCAGGAACCATTGAGGGATACAAAAGAAATGTCTAACAAAGGGACATGAGAGTCAGATCCATAGCTGGGTATCAGGACATCCACACATTTCAACATGCAATTTATCTAAATGAACCCAGTTACGTAGGGAGTGGTAATCCTGAAAGAATGTCGTGGGTGCAATACTCTCGACCTAGTTCAGCACCCCTGGAACCGCTGTCACCCCAACTGCATCTGGATGACCAGTGTGAGGAGTTCCAATAATGAGACCCTGCTGGCCGGAGAACAATAGCAATATCTGCAGAGGTTTACACTAAATGCAGCCAAAGAGTGAATGTACTCCGCATATAACTCACCTTGGTGCAGTATTTATGCATAGATACCAAGGTTTCAGATTGCCATGTGTGACATTTTCATAATTTCACAGTAATTATGAGTGACATTTTAACGGTTATGAGTGACACTTTCTCGCGAGCAAAATCATGCAATGAAGGCAAAGGAAACATAAATATCAGACATTACACTAATTTAGGGAACAATAAAATCTAAGTTAACTGCTGCAAAGTGCAATAAATAATTGTTAAATGACTTCTAACTAAGTAATATACTAAGGGGCAGATTTATGTTAACTGAAGCATCCCCAGGAATGCGCCAGTAAACATGCGCCACAGTGCGCCACAGCTCCGCCAGCCATGGTGCGCCGCTATTATAATGCGGCGCACCATGGTGCAAAAACGGCACAGATGCGTGACGCATCTGTGCCGGAAATGTGTCGCATTGATGGAGTTGCGTCGCAAGCGCGACGCAGCTCCAGCAAGGCTCGGGGGTGCCCCATTTTAACAATGCTGCGTCAAGGCCTACGCCTGCTTCAAGCAGGCGCAGGCTTTTGACGCAGCATTGGCTTAAAAGTGACTGAGTGAAATCTCATAGATTTCACTCAGCTACTTTTGCGAGGCGCACCTGCCCCGGAACGCCCACCCGCGCCGGAATGCCCACAAGCGGCGCAGGGCTTTACAACATGACGCATCTGCCTAGATGCGTCCCGTTGTAAATCGTTCGTAGGGATGCGCCACGTTTACGCCGCCTTGCGTGACGCAACAGCGGCGTAAACGTGGCGCAAGGGCCTCATAAATATGCCCCCTAGAATCATACAAATAGCAGGAAGCTCCCTTGCAACATATTAAATTAAGACTACACAGTACCTCAGGAACAGTTTTTTTGTGGTTGTGTGTTATTTGAGGCTTGCGCTTCCAGCCTTTGCTGACTCCAGCAGAAAAACAACACACAGATTGCCAGCATTTGTGGTGGGCCCCTCATACCTGGCAAAATCAGGAAAGCATCAGGTCTGGGCCGCTCTCTGACGTCACATGAGAGACCCGGCCCAACAGGGAACCGATGTCAGAGAGCAGGCCCTAACAACATCACACCCAGTTACAAAGCTCACGCAGTGGCGGCCGAGCCATCTTTATTACCTTTTGAGCATTAGCACCGGCAGGCGCTGCCGCTGCCTGATTGTGCGTTGCCACACACACAGGCTGGTAAGTGTAACATACTTGGGACGCTGATGGCAGTCTTTTCAGACTCCGGGCGTGGTGCAGCTACATTGGAGGCAACGATACAGACTCTTCCAAGGATGACCAGGGGGATGCACGGTCAGGCCAAGAGCCACTGCGGGCAGAAGCAATTCGGATTTACCACCGGGCCCCAGCCCATGGACAGTGAGTCCAAATCTCACAGGAAACCATAGCCACGCCACGATCACCAACCAAGTCATGACTAGAGCCATGTAACACTGAGCAATCAGCGTGGCACCTTGCAGTACCTGCATGCCTGTGTTGTAGTCTGAATTGCACACCAGCTAAGGGGGCGGTGGCCCGAGTGGGTACAATCTACAGCAGGCATCGTGATGCTGCGTGCGCTGTGATTGAAATTAGTGCCACCAGCATAGCCAGCGAAGCCCAGTGTGAGTGTGTGACAACAAAATGACAGAGTTACAGTAGTACTCTAAAATGGCTGGCTGGGCCGAGGGCAGCCTGACCAAGTTACTTACTGTCTCTGGGTCACTGTCAGTCCCTGGCTGGGCTGGCAACATTGCGGCCGGGCCGGCTCTGCAGGCTTGGCCCGCGTCGACTTTGTGTCCAGTGAGCCTGTCCTCACTGTAGTACCAGAACCACCCGTCCCTTTCACGTACGCTTGACATGCACCCACGCGGGAAACAACCTTTACAACGCAACTTTTACAACGCACTACCATTACAAGGAAACTTTTACAATGCAAGATCCATTACATCGCATGCCATTACAACGCAGTCATTACAACGCATACCATTACAACGCATACCATCACAATGCATGTCATTACAACGCAGACATTACAACGCATACCATCACAACGCATAGTACCCTTACACTATCCAAAACTTACCCTACTGTTGCACCCCCTGGAGTTAGAATAGTAATTTTTACCCCTATACTATCCAATACTTACTGCCTCCACAAACGCCGAGCCCTTCCACGCATTCGAGCACTTTGGTGAAAGCCTGCTACAGCCGTCACGCCTCGCCGGACCCGCTTCGCGGGTCCCACTTCGCGGTCTGTAGCGGCCTGCAAGACACTGTAAGGGGCCTCACCTGCACTGACCAGCAGGGCTGCGAGCGAGAGCGGCGGACTCCAAGGACCAGGAGTCCCCGTGCGCCCTTGTCCAGCTGGGCTGCTCTCCCTGCCGGCCCCGCCCTCTCGGTGGCCAATTGTATAGCTACAAAGAGGAAGTATCTTTCCCGCTGCGCGGGAGCGCGCGGGGGGGGCGCCGGGAGAAGCCCGGGACAAGGGCGGGACCGTCTGTGGCCGTCCGGGGCTGACAGAGGCCGGGCCGGGCCCACTCTCTTTGCTCTCCCTGCTATTGAAACTCATTCATTAAGTGTTTCTTTCTTGCTTCTTGCTTTACATGCCCTTTTTCGCCCCTAGTGATGTCTACCTCTGAGGACACTCAGGCACCGGCCATACAAGGGTCTTCCCTGCTAGGACCTTTGGACACATTTTTTGCCAAAATTAAGACTGACGTAGACCGGGAGCTAATTCTGGCTGAGAAACGGGCGGGTCGACGTCTTTCTATTGATAAGTTAAAATTAAGACCTCTTCAACCCTTGGACGCAATTACAACATCTCTTTCATCCCCAATGGATTTAACCACACCATTAGAACACGTTAATACTTCCCCTCCCATAGAAGATATCCCCCTCATTTTCCAGACTAATCCCCCTGCACAGAATGACATTATCATTATCTCGGACTCCATTTACTCCCAGGTATCTGATACCCAGACAATAGACCTAAGCACTCCCTTTGCAGAACCAGCTCTCCTTTATGATTCAGGCATTCCATCTCCTGTGTTCACACCAATCGTACCTGACCACCATACCAAGTGTACTTCTGAGGGCCAGACTCTATTATCACCGCTTAGGGACACCACCAAGAGCCTCAAAACCCCTTCTAGTAAAATCTCTTCTGGCTCCCCACCAAGGAAGCGAAGAAAGAAGCTCACAATTAAAAAGAGAGCCGTGCCTCCTAATCAAGTGTCACACACTATATTTACTATCCCAAACAAGGTTGGAGTTGTAGACTCCGCGAAAGAGATGACTTCCAGCTCCATCTCGGTACCTAGCTCTGCAGGGTTATTGGATGACATTGATTGTCTCATCAAGGCATTGATCCTTCCTCTTACTGAAAGGATCAAAAGATTAGGGGAGAATGTTGAAAAAATCTTACAAGGACAAACGGGGTTACCTTGCCCGAAATCGAATGCCCCTAGAGTTTCAACACAGCCTACTAAAGAATCCAAAACACCTAAGACAGTGACTGGTACCCCCAAGGCAACCGTACCATCCACAGTCGGGCCACCAAAACCCTCCCAGAATTCTATACCACATGCCAAAAATAGTAATAATAGCAATATTAAAACTACTGCATTGGAAAAACCCACGACCGCAGAAAAACCTCATACCTCTATAAGGCCCCATAGTACGCATCCCAACAATAGAACTAATTCAAAACCCTCTCCTACCGTTCCACATCAATCAAATAGAAGAACAAGGAATACCGTAGATTTGCCTCCTGGATGCCTACATTTTGTTATAGCCCTCACAGGAGTGCCACCCCCGCCAGAAGGTAACCGTGAACATCAGGCCAATCTAAAAAACAAGGTTATCTACTGGCTGAGGAGAAACAGACCACTCCCGCCACACCTAAATGGTGATATCGTCTCGGCCAGGCGATGCTACTGGGTAGGCAGTAGACCCAAGGATATTGAAGGCGACGTGATCTTAGTTAACTTCAAAGATCACAGATTGGTCACATATATTAGCGACTGGTACCCTGGTACGGGGGAGGGGGGAATTTCAACTCATAACCTAAGCTATTTCTATCCTGAGGCTATGCTGAGAAAACCGCCAGCCCAGTCCAGACTCTACCATCCCGATAGCTATGGTCACCCAAAAGCCCCCGGTGGCTTTACCACACCTACATCTCACAAATATCATACGGGCCATAACACTTCCCTCCCCTACCATTTGAACACTTTTGCCCCATTCCCGTATAGGCCTCCCGCCCCAGATAGCTTAGCTCATTTGAGGACATCAAGGGGTCAGAATCCCTTTGAAAACAATAATGATTTCCGGTTGCAGTCCAGTCAGGTACCATTACCACCGAGAAATTCTCATAACCCTAACGTCCATTGGGGTGATCCATGTCTTCACAACCCAAAAGATTTCTGGAATATACCCCTGTCCAACTTCTACCATCCGCTCTCAGGCTTAGATGACAATGAATGACTCCACAAGTCAATTAACACAGAAATATCTTCTGTTGGCCCGCAGACCAGCCACCGCACCTCTGCCCACTTCTCGTCATCCAGCCCGCTTAAAAACCATCTTAAGAGCTACTGTGGCAGAACAGTGGCGGGGATGGATTATTTGAGTGAACCCCGGCTACCTGATCATTCACAGTCTCAACAGTCCCTGCATAACGGTTCCACTTCCAATTCCTTGATCCCTTCCCATACCCTTACCACCAGAACACAACAACTAGACATACCTTGTGTGAACCTAGGCCGCACTCGCGGAGTCACCAGTAATGTTCCTGCCTCTAATTCACTTCTTTCATGGAATGTGGCGGGACTAGCCAGTAAGGCCTCCAACAAAGCTTGGCTAAATGTTATTCACATGCACGACATCTTATGTTTCCAAGAAACTTGGTGTTGTGAAGAAGTACATCTTCTGGGGTACCAAACTTTTCACTCCCCTGCCATACTATCAGCCCAGGGTCACAACAAGGGGGGCCTCTGTGTCTATGTCTCAACAACAGCAAAGGTTAAGATCCACAAATTCTTCTCTAGCACACACTTCCAAATTTTACTCTTTAAGTGGGGCTCATTAGAGAATATTGTACTGTTGAACTTTTATAATAATATGGCTGATATTGAATTGGAGTCCACCATGTCACATATATCGCGTCTGTTGTCACATACTGTGGATCACCTTAAGGGGGCAATAATAATGTGGGCAGGGGACTTTAACTGTACGATTTGCCCACAGTCCGATTCTCCTTTGTGTGGCATTGCAGATTTTGGTGAGGAAAACCCAACTCATTTTGTGCACACAAAGAGGGGGATGTTGTTAAACACATTTGTTCTTAAATTTGATCTCTGCTTTGCCAACCAGTTTTGTCCCGCACCCGTGCAGTTTGAGCCAACCTTTTTTGGTAGAGATTGTAATACAACTATTGATTTTATTTTGATATCTACTGCCAATTCTGGAATCTTGACCTCGTGGGTGGTCGGCAAGGACGTATTTAGTGACCACTACCCCCTTTCCATCAATGTAAAAACAAAGGAGCGTAATGCTAAAAATCCTACCCTTCTCACGTATCCCTATAGGATTTATCTATCCAAAACTAATGGCTACGTGGTGAAATGGGAGAAGATTGTACCCGGTGTGTTTTTGAAAAAGCTACTCTCCGATTCAGTAAATGATGTTAATCTCTGCCTAGAGGAACAGGCGGACTCCTCTTCCGTCATGACCGCCTTTGCCAACATCCAACAGCGGATAAAAAACTTGCTGACCCGGGCAGCGAATAATAACTACTCACCTAGAGAAAGGTGGTTTGATGGGAAGTGCACAAAAGCTCTAAAAGCCCTTAAAAAAGTTTTGGCCCTCAAACCTAAGGACCCCCACACAATTCGTAGTGCTAGGCAAGTATATAAATGCGCATTAAAAGAAAGAACCCAGGCCTTAAAAAAGCAAGCATGGGCTACACTAAGAGAAGCTTCCGCCCAGAAAAATACCACCAAGTTCTGGAGACTGGTCAAGTCTTTGTACCAACCGAATCATAGCGGTAATAAAATAGATCTGGCAATAACAGGTGACAGATGGCTCACACACTTTAGGCAGTTATACATGGACACAAAGCCAGCTGACACTAGCATTCCGATAGGGCAGGTTCCAACTGTCCCACAAACCATAGATAGTAGGAGAGAGACCCATCCCCGAGTCTGTCCATTCCCGATTGACATAACTTTTACAGTAGGGGAAATGCAGGATGCAATCAGGGACAGTGCATCAGGCAAAGCACCAGGGCCAGACTGTACCCCGGTAGATGTGTACAAAGCTGAACCAGATTTCTGGGCCCCTCTGCTCACAAATGTGTTGAATAAGGGCAACCAAAAGGGGTTTATAGAAACCTGGTCGGATGCAATAGTGGTCCCCATTTTTAGAAAGGGCAGGCGTGACGACCCAACCTGCTATAGGCCAATATCCTTATTAGATGGCCTCATGAAATTAGCAGGGAGGATTATTTTAAAGAGACTTCAGGAGTGGGAGGAGGAACACAATGTAGTCTCACATCTCCAATATGGATTCAGGAAGGGTATAGGGACTGCTGAGCAGTGTTTAAATCTGGCCCTTTTATGTGCTAAATACACGCAGGCTAGAGGTGGGTCACTTTTTATAACTTTTGTTGATTTAAGTTCTGCTTTTGATTGCGTGGACCATTCTTTGTTATGGTCAACATTGGCCGAGATGGGCATTGACGCACGCTTAATTACCTTCATCAGAGAACTGTATCATAACTGTGGGGCAAGAGTGAGATTTGGCAAGCAGGGCGAATGTACCGACAAATTCGCCCTGTCAAGAGGGGTTAGGCAAGGGTGTATCCTAGCCCCCAGGCTATTCACTTACTACATAAACTCAGTGGGCCAATACCTCTCTCTCTTTCAAAATGATTACCCTACCGTGAAAGGTTTACCGGTGCCAATCCTCTTGTACGCCGATGACGCGGCCATAATGTCCCAGACCCAAGTGGGACTGCAGAGGGCAGTGACTAAATTTGCAGGTTTTATGCAGGATAGAGGGCTGAAAGTGAACATTTCAAAGACTTTTACCATGCCGTGCACCAACAAGCGCAGTAGGGTGCCATGTAACGTGTTCCTGGACAAACAGAACATAGCCATCGTAGATAAGTTCTGCTACCTGGGCATACTGTTTGACAGGAAATGCCGTTGGAAACAGGCGATTGAAGCAAGGAAACTGGCCTTCATTCACACCATAGGCGCCTTACGCGCTTTTTCTAACAGAGTGGGTGGTAAACCCATCAAAGAACTGGTACAAATATATCAGGCGAAGTGCGTGTCCACAGCCACCTACGGGGCGGGACTTTGGGGCATCGAGAAGGATCAATCTTTGCAGAGCTGTGAGAACCAATTCATTAGCTACCTTCTAGGTGTACCAAAAACCTCATCTTCATTTATGACGCACATAGAGACTGGAGTTAAGCATTTGGGCGACATAATTAAGATGGCCCCAATCCTCTTATGGCATAAGGTATGGACAACAAGGGAAGCCAGTTTTAACAGGGACCTCCTGGAGGATTGTCTGGCCCTAGATGGGGTTGCAAATTTCCGTTGGTTGTCGTACGTAAGATCTGTACTTAGTGAGATAGGCCTCCCAGATTATTATGTAAAACCTAGGACCCTGGAGGGCGTATCTAGATCAGTTCTCAAAAAATCACTGACCTCCCATCTGGAAACTTTGAGATGGAACGCTGAAAAGAACAAACAAACCATCTTAAACTTTCAAGAAATCACCCCTAACGAAGGCATGCAAATGTATCTAAAAGTGGACCCCAGCCCGTATCACAGAATGCTTTTGACTCGTCTCCGTCTTGGGATTTTCTTTCGTATGGTTTCTGTACCGGAGATGAACAACTGGTCTTCATTGAAACTGACATGTTTGTGTGACAATACCGCATTTCAATCTAATTTGCATTTAATGTTTTCTTGCTCTTTCTATTCCACCCCCAGAAAATTCTATCTAAAAACTCTTTTAAACCGTTGGGGTGTAAGAAATTGTAGGCCTGCCTTCTTAAGACTGTTAAAACTTGAAGACGAGCACGTGATTTTTGCGGTATCTTGTTTTTTAAGATCTGTCATGTTGTTGCGGAAAACCATGCAGTAAAACATTCTTGCTTGGGTCCCTCTATGCCTATTGTGTTCGTCAGCACAAATTCCATTTCATATTGTATTGTACTTGAATGAATTTTTATGACTTGATTATTACAATTGCTGTTTTTTAACTGTTAATCTTATACGCAAGCATTTATTAATTGTGATGTTTTATATGTATGTGTTGTGCTTTTATGATTTTACAAAAATCGAATAAAGCTTTATATATATATATATATATAACAATACTTACCATATATGCAATGTAATGGTATGCGTTCAATGGTATGCGTTGTAAAGGTAGTATGCGTTGTAATGGAATGCGTTGTAATGGTAGTTTTGATAAAATTCGTTGTAATGGCATGCATTGTAATGGAATGCGTTGTGAAGGATTTTGCGTTGTAAAAAATGCGTTGTAAAGGCATGCGTTGTAAAAGTATGCATTGTAACGTCATAAATCCCACCCACACACACCAAGGGTGGGCTCGCCTGAGGGTTTAAATAAAGGGGCTCAAGACCGCTCAGGGTCTTGGCCCAGTGAGCAAATACTGAGTGTGAGTCTTAGATTATTGTGGCCCAAGTCTGCGGCCTAGTGCATGTCCACTAGTGCCCCCCTACTTCCGGACACTACACTGGCGATGAGGATGGGATGGTGAAGAGGTCGCTCCTCATGTACTATGGAGAAGACGAGCTGTACAACCTTTTTGAGAACTTGCCAGATAGAGGGGCAGATGACGACTACAGCGGGGCTGTCGTGGCCCTAAACCGCCACTTCAATCTTCAAATAAACACTGATTTAGAACGTTTCAAGCTCCAGCAGGTGCGGCAGAAACCATAGACATCTTCTATGCCTGCCTACGGAGGCTTGCAAGCTCATGCACGCTGCCGGACCAGAGGGAGGAGATCAGGGCGCAATTCATCCAGGGATGTCGGTAAGTCACGCTGCGACGCCTAATACTATGACAGCCCGGCATCAGTCTAGACGAAATCCTTGTACTCGCCAGGTCCCGTGAGCTGTCCAACGCTCGCACGGACGAAATGGAAGCAGCCCTCAATCGGCCCTCTTCGCAGCCAGCGCCACAGCAGACGCCCAGGATCAAAGAGGAAAGAGTGGATGTGATTCAAAGAAGACCATCTCAGTCAAAAGGAGCCATGAGAACTTCTCAGAAGAGCACGTGCAGAAACTGTGGCCTAGACCACCCTCCAGGGAAGAGGTGCTTCGCAAGAGGGAAAACGTGTCCCCAATGTGGAAAACTCAATCATTTCGCAAAGGTCTGCAGGAGTGGAAGAGGACAGGGCAACCCCTTGAAACCACATGGGCTCTCAACGGCGGTGAGGCAACTAACAATGGAGGACCCAATAGACCAAGTTGACACCACCCCACTGGCTTTGGCCTAGGAATGGAAGATGACAAGGTGTTCTTTGTGTCATTTGTCAGCCAGGAAGGAACAAAGCGCCGCCCACTGTCCATGTGCAACATCACCGTAGCAGCAATGTAAGTGCCCTCATAGACACCGGAGCATCAGTCAACGTGATGGACAGTGACCAGTATGAAAAACTGTTGCCACGCCCGTCGCTTCTGCCATCCAAGGCCAGGATTTACACGTATGACAGTGACGAGCCGCTTCCTCTATGAGGAGTCATGGAGGTCGAAGTTACCAGTGAAGGCCGAAGTCTGAGCATGAAATTCCAGGTCACCGAAGGAAGACGAGGCACCCTCTTAAGTTGCCACATGGCGGAAGACTTGGAGCTTGTGTTCTTTGTGAACCAGGTGCATGATCTGCATGCTCGAGAGATGCTTAGAGACTTTCCCATGCTGTTTGAAGGCCTTGGATGCTTAAAGGGAAAGACATTTAATCTGCACATTGATCCGACAGTCCGACCCATGGCGCTGAGGCACCAGAAAGTGCTATTTCACTTGCAGCCGCAAGTGGAAGAGAAGCTGAAGAAGCTTGAGGACTTAGGGATGATAGAGAAGGTGTCAGGCCCCACACTGTGGGTGTCTCCTCTTGTCGTAGCCCCGAAGTTGAAGCAGCCAGGAGCCATTCAACTCTTTGTCAAAATGCGCCTACCAAACAGGGCTGTAAAGAGGGAACGCCATCTCACACCCACAATGGACAACATCGTAGCCGACCTGAACGGTGCCAAATGGTTCACCAAACTCGACCTCAATGAGTGGTATCACCAGCTGGAACTCCACCCCAACAGTAGGAACATCACAACGTTCTCCACTCACTTAGGACTAAGTAGCTACAAGAGGCTGAGCTTTGGCGTCTCTTCGGCCACGGAGGTGTTCCAAAACGCAATAAGAGAAACCCTCACAGACTGCAAGGTGTAATAAATTTAAGCAATGATGTTCTTGTGTTCTCCAAGATGCTGGAAGAGCACCATGTACACCTCCGGGCCACCCTTCGACAACTTGCAGACAACGGACTCACCCTGCACAGAGCCAAGTGCTTGTTCTTCCAGGAGTCCGTAGACTTCTTCGTGTACATCTTCTCCAGGGACGGGCTGCGTGTAGACCCGAAGAAAGCAGAGGCCATACGATCTGCCCCGAGACCCACGTCAGCCACCGAAGTCTGGAGTTTCCTAGGATTGACCACATACTGCGGCCGGTTAATCCCCAACCTGGCGTCCATACCCGAGCCACTCCATGCCCTCAGGAAGGCTGGCCAGCCATGGGTCTGGTCCGTTAAGGAAGATCTGGCATTTTATTCACTCAAAGAGACCCTCATCAATGGCCGAGTCATGGCATACTTTCGCCCACCTCGGTGCACAGAGGTCATAGTGGATGCCAGCCCTGTTGGTTTTGGGGCAGTCCTGATGCAAGAGACTGAGTCCAAGGACTGGGTCCCCACCGCATATGCCAGCAGGGCACTGACTGCCACAGAGATGCGGTACGCACAGATAGAGCGCAGGGCTCTGGCCATTAAGTGTGTGTGCCAGCACTTCCATCTGTACGTGTATCGGCACAAATTTTGAGTGATCACTGATAACAAGCCTCTCGTCCCGCTTTTTCCCGGCACATCCTGACTTGCTCCTCTCTGGATTGAGAGGTGGGCAGTGCAGCTGCAAACATACCATTTCGAGGTGATCTTCCGGCAGGGGGCCAGCAACCCGGTCAACTTCCTGGTGCGGCACCCTGGCCAGATCCGGACGCTCCATGCACCGGCAGACGAGGACTGCACCAAGGAGTTTGTCCGGATGGTCTCTCTCAAAGCGAGTCCCGTCACCCTCATGCTCAAGGACATTGCGAAAGCAACGGAATCGTACGAGTGACTCATCAAGGTTAAAGCCACGTTAGCCAATCAGAACTGGCTGCACTTTCTGGACGGTGTCAGCTCCCTCACTGCAGAGGAACAGCTATTCCGACAACAAGTGTGGAGGGTGCAAAGTGAGCTCAGCGAATGCCTTCATGGAGTGGTTTTGCGGGGGACCACGCTTGTGATCGAGAGGAGCCTGCAGAAGGAAGTGGTTCGCCTAGTGCATCAGGGTGTCTCAAAAACAAAGGCAAGACTCAGTAGCAAAGTCTGGTTCCCGGGCATGGACGCCATTGTGGAGGAAGCTGTACGTACCTGTCACTCCTGCAACATCACGGGCGGTGACCCTGCACCCCATCCAGTGATCACTGAAGATCCGTGGCCCAAAGTGAGCATCGACTTTGGGTCATTCCCGGATGGGCGGAACACGCTGGTGCTTGTTGACTCACACTTGAAGTTCCTGGTGGTGGGGGTAGTGTCGTCGACAGCTTTCCACCATGTCAAGACAGCTCTGGGGCGCACTTTTGCCATGATGGGACTGCAGAAAGTAATCAAATCTGATAATGGGCAACCATTCCAAGGCAGAGACTTCCAAGACTACCTGGCCTCCAGAGGTATCCTACACCGGAATATCACGCCACAGTGGCCCCAGGCGAATGGAGAGGTGGAGCGGTACATGCATACGATGAACCAGGCCCTCAGTTTTGGGGTGGGGAAGGGAGACGATGCTGAGCAGTGCCTCTTAGAGTATCTCAGTGCCTATCGTCAAACCCCACACTGCACTGGCTCACCTAATGTTTCCAAGGGCACCAAGAGACAGTATTCCTGCTGATTCGTCGTGGAGTCCCCCAGAGCTGGATCAAGGTGCAGCCCAGGACAGAAGGAAAGCGTCTAATAACAAGGCGAGCCACGCTCGATGTGCTCAGTCAATGAGAGTCTGTGTTAGAGACAGGGTTGTGGTAAAGGACCATCACCCAAGATGGAAGAATTGCACCCCATATGAGCCCGAAGTGTGGGAGGTAATCAATGTACATGGCACCATGGTATCGGCCATGAGGGGAACCCGTGTGGTCACAAGGAACATCTCATGGTTCAAGAATGTTGCAGATGGCACAACACTGGCTGACCAAGCCATGAAAGGTCTGGAAGACGGAGAAGGGGCAGTCCCAGTGGAAGACCCTCCAGGTAGTCCTGCAAATGTGCGACCACAACCTGGAAGAGAATTGGGAGCAGTGGAATAATCGCAGAACTCTGGTCCCAGAGCTAGAGAAGGAAACGGCAGGGTCGGAAGCAAGAGAGAACTCCCTGAGCCAGAGGTATGGTCTCTGGCCAAACCCTACCCCTAGCCAGAGACTGAGAGACTTTGCATGGTGTGCCAAGAGAGATTGACACTCGCCTAAAAGGGTTTTTGTATCTAAAAGATTGGAGGGATGTATTGACTGAGCCACCGGCCCGTTCACGTGTGCTTGACATGCACCCACGCACCCCGAGGGTGGGCTCTCCCGATGTTTAAATAAAGGGGCTCGAGACCACTCGGGGTCTTGGCCCAGTAAACAAATACTGAGTGTGTGTCTATTATTATTGCAGCCCAAGTCTGCGGCCTAGTGCATGCCCGCTAGTGTCCCGCCTACTCCCGGACACTACACTCACTGTCTGAGCGACTAGTTAGTTCGTGTCGGCGGTGGTGAGCCACACTGTTGCACTCCGCAGCGCCCGAGGCCTCTCAGGCGCCCTGCTGAGTGATGCTGCCCTCCAACGCAGGTAACATGCACAGCGCACTGAGTTCATGCCGGGAGGGATGCGGACAGGACACATTGAGTGACTGCCTGCTGGCGGACGACACCATATGCCTCCAGTTGAGCCCCCGCTTCCTGGCTGAATCAACCTCACATTCTTCCAGGTCGAACCACCAGCACATGAGGTCACATCCCTCTGTGGCGTCACAGCCACTAATCACGCAACCAGAGCCACTGCTGAGGGCAGTCCCCACCTGACTCAGTTACAGTATTGGGCAAATGACTGCCTCGGCCGGATGACGTCAGAGGCCTGGTTGTACAGTGTTAGTGACTCAGCCACGCCGCGGGTGGGAATTGATACATTGTAGCAGCAATGCACAAGAAGATTAAACTGTATGCCGAGTATGTGCTGGTGGCAGCGCCACAGCCGGCAAATCTGCGAAGAGCAGCAGAGCCGGCACAGGTCATGTCACACAGGCCAGCACGCGTGCTAAGCAATCAGCCTTGTGTGGCTATTTACTTCAGCTCTGGTACAGTAGACAGTGGCTTAAATAGCGTGACAAAGCATTTCAGTGCTGTGATGTGGAACACCACACTGAAATGCATTAGAGTCATGCCTGATGCATGATACTTGGCAGGCCTGCTTAAGAAGCCCCAAAGCAGAATCTGGATCAAGACATGAATGAATGAATGAATGACTGAATGAATGAATGAACGAATGAATGGATGAATGAATAAAGGATTCTTCTATAGAGCGTACTACTTGGAAGAGTGTCCCAGCACCTTTAGGCACTGAAGGGAAGTAGAGCATAAAACTGAGGAGATCCTAACATCACTGAAGTCTGAATAATAGTGTTTTCAGCTCCCTTTTAATTTAAACTAATCAGCCAGCTGATTCCACATACCTTCCGCTCTGACAGTGAACGAAGAGCCTCCCTTCCATTGTCTTTGGAAGTGAGGAACTGTAATGAGTCCAGTATTGCTGGAAGGCAGGAGAGTCACTGGGGTACATTCCTTAATCTGTTCAGTAAGGTACATGGGCCCTCTGGTGTGGAGAACTTGGTGCATTAGGGTCAGTGCCTTTTACATTATGCATTGATGAACTGGCAGCCAGTGAAGTCGCTACCGAAATATTGACACTGATGCATGTTTCAGTATTTTATGCAATAGGCATACTGACATTTCCTGCATGACTTTTAACCGCTGGATAATATTCCAGGAGACCCAGGTGCAGGACATTGGCATAATCCAGCCTAGAAAGTATCAGTGACCACTGTATCTTGATCTCATATGAAAGCAAGGGAAGAAACTTCTTCAATATGCGTAAGATCCAGAAACAAGATTTCACCACTGCTTACACCTGTGCCCCAAACAAGAGTTGGGGGTGAAATATAACAACTAAGTTTCTAGCCACTGACATTGCAGGGGTGGAGGGGGAACGCTTTTGTGCCAACCTCCAATCCATCATTGAAGGGTATTCTGCCCAAACAATAAGATTTAGATTTTGTTTTGGTTGCACTGCAGTCTATTGGCCATCAGTCAGTCAAGCAGCGCTACCTACAACAAGCAAATTAAGCTTTTTCATTTGTTGAATCCCCCTCATACATGATTAGGAGTTGGGTATCATCAGCATATGAGATGATCTTTATGTTAAAAGATTTAACAAAGTATGTCAGAGGGGACGTGTAAATGTTGAACAGTGTGGGTCTTAGGGAGGAGCCTTGCAGCACTCCCCTTTTTTGCTCCTAAGGCAAAAAGCTTCATCCAGACCACTTGTTCTCTACTCTTGAGGAAGGATCCCAGCAAACTTAACACAGAGTTTGTCACTCCCAGATGTTCTACCCTGATCAGCAAGATGTTATGATCTACCATCTCAAACGCGGCTGACAGATCCAACAATGCCGGAGCCACAATGAGGCCAGAGTTCAAACTGTTCTTGATGGATTCTGAAACCTCTATTAATGTGGTCTTGGTGCTGTGACAACCACGCAAAACCCTGATTGGGAGGGATGTAGCAGATGGTTCCTGATAAAAAAAAGGTAGCAAGTTATTTGCTTACCAGCTTCTCCAAAACCTTAGAGGCTGCTGGGAGCAAAGAGACTCATCTAAAATTAGCCCATGATTCTTGATCAGCATTAGCCATTTTGAGCAGAGTAATCACATTCGATCTTTTCCAGTCCACTGGTATGACACCTAAACGGAGGGAGATGGCAAATAGCTTCCGAAATATCAGAGCAATAATATCTGAAATACACCTCAGAATATGAGGATGCTTGGGATCCATTGGGGACCCTGACTTGCAATTTGCAAAAGAAGCAGTCACTTCCGCCAAGGAGGGGGCCCGAAAGGATGACAATTTACAATGAGACAGGAGAGTTTCTTATTTTGGGCCCTTCATGGTCATTATTCACCCTGATAGGTTGGACTAAATTCTGAGGATGTTATCCTCAAAGAAACCACGAAGGCATGAACATAGAGACGGGTTAGGCTCCAGTTGGGGAGAAGTATATTTTAGATCCATAAAATTGGTCAACATTTAAAAAAATCTCCTTCCCATCGTTGTCAGCCCCCTTAATGCAATGAGTATAGGAGGTACTGCGAGTCTTCTTAAGATCTTGCTGATAAACTTTCAGGGCCATTTTGCCGTGGGCTTTATCTGATTCCCGGTAAAAAATATCACCAGTCTCTTTCAATTTTCATGCATGCCTCTCTTTCCTAAGCTGGTTCCTGTGAGACCCAGCATGCTAAGCATGTATTAGTAGCCTTTTTATAGGCGGCATTAGGGGGTACCAGATCAGCTACCCTCCTAAGCCAATAACTAATGATAGTATTCCCTCTACTACTGAGTCTGGGACTACTGGTTTTGAATACAGTCAGGTGCTCCTTAAGTTAGCCAAGAGCACCTCCACACAGTGGAAATGTGGATGCCTTAAAGAGCATTTGTTTGCTGTCCTCAAAAACCATTGGCAGTGAATCGCTCCAAGACAGCATCAGAACATGTGCATTAGACCCAATCGCAGAGGCTCAGTGCATGAAAGCATTATATAAGAGACGTTTTTGATCCTCACTGTGCCTTTGTGCTCACCCTACTGACAGGATGAGGTTTAAGATGACCACATTTTCTAAAGCTTCCATTAATTTGACCTTTGGCACAATTTGTGCAACTCTTTTAATTCTGTACAGACAGAGAGCAGGGCAGTGCCACAAGAAGCAGAGCCCTATATGTCCATTTCTGGTACAAATATTTCGGTTTAAAAAAACTGCTGTTTGTGTTTTTGTCACAGTCTATACAATACAGCCTTATTTCTGCATAAATGTATCTGTCTTTTTAGAAAATGGATGTTTTGCACATGTAAGCCTCTATGTTAAAGGCATTTATGATGTTTTTACTCTCGTGGGGTGGTCTCTCCTTAAGGGCTCTGGGACTGTGGTCTTATGAAATTCCAACATATTTACCTCAAATAATATTAAATAAAACAATGTATTTAGAGATTCGACTGTATCTCTAAACAAATCGACATATTTAAGTCTGGGCTGTCTGTCCTGGGCCACCTGCCCCACTTTGCTCTGAAGCAGGAGATAGAAGCCAGGCAGTTAATCAACTTTCTGCAATGTGATGCACAAATCAGGGGAAACAGACATTACAATGCAGCTGTTTTCCCGCATGCCATTACATCACAAGCGTTAGAATGAATGTGATGTAACAATGTGTAGCCATTACTACATATTTTTTTACACTGCATGCACTATTACTACCTAAAATGGTAGGTTGTTGTAATTGACAACGCGTAGTAATACCCGCGTTGTAATGGCATGCATGGTATCAGTATGTGTTGTAATGAGTCATATTCCAAATAAGGGCTTATCTTTCTAAAGCCATTCATTGCCATTGTAGTCTGTGGTGGTGATAGAGCGGGCACGTCACCCGACTGGGGTCTTACCAATACTCGCCTGAAAAAATCATCTATTTTATATACCTCAGTCAAGTAACCCACGCTCTCGTATCAGTTTGTGTTTATACTAGTTCCTATACCAGTAACTTACCAATCCTTGTCACTAGATACCTAAACACAATGAATCCAGGAGTGAGATAAGGTAAAAATACCATAACATTTATATTTATATAATAACCACAGACTCAGGATAGGTTCAAAAACGTTATCTAGTCATCATCATCAAAAGTCATAAGCCACAGGTTAAATGCAATTAAACTATCAATAACCAAAATCAGAAACAGCGTATAGCTATGAATAAGATAGATTATGCCAACCATTTAGAAGCTTTGAAATAAAGGGAAGGTGGAAACAAGGAACATGCTAATTTTAGAAAACAGACTTTTGCAACTGGATTAAAGGAGGGTAAAGAAAGGGAACATACTAAACCCAAGACGTTCGTAATTCATTAGCAGTTTGAAATAGGAGATGTCAACTTTTATGATTCGATTATTCCGATTTTAGCTCAATAACTATAGGGAAGGTTAGATTTGGAACAAAATAATAAATTCAGCTTATCTTCTTATAGGGAGGGTGAAAAAAGAACATATACTAATATAGAAACATTTAGCATTTTACTAAAGGTGGGTTAAAAAGTGGAACACGCTATTAGACAGTAATACATGAAAATCTCATTTACCAAGGGACGGGAAAGAAAAGGTACATATGCAATCAAAGCTTTGCAAATTTCAGGGAGGGTAAAGAAAAGGATGCAAATTAGAAAGACAATTACCCACACAGATTTATATTTACCTAGAGTAGTGTGAAGACCAACCCTGGCCATGGGTCAGTTGGAAAGGACAGGAGAAACCCCAAAGACTTCAGAGCCAGTAGGCAAGAAGGTGCAGCTCATGGACAATCAGGACAGGATAACCCCAGAATTTGGATCAGGACCGGATCACCAAAGGTTAAGACCAGCACCCGCAGTTTCGGTTGCAACGCCTGCTCTACTCCCTCTCTGCAAGGAATCTGCCCAAACCCCGATTGGGCTACAACTTTCACCAACAAAGTGCTTCGCCAGCACTTTCACTTCCCAAAAAAACCCTGATTGGGCTCTCGAACCTCCCGACAGAGTGCTCCGCAGCTCTCTGCTCTTAGTCACGTATTGAGTGCGTTGGGTCAGTGACAGGTCAGCTATTCAGACAAGTCGGACAATTTCTCTAGCTAAACCTATGCTAGTTATACTGTTTTTCAGGTCAGTGTACCACCCCCCAATGTTGCAAGTGTAAGGATCCCCAATTTCGATTGGACAAAGGAGGAGGACAGGTCATCACAGCACCTAAATTTTAGACTTTCTCCGTCTCTTTATTCAAATTCCATCTACGCCCCTTAAATTTCAGGTTCTCATGGCATCTTCAGTCCTACATACAATGGATGTTCTATTGACGAATACAATGTATTTTGTCCGAGGTTCAGGAGGGCAGCTTCCCAGCAGCATCTTCTAGTCAGTCAGCCCCTTGGCAATAGTCCTAAGATCACTGCTCTGGAGACTTGCGATTCTCGCGCAGTCGCAGTTTCAACAAAGATGGAGTACAGCATTACACCACAGGCCAAGTTTCACAGTGTAACATGAAATGAAAGAGAAACAGTTTAGAGTACAAAATAAATAGTTATACTGTATACCATGAATTACTATACTATACTCATTACTTTATAATGAACTATTGCATTAGGATGAAGCAGAACGAACAGCTTAGCAAAAGCAGCAATGCAAGCCTCTCGCATGTGAGAACACAGAACAACCATTTTAGCACTAGTGCGCAGATTCGAAAGGGTTCCCTCCAAAGCTGTGAGTACGTCATGTCATGTGGATATGACAGATGCATGCTCAGTAGCAATTCCCACGTAGCAGCAGCCATATTAGACGCAAGCGTATTAGGATTAGAAAACACATAAGCAAGCCTCTCTCGGATACCCCATGTCAAAGGGAAAAATAAAGGATTTAGTAAGACGAACATGTTGATTAAGTAGTTAGGGTTATTTGAGGCTCATGACACAAGCAAGTCGCTTTACGTGCGAATCCTTGCTCCATCAGTGGTATTCAATGTAAGCCATTGACACATTCAGTATTACGTCTTCAAGTGTCGGTTTTTTGCCTCCCTGTGTCCAGCGGTCTGTCATTTAAAAGCATAGATCCCTCCTTTTCATATTTGTCACACGGTAGGACTGGATGCAAGCACAAGTGATTTGTTGCCTTGTCCTCGGTAATGGTAAGTGTTGTAATGCTTATCTTGTGTAATGTATATTATGCTGAGACCACTGGTCATCCTTACCTCCCCCACTGTGACATCCCAGATCCTGGTGCAGGTTGCAGGCCTCTTTAGAAGCAGAGCTGCTGTATTTGTTTCCCGAGAAATTGATCCAAAGACAAGCTGAGTTTTTACTCTCTTGCTTAGTTAATCAAAATATCAGAGTTAAGTGCAAATGGAGAATTTTGTGCTTATAGTAAAGACAGTTACATATTATATGGCATTAAAACTGGCTCTAACCTCCATGCCCTTAACATATGGATTGATTTAAGAACAATGAATGATAAAAACATTAAGGTAATGCAATTTATTTTCACTTTTATTTCACATGTTACTTAATCTTGCATTCCACAAGCATGTTAGCTATTTCATCATGTTATGTCTCCGTATTTTTTTAGCACTTCTTACTACTCTTGTACAGTGCATACTTTGAGCCAGAGCAGGTTTTTACAAGGGGCTTTGATTGAGAGCTCTGGTGCTGAGGCTGACTGCAAAGCAAAGTGCATGTCAGTTGGTTGGGGTCTCTATAGAGCACACAGAACAATGGTCATGTATTCCAGTTGCAATTGAAAGTCTGTGTATATATGTGTGAAGAGTGTACACAGATGTCAGAATATTTAAAAGGCAAAAGTAAACAATAATAAAGTGCTTAAATGGGAGTGAGTGCAATGTAAGCTTGGGGGTGGTGAAGTGATGAGACATGAGGAAGTTCATTCAGGGGAGAGTGGTTAGTGGATGCTGAAGAGGAAAGAAATGAGGTTGAATACGTGCAGAGAAAAAGGGCATACATTTCTAACAAAGCGCACATAAGTGAAGGCCAATGCTCCTTCCACAGGCCTCAATAATTTTTCATCTACAGTCTCATATTTTCAGAATTGAAACATTTCTAATGTTAATTACTTATGACAAATCATTGTTGTTACTCGTTTATCTTAAAAAGCTAACACACATTATAAAAAGCTAATAGTACTTTTTAGGTGTATCTCAGTTATTGTGGTATATATCAGAGGATACAATAACATCTCAGAGAGAAAGAGAATTACTGGTCTTGTGGTTCACTATGGCAACCACCCACATTTATTTTACGTGTTGCCTTTTGGAGAGCTCCCATTGTTTTTCATCCTAATTAAAGACCTGTCTGCATATATTTCTATATGACTGGCTGCGGCCAGCAGCTAGGTGTGCTTCCCTAAGCCTGGTTAGAGTATTTTCTTCCAAGGCCGATGCTGCATACCTTGCAAGACACTGGGCAAGCACACATTTTAAAGGCCCATAAGTTGTCGAACTGTACAATTTCATTACAGTAACTCATGCAGTAAGAAATGGGCAGCTTTTAATATGTTTAATATTTCAAGACTATATGTTCCGACTGCTTTGTAAAACTTGCTTTCTCACTAAATTAATTTGCTTAAAATACACCATTTGGCAATCTATTTAAAATTGTTCACAGGAGGATTACTCCCGAACCCCACATTTATCCATTAAGCTTGCTCTCCTCACTCACTACATAAAAGTCATACCCAATTTTTAGACTACACCACTTTCAAATGCCACCAGTCCCCACCGCAAATAATATGTAGTTCTAAGCTGACCCACTCTAACTCACTGATCAACAACACACTTAGGGCCTGATTGTTAGTTTGGCAGACAGGGTTACTCTGTCACACACCTGATGGAATCCCGTCAGCTGTATTACAAGTTTCCATTGGATATATGGAACTGTCATTTTCAGACAGGATATCCCTCACGTTTTTGACGGAGTAACCCTGTAAGGCAAATTCATAATCTGGAGCTAAGAGGCTGCCCAGCAAAACTTTCAGCTTAGTCCTAGGTCAACTCTTGATTAAGGATATGCAAAATTATAATTTAGCCCACCATAGTTTGAAATGATGATAACCATTGGACAGTTTGAAGTTTGTCACCGTCAACAGAATTTGCTTGTAAACGAACATGTTTGCAAGGGACTTTGCCAAAAGAACATTTGGGAAGAGAATACCTCCATGTGCAGGGTTTGCTTTCCTCCAAAAGTATACTTTTTGTATTCATGGAATTCCTTACTTCACAAATTTGGTGAAGTGCAACAATTTTCATGAGTTTGGCAAGTGCCATCGTTTCAGATTCTGCACACAGATACCCTTGATCGTACTCAGGATATTGCACATACATGCCAAACATCTGGAAATTGCGTGTCATATTGCAAGGGATAAATGAGCCCCGAACATTGGCCAGCAGCATGTTAAAATGTCTGTGTGGGTAAAACATATTTGTCCTCAATATCATTATCCCACTCTAACTGTTGCTTTACTGCTACTCACCACTGGTGGCAGGCTTTGAAGCCACAAAAAAGCAAATTGCAATATTTGAAAATAGTACTGCAATTTGCAAATGTCTTGCAGACTCACAATGCCAAATTTGATATCTCTGGTGAATAGCAAATAAGCAATTCTGTTCCCCCATGCTTTGTAATTCGCAAGACAATGTATTAAAGGACATCGACCACTCTAAAGTCAAAATTAATCTGTAGGAATCAGGGGAACATTCAGCAGGTCAATGGACCAGTGCATGCTACCTTCAATGTCCTTTTTTACAGCATCAACCCGTATTGGTATTACAGTCCCAACCCACTCAGGACTGTGGGCCCGATTCACAGAACTTACTTAAGACAAAATCCTAAACTTACTCCTTTTGGTATTCACAGAAGTTAGGATTTTGTCTTAAGTTTGTCTTAAGACAGACTTAAGACAGACTTAAGTTAGGATTTTGTCTTAAGTCTGTCTTAAGTCTGTCTTAAGTTTGTTTTAAGACAAACTTAAGACAAAATCCTAACTTCTGTGAATACCGAAAGGAGTAAGTTTAGGATTTTGTCTTAAGTTAGTTCTGTGAATCGGCCCCGCAGATATTAATATTGGCACCTTATAAACGCAGAGATATGGATCTGCTGTCACTTTCAGGCCTCCACCCCTTCAATTGCTGCATTCAGTTTTGATCCAAAGAAGAAATCTTGCCTCATTAATATTGATGAGGGAGGAAATAGTCATTCCGTGCGACCACGTTTTTTGTGCTGTGACAGATTGATAGATCTAGAACAGCACAAAACATTGGTCAGGCTGACATTGCAGATTCTACACACCTATTGCACTCTAAAGAGAACTGCCCCAAAATAGATTTAGCCCATAGTTTCTTCTTTTCTAATGTATGTTAATATTCCAATGGTGGGGGAGGGGAGGGGGTTCTGATGCTAATTCCAGAACCTTTGTTAAAATGGCCTGTGCTCCACACTAGTGTTTCAGAATAGTCGATAGATGCAGTTCTGCCCTCTTAAACCTCGATTTCGTACTTGAAAAATACCACTCACTTATTTTGTGGTTTTCATGGCAAGTCGAACACACAACCGCTAAATTCCTAATTTGACTTGCACTGGATTGTCATATGCACATCAGGATCTTTGGCCCTGACTCACACATCTGTTTTCGGAAGCAAACACGCTTCTAGCAACAGAAAAAACCTCCGTCTATGCTTGTGAGTAATTCACAAAATAATTCCTGGCAGGTATAAATGCATGTAGTAGTTTGTAATGGTATGTCTCAGCTCTGTAAAATTATACAATAGTAAACCCATGCATGTGCTGGGAATGGGCAGATCAGGCCTTGAAAACCTGTCAATGGGTACAAGCCTGTGAGTTTAGTTCACTTTAATAAAAATTGAAAGATGCACCATTTTGAATTATGTATTACTTTTTGTATAGTTAAAGGCAGAATTCCACCCAAAAATATTTCCGAACCATTGATTGGATTGTTTGTCTGATTTGTGTCATGGGACTCAATCAACACGGAGAATCAAGAAGTCTCTAATGTGTTGAATGTAGGTATTCCAAACTGACTTTAAAGCTCAACCTGTCATTTAGTTCCTAACAATACATAGGATCTGCGCGTTTGTTGGATAATATAGACTAAGGAATTGGAATCTAGATTGATCCCGCACACCGCCAAAGGATATGTTAACCTATAGACCAGCTAACTCACATTGCCCCTATAAGCCCCCTAACCTTACCAAGGAGCAAATAATTTCTGGCAACCATTAAAGAGGACAACTCTGGACCCTTCAGGGATCGTGGTAACACTACAGTACTTTTGCTCTGTCATTTGTGCTCACTTAGTCTCAAAGAGATACACAAAATAAACAGTGGGACATTTTCAATAAGTATTTATTGGACCAGTGTCATTCTAGTGAGAAACATGTTAGCTGCGACAATCATTAGACAGGAGCAAATGTAATAGATTGCAAGCACCAATTGAGTAAATAGAAGGTAGAATTCTACAATGGTGCAAAAACAGTGAATATATTCAGGCATATAAACATGACAGTAATCAAGCGTACTCCTACAATGCAGACCCTACCTAAGTGTACCTAGGATGTATGTGGGTGCAAAACCAAGAATCCTCTAGGAAAGAGGCAACCCTCATAACCTGATGGGAGTGAATGAAGGACCCCGTCTTGGTCACTAGTTGGACACTCGCAAGGGATGTCAGACAGCTGCATTTTGATGCTTCAGAGTGCAGTGACCTCTGTGTCTTGTGTCAGCGTCTCCACTAGTTACCTATTGAAGGTGCAGTTCTTTTATACATAAAATGATAGCCCCGGGTTTCTACTACCATCAATATGTTGTGCGTACAATTATGTAAATGCGCCTAAATCAAAAATTACAATTATGCAAAGTAGCCCTATCACTCTACAAAGAAGATAGCAATGACTTTTGAACAGAGTATGTTAATCCTGTAATGTATGTCATGTGCACGGGATTTTACCAAGAATCCTTATACATAATAAATAAGGCTAGTTTCAAAGAAACCAATTGACATTTATTCAGCAGTAGCTTTGCTACTTAGGCGTAGGTTGGGAAAATAACAAACCTAAAACCATGCAGGTATTGCAGTTGTGTCCAGATCTCTTGTGAGTTTTTGGCATTCACACTCCTTTCTCCGACCTGTTCCTGTCCTGATTCAAGATTGACTCCAGTAAAAAGTGGGAGTAACTTCCATTCTAGGCTTTGAAGGAAAACAGATCACTCCCTAAATTCCTATGGTGCATCTAAATAGGTTATTATGTGGAGAAAGTTCAAGAAAAAGAAAAAAGGTTGACTGTGTCTGGCAAGCTACCTTCCACAAATGGGGAGCTGTATCTTGGCTGATATCTCTGCATTTGGGAAAGAGCAAATGTTACACGACATTTCCAGAAGCATATATGAAAAGTTGTGATTGATGCAGCTTTCCAGACACAAAATAATTCCCTACTGGAGCACGAGCAAGGCTGTGCACAGACCTGAGCAGTTATACATTAGCACCTAGTCACACCTGAGTTGCTAGTGCAGACTCCGAAGAGAGAGTGAAAGGGAAAAAAAACAGCCGCAGACAGTGTGTACCATCACTTTGCAATGTAGGAAAATACCCGGAAAGCACAGTTGATCAGACAGGGGAAACTGTTGGTTTCCCAGCCCTTCTTGATAGTTTCTATAGGAGGATTGAGAAGTTATTAACAGACCTCCTGGAGACTGTTTCACTGCATTTAGTTCAAATATAGCAGTTGGTCAAGGACTGTATGGGGACTGCATCCTCTAAAACTGACATTCAATGTATAACTACCTCAGGAGGTTCCCAGACAACCCAGATTTACAGGCTATACCCATAGACACAGTCCACTCCAAAGAAGTTGCTGGATCAGTGATTGCCTCAGCTCCAAATTCAGTTCAGCAGAAGAACAGGATAAACTTTAATAGGATAGGTGGGCCTTCCACCTTGGAGAGACAGGAGGGAGTAATAACATGCAGAATACCCTTAAGCCTTATGACGAGAAACCCCAAGCACTGCATGTTCTCTGTCAAACAGAATGAAACGAGTGAAAAGCCAGAGATCCATAAAGTTATTTTCAACCTGACCCCAGAGGTAGACCCTTACATGGTAGTACTGCGGAATGTTCACTCCCTACCCCCCGGTTCTTTTGAGAATTACATCCAGCTCAAAAACAAGATTACACATTGACTGGGTGCTCATCGGACACTGGGTGTGTATCTTGGTGCCCGGATCAACACATTCAGACAAGTGCATTGGGTAGGCAGTAACTTGAACTCTTTCTTGGAACATTGTGTGATTGTTAATTTCAACAGATCTGATATAGCAGAGTGAGCCATTGCCTCTTTTAGACCCAACAGGAGATCAGTTTCCACAGCTTCTCCCCCGGGATTTTTCTACAGGCTGGCCCAAGGGCCCCACATCTCAAGACCAATCCCCCCTCCACCTCTTTGGAGTCAAAATATAGGGTCGGAACAACTTTTCCGCTGCAGACCTCAGAATAATTCTTGATGCTTATTTTATCTTATTTATTTATTAATTTTGCAGGTTTTATCTAGTGTGAACAAGACCCTCACAGGTATCAGAGAGCTTAACACATGTTAAAAAAAACAGAGACATATAAAATCAATATCATAGTCAAGAAAAGAACATAATGTGGCAGATACCCGAAGAGGGTGGGATTGCCTCCATGACAGGACAGATATATCAAAACAGTAATATAAAAAGTGTGCTGTAATCATGAGCGAAGATGACGATTCCAGGTAAGCTCAGTGAGAAGAGTTCCAAGGAACTAGGGCAGAAATGTGTTCATGAGTGGTAGTTTAACTTCTTTCTTGAAAGATGCAGTTGAGGGATTCAGTCCAGGGTCAGCTAGTGGGATTCCAAATTCTCGGTGATGATACAAGAGATGGTTTTCTTGTCAGTTTTCTTTTTAGAGAATCTCTGAGGTTTCAGCAGTAAAGTGCTGGAGCTTCTAGAAGATCTGGAACCCACATAGAGTTCAAGCTTCTGAGAAAGATAACTTTGGGTGTTGAAGTGTAGGGCTTTGTGGGTCATGCATGCAATTTTCTGCTGAATTCTTGCTTTGTAGGCTTTGTAGGGGATACAGTTGAAGTATTTCAAATCAGGGGTGATGTGGTTGTTTCTTTTCGATCCAGTGATGAGCCTTGCCGCTGAGTTGAGGGAGGCTTTTAAGGAAGCCGTTAGGGATTTGGGTAAGACGCCTAGGGTTGCACTTCCATAGTCCAGCCTGGCAATCACTAGGACTTGGATGGCAGAACTGAAGTCCTTGGGAGTAGGAAGGGATTTAATTTTCTTAATATATTTACTTGAAGGTTCGCTCCTTTGATGGCAGCACGAATGTGGTTCTGCTTGTTAACCTTCTTGTTGAGAATAATTCCTAGTGATCTTGCTGAATCAATGAACTGAGACAGGCAGTTCAAGGCTGTTAGCTGCTTCATTCATTTGATAATGTTGGATGATTGGGTGGGGCTATAGGAGTTTCAGTTTTGGGAGTGTTTAGTTTGAGGGGTTGCATGTTAGCCAGTTTATATTTGGGGGGGGGGGTTAAATTAAGGGCTTTGATGTCTTCAGGGGAGACTTTCAAGTAATACATTCTTTTCCAACATGTGTACTGTCACCCCAACCGCGAGTGTCTACACTGCAATAACTATTTGAAATCCCCATGACCGATGCCACAAGCCATCAGGCTCACCTCCTAATGATGCATTCTGCAGGTACATCAAGCTTGTGGCAGAGACCAGTTTTTACCAGTCTTGAACAATCTCTGGCATCGCAATCTAGAGCATGTGGTAGTCACAAGTTCCTTAGACACATGTGATAGACTGATACAGTCATACCCTACTGCGAGCCCAACACTGGGGTATATATTTCTTCAGGTACTGATGACACTAGCCAGGTTCCCAAAGGCATCAGACTCATCAGCTGGATCATTGTGGTCCTTGGAACTAAACTGAATGATCCTTTATGAACCAACTACGTCAAACAGTTTGGCATGATATGTTTACAGGAGACATGGGCTACAAACAGGTGTCAATTGGAGGGGTTTAAATCTTATTTTACTTCAGCATGTAAAACTCCCGAGGGTCGTGCGAAGGGTGGTTTGACTGTTTTTATATCACTTGTGATTAAAAGAGAGGCTGGTATTTGTGATACAGGTTCTCATAATTTACAAGCACTTTTATTCTTTTTCATTGGGGTACCCAAAACTCTGATTTTACATTTTTACAATGATAAAAATTATTTGCAGGAATTTGATAATATGTATGTTTTGGATTTTTTTCTCGTTGCTTGAAAGGACTAAATGGAATGCTACAAACATCATATTAACAGGAGACTTTTAATTGTCATGTATGTGAGGAACCTCCTATTCTGCCATGTGAGCCATACTTTTGTCTTTCGCAAAAGGGCCTGCATGTGGACCATTCTGTACAAAGGAACATATTAAACTCAATTTTTTCACATTGGATAAACTTGTCTACTAGGTGGGGGTGAGACAAATCCAACTTTTACTGGCAGAGGGTATGCCTTGTTCATAGATTTTTTTTGTTTCTCCCCTTATTTTCTCACACATTTCGGAGGTTAAAATTAAGTCAAGTTTACATAGTGATCATACTCCTAACTCAATCTCTCTCAGTTGGAAAGAGGCAACTAAGGAGATTGTTTGGGACCCAAGGGGGTATTGAAGCCCACTAGTAAAGGGAGAAGGTTACTGTGGTCGCAGGTATTTCCAGAGTTGGTTGGTCATACTTTTTCCACTAAATGTACAAATGAGCTTGCAACTTGATTAAGGGGTTCTTCTTGCTCACGAAAAATCCTGGATGATGTATCCTATATTGCTGGAGTAGTCTTCATTTCTCAGTTGTCCTGTGGGCCTCAGAGCTATTTATGGTTCTAAATGGTTTGATAGAGGTTTTTCTCGTACTTTGAGAGATCTAAAAATGCCCTAAAGTTACCCCTAGGGGCGCATCATTGGTGGTACAACTTAAATATAATTATAAAACTGAAGGCAGCTGACACAAACATTAGATTAGAGATGCAGCGTAGGATAACCTACTTGACCTTGATTGTTTAGTGAACAGTGCCAAGTTTTGGGGTCCTTCAACTAGCCTGTTTTTGCACAGGCACATGCTCCCTCTTAAGTGCATCACCTTGAAGCTGATTGCTGGGTCTCCTGTTTTTAGGGTGTATACAATCAGGCATGAATTAGTTAAAAGCAAGAGCGTACAATCACTTGCAGGTATGTCCCATCTTATAAATATAAGATGTTTATTTGTTATAAGAAGGAAGCAGTGAATTCTGGGCTTATCAAAGAAGAAGGATCTAGGCCCTAATGGGATCCCCTGGATGTATATCTGATTGATATTTACACCTGGGCTCCAGTTCTAACTAATGTTTTAAATGCTGCCATGAAAGGTCACTCCCATCATGGGCTTCTGCAGTTATTTTACCTGTGTTTTAAAAAGGGGATAGAGCTAGTCCTCTGTGTTTCACACCAATTTCCTTACTTGATTCTCTTCTTAAAGTTCTCGGTGGGGCCCTGCTGGATAGATAAACTGCCTGGTATCCGGATCATAATATACTTTCCCATCTTTATATGGTTTTAGACAGGGAACATCTACGATTCACCAGTGTATCACCCTCTATCTAATTCTGAAGAAATACACTATGGCCAAAAGGGATCCATCAAGTTGGCTTTCATGGATTTAACCTTGGGTTTTGACCAGGTTAACTGGAATAAGCTCTGGAGAATCATTTTAGATATGGGTGTTGACCAGGACATAATCTATTTCCCGAGGGTCCTTAATGCCCACACTATGGTTCAGTCAGATACACTCCCTACTCACAATGCACAGATAGCTTTAGAACTGACTGTGGAGTTAGGCAGGGCTGTATTATGCCCCCCATCCTATTCTGATTATACATAAATAAGCTTGAACAAGTATTGGTGGAAGTGGGTACAGACTGTTCACAATTTAAAGGACGACCCCTACCTATCCTGTTGTATGCAGAGGACTCCATATTTATGGCCTAACCTTTGAGGGGGTTACAAGACCTCAGAAATGCATTTGTGGACTTCACGGAAGAGTTAGATCTTAGCACCAACATTAGCAAATCTCTCATGATGGTCAATATACCTTAAAACATAAAGACACAAACCTTCAAGATTGGCACATGGTCCTTTATAGAGTTTAAAGCCTTCCCATACTTAGGATTCTTGTTTGATGCTGATTTGTGTTGTAGGCCATTGCTTAAGGCAAGGATGTCTGACTTTGGTAGGATTAACGCCGATCAGCGTCCTTCTACAAGTTTATCGTGCTAAAACTGTCCCTAAATCCACCGATTGGAGTGCTATTTGGGGCTGTTAAGCATGTCTCCTTGCAGGTGGCTGAAAATACATTTTTGAGACGCCTGCTCTGTGTCCTCCAGGGTACCCCCTCCTATATAGTGCACAAAGAGTAGGGGTTAGTTACCTCACAGAAGTTATATCTCTCTGCCGCCTTTTGTTCTGGGTCGATATAATGACCATGGGAGCTCAATTAAATAGAGATATTACAGGATTGTTTAACCCTTGATTTTGCTCTTCATATCCCATGGCTCAAGTATATTAAGGTATGCTTAACAAGCATATGTAGGGGGGATGTATTTGTTTGCCCTGAAAAGATTGTAAAAGCAGATCATGGTTGGTTAAAGAAGAGTTTCTAAAACATAGGCTTGTGTAAAGAGAATCTGTAGTTCTCCAAAATGTGTTTGGCGAGGATATTTGCTATTGAAAACCGAACCATCAAAGGAACCTTATCTTGCTGTTGTCACCTCTGGTCATCTTCGTTTCCTGCTGACCCAATTTTGGCTAAATATGTTACCTCATTTAATTGCATATCCTTGAGGGTGGCATAAGACATCATTTTTAGCATCCTGTGGCTGGGCCATATTATGGATGTGACACTTTTTCCTGGATTGCGTTGGGTGCACCTTTCAAAACAGTGAGCCCCAGGAAAATGCACCACATTATGGTGAATGCGCTGCGGTAAGGGCAGCTTCAAACTCTCGCTGCCCTGGGGGTAGTGCATTCATGTGCAAAATGGAGCGGCTGCTTTAAAGCTGCTCCTTGTTTTCACAGTGCAGTTGGCAACTCACCTGTACTTCTAAAGGAGATTAGAGATACCCTTCCATGTGGGTGCAGTTAGTCACTGCACCCACCTGCAAGGGGATGTCTGGGGAGATATGAAGAATAAGTCAGGCTGTACTTCTAAACGAGATTAGAGATCCCCTTGCAGGCGGGTGCAGTCAGTGACTGTACCCACCTGCAAGGGGATGTTGGGGATCCATAGTCCCCCCTTTCCCCTCACCAGAGAGCTCCAATCAGAAGGGCACACTGACAGTGCACCACCTTTTAGGTGGAGACTGTCACTGTCAGTGAGCCTCCTGAGGCGTTATTTGCCTCTGTTCCTGCATCTGTAATTTGGCATGGGCCCAGAGGCAAAGGTATTCCCTCATTTGCAAAGGTCTATGCCACCATGCAAATTAGGGAACTCCCTCTTGAGGAAGTGCTGGTGCTCTATGTGTGCCAGTGCTTTAAGTATTACGGGACGAACAAGCATCTGTGACCCCTTCTGTAATACCATAGTTCCCGGGGGTGCGCAAAACGGGCACAAACGCCGGTTGCGCCCCCGGAGCACTTTCATAATACGGCCTCAGGTGTCTCCGCATTTTACCCCATTTTGTAAATTTTATAAAAGCCCAAGGAAAACATATTTAATTTTAAGGCGCGAGATTTTAAACAAGTGCGACCTGCTCTTCTGTTTTTACAAATGTTGCCTGTGGACATTGTCTTTTACATTGCTAGTTTCTTAGCAGCTGCTGCATGATTTAGAGATTCAATGGGGGAATAATTGTGATATTATACAGCTGTATGAACTGTTGATTTTTATTTATCCTAACAGTCTTTTATCTTGTTGAATGGTTTCCTTTTACTTGATGTGCATTTGTTGTATTTTATGTCTGCTTTTATTTTTTTTCTCAGAACTGCATAAAGTTTTCTAATGATGGGAACCTCACAGAATCTCTTAACCTGGA
Organism: Lissotriton vulgaris; assembly: GCF_964263255.1. Lineage (NCBI taxonomy): Eukaryota > Metazoa > Chordata > Amphibia > Caudata > Salamandridae > Lissotriton > Lissotriton vulgaris. The sequence goes on along the minus strand of NC_141691.1, from coordinate 1,019,678,646 downwards.
CAGCAATTAGCTAGTTCCCTTTTAAAAAAAATAAAGGTAATTATTTTGGAAAAATAAGGTTTAATGACACAAATGAATGTGGGACAATGCACACTTTGGGGCTGATTTATATGTTGGCAGTAAGAAAACTCCGTCACAACAGCATAATGGTCCCCCCACAGGATTTATATGCGGGCCAAACTTTGGCATAACCAGGATGGAGACTGCCCTGTGTCTGCCATTGTTATACTCTACCAACGGCCTGACGGAGATAGGGCCTTCAGTGGTTGACCTCTATGGTCAGCCTCCAAATTTAGATGTGCAGAGATGAGGGTCAATTTCTTACTGCCCGTCACCTCTGGGAAAAGCCTAGTGGCAAAGGGCAGAGTAAAATGTCTAATGCACCCCTCACCATGGGAGATAACTCCCATGGCGAGGGAGGCATTGTTATTTTTTTTTTAATTTCTAAAAAGTAAATCCCTTGTCTGTTTTTTTCTTTTTGAAAATAAAAAAGAATAACAATTTTGACAGGTGATTCCGTCATGTTAACTTAACTGGGCATTAAACTTAAAAAGCATTCCTAGGACCCACAGGGATGCCTGTTCTGGCAAATGCTTCAGAATGACTGTCAGCTTGCCGTTAATTTCTAAATTTGTCAGGCAGGGAATCTATCAGGGTGACAGAGTAGCTCACCCCATAACCCTGACCTACCCACCTCCATTTCAAAATTATTTATCAGACCCTAAGTCCCCCTTGGAATTACCTATCCAGATATGAGGATCTACAGATGCTGAAGTGTTGAGAAAGCAGCATCCATAGCAACAGTTGGTAGGTTTAATGCAGAAATGTATGACAGGAAAAAAACACAATGAAAAATGGTGATGCCGACTACACGCAGTCCATCTACTGAAAGTCATCCAACTGCTGCTAGCCGGCCGGCTTACAGAACTCTCACAACATTCCCATTCCACTCTAGCATTGTCCACCTTTGATATTACACACTACAAAACCAGATCCTGCCCCACCCCCCTACCAACCCCAAAACAAAAACACGGAGAGATATATAAGTTGAAAGAGCAAATTACTTACAAGAATTTCAAAGCAAACCAACCAGGAAGAAATTATCCCACCAGAAACTCATCGAGATGTGCAGATAATTTCTTGTCTCTTGCACTACAACACACACTCATATCTGTTTTTTCTTGCATTCCACCATCCACTACCTCTTCATCCACCACATTCCCATTCTTCTCCAACATTCATCCACAACCGAATCTAGGTTATTCTGATCCACATCCAGGCACACATCATTACCCATCATATAACAACTTCCTCTTCTGCCCTCATCGCTATTTACCTCACATTTAGATACCATCATACTAAAACGACTTTTGAAAGATAAATTCCACACTTTTCTGTCCTCAAGTTTGACTGCCCTTCACACAACTTTAGGGACCTTCAAAGGTTCTGACCAACGAGATCTCCACAAAACCTGTTTTTTTCACTCGTACATACTGTCCCACACATATGTTGGGCACTTTACTACAAGTATTTTGTCTACTCTTGGTTTTCTCCTGAATCAATTCCACCTTCCTCCCCATCTCATGATCCATCTCCCTTCTAAACATCATCTCATTCCTGTTTTTTTAGCCACAAAAGAACCAATTTAGAGGAAGGCTTCCTTCCTATCAGCAACTCAAAAGACATTCTACCTGTCTCTGAATGGGGAGTAATTCTGTATGATAACAACATATTCTGAAGAGACTTCTTCCACAGCAACCCAAATTCCAAGGATGATAGGCTCATGCAAAATGTTTTTTTGCAATTAAGAATGATTTATTGAATGCATCTTGTTTAAAATTATTTGTGATTGGGTAGATTGTATAATAAACATGCATGTTAGTGGTTATAAGATCAGTGCAGTATTATATAAAAAAAACGCTGAAGGGATTGTGCTATATGCTTCCTGCACATTGATACAGGCTGAGTGGAATTGCTCAATGATCTAAAAACAGTTACTTGCAGCTGCTTGGGGGGGGGGGGGGTAGTATGTGTATGGGGAAGACATTTAAAAATTTGGACCAACCACAAACTGCTAGTAAACATTCTAAAGCCTGATGGTGGAATGAATGTAACACCAAGCTTGCCATACTTGTCATCAAAATTGAAAATGTATCATTATGAGATTTTGCTACATGTGGGGGTGTGCCAGGCAGTGAAGTCCAACACACGTGTTGTAGTATGCAAAAAGCCTTTATTTCAAAATGTTTTTTTCTATAGTTCAGAAGTAAACAACGTTCAGCCAACTCGTTTCGTTGCCTCCAGGAGAACTTAATCAGAGCTTATAACGTAAAGAAGGTGTATCAAGAAACGTTGTGACCTTTCATAATTCTCTCCAGTTTATTGCTGTGGAAGCTGTCGAAGTTTTCACAGGCATATGCTGGTATCGTCCACCTCCGAAGTGATTTTGTATGTCATAGCTTAGGATAACAGTATGGCTGATGGTTTATCATGCTTACCATTACCAGTAGTAATTGTTAAGGAGTCAGTATTTTTTGAATGTCAATGTGATGTGGCCTTCACCTATGAGGAAGTGTTGTTTGGTAAAAGGATAGAATGTGAAGATCGATGTGAGTTACCTGAAATGGTGTAGAGGCAGGAAATGGAGAGGGATGTGGCATTAAGGACAGTCAAAGAGTTTCATTCCAGTGGTTGGTCTAGAGAGTGTCAATTATGAGGAGAGTGCAGTGCATTTGTGAAAGTGAAAGAGAAGTTGTCCTTGTGCAATGGTATTGTCTTGAGGGAGACAAAATTGTTCCATCTAGAGGTGTTCGCATTATCATTAATAAACTGTGTCATGAGAGATGTTAAGCACAGACAGGAAGATAAAATAAAATTTTTGGTGGCCAGAGTTGAATGTCATGGTAAACCGATGGGCGAGGAGTTGTGATGCATGTAGTGCAAGTAGTAAAGTGGTTCAACCTATGAGTGTTCTATTGGTCACAGTGGAGTTACCAGACAGACTATGACGCAAGTTAGCCATAGATTTTATGGGGCCATTTTCTACTGTGCATTCCATGGAAGGCTATGCTGTGTGCTTGTTGATTATTAATTGATTGTGGATTTATTATTCTAAATGGCAGATGTACGCATGGTAAGCACTGACATGCTCATTTAATTTCTTGAGGATGTTTTTCAAAGGAAGGTATTCTGTTTTTTTTTATCTCAGATAATAGGGAGCAGTTGACATCAGAGAAAATGCTACTATTTTTTGATTGAGAGTGGCATCAAGTGCATGAGGGTATCATTGTACCACTCTGAAGGTAATTTTCAAGTTGAAAGCTTCAACACTGACACTAAAAAGGAAGAAGGCATATTTGTTATGCATGCCACCTCACGGAGTAGGCACCTCAGTTACATCCTAACAGATCAATACTCCAAAAAGATTTTAGTACTGTTGGATGAAGAGTGAAAAGCAGATAACTGTGTCAATCAATCAATCAAGAAATACTTTATTCGGCAACTCAATGCCATAAAAGTAAACATATCAAGCAAAAATACATTTCATCAACAGATTGTATATCAGTCAGAGGCCGAATTCTAAATACATATTAAAGAAAAAACATTGAATAAAGTACAAAGAGTGAAGATCAGATACGTTCAAATGCAATAAACAAGTATATCAAAAACCCCATTGATGACACGCAGTGGGCCCTAAGATAAAAACATATAAAAGCTAATGACAGTAAAAAACTGTTTTTCCTGCACCCAATGGCTCCTGTTAAAAAAAATGCAACCCCAAATCAGACCATGGGGGAAGATAGCATTTGAAGGTACAGTAGGGTGGGCCTGACTTGAGAAAAATGACAATCCCTGAGTAATGGTAAGTGTTAGACCTGGCATCATTGGTGTGAGTCTCCCTTCCATTTTTACTGATTGCCTCCTCTGTTTTGATGTGTTTTTGCTAGTTATATGCTTTGGGCATGGTGCCTCTGCTATTCAGTGTCACAGTGCAAGTGCTCCCTATGTTAAATTGATGTACTAATGAGTGATTCCATGATTGTGTTATTTGATTTACTTGTCAGACCCTACTACAGTGCACCATGTGTACCCAGGACTTGTAAATTAAGTGCTGCTGATGGGCTTGCAGCACTGGTTGTGCCACCCACAGAAGCAGCTTGTAAAGTATGTATTAGGCCTGCCATTGCAAGGCCTGCGTGCAGTCTGTGATTGCCATGTTGACTAGGCAAGTGCACCCACTTGCCAGTCCCTAAACCTTCCCTTTGCTTCATATAAGACACCCCTGTGGTAGGCCCAAGGGCAGGGTGCATAGTAAGTATAAGGTAGGACATGCCCTGGTGTGTGTAGATAGTCCTAATAGTGAATTACAGCCATTTTAGTTTTTTTCAAAATTGCAAGGCTACCTGTTCTCAATAGGCCTGAATGGGCAGTTAGATTATTACATTCTTATAATCCTTACTGACTCAGGGAACATGGTAGAATTTCAAATTTAGTATTCCTGAACTCAGAATGATAAAATACATATTTTAGTAAAGTTGGTTTTAAAATTCTGTGTTTGAAAATACCACTTTTAGAAAGTAGGTATTTTCTTGCCTAACTGTCCAAGCCTGCCTCTGCTAGGTTGTGTATTCCTTGTCTAGAGTTTGTGAGTGATAGGGCTAGGGGGATTGCAGGAGACAGGCTGAGGCAGCCCAGTGGTGAATAGAGAGATCTTCATCTAGATGGGAGGGAGGAGTTGCACGTGGGACCTGAATAGGGCTGGGCCTTCCCTCTACAATGCTGGCTCTACCTCCTGTGGCTTGTCTGATGTCTCTGCCCCGTACTGTGAAAGGAGAGAAGGAATCTTGTCAATAAAGTGCTCCAAAGCTGTACCTTCCCTCCCCTGTGTTGGCTCTACCTCCTGTGGGACGGCTGATGTCTCTGCCCTGCACTGTGAAAGGAAGGAAGGAGTCATATAAACACAGTGCTCAGGAACTGGTTTGGACTAGGCAGAGGCCTCTCTGCCTTCAGAGAACAAAGGATTGTGGGGTATAAATATTGGGACACACTCCCAAGAACTTTAGATCACTTCTGGAAACAAGAAACCTTTTGCCAAGGAGAAGAACCAAGGAAGCTGCAGGAGATTGGCTGCTCCTCTGCCAGTGTGCTGTTTGCTGGGTTGGCCTGCAGTGGTTTCTTTATTGCCAAGGGAAAGGAGAAGGAACTTTTTAAGGACTTTCATAATCTACAGAATATTTCCCAAAGGCTTGAATTTGTGCTGGAGTCTCAGGGACAAATGACTTAATCCCCAGCTCCCCCTTGAATTTCATTTCTGGAAATTCTAACTGCAGAAGCCTGTGTGTCGCTGGGAGCTGGAAGCACGACGCAACGAGAAGAAGCGTGTCACTGCCGCAGCTGAAATCGTTGCACCGCCAGAGAAGCGTGCTGCCGTGACATCTTTCAGAAAGTGTATCCTCGTCGAAAGCTGCCTGCTGTCGCATCACCGGAGAAGCGTGGCGCCATTGAGAGAGTTGCCATCGCATCACCGAAGAAACGTGTCGCAGGACCTGTCACGGCTCCAAAGTACAGAGTCCTCGCAAAGCTGCAAGGGCGCCTACGCATCATCATTGCAGCGTCATCGCATCGTCGCATCAAGGGTGCCATCTTCTTGCATCGCACCAGGATCGCGTCGCGGCGCCAACTTGCGCATCGCAACCGGACCGCAAGCCGAGAACCTACGCATCAACCCCGCAATGGCAAGGAGCGTGACGCATCCCCTACTCTGCGCAAGCTTTGAGGCACAACGCATCATTTCCCCCGGATCACGGAACCAACGCATCTCCTCTGTTACGAGCCTTTTGTTTACTTTGCATTACCCATCAAGGTACTTTGTTGAGAACTTTGTCGCATTTATCATCAACTTGAACTAAGTAACTTTTACCATCTTTCAGTCAACTTTAGGTACAGTATTGTGGATTGTTGTCGTTTGTGGTCTTGTGTTAAGTCTATATAAAGAATACTTATTTTTATAAAACCTGTGTTGTGTCCATCTGTAGTGTTGTCACTGTATTACTGTATTTATTCACAAATGCTTAACACACTGCCTCTGAGATAATTCTGTCTGCTCGTGCCAAACTACCAAGGGGGTGAGCAGGGGTTATTTAGGAGTGTAATCCCCTTATCCTGACTTAGAAGTAAGGGTCCCTATTTGGACAAAGGTGAATACCATTGCCAAATAGAGACCCCGAGATCTACCAGTAATATAAACCTCTTACGTAAAGAAACATAATAATCACAGAAGAACATAAAATGAAGAGCATCCTGCTCAGAGAAATTGTCACAAGGACAAGGTTTTAAAGTGCCAAGTTTTGAAAAACATTGGGGTACAGCCAAGAGCCAGGGAACCAACTGCAGATGAAATCTGGTTAATACAAAACGATGGAAGGGGTTGCCAACGATGAATAGATATGGTTGAACTTGATTATACAAAGATAATGTGACATATCTTCTCACTGTTGGTTTTACCAGCTACTTTTCTTCCCTGAGTCCCTGGTGCTAAACCATGAACTGCTGTTTAATAGTTCTGATTTTAAGTTTATCCAAGGGTTTAGGGCTACACAATAAGTCAGGACAACCTAACCATTTCGTCAAATCCATTAAAGACTTTAGCCAGGGTATATATCAGCTGAGGGATAAACTTTTATTTTTCATACACGAGGAGTATCGGACATATACATATTGTGTTAGCATGATGTATCTATATATCCATTATTCAGTATATGCATGCAACATAACCCATATATGTTTTAGCGGGTAGGAAAAGGTTTATTTTTTCGTTTATCTCATAAAAAATAGAGTAGGCAGAGAACCATTCAGACGCCATCTTCTTTCCTCTGTGTCAGATTACAAGCTGTGATCACGTGTTACTCTTCAGTAGTTGTTCATTTGAGTGACTGAGAGCAGCTGAAAGTAACTGTTTTCCCTCTGTCCTGAGACTCAAGGTCACATCTGGATTTGGGTGCGATAAGCGCATTCCTGGAGGCGCCGTGCCTACACTCCCGGGCACCAGGACGAAAGGGAGTCACTCCTCCTGACCTTCCCAGTAATAAATAGTAAAGCTTTGAACCAATCATGTGTGCCATATATCGTCCTTCCTTGGGGCCCAAGGGCTGACTGGTGTTTTACCATTTACGGTGACTTCATGTGTTGAACTGAAAGTATATATGTTTGGTTTTGACTATGAGCCAGCAGTCTTCTCCGCGCACTTTATGGGTGAGGGTTGGAGAGGCTCATCTATAGAGTATTTGCTTAATAAACGATTGACCCTTCTTCACTGCTAACTGACTGATTATTTGGTAATGGTATTGGGGCTATGTGGTAGGTATATACCTTTATGTTATTTTTACTGTACATCACAGCTCTATCTAATGCTAGACAATCAGTAATTATTATTTAATTTAGTTTAATAACAGAGCTTGTCCAGACTCTCAACCAGCACAACAGGGGGGCTACTGCTATCTGATCCGATACATATTTCACCCCTACTTCTTCATGTAGTATGTATGCAGGGGTGGAGGGTGGGAATGCCAAGAGCTTACGTAAAAACTTGTCTTCAGCATCCTGAATGTCCTTTCCTTCCTAATATCCCCAAATCTCACAGCCGTAAGTTGCCATAGGGATGTATTTTTCCTTGTTTATCTTCATCAGGGCCAGAATGGGTTTAGCCCTTTATGTTATTTTTACTGTACATAATTTGGCGACTCCGCCGGGACTCCGAGATAGGGTCGTCCTCCCGTAACCGGGTAGAAAGGACAAAGAAAGGGGGGCTCTGGTCGAGTGGGTGGACTGATCGAAGATTCTGACGTACTCCGCTCTCGCGATCATGGAGCCCAGGCTGCTAGTGACCCTTCGTCGGAGTCCTACGGGCGTAACCCGGGAACTGGCTGTGTTGGTCTTCAGTAGTTGGCAGTGGAGAATACGCAATTGTACCTGCGTGCCCCAGGTGGGTGAATCGTTCTTGATGTCTTGTGGAATGTGCTGTTGAGCAGTGCTTCTTAAACAGTTAACTGTATTGGATTTGGTGGTCGGTGTACCACGGAGAACTTGGTGGTCTGATGGGGCAGCATTGTGGCTCCAACAGGTAGATGCTCCATGGACTTGTTTTTTTAACAATAGAGATGCCGATCGGATGCCCTGGTGTGGTTCGTGTGGTGTGCACCCGGCCGAACCTGTTTTGGAAAGGCCCGTGGTTGTACCTGGGTAGCCTTTGGGACATATCTGAAGCGACGCTAAGGCAGCGGGCTTAGTCAGAATAGTCCCAAGGGTAAACCAGGAATGCTTCGGGATGGTCTGTTGGACAGTCTGTGGTTAATACCTATCAGATGGTCTCTTGGTAGTCTTTGGACTACTTGATTTTGGTATCTGTTGGTCTGAAATCTGAATTGATTAGTTCTCCATGAACGGGAGTCGACGGGCTCCGTTCTTTTGTTGGGAAAATGACATGTCATTTTGAAAATTCTTTCTTGTTGTATATATGTACGTATCGTTTTGTCTGTGTTTGATTTTTGGGAAAAAGTGACAATGGTGAGGATGTGTGAACATGTACAATACACAGAAACCTAGGGGTCTAGTAAAAAGTCTGTGAGATATTCTCAAATATACTAACTTTCAGGCCTGACTAGTGCCGGACAGTGTGCCCTAGAAAGTCTAGTCTATAGCGGAGAACCCATGCATTAGACCACTCGAGACAGTAGGTGAAACCCAGGAGCCAGAGATGGATTCCCATCAATGTCTTGTAAGTGATCTTATAGTATTATCATGTGATCATCCAAAGGTTGGGATGGGGTGTCTCCAGGTGATTAAGACTACCTTCAACCCACCTTGTTGGACTGGGATCAACCCACGAATCGTTTGTGGACCATGCATGAGATCACTTAGTGGGAATAGGTGCAGTGCAAAAAGAAATAATTGTGGTGAAAAGAAGATAAAAAGGATAGAGAACAAACAGCAAAACAATTTAATAGCTGTAAGCCTCTTCCTGATTAAAACCAGGAACAGCGCAAAAGAGCAGTTTTACCAAATAGCTGCTTGTGGGCCGACATGTTTCTGCCAACAGGGGAAATTCCCTAGGCTTCTTCAGGGCCTCTGTTCTATTTATACTTAATTGCTACTGCTTGTAAGTGCTACCAAATGAACCATCTAGAACGTGAACAAAATAAATCTTGAAAGGATATACATATCTATTCCTCCATGCCAAGTGGTATGTTTTCTCACCTACAACAAAGAAACGAATAGAAATAAATGCACAGGTCAACGCTATATGATTGAATGTTCTACACACAAAAAGGTAAAAATCATTTTTCACTCACCCAGAATGGCAGGGGATAAAACCTCACCTCTCCTGGACCAATCTCAGGATATGGGAGGCCACGCTCTATGAGGATAAGAAAAATGGTATTGTACAAGCAGGGGAATGGGTAATCCTACTCTCCTCACTCATCTAGTACCATTAATATCATAGCCCCAGAGCCTCTCATTTGAACTCTCTCCCCTCTGTCACCCATTACACCAGACTTAAAAAACTATCACTCACTTTGCCACTATCATTATTATAAAGAGGTAAAGGGAAAACTCTCTCTAGTGTTAACCAGTCAGAGACCATAGATCTACCCACCTCTCCGTCGTTGTCTCGAACAGGAACCTGAGGTTGGGGGAGGCAACGAGGGGGTGGAAATTCCTCTTTTTTATAAAGGACTGAGCTGTTTCTACAGCCTATCCAAGTGCATAAGGCTGTGGGGTCCAAAAACTGCGACCAATCCCTCTACATGCTTGCAATTGATCGTATAATCATGCTTAAATGGCACAGCCAAGATAACATGTCACGTTACTGGGCGAATATACCGGCCATTCTGGGTGAGTGAAAAATGATTTTTACCTTTTTGTGTGTAGAACATTCAATCATATAGCGTTGACCTGTGCATTTATTTCTATTAATTTCTTTGTTGTAGGTGAGAAAACATACCACTTGGCATGGAGGAATAGATATGTATATCCTTTCATGATTTATTTTGTTCACGTTCTAGATGGTTCATTTGGTAGCACTTACAAGCAGTAGCAATTAAGTATAAATAGAACAGAGGCCCTGAAGAAGCCTAGGGAATTTCCCCTGTTGGCAGAAACATGTCGGCCCACAAGCAGCTATTTGGTAAAACTGCTCTTTTGCGCTGTTCCTGGTTTTAATCAGGAAGAGGCTTACAGCTATTAAATTGTCTTGCTGTTTGTTCTCTATCCTTTTTATCTTCTTTTCACCACAATTATTTCTTTTTGCACCGCACCTATTCCCACTAAGTGATCTCATGCATGGTCCACAAACGATTCGTGGGTTGATCCCAGTCCTACAAGGTGGGTTGAAGGTAGTCTTAATCACCTGGAGACACCCCATCCCAACCTTTGGATGATCACATGATAATACTATAAGATCACTTACAAGACATTGATGGGAATCCATCTCTGGCTCCTGGGTTTCACCTACTGTCTCGAGTGGTCTAATGCATGGGTTCTCCGCTATAGACTAGACTTTCTAGGGCACACTGTCCGGCACTAGTCAGGCCTGAAAGTTAGTATATTTGAGAATATCTCACAGACTTTTTACTAGACCCCTAGGTTTCTGTGTATTGTACATCTTGTGTTTTCGGGGACAATAACCTTGGCAGGTCTTTAAAATTCCCTTGGACCCTCCTCTCACCTTCTGGTTAGATAATGATGTGTGAACATGGCCATGTTTGAAATATTGTTTTCTGAATGAGATTTAACTGTCAACAATCATTATGCCGTGTTTTAGTAAATTGTGTTTTGGATGTTGTTGTCACCGGAAAGGAACACGTTTGGATGAAAGTCAACCTGTCCCGCCAGAGGGCAGCCAAGTTATGAATTGTATGTCAAACATGGTATTTCTCCCATTCTGTTTAATGCACTATGGCGTGGATATACTAAAGACAATGTGGAACTACAATTGCCCTTAACCGGGTCCTTTGATGAGAAAAATATACATTTCTTGCAGGATCGATTGTTTTCTAAGCGAAGTCGGCAGGCAATGTTTGATTCTTTAAACAGAAGGAAGCGAAGCGTAGACGCATCAGGGAGGAAAAGTTATGTAAAATGAAAGGAGGTCAGATGTTTACACAGAAAGCCATAGCTTATGATAAAGCTCAAACTGAAAAAGGAATTGATTGTACAGATAGACAATTTAGATTACAGGTGGATAAAAGCTACGTAACGAGGACTGAGCCAGAGGATGAGATAGAGGATTTATTGGATGTGCGTCCACCTCCCCCTTATGCTCCACAATGCTTCCGTTTGGGCTTCCCAGTCCTCCAGCGCGACCACAACTCTAGCTGACCCTACTCCCTCTAGTGCTCCGGGGGATCTTGGCGCACGAAGGTTGTTTACTTGTTTGACGGTAGGACTAGAAGAAAAGCAGACGATTGCGAATCAGTCATCCCAGTGGAAGGGCAATCCTATTTATACTTTAGCTGATGTATGGAGTACACTTCGAGATTATGAGCACTTTATGCAGCAGCATGCCCTAGAGCACATGGCCATATGTCTTATTTCTCTTTGAGAGCAGTGTTTCCCGGGAGGGAAGGCCCCACAAGTGATGTATGACATTCGGTACCGGGCTCATAAGTCTGAATTAGGACTAGAGGATTTGTACAGGAACGTCGAGGTTTTATTGAATTATTGAGTGCGGATGCACTCAAAATGTTCAACCTGGGACTCCCAGCACTCTATGCGGGAAGTCCATCCTATCTTCCATCCTGAAATACCGAATTAAGAAACAATCACAATGTGGTAACTAGACCTTGTGTGGAGGCACGATTTGAAGAACAATGGGTTTATGCCACTTGGAAAAGGAGTGAAGTCCTTTCACTAAAGTCACAACTCCCCGACCCCCGAAAAAACCCAACGGCTTACTATAAAGAGCTTACAGAAGCGGCCTCCTCAGCTGTTATGAGCCTAGCTGACATAGAGCTATGTTTTGGGTTACTAGTCCCCGTTGAGGTGTGGCGCCAGGTGCATGACCAGGACCATGCGGCAGATATTGGCAGGACTTGGGATCAGATTAAAGATTGGGATAAGGATCGAAAGCCTGGTGATAAACCGAAACCCAAACTATTGGCTTTACCGGGTCGGATTATTACCTATATGCATTCCTTATTTCCACCCCGTAAGGTAGACTGGGACACATTGGCAGCGTGTAAGCAGAAGAAGGACGAAAATGTTTTGGATTTCTTCACTAGATTTGAGGGTGTATTCATTGACTTTAGTGGGCAAGATTTGCCAGTGGAGGGTGGTACGATTATTTGTTAATCGCTTCGTGACAAATCTGTTACCAGAAGTCGCCGCGCAGCTACAAGCCGCTGAGAGTACTTGGACCACTTCTACACCTTCGGTCATACGGAGTATGGCTCAGTATTACGAACATAGGGAAAATGAGAGTATGAATAAGACGGAAAAGAAAGCAAAGGACCTTAAGACACGAGTGTTGTTACTGCAAGTCATTAGGGGATGAGGCAGAGAGAGGGGCGGTAGAGGGTTTGTCCTGAGGGGGGGCGGGAACCGGGCGAGGTGGTGGACCAGCTGTCGCTTTAGGGATAAACCAGTGCGCTTACTGTAAACAGGAAGGCCATTGGCGATCTCAGTGTCCATTGTTGCTGACTCAGAATGGGGCAATAAGAAGGGGAGGAAGAGGACGAAGTGGTGTGGATCGGAGTGATATGCGGAGACAGGAGACAACGCACGGCGAATCTGAAAATAATTATTTTGATAATCCAAGAGGTAGGCAGAACTATAACGAAGACTGTGTGATTGATGGGACCGAAGGGTATGCTTACACATAAGACAGCCAAGGACAGAGTGGGGGCCAGGTGTCAGTACCCATTGATCAGCAAGGTCCTTATGTGCAACGGCGGTTGATGGGGACATCTGAAAACTTTTTAGTTGATACCGGTGCAATGAATAGTTCCATTTCTCGTTCACTTGTCCCAGGGGCAGCTCTGTCCGGGCAGAATAATGTTTCGGTGGGATTTTCTGGAATTTTGGTGGTGAGCCCCATTTCTAAACCTATTCCGTTTACAATTGGTCCAGTTACAGTGGACTCTCTGTTCTGTTGACTTCACATTGTGGGGAGAATCTATTAGGATTGGATCTGTTGAAGAAATTGCATGCGCAAATTCATTGTTCCACTGATGGTGTTTATCTGACTTCACAATCCCCTGGTAAACATACTTTGCAGTGCTTCGCTAAAAATTAACCCTTCCCTTCTGAGTTTGCTGCTATCCCAGCGACACTGTGGGCCACAGGAGACACAGATGTAGGATTGTTAAAGATTCTACCCGTTTCTATTACTTTGAAACAAAATGTTCGTTAACCGCGGATACCTCAATACAAAATTTCTCCGGCAGGTGAGAAAGCTTTGCCCTCCATCATACAAGATTTGATCGAGAAGGGTGTTGTGGAAGAAACGGCTACCAATATATGCAACAGTCCCATTTTACCGATTTTGAAAAAGGCCCCTGTCGGGAGCGATCCTGACCATGTTGATACTTATCGCTTTGTAATTGACATGCGAGAAATTAACAAGATAGTGGTGCCGCAATACCCTGTGGTTTCTGACATCACTACTATCCTCACGATGATTCCTGCCACTGCTAAATATTTTTCCGTTATTGATTTAAAGAATGCTTTCTTTAGCATTCCGATTCACCCTGATAGCTCTCATATTTTTTGCTTCTCCTTATCTGGTCGCAGCTTCCGGTTTTGTCGCGCTTCCCAGGGGTACACTGAGAGTCCTTGAATTTATAGTCATGCTCTGAAAGCATTATTGGATGATTTGACCTTGCCTCCTGGTAATGTGCTCTTGCAATATGTCGACGATCTGTTGGTGGCTTACGACACTGTAGAAGGTTGTAAAAAAGCCATGTCTCATTTGGTGGCTAATGGTAATAAAGTATCTCTTTCCAAATTTCAATATTGTCGACAGGAGGTGACCTTCCTTGGTCATCTACTTTCGAAAGAGGGAAGGAGACTAACCCCTGAGCGTGTGACTATCATTTCTAACATGTCTGTCCATGGAATCAGTGTGATGTTCGTGCATTTCTCGGCATAACTTCTTACTGTCGCCGGTGGATTCCTAATTTTTCCCTCCTCACTAAACCTTTCCTGTACTTAACCACTAAAGATGTGCATGAACCTCTACCCTGGACTGATGAGTGTCAGAAACCTTTTGATTCTTTGAAATCAGCGCTTTTCTCTGCACCCGTCTTGGGTACTCCTGACTACCAAAATCTTTTGTGCTTTATGTACACGAGGTGTATGGTTGCTCGCTTTCTGTGTTGGCACAATGATTTGGTGGTAAGCAGATACCTTATGCCTATTTCTCTGCAGTGTTGGATAACGTGGCCAGAGCACTTCCTAGCTGTTTAAGGGCTGCTGCAGTCGCAGAGGCCATTCGACAGTCCGAAGGGCTAGTTCTAAATAATGACCTCACAGTGATGGTACCGCACGCTGTGGATACATTACTGAACAAAACGAATACCCAGCACCTTATAAGTGCGCGTCTTACAGGCTATGAATTGAATTTGTTTGCTACCCATATTACAATTAAATGTTGTGCCACTCTGAACCCCCCCACGTTACTACCCCTCCCTTCGGACGAGAAAAACAATGATGTACATGATTGTATATTTTGGACGGAGGAAGAGATGAAGGGACGGGTAGATCTCACAGACATTCCTCTATCTGACCCTGAAGGGAAATTGTATGTCGATGGCTCTTGTTTCAAGTTACCAGATGGCATGACAACTGCTGCATATGCGATAAGTACTCTAAATCCTGTGGTTGAGGCTTCCCGAGTACCTTATCAGTCAGCACAGGCAGCTGAGTTAGTGGCATTGCTTCGGGCCTGTGAGTTAAGTGAACGATTAAGAGTAAATATTTACACAGACAGCCAAACGCCTTTGGCGTGACTCATAGCTTTGGCCGACTGTGGGCGGAAAGGGGTTTTCTTACTTTCCATGGTCAGAGAATACAACATGGCCCTTTGATTCTACGATTACTGACAGCATTGATATTACCAGAAATGGTGGCCGTAGTTAAATGCAGTGCACATAAGACAAGACAGTGGTGGATAAAGCAGGTGAAGGTAATGCTTTTGCTGATCAGATAGCTAACGAAACTGCCAAATCCAAAATGACTTCAATGTTCGTTACTACTTCTGCTAGGTGGGTGGTGGAGACGGAAATGTTTAACAATACCATGGAGAGTGTTCAAGAAATACAGAAAGAAGCTACCCCCGCTGAACTGGCTCACTGGGAGAAGGAAGTGGGGAGATTAGATGCAAATGATTGCTGGATTGATTTCTCTGAGAAACAGTGATGGTTGTTGCCTAATGCATTAGTGAAAGCCGTAGTGACCATGGCACACGGCTCAGCACATATTGGGGCAAAGGGTATTTGAGCACTTCTTGACCCTGTGTGGAATAATCCTAATATCCCAAGAACTGCTGCTCATTTGGTGCAATATTGCATGGTTTGTTTACGTCATGATCCTGGAGGTAGGGAATCTGTTCTGAGTGGAAATTTTGCACCACCATCCTTGCCTTTTGAAGTGCTCCAAATGGAGTATGTCTTGGTCGTGGTGTGTGCCTTCAGTAAATGGGTGGAGGACTACCCGACCAAAGAAAATACTGCTCTGGCGACGGCAAAGGCTATGATAAAAGAATACTTCCCACGCTATGGATTGCCTCGGGTGATATGGACCGACACCCTCAGTCTGCTGGACTAGTCAAGAAGTGTAAAGGAATACTGAAACTTAAACTGGCAAAGATTCAAGAAAGTACTGGGTTGAGATGGCCAGACGCCCTACCACTAGCACTGATGTCAATACGAGTTACCCCACATTCCCATTCAGGCTTAGCTCCCTACGAGGTGAACTTTGAGCGCCTTGCTAATGTTTGGGGTGTCCCGAGACCCAGAAAGTATCGTGATATTGAATACCCTATGATGACAGATTATTGGTATGCCTTGACTAAAGATCTTTGTTCTATTCATCAACAGCTTTCAGTAGTTTATCAGCCCCTGCCGGAGGGTCCGAGACATTGTTTGGAACCAGGACAGTGGGTTCTGGTCCGCAACTATCAGCGGAAATCCAGTCTGGTCCCTCGTTGGTCCGAGCCTTTTCAGATTCTACTGGCCACGCGGACGGTGGTTAAGGTGAACGGCAAGAGGCATTGGATCCATGTCTCACACCTAAAGAAACTGCCCCTCCCGCTTCCTTATGATCAGTGAGACCAAGGAGGAGTTTTGACCCAGGAAAGTGAACAAGCCCCTCACTGTGTTCCTTTTTCTGATGCCCAGGAAGTTGGAGAAGGGCAAGGAGAAGGAGCACCGGGCCAGGAATGGGTTTGTCATCTGCACAAGTGATTGCCCCTGATTCTGTTGCCCCTACATTTGAACTAGAGGCTCGTAGTATCCCTGTTGCAACGGATTCACCATCCTCTGTTTTGTTCCCTGATCCATGTTCGACACAATCTGCGACCCAGAAAACGACACAGTACCCCAGGTGAAGATGGTAAGAGATAGGGAGAGACTTGAGTTCTAGGGTTTGTTAGATACACTTCTGGGGTACTGAGCGAGACACTGGACTGAACGCGCTAAGAGCCTTGAACATCTGCTTGCTCTGTTCAGAAAGAAAGACTGAATTTTGTTTTGTGAAAAAGGGCCCAGGTTGTGCTTTCTTCAAGGGTTGTGTGAGAAGGTAACTCCAACGTGAGAAGTTTGCTTGGTCTTATTTGTGATGAACAATAGGAGCCTGCCTGTGAGGCTCCAGACGGACACAGGAAAGAAGCACCCTCTGGCATGTTGGACTGCATTGCCCGAGTTTATTTTTGGATTTTTAGCTAGCATGTACCCTTTTGCTTGTTTTGTCCCCGAAGACAAGCGTCCTTTTGCACCACATCACTTCCCTGTAAATATGCCTGTCTTTTCTAGTTGGACCCAACGTGTTAAGGTTGCATTTATGGTCATTAGAGGGACCTTGTTAATGATATTATTGAGAGTGTTCGTATATTTAGAATTTCGCCACCCTAAGCATACTATCTTAGGAACTACTGCCCCGCCTCCGGAACATGTATTTTATACCTTGGCCCCACATAAGGAAAGGCATCGTCAGACTTACACGAAAAATGTATTTGTTGAAATGCTTCATCAAACACACAGCGCTACCAATACTACAAATTTTTGGGTCTGTGGCCTTCTGCCCTCTGTTATGCACAAACATGATTTATTTATATCTTTACCCCTGTCTTATTAAAGAAGTTGTGAAGCTTGGTTTAAATTACTCTCTATGATGTATATGCATTATACAGTAGATACTCAAATATATTCGGAGACGGATTATAAGATGATTCTAGCATATATAGGAGCACACCAAGGATTTGACCGAGAGGGAAATAATGGAGAGGGATCCTTAGATCCGAATGCGTGTATGAATATGTATACGACATATGAAAACATCACCTGGTTAAAGAATGACATTTTGGATTTTGCAGAGTTTAATGTCACCCAGTATTTTCAACAATTTAAGGAAAGAAATGTTACAGATGATAGGGCTATTCCAGTACCTATATTAAATAGTACATCTGCATTTTGTGTTCAGGGAGTAGGACACATCTCGGTAGTGGACAGTCGATGCAATTATACCTATCGGTTACGTACCTTCAGTAGTCCACCATTGTTGACTCCCCATAATGTATATTTCGTCTGTGGAGAAAATGCCTATACTTGGCTTCCCCGCGGCTGGGCCGGCTGTTGTTACTTGTCTAAACTCCCCTCCTCTGAGGCCAGTCCTTCCACAGCGGCGGTAAAAGCCCAACCAGTTCAGCAAGAAATAAAGGATATAATGCAGATTGATGAAGGGATATTTGAGGACTGAACCATTTTAGTTTAGCTACATCATGCTAAAAGGGCCGTTCTGAGGGATAAAATTAGATTTTTCATACACGAGGAGTATCAGACATATACATATTGTGTTAGCATGATGTGTCTATATATCCATTATTCAGTATATGCATGCAACATAACCCATATTTGTTTTATCTGGAAGGAAAAGGTTTATTTTTTCATTTGTCTCATACAAATAGAGTAGGCCGAGAACCATACAGATGCCATCTTCTTTCCTCTGTGTCAGAACACAAGCTGTAATCACGTGTTACTCTTCAGTAGTTGTCAAATCCCAGTTCATTTGAGTTACTGAGAGCAGCTGAAAGTAACTGTTTTCCCTCTGTCCTGGGACTCAAGGTTGCATCTGGCTTTGGTGCAACAAGCGCATTTCTGGAGGCGCCGTGCCTACACTCCCAGGCACCAGGACGAAAGGGAGTCACCCCTCCTAACCTTTCCAGTAATAAATAGTAAATCTTTGAACCAATCATGTGTGCCATATATGGTCCTTCCTTGGGGCCCAAGGGCTGAGTGGTGTTTTTCCATTTACGGCGACTTTATGTGTTGAACTGAAAGTATATATGTTTGGTTTCAACCATGAGCCAGCAGTCTTCTCGGTGCACCTGATGGGTGAGGGTTGGAGAGGCTCCTCTATAGAGTATTTGCTTAATAAACAATTGACCCTTCTTCACTGCCAACTGACTGATATTTGGTAATGGTATTGGGGCTATGTGGTAGCTATAGCCCTTTATGTTATTTTTACTGTACATTGCAGCTCTATCTAATGCTAGACAATCAGTAATTATTATTTAATTTAGTTTAATAATAGGGCTTCCCCAGACTCTCAACCAGCGCAACAGAGGGGCTACTGCTATCTTATCCGATATATATCCCATCCCTACTTCTTCATGTAGTATGTATGCAGGGGTGGAGGGCAGGACTGCCAAGAGCTTGCCTAAACACTTGTCTTAAGCATCCTGAATGTCCTTTCCTTCCTTATATCCCCAAATCTTGCAGCCGTAAGTTGCCATAGGGATGCATTTTTCCTTGTTTACCTTCATCAGGGCCAGAATGGGTTTAGACCCTAGTCTCTTAGCAAAATATAAAGTTGCCCCGTCGCTCTAATGAGAGTATTCTTTTTTTGTGTAATTTGTGGACACCATGACCTACACTCACCAAAATGTACCCCCAATTAGGGGAATGTTGGAACCTTTGTTAGTTCGACCCCTTTAAAGTAAAATGTAGTCTTTTTTGGGGAGTTTCGATGACCGATAGACATGGTATGTGATTTCTTAAAATTTGTTGAGAGGTCTAAAGAGTCCATAACAACCATAAAGCCATCTAAAAGTGATTGGAGACCCACTGCAGTTCTGGCTAATAGGACCGTGTCATCTGCATATAAAAGTGCAGGGATCATCTTGCCACCAAACCTAGGGATGTCTTTATAGCTGGTTATTAGAAAATCCCCTAACTTATTTATGTATGGTGTGAATAAGAGGGGGGCCAGGATAAAACCCTATCGTACCCTTCTCTTCACATCCCAGGGGGTTGTCTGATCACCGTTTCTGTTATATCTGACAGCAGCTATATTATTTTCATGGGTAGTGTGTAAAAAGGCCACAAGCTCTGATTGGAGACCCAAATCACTTAAAAGTAACCATAAATTTGATCTGTTAACACAGTTGAATGCTTGCATCAAATCCATGAACGCCAAATGTGATATACCCTTTTTAGCAATGGTATACTTTCCTACCACTAGATGTACATTTAAACATTGGTCCAAAGTCCCTTTACCTGGCCTAAAAAAAATTACAAATTGAAAATAAAATTTCTGTGGTCCAGCCATGCCGTTAGGCAGTCAAGTATGACTTTGCCCATAATTTTAGCTGCAGCATGTAGGATTGAGATCGGCCTGTAGCATGTAGGGTCATCCCTCGTGCCCTTTTTAAAAATGGGAACAATGACTTCCTTTCCCCATGTAAACATGCAGCATTAAAAACATGTGCTAAAATACTAGCCCAAACATTAGGATCAGCCTTGTATAAATCTTTCGCGACCCCATCCGGGGCCTTTCCACCAGATGTGGATATAATTGCATTATGGACCTCCGCTACACTAAAGTGAAGTGGCGTACTAATTTGCCCACCTTCTCTGTACTCATTAAATTCTCCTAAATTGGCATCAATAAATATATGGCCAAAATGCAATACCCATTTGTCGGCTGGAATAGGCAATCAGTGTTAAAGTTTGGAGTTTGGGAAAGGAAAGGACTGTTGACTTGCTACCAAAAATTAAAGCTATCTTTCAGCACACTAGTTTGCCCCCCAGGGCATCCCATGCCTGCTCCCTTAGCTGCTTCTTCCTATTCTGAACTGCTAGCTTCTAAGCCTTTCTTTTGTCCCTGATTTCTGCTTCGTCTCTAGGGATAGATTGTAGGGCCTGCACAAGCTCGGTATGGCTCATTGAACATGTACCATTGAACCATTTAAGGGCCTTCGGGCAACTGGTCCCACCCACAACTGTGAGGTCAGATTGTACTTGTTTTGTTATTTTCCAGAAGGCTGTTAAGATAGAACTATCCTGTATATCTGGGTCTAAATGAGATTCAATTCCGGGGGCACAAACGGTAAACAAATTATTCAGAAAGTTATCTGGGACAACCCTTTCCCACTTTAGACTACAAGCCTGTTCTTTGGTACTAATATCTTTGTTTGTTAAAGAAGTGGTAGGTTCTTCAGTTTTGATTGGAGGAAGTGATATAGCAACATTAAGGGGCTTATGGTCGCTAAAACATGACCAGGTGACAGTTTATTTTTCAGTGAACAAAACTAATGGAGCAGACAGTAGAATATAATCCATAGTGCTTGGCCTTCCATTCCCTACATAAGTGGGTACTGAAGCCAAACTGTCTGCTTGCTGAAGGCAACATAGGTTTTGATTTGAAAGAATGCCTTCAAGCAAGATACCTGGGTGTGTGTGCTCAAAATGAGTGGATGAGGAAAAAAACTACCCCTGGTCCTGGATTATGAAAAAGTTTAAATAACATTTCTGAATATTAAAATCACCTTAGATTATCACATCATAATAAAATGATTTGGCCTCCTCATAATATTCCAAAAACTCCTTTAAGTCTTGCAAATGTTCTAACTCCTGCCCTCTGGAAAAGGAATTATAAAAATGTACCACTAACAGAATGGCACGATTCTTAAAGGGCAGTTCTACTGCCAAGACATGGTGGGATATACATTCAATCAAACGTGTCCTACAAGAGAGCTTGAGTGAAAACATTAGGAGCAAACCCCCTCTAGCTCTACCCATATTAGATGGAATTGCATGTTTGTGAAATGAAAAGAAACCATCTAAATAAAAATAGTAATTTGTTTCCCAGGTTTCCTGGAGGGCAAAGATATGATACTTAGAAAGAAAATGTTCCCAATGTAGGCTACCTCTTTTATACCTAAATCCCGCTATGTTCCATGAGAAGACCTTTTCGTGGGCAGCCATGGAGGGAATTGAGATAGTAGGAGTCCCAAGGGATGCATTAGTTGTTTCAACAGGGTCCGAGACTGATGATATATGGGTGTTTTGGATAATGTTAGATAGAAATGTAACCAACAGCTCCGGCGCACAGACCACGCACCCAACCACCGAACCAACACCCCCCACCACCATCCTCCGCGCCTGGACCCCGGTGGGCACCGAAGACACCATCCACACGATGAACACCATCCACTCCGGATCACCAACCGACCCATGCCCCCACCACGTCTTCAACAAGGCCGACTCCGTCATCGCACCCCAACTCCGGGACATCATCAACTGCTTCTTCAACACTGTCACCTTCCCAGAGAGCTGGAAGCATGCCGAACTCAGCGCCCTCCTGAAGAAACCATCAGCAGACCCCCACCAACTTCACGAACTACCGCCCCATCTCGCTCCTCCCGTTTCCTGCCAAAGTCATCGAGAAGACCGTCAACAGACAGCTTGCCGCCTTCCTTGAGACGAACGGATCCCTCGACCACTCGCAGTCCGGCTTCCGAGCCAACCACAGCACCGAGACT
Organism: Lissotriton vulgaris; assembly: GCF_964263255.1. Taxonomy (NCBI): domain Eukaryota; kingdom Metazoa; phylum Chordata; class Amphibia; order Caudata; family Salamandridae; genus Lissotriton; species Lissotriton vulgaris. The sequence goes on along the minus strand of NC_141691.1, from coordinate 1,019,656,610 downwards.
GCCTTCATCGCAGCCACTGACGACATCCGAGCCCTGCTTGACAACGGGGAAACAGGGACCCTCATCCTCCTGGACCTCTCCGCAGCGTTCGATACGGCCTGCCACCGCACCCTAGTCCAGCACCTCAGCAACATCGGAATCCAAGGGATGGCACTGGAGTGGATCATCTCGTTCCTCGCCGGAAGAACCCAGAGAGTCCAACTCCCCCCGTTCAGATCCGAGGCCACCGTAGTCATCTGTGGAGTACCACAAGGATCATCACTCAGCCCCACCCTCTTCAACGTCTACATGAGCCCCCTCGCAGCCATCGCACGTCAACACAACCTCAACATCATCTCCTACGCCGACGACACCCAGCTGATCCTCTCCCTCACCAACGACCCAGCCACCGCCAGAACTAACCTACACAAAGGGATGAAAGACCTAGCCGAGTGGATGATGAACAGCCGCCTGAAACTGAACTCAGACAAGACGAAAGTCCTCATCCTTGGATCTTCACCCTCTGCCTGGGACAACTCCTGGTGGCCCCCTGCCCTGGGCAGCGCACCCAAACCAACGGACCACGCACGCAACCTGGGCTTCATCCTGGACTCCTCCCTCTCGATGACCAGACAAGTCAACGCCGTCTCATCATCATGCTTCAACATCCTACGCATGCTCAGAAAGATCTTCCGATGGATCCCCACCGAAACCAGGAAGACGGTCACCCAGGCACTCGTCACCAGCCGACTGGACTACGGAAACACCCTCTACACCGGAACCACAGACAAACTGCAGAAGAGACTCCAACACATCCAGAACGCCTCAGCGCGACTCATCCTGGACATCCCCCGACACAGCCACATCTCCGGACACCTGAGAGACCTGCACTGGCTCCCCATCAGCAAGAGAATCACGTTCCTACTCCTCACCCACGCACACAAGGCCCTCCACAACCTGGGCCCCAGGTACCTCAACAACCGCCTGACCTTCTACACTCCCACCCGTCAGCTATGATCGACCAGCCACACCCTCGCCGCCGTTCCACGCATTCGAAGAGCCACCATGGGAGGAAGATCCTTCTCCTACCTGGCAGCCAAGACTTGGAACTCCCTCCCCATCCACCTCCGTCTTACCCAAGACCACCTCTCCTTCAGGAAGCAACTCAAGACCTGGCTGTTCGAGCAGTAGCGGACCCCCCCTCCCCCAAGCACCTTGAGACCCTCCGGGTGAGTAGCGCGCTATACAAATTTCTTGATTGATTGATTGATTGATTGACCTGTTTTGTCTTCAAGCTCTAGTCAATCATTTTTATCCAGACTCTGGAGACTAATTAGGGGTTGAAAAAGGTTACTCGTTGGTATGGTATTATCTGTATTGGTTTTGTTAACAAACCTACCTGGGTTTATGGGTAGCTGCCATTGCCATTGCGTAGGGCAGAGGTCTTCAAACTTTTCCAGGTTGAGCCCCCCCAGCTGAATTCCCCCAGATGTTGGGCCCCCCACCACCCGACAGAAACCTCGGGAATTCGGCACACAACATGATCGACTGCCACGCGCACACCACGGGCCATATCCGGCAAACAATGCTCAACACAACAAGAGTGCCTAGCAAACTGCAAACCTGTGAGTGGGTGTGACGAAACGACAGAGGCGTACCAGACAGCTCAAAACACAATCCTCCAAGACAAAAAGTGCGCAAATTCTCCCCACTAGGAAGCCCTGCCTTTCACAGGACACAGATCAACAACAACACCACCAACATGAAAGTGACGGGTGTGCCGGTGCCCAGCCACACCTAGACTCTCAATCTGTGGGTGAATCCCGGCCACTGCCATCCTCAGGCTGTGCTCCACATCCAGTTCTAAACGGTACCTAGTCTTCAACACCGCAAGTGCTGAGAACCCAATCTCACAAACTCCCCAACAAATAAACAAATACATTGTAGGATGCAAAGCACCATACACAAGTGAACCAAAGGGAGGACCGCCGTGATGAACCCACTATAGGGAACACACCATGGGTGCTTCACCAAGCGGAACCCAAAACATGGAACCCGACCTTGCCCATGGGGGCCCCGCATTCAAGTAGCAGCTGGACGTCACGCAAAATGTCACACGCATGATGCATAGATCCCACACATGAGCACACATAGAATACAGCACAGTAACACATAGGCAAGGGAGCAGCCAAACAATTCAAATACCTTCCACTCTGAACCACAGCTCCCATGGCACCAAGAAAGCAAAGGAAGTCATCACAACCCTCCCCATCCATCATGTACACCTTGTCATCCACCAACTCCCCCACCATTCATTCCGTCCCTCCATCTGAGCCCCATCCACATCCAAACCCCTTCAACCACTTGCAAACCCATCCACCTTCCATCCCTCCATCCATCATCTCACCTCTTCATCCCTCCATCCACCCCCTCACCCATCCATCCATCCCTTCACCCAATCTATCCCCTCACCAATCCATCCACTCTTCCACCCATCCATCCATCCACTCTTCCACCCATCCATCCACCCACTCATCCATCCAACCATTCACCCAAGCTATCCTCCCACTCATCCATCCACTCCTCCACTCATCCATCCACTCCTCCACTCATCCATCCACTCCTCCACTCATCCATCCACTCTTCCACCCATCCATCCACTCCTCCACCCATCCATCCATCCATCCATCCATCCATCCACTCATCCATCCAATCACCCATCCAGCCATCCCCCCACCCACTCATCCATCCACCCAGTCACTCATCCGTCCACCCACTCAACCCCCCACTCATCCATCCATCCCGCTCTCCACCCCCCCGCCCCCCACTCATGCATGTACTCTCTGACCCATCCATCTCCATGCTCCTCTCCTCACCCATCCATGGACACACCTGCCCATCCACTCTGCCAATCATTCATCCATGTCATCACTCATCCATCCATCCATCCTCCCCCTCTCTCTCCATTACCCCCTCACCCAGCCACCCATCCCTCCATCCACCCTTCACCCATCCACCCACTCATCCATCCACTCATCCACTCATGAATCCATCCATTGACCACTCATCCACCCCTTCACTCCTCCATCCATCCCCCCGTCCATCCACCCTCCTCAATCACCCATCCATCCCCACATCCACCCCTTCACTCATCCATCCATCCATCCATTCATTCATCCCTTCACCCATCAATACATGAATCCATTCATCACTTCTCTCATCCATCCACCCACCGACTCGTCCACCATCCACCCCCCATCGATCCATCCACCATTTCACTGATCCATCCACCCCTCCACCCATCCATCTACCCTTCCAACCATACACACATCATCCACTCCCATCCATCCCTCCACTCATGCATCCATCCTCTCTCCCACCATCCATTCACCCCTTCACTCACCATCCATCCCCTCACTCATCCATCCACCCCCCACCCATACATCCACCACTCCATCCTCACACCTTTTATGATTCAAATTCGAATCTGCAGACCAACATCCCTGAACACCGGGTGCCCACACAAAGATCCCCATGAGTTGAGGACCGCAGACCAGAGCCCACTGTCCCGATTCATGGCCAAACCCGGATTGCAACCTCTCCCTCCCTTCCCAAAATAACTGAAGGACTCCCGCCCCCCCCCCAACTCCCCCTCACTCCCACCCCCCTTGAAAGGCTGGGGCCCTGGACCAGAGCCCACCCTGCCCGTGCCTCAAAACCTCTGCGAAACCTTCTCTCCCTTCTGGGAAGAGCTAACTCTCCCAGGAGGGGGTTAATTCACAGAGCTGACAGCTTCAGCTGCAGTGGGAGGCAAGGGGTCTCCTCTGTTAAAACTGAAAGCGTGTCTGTTTGTTTGCTTTTGTTTTTAGCAGAGGAGACCCCTGCCTCGCACGCAGCCGAAGGTGTCGACTCGTGAATTGGCCCCCTCCTGGGAGAATCACCCAGACAATGAAACGGGCAGAAAGGGAAGATCGAAGTGGAGCCCGCGCCCCCCCTGGGATGGCGCCGCGCCCCCCCAGGGGGGCGGGCCCCACAGATTGAAGAACCCTGGCGTAGGGCATATGCCCTGGCTAGGAGGATGCAAATGTTGTAGCGAGACTACTCTGATTGAAGAATTTGAGCTACCTTTATATGTGGAGCCCGTTATCAACCTAGCTTTCTCGGGTTTCTGAAAGTTGACAATTATGCAGTCTCCCACAGCAGTTTTTTTTATTTGATGGCCTATTCACCCCACTCTTCTGGTCATAATGATGTCAGATGATATATTCAGGCCATGTACAACATTTTTAGTACACCAATGAGTAACTTTATGTATTAGATCCTGGGAAGTTTGCCTGGATTCTTGAGAGAGAGAAGAAACCTCCAATAAGACTGCTACTAATGGGGTTGATGCAGGAGGCAGATCTAGAATACATTGATTCACAACCCTAGGAAGAAAATGATAGGGCAAGGTACGTGTAGGTAGGAGGGCCCTCTCAGAATTTAGAGGCCTATTTGTATGGTCTACCTGGGATTTCTGGGCTACAGATCTCATATCCTCAGTCAAATTTGACTGTCTAATTCTACTGGACGTTTCCTCAGTCCCTGCAACATTTAAACATGGGCCTGATGGAATTGAGTTTGTATTCTGAGTTGGAACCTCCGCCCCCTTCCCCTGTCAGTTTTGGCACAGGCATCATAACACATTTATTACAATTGGTGATAGAGTCATGAAATATCTTCTCAACCTTTTCCACTTTTAGCATTATTGGGCCTAAAAGATCTTTCGTCATTGACTCCAGTTTTACAAATAATATCTGTTCTAAATTCAAACCAGTTTGTAATGGTGTTTGTGTCCGTGGAGTCTTCCTCAAAGACTTATTACAGACAATTTGTTTTCTCTTGGACGGAGGTAAGTCTGAGGCCACATTGTTCCCCTCTGTTATTTTAGCTGACAGAGTGCTAGGTGACATGTCAGGTTCTTCAGGGGTGGGCATTTGATGTAAGGGGGCAGAAATAGTGGCGCTTAACAAGCCATCTAAAGGACCCACAGTGTCTGATGGTTTTACTTTGGCCCCATCCTTGCCTGTAGCATTTTTCCTGCTTCCAGTGGAAGTCTTCTCTCTGTCAGGGCTATCTCCTGCGTATTCGCTTGTGCAGCTTTAGTTAGGAAGGATTCAATTGTACTGGCCATACAGACCCCCGGGGTCCCCCCGTGCAAGGTGGGTGTTTTCCTTTTGCCCATTTGCAAAGCTGAGCCCAAAGCCCTGTAGCATCACAATAAAATACTGGAATGGCCAAGGCTAATAGGCATAGGAAGGCGCTGGCATGATTTTACTATCTCTTTATCTTTGTTTTTGCAATTAAACAGATTAAAAAGTACCTAGCTTTAGTGACTGGATTTTCAGCACAATTTCCCAATATGCAAGCGAAAGGATCCGGGTAAAAACAACCAAAGGGTTCTGCCCAGCCCAGCCTCCTCAGGTCCATGACGGGTCATAGTCGGGTCCGCCCTTGGCCCGGGCACGCCCGCACCGTCTCGCGCTGCGGGAGCCTAGTTGTGCTTTTATGCGCTTCTTGGCGTGGTCGCAGTGACGTCACCACCTTCTGGCGCTTTACTTTGAGGGGCTTGGAGTCCACCTGGCTGCGGCTGTAACCCTGGTGCTGCTGGGTCCCCGCTGTCAGCTCCCGCACTGCGCTTTTTACGCGCCTCCTGATGATTGAATTTGTGGGGTCTGGAGTCCCCCTGGCTGCGGCTGTAACCCCGGTGCTGCTGGCTCTATTTTCACAAATACTTCCCTGGATATAAACATCAAAGAAGGGCTGTTCCAACTTACTGGTATGTATACTATTTTTTTGATAAGTGGTAGTCAAATTCATCGTCTTCACTTGAGGTTACTCTATGTCAGGAGTCTCCAAACCGGTCCTGGAGGGCCGGATCCATGCCAGATTTTTGGGATATCCCCACTGAGATACATGTAGTAATTTTAAAAATCTGGCATGGATCTGGCCCTCCAGGACCGGTTTGGAGACCCCTGCTCTATGTGATTGTTTTTCCTTACGCTCAATCATCACATAGCATAATGAGCCCACAGGACATGTTCCTTCTGTGTGCTACTCTATACACCTGTATCAATTTCTAGACCTTCTTTAAAATGGCCCTTTTATTGCTATCTCGTAGCACAAAGATCATGTTATGGGGATGTGTTTATTGATGAACAAACCCGGGTGAACCATTTTATTCACTTGTATGAAGCGCCAGGTAGTGAGGTGATTCCTGATGGAAACAGTCCATGGTTGGTCCCACCCGTAAACACTATAGACTTCAGTCTTGAGGAAACAGAGCTAGCAATAACTGCTGCGAAAAAAGGTAAAGCCCCAGGACCAGATAAAATACCGGGGTACCTGTACAAGCATGAGATCAGTGTATGGGCGCCATACATAAATAAGCTTTTTAATATAATAGTTGCCGGAGGGAATTTACCAGATAGCTGGCGGGGAGCAGAAATTATCTTAGTTTTTAAGAAGGGAGATAGATATGATCCTTCTAACTATCGTCCCGTTTGTCTTTTAGACATTTTACAAAAAATCTTCTCAAGGCATCTTTTAAATCGAATGGATTTGTGGATCGATGAGAATGAGATCTTTACAAAGTTCCAAGTAGGCTTTAGACGGAACACAAGTACGAAAGACCAAGTATTTAGGTTATTTGCATTTGTTGGAAATATGTTTTTTTATTAAAAGGACATATTTATGTAGCTTTTGTTGACCTTAGGGCAGCTTTTGATTTAGTTTTGCGGGATCATTTATGGGATTGTTTGCTTGCACTGGGTTTACCAACTTGTATGCTCCAGCAGATTAGACGATTACATGATAATAACTATGCAAGAGCACGTTGGGGCCCGAAAGGGGAACTAACAGAACCCATACCTATCAGACGGGGAGTCCGCCAAGGATGTGTGCTGGCCCCTACACTTTTTTCCTTATTCGTCAACGACATCCCAGAATACTTAGATAAATGCAATAATGATTCCCCAAAACTGAATGGTGTGAGGGTTCCCTCACTCCTATTTGCGGACGATACAATCCTGATTTCGCAAACGCCCATGGGTCTACAAACACTTCTAAACTCCTTTAAAATGTATTGTGATTCAAAAGGATTAGAAATAAATATGAAAAAAACAAATGTATGTCCATAAATCCCCACAAATCATTTAAAGGGCAATTCTTTCTAAATAGCCAAAGGCTTGAACTGGTTTCAAACTTCTCGTATTTGGGTGTTTCCCTAGATTCAACAACCTCATGGAAGACGCAAATTGAAAAAAGTAAAACTATTTTCCATCAGAGTACTTTACCTATTATAAAGCGTCATGGGGCAAGTTTAAGTAAGTCCATTTCACAAGCACTAGAAGTTTTTAAATTTAAGGCCCAATCTGGTGCTTTATATGGAGCAGAAATCTGGGGTATAAATGCAGGTAACATCTTTACGATTAGCGAAAACATTTTTTATAGAAGGCTTTTGAGACTGCCCAAATGTACTCCACTTGTACCATTATTTATGGACTTAAACATGAAAAGAACAGACCACATTGCATTACTTAGGCCACTCTTGTTCTGGGTCAGACTCTGGAGTACTCTCGATCTAGTAGATTATAGACAAGGAATCTTAGAAGTTAACAAACCTTGATGTTTATACTATTAACCCTTGGCTTAAGTATGTTAAAAACTGGTTTTATCGGATAGGCCTTGCCCACTTCTGGGAAGATCCAGCATGTTTGAGACAAAGATGTAAGACTCTGGTCAAGGCAAGATTTTGGTTTTATATAACACACAATTACCAAAATGACTACTCATGTGGATCCATTACACGTAGCTTTCTTGATTTTAAGGACTCTCCACTTTTTGAAGACTTTTTAAATGAGATTCAACCACCCCTAGCAAAAAGCCTGTACTTAAAATTTAGATATGGTATACTTAAAACAAAATCAGTACTAGCGAGATGAGATAAGGCCACAGGGCAATCAAAAAGTGTAAATTGTACATGTTGTCAATTAAACCAAAGAGAGGATGACAACCATATATTGTTTTACTGTACTGCCTACGAACTAGCGAGGAGAAAATGGATTAAACCCTTGTGTAAAGCCTTAGGTATACGATCATACCTGGAAGCATATAGGATTGTTAAAACAGACACTGGACGCCTTACAGTGTCTTGTGTCAGCAGATTCCTATTGAGTGCTAGTTATACCCGTAAAAATTTGGCTCTTGATCTGTAGACATTAAATGGGTGTAAATTGCATGCAAGTTAGGTTGCCCTGATACTGGCTAGTGGTCGTTTTTGTAAAAACATCTGTCTTTTTCTTAGTTATGATGCCTATTTTAATCTGGATATTTATTGTATTAGTTGATGTATTGTATATTTTCTGCTTCTCCCTGGTATGTTGTATCCACTGTATGTTGTATCCACTGTGCAAAATGTATTGTTGTTGCTTATGCATCTTTTATGACCGAACGAGCCAAAATAAAGATTAAAATGAAATGAAATGTTATGGGGATCTTGCACACAACAAGATATTGCTCTACTCAGAAGAATACTTGACTGTACTGTGAAGTAATATGAGAAGAAACTATGAAGTGTAATAGAAAATAGCAGAGGTACTGGCATTTTAAGCAAGAAAGAGCTTCGAAATCCAATGTAGCTTTCTGAATGTTGATCAAGAGAATAGTGCCTTAACACATATTCCAGTGGATAAAAGCAGTATTATTTAATGGAATTCACACATGTTCTCTTGTGTGCATTTTAGGATACCCATCCTTTACTGTAGCCCACAAGAAAAAAGAGAAGTTACTTGAATAACAATGTCTATATTGGTCCTGAGGAAGGTGGTGATATATAGGGTGCTGAAGTGTTTCCAAATTGTTCAAGACATATGTACAGCTTCTAGGAAATGCATTTCTTTCTCATGTTTTCAAATGTATCACTGGTTAGGGCCATGCACCCACATGCATCAAACTCCTGTTTTGCGATTCCAAATTTGCGATTTTTACTGAATCGCAAAAAAGGAATCGCAAAACGGGATGCATTATTGAAAGTGCATAATATTTGCGATTCGGTAAAAATCGCAATTTTTACCGAATCGCAAATATTATGCGAATTCCAATTTGTGTTTTTGCAATTCCCATTGATTCCTATGGGCCAAAAGGCCCATAGGAATCAATGGGAATTGCGAATTCGCAAATTAGAATTCGCAAAATGTTGATGCATTCCATGGGTGCAGGGGGGGTCCAAAGGACCCCCCCCCTGCACCCCTGAAATGTATTTTAAAATGGATGTTTCACACACACATGTCCTAAGGACATATGTGTCTGTAACATGACAGTGTTTAAAATGCTAATTTGAGCATTTTAAACATTTTTCGCAAATTACCACGAGGTTCACCCTCGTGGTAATTTGCCCCCCCCTAATTGCGAATTCGCAATTTTAAAATTAATCATGAATTGCTTTTAAGGAATCGCAAATTTGCGATTCCTTAAGAGCAATCGCATTTTTGGAATTCGCTAAAAATAGCGATTTTTTCAAAAATGCTTGATGCATACTAAAAAGGTATTTAGGAATCGCAAACGGCCGATTTTACCGAATCGCACCATTTGCGATTCCTAAATAGCTTGATGCATGTGCCCGTTAATCTTTACATTAATCAAACTATGAAACTGTCGTAGAGAAAAATGTGGATATCAATATTTTGATCATTGGCTGACAAATTTATGCCAATGGCTAATAAATGATTGGTTACAGTCTTTGACTGCTCAGTTAAATGAAAGAGGAAAAGAAGGGGGTATGGTAATATGTTCCACCCAAAAGAATAAGAAACGGTTAATTGCTAGTCAAATATGCAGGGTTCAGATTTCAGGTTGAACTGGTATTCCAGCCTGTAGCAGTTGTACTATATACCCCATATAAACTCACCAAATCTAATCCAGATGTCCAATCTGAATGTACTTGTCACCTCAATAATACCAAGGGCAATTTTAATCATGGCCCAGATTTTCAACATTTTGATTCAGGGTTGCATCACTTTCTTTTATGCTGCCTGGCTCAAAATGTATGTTGGGATTTACTAAACCAAGCAAAGCCTGATTGTAATGAATGAAAAAAGCAACACTGCCTAGCATTACCTTTCCTTGGCAAGGCAATCCATTGGTGAAGCATGGGCATTAAAAAACACAACGTGAGAGGGGTCTAAGGGGAGTTTTTAAAGACCAACTTGCATCCTGTCCCCCAATCTAGCTATCAACAAACACAACAGGGATGCTAAGGGTCTAAAGAGAGAGCTACAATGAACCTATATACTCATAAGTAGTAAGTAAAAACGTTTGTGTTAGGAGAGAGAAAAAAAAGAAAAAAGAGGATGTGAAATAATACCCATCAGCCCACCCATTGGTGGAGTCTCATCATCTGTGTTTTGTTGAGAACTAGTATCTGCTAAGTACCTCCTTGATTGTATGTAGAGGAATACTAGCGACAGATCAACCAGTGATGGAGAGCCAACAAGTATAGGTGGGTTGAAAGATGAAGTATTGTTGCAGTGCTCAAAGGAAAATTGTGAGATGGTGAGAAAGTGAGTGTATATTAATATTGCCTAGTGTGATGCCCAGAAAACGACTTTATTAGGGGGAGGTCATCATACTGACAAGATTAAAAGCAGTATGAAGATAGTGTGTAAAACAAATATCACTATCAGTTGTGAAGATAGAATGGTCAACATGTTTCAGCCATACAAGGCTTTCGTCAGGACCTGTTGGAATTATACTACTGCAACTATAAAAGTGGAAAAGAATAAATGACCTACCAGAAGTAAATTATTTGTATGGTGGTCTCACATCAGGGAGAAAGAATTCTCCTATAACAAAAACAATTGTAAGTACATAATGTAGGGAACAGAAACCATGAGATAAGTATCTTTGTATGTCCACACTTCAGGTTCAAAAATGGGTAGTTCAAAGATGAATCAAAGATGAATAAACTCACCCATAAATTTATGTGGAGATAGCCTCACCTCGCCTGGCACTCGCTCAGGTCAAAAAGAGGCCCAGCTCTAAAAAGATAAGACGGAAAATACATACATTTCGTTATGTAGTTTGGATAAATAGGCTTCAGAGAAATAACTCTGAGTAGAAAGAGTGAGGACAAAGAGGAACTTCTAGAGCCCAGCGGAGAATGACGAAAAATGAATTCATAAAAATGAAATGAGAAAAGTCGCCATATCATAGTTAAAAAAGAGGGACTTTTTCTTTTCACTTTTAGACCAGTTATTTACAGATGCATCTCTTCATCATCTTGGGAGATGCTGTGTGGGTCAAATAACGCATCAAAAAGTACTATAAGGGTAGCCCAAAGAGAAATCGTACGGACCATGCCTACCTACCTCCAGGATACTGAAGACGTCCTGCGTCTTCTGCCTGATGTAGAGTTCAACGTCGAGACTGACATTCTTGTTAGTTTCGACGTTGAATCTCTATATACCTGCATTCCGCAGGAGGAAACTTTGCAGGCTGTGAGAAGGCTCTTGGAAGCAAACACCCATGAAAGTATTACACCGATCCATTTCATTATGGAGCTAACAAGACTTGCTATGACCGAAAACATATTTCAATTTGAAGATTATTTGTACCTCCAGACATCAGGTACTTCTATGGGGAGCATTTTTGCCCCCAGCGTGGCAAATTTGTACGTCCATCTCTTTGAAACACAGTACGTCCTCGACCACAACAACCCGTATTACCAACAAACGGTGTTGTGGAAGAGATATATCGACGATATACTAGTCATATGGCGTGGAGACACGGCTTCTATACTTGCATTCCAAGCTTGGCTGAATTCTCAGAACCAATTCCTCAGGTTCACAGTGGAATATAGTGAGAGGGAACTCCCTTTTTTAGATCTACTCATCTTCCCCAAAGATGGTCGCCTAGCAAGCAAATTGTATCGCGAGCCCATGTCTAGGAACTCTCTCCTGAGATTTGATAGCTATCATCCACGGTACCTAAGAGAGAATTTGCATTTCGGACAATTTCTGAGAGTTCAGAGAAATTGTTCTGAAAAATCAGACTTTAAGGATCAGTCAGAAGATCTATGCTCCAAACTGAAACAACGACTATACCCGAGTACTCTAGCGGGAAGATCATGTAAAAGGGCTTCCAACAACCCACGAGAAGTTCTGCTGACCCCACCTGTGAAAAAACCTCCTTTGGAGAAATTAACCTTTGTCACCACCTTCAGCACAGTGTCTACTCAGGTTCAAAAGATCATACGGAGAAACTGGCGTATTCTTAACACTGGTGGCAAAGACATTCCACCTCCGCTGTTCTCTTTTAAGAGAAGTTCCAACTTAAAATATGATTTGGTGCATACCAGACCTTGGTCCGCCCGTCAAGATTCTATTACAACACTCTGGAACCTTTCGCCAGTCCAAGGCCACCACCTGTGTGGCAATTGCTCAGTGTGTCCCCAAACCAAGAAAACTCTTACATTTGACATTGGCACCACACGTCCGTGGGTCCTTAGAAAACACACTAATTGCAATAGTGAAAGGGTGATATATTTGATCAAATGCCCCTGTTCACTATGCTATGTCGGCATGATGTCAAGGAAAATAAAACTGAGAATTCAAGAACATAAGAGCACCATTAGGCGTAACAAACAGGCCACATGTCTCACTAACCATTTCATGACAATGAAACACTCTGCTGAGGAAATGAAATGGCTAGTTTCGGAACAGCCATTCATCCCTCAGCATATCAGTGACATTTCTCGATATCTGTTCATCAAAGAACAGAAATGGATTTTCAAACTTAAGTGTGACACCACAGGGTTGAACGATGATATCCCTTGGATCCAACTCTGATCCCTTACCAATAGCGTGTAAGTGCCACTATCACTTGCCTTCTGTATTTTGGTGTCTGCAAGAATTCTTCTTTGAATCCAGATTCTGACCATCTGTGAAATAAAGAAATATATATATATATATATATATATATATATATATATATATATATATATATATATATATATATATATATATATATATATATATATATATATATATATATATATATATTTATATAATATATATTTTTTGTAGTTTCTTTTAAGACATGTGTTTATTTGAGGGTCTGTGGACACTGTGTACACAGATCCTCATGGCTCTTGCACGTGTACACTCAGGTTCTTTTACCAACTTACCATTACATATGGCTTCAAGCATGTGGCTTGGACTTGCAACACATTTCCTGTCTGATTGTGGTGGTTGCACAGCTAACAATTCATAGTATTTGGTTTATGATTGCAAGTTACGGTGGCTAGGAATCATGGTGACGAGTAGGGTTGAACCTGGCCCTTGATGGCGTCTTTGCTCATGGTCGCGTCTCCTCCCAGTGACCTTGCAATGGCAGACGGGATACGGTGCTTCAGCTTTCTCTTATTTTTCTTGGCAACCTTGCTTAGACGGACGGGATGCGATGCTTCGGCGCCTTCGTTCCGTCCCTGGCTTGTTTGTTTCCGTTTCGGTTTTCGGAGACTTGGCCAATCGGGAGACGGGATAAATAAGCTCGAGACACGCCCACTGAAGTCTGAAAGACTAAATACTATTATAATCTTTAGAAATGCACCACAGTCCTTAAGCAATGGTAAAGCGGCGAATAACGCTTTCCTTTTTTCTCCCGATCAATGCTCGACCCACGATTCCGGTCTCATTAAAATCAACCGCGGACCGGGAGGTGGAGTCTCGAGGTACCCTCCCTCATGACCAATAATAGGGCGGTGAACCCTCTCTGATTTGTTCACATGCTCCGTGATAGGAAACCAATCACAACACAGAAGCGAATGCTTCCTCTCTGGCCCGCACTCTGCATTTAAAATCTAGCACATCGGTATGCCTGCTATCTTCCCCTCAGCTCAGAAGGTAGCAGGAGGTACCGACGGACAGGTGGGTCTCTGACTTTTTGGAAACGCTTCATGTACGGTATTAGCTCTATAGCGTTCTGAAAGAGGCTGTGATACCGCGCTTTTGGAAATTCCTTCTGGGATTTCTCTTTGGGCTACCCTTCTAGTACTTTTTGATGCGTTATTTGACCCACACAGCATCTCCCTAGATGATGAAGAGATGCATCTGTAAATAACTGGTCTAAAAGTGAAAAGAAAAAGTCCCCCTTTTTTAACTATGATATGGCGACTTTTCTCATTTCATTTTTATGAATTCATTTTTCGTCATTCTCCGCTGGGCTCTAGAAGTTCCTCTTTGTGCTCACTCTTTCTACTCAGAGTTATTTCTCTGAAGCCTATTTATCCAAACTACATAAGGAAATGTATGTATTTGCCGTCTTATCTTTTTAGAGCGGGCCTCTTTTTGACCTGAGCGAGTGCCAGGCGAGGTGAGGCTATCTCCACATAAATTTATGGGTGAGTTTATTTATCTTTGATTCATCTTTGAACTACCCATTTTTGAACCTGAAGTGTGGACATACATAGATACTTATCTCATGGTTTCTGTTCACTACATTATGTATTTACAATTGTTTTTGTTATAGGAGAGTTCTTTCTTCCTGATGTGAGACCACCATACAAAAAATTTACTTCTGGTAGGTCATTTATTCTTTTCCACTTTTATAGTTGCAGTAGTGTAATTCCAACAGGTACTGACAAAAGCCTTGTATGGCTGAAACTTGTTGACCATTCTATCTTCACAACTGATAGTGATTATTGTTTTACACACTATCTTCACACTGCTTTTAATCTTGTCAGTATGATGACCTCCCCCTAATAAAGTCGTTTTCTTGGCATAGGCAATCTTAATATACACTCACTTTCTGACATCTCAGAATTTTACTTTGAGCACTGCAACAATACTCCATCTTTCAACCCACCTATACTTGTTGGCTCTCCATCACTGGTTGATCTGTCGCTAGTATTCCTCTACATACAATCAAGGAGGTACTTAGCAGATACTAGTTCTCAACAAAACACAGATGATGAGACTCCGCCAATGGGTGGGCTGATGGGTATTATTTCACTTCCTCTTTTTTCTCTCTCTTAACAAAAACGTTTTTAATTACTACTTATGAGTATATAGGTTCATTATAGCTCTCTCTCTTTAGACCCTCAGCATCCCTGTTGTGTTTGTTGATAGCTAGATTGGGGGATAGGATGCAAGTTGGTCTTTAAAAACTCCCCTTAGACCCCTCTGACGTTGTGTTTTTTGATCTCTCTGTGCAGCCACGGCTGTGGGTCTTGTGTATAGGCTAGCAAAATTAGCTTTGCCTCCAGCTTCTTCTTCTCTGGGACTAATAGGTGGGCACTGTGATGGCAGACTTCGCAGGCCTAGCTTTTGACGATGAACCTCTAGCAACTATTCTAAATGACAACCCGAGTATGTTGGATTCAATACTCACTGCGGGACCAAGTACTCCAGGGGATTGGGACACCATCCTCAATCTTAAGAAGAGCCATACCCGAACCATCGTCCATGGACAAATCATGGCTGAATACCTACATGGCAAATGTGCCCCAACGGGCCTAGTGGTAACCAATGCCCCAAGACTTTTCTTGACAGATAAAGTTTTCCTAAAAGACTGGTCACTGATCGTGTGGCGTTGTACCCGCGACTGGCTAATCCTTATAATTACAACCGCGAAAAGAGTGGCAGATGCAATCCTCTTCGAAATACAACTGTTAGAAGGTCAGATTAAAACAACATTAACTACCAAACACTTTCAGAAACAACTGGATGAGGCAAACAAAACTAACAAAGAGTACAGAGACCCTATCTTGTTTGCAAAAATTGAGAAGTTCAAGAAAGATTTAGCTAAGTTTTCTCATGAAAGGATTTATCCTTACACAAGTGACAACTGTACTTCTCCATAATTTACTAAGAAAGGGAAGAACTACGGGTCGAGTTACTCCACATCCTCTTCAGATCCAGATTCGAGTGATTCGGACACTGGCACCAGTGGTAGGCCACAATGGAGAGGGAGAGGCCAATACAATCGACCGAATCGTAGGTGAGCTGGACAAGGGAATTTTTACCAACCAGGCCCATGGTGGACACCACCGCCTTGGGGATATCCACAATTTCCACATCCTATGCCCCAGTACCACCCACAGCCCCAATTCTATGATGGCCAGGTTCTCTTAGGACAGGGCCGTTGCCGGAGCAGGGGCAAACGGAGAGGCCAACCTCCAGTTCAGGTACAGTGGCAAGACGAACAGGATCCCCCAAATATTTGCAGCAACAAACGAGGCCAGTAGGAATCATTCCAGGCAGCAATGAAGATCTGGTAGTCAACCTGAGCACACGTACACTTACCTCCATTGAACATCAAGTCCTTAATAAAGGACTAGGATTTGTACCCACTTATAGTGGTGACGCTTTCCATTTACGTGGAGAGGTTGAAAAATTATTTCGTAAGGTTCGGCTCCACTTTTTCTTTTCTGAGAAAGATCAAGATCAGACCGAAACTATAACCAACACTGGTCGAAAGAAGAAATCTACTTTTATGCCCCTTCTCCAACAGGTACCACCTAAGGTAGGCGCCTTCAAGAAAGCGGTCATCCATGAGATCAGTTCTCTGAATCTGTCAGACAAAAATTCATTTCGAAATTTGTCAAGAGCCGAAAGAATGGCGATAGACACCCTCTCATAGGACAAGGACATCATGATAAAACCCGCTAATAAGGGTGGTGCGATAGTCATTCTTAACACCACCACATATCGAGCGGAATGTCTGAGACAACTGGGTGATACCAATGCCTACACCCAGCTCAGCATTGATCCTACCAGCAGACTGACTACTGAGATCAAGAATCTCGTGGAAGAGGCAAGCGCGGAGGGCTGGATTACACCACAGGAAGCCCAATTTTTGGTCACTTTACATCCAGTGACTCCATATTTTTACGCCCTGCCTAAAATACATAAACCAGCAAGACCACCTCCCGGACGACCTATCATCTCAGGGATCGGGTCTCTTCTTGAACCCCTCTCATCTTTTTTTGATTTCTTTTTAAGACCGCTCGTGCGGACCATGCCTACCTACCTCCTGGATGCTAAAGACGTCCTGCGTCTTCTGCCTGATGTAGAGTTCAACGTCGAGACTGACATTCTTGTTAGTTTCGACGTTGAATCTCTATATACCTGCATTCCGCAGGAGGAAAGTTTGCAGGCTGTGAGAGGGCTCTTGGAAGCAAACACCCATGAAAGTATTACACCGATCCATTTAATTATGGAGCTAGCAAGACTTGCTATGACCGAAAACTTTTTTCAATTCGAAGATTATTTGTACCTCCAGACATCAGGTACTTCTATGGAGAGCATTTTTGCCCCCAGCTTGGCAAATTTGTACGTCCATCTCTTTGAAACACAGCACGTCCTCGACCACAACCACCCGTATTACCAACAAACGGTGTTGTGGAAGCGATATATCGACGATATACTAGTTGTATGGCGTGGAGACACAGCTTCTATACTTGCATTCCAAGCTTGGCTGAATTCTCAGAACCAATTCCTCAGGTTCACAGTGGAATATAGTGAGAGGTAACTCCCTTTTTTAGATCTACTCATCTTCCCCAAAGATGGTCACCTGGCAAGCAAATTGTATCGCAAGCCCATGTCCAGGAACTCTCTCCTAAGATTTGATAGCTATCATCCACGGTCCCTAGGAGAGAATTTGCCTTTCGGACAATTTCTGAGAGTTAGGAGAAATTGTTCAGAAAAATCAGACTTTAAGGATCAGTCAGAAGATCTATGCTCCAAACTGAAACAACGACTATACCCGAGTACTCTAGTCAGAAGATCATGTAAAAGGGCTTCTAACAACCCATGAGAAGTTCTGCTGACCCCACCCGTGGAAAAACCTCCTTTGGAGAAATTAACCTTTGTCACCAACTTCAGCACAGTGTCTACTCAGGTTCAAAAGATCATACGGACAAAATGGCGTATTCTTAACACTGCTGGCAAAGACATTCCACCTCCGCTGTTCTCTTTTAAGAGAAGTTCCAACTTAAAAGATGATTTGGTGCATACCAGACCTTGGTCCGCTCGTCAAGATTCTATTACAACACTCTGGAACCTTTCTCCAGTCCAAGGCCACCACCTGTGTGGCAATTGCTCAGTGTGTCCCCAAACCAAGAAAACTCTTACAGTTGACATTGGCACCACACGTCCGTGGGTCCTTAAAAAACACACTAATTGCAATAGTGAAAGGGTGATATATTTGATCAAATGCCCCTGTACACTATGCTATGTCGGCATGACGTCAAAGAAAATAAAACTGAGAATTCAAGAACATAAGAGCACCATTAGGCGTAACAAACAGGCCACACGTCTCACTAACCATTTCATGACAATGAAACACTCTGCTGAGGACATGGAATGGCTAGTCTTGGAACAGCCATTCATCCCTCAGCATATCAGTGACATTTCTTGATATCTGTTCATCAAAGAACAGAAATGGATTTTCAAACTTAAGTGTGACACCACAGGGTTGAGCGATGATATCCCTTGGATCCAACTCTGATCCCTTACCAATAGCGTGTAACTGCCACTATCACTTGCCTTCTGTATTTTGGTGTCTGCAAGAATTCTTCTTTGAATCCAGATTCTGACCATCTGTGAAATAAAGAAATATATATATATATATATATATATATATATATATATATATATATATATATATATATATATATATATATATATATATATATATATATATATATATATATATATATATATATATATATATATATATATATATATATATATATATATATATATATATATATATATATATATATATATATAGATATATATATATATATTCACTGAAAAAAACATAGGTTTCACACTAGTTATAGTTAGGAATTAGCATTTAAAAAAACCTATTAAATTCACTGATAAAACCATAGGTTTCACACCAGTTATAGTTAGCTGGAAATTTTACTGACATAGAACCATTGAAATTCCCACGTTATAGTTAGTTGGACTCACTATAACTTCCGCACCTGCAATGCACTGCTGTTGACGTCACATATTACATCACTCATGACATGGTCAGTGACATCACTCATGACATCACTGATGACACCATCCTTGTGACAGAGTGACAGACCTCCTTTCAGTGTAATGTAACCCTTGAAACACATATTCAAAAATAGAAACTAAAGTTTTAAATAAAATAGAGATACCCATACCAGTTTCAACAACCAATTCAGTAATACCACCATCTATATACACATACACTCATTCACCAACAGTTCTATATAGTCACTCATACATATATTCACTCATCATATGTAGTGAAACACCTATACCTCCTGTTACACACCGACAGTCATCCAAAAGTTACTCACACACATAATCACACATGCAAATAAGCTATTGATCATCCATTTATTTGCATATACTGCTATACACACACTACCACCTTACTTCTAAGGAAACTTACACATACTTACTCTCTTAAACAATCACTTATAGAAACACATACTTATTTAAACAGGAACTCTTACAATCTCTCACTCTCACATATACTCACTTATATACATCAATACTCACATATACTAGACATATGTTGTTACTGATAAAGACGATATTGAGACAGTAATTCACTCACTAACACACACATATACACACTCATCCACCCATACAGTCCTGCACATATGCTGTCTTCAAAACACATACAAACAGTCAGTCAGTCATTGATGCATCTATGTGCTAAGTAATACCCCCACCAAACCATACAGACACTCATACTGATACTAAAAATATAAAACAACAAAAGAGAATAAAAAAAACAGTGACACCATCCTTGTGACCGAGTGACAGACCTCCTTTCAGTGTAATGTAACCCTTGAAACACATATTCAAAAATAGAAACTAAAATATAAAACATATTGATTTTTCAGAAAGACACACATTTCCTGGATGGTGTCATCAGTGATGTCATGAGTGATGTCACTGACCATGTCATGAGTGATGTAATATGTGACGTCATCAGCAGTGCATTGCAGGCGCGCAAGTTATAGTGAGTCCAACTAACTATAACGTGGGAATTTCAATGGTTTTATGTCAGTAAAATTTCCAGTTAACTATAACTGGTGTGAAACCTATGGTTTTTTCAGTGAATATATATATATATATTTATATATATATATATATATATATATATATATATATATATATATATATATTACCTACTGGCGGTCGCCAGTAGGTATATATAGTTAGGATTTTTTCCCTATGGCATTTCTGAAAATTCTATGTCTAATAACTTTAGCGTTTGTGGACGGAATCGGCTGAAATTTTCAGGAAAATGGCACATTTTGTTTCTGAGCAGCCCCTGAAAATTTGGGGGGGGGTCGTCAAGGGGGGGCCGAGAAAAAAGGGGGGTCCCAAAACGCGTTTTTCCCATGTTAATTTCCATAGGGCGGTTGGACTCACTTTTAGCTCGAACGGCTGAATGGATTTGCACGAAACTTGGCAAAATTGTAGGGACTGTTAGCCCGATGTGCCTTTGCTAGGTCTCAATATATGTGCTCCAGTAGTTTTTGAGAAATTAACGTTTAAATCAAGATATATATCTGTAACAGCGCTCTGGGCAGCGATCCGGTCCGCTTACTTTTCGCTTATCGGAACTTTGCGCGCAGAAAGCTGATTGGCTCTCCGGTGTCTGTCAACATTCTAAACAGTCCGGAGCGGCCGCCATCTTGTCTCTCGGTAGGATCGAGAGAGAAGAAGAGGTGAAAAACGAAGGGTGAATTTAATGAAAGGGGGCAAGGTATCCCCCTTTTGACCCCCTAGGAATGCTGTTGGGGTTATTAAAGGGACCCGTGGGGAAAAGAAAAAAAAAATGATTTTTCACGGTAGAAGCGCTTCACGGGCCGCGAACTGGGCCGCAAACTGGTAGCGAAACGGGAATTCGCCATTTTGTGCTTCGTAAATTAAATTACTAGTTATAAGTGGGTACGGGAGACGTATCCTAATCCCCTATGTTTCCTGAGGGTGGGTGAGGAGGCTGATATATGTTGATACATCTCTTCCAGCGGCTGTGCGTGAGCTTTTTTTTTTTTTTTGCTGCGTGACAGTCCGGAGCGGCCGCCATCTTGTCTCTCGGTAGGATCGAGAGAGAAGAAGAGGTGAAAAACGAAGGGTGAATTTAATGAAAGGGGGCAAGGTATCCCCCTCTTGACCCCCTAGGAATGTTGTTGGGGTTATTAAAGGGACCCGTGGGGAAAAAAAAAAAAAATGATTTTTCACGGTAGAAGCGCTTCACGGGCCGCGAACTGGGCCGCAAACTGGTAGCGAAACGGGAATTCGCCATTTTGTGCTTCGTAAATTAAATTACTAGTTATAAGTGGGTACGGGAGACGTATCCTAATCCCCTATGTTTCCTGAGGGTGGGTGAGGAGGCTGATATATGTTGATACATCTCTTCCAGCGGCTGTGCGTGAGCTTTTTTTTTTTTTTGCTGCGTGACAGTCCGGAGCGGCCGCCATCTTGTCTCTCGGTAGGATCGAGAGAGAAGAAAAGGTGAAAAACTAAGGGGGAATTTAATGAAAGGGGGCAAGGTATCCCCCTCTTGACCCCCTAGGAATGTTGTTGGGGTTATTAAAGGGTCCCGTGGGGAAAATAAAAAAAAAATGATTTTTCACGGTAGAAGCGCTTCACGGGCCGCGAACTGGGCCGCAAACTGGTAGCGAAACGGGAATTCGCCATTTTGTGCTTCGTTAATTAAAGTACTAGGTATAAGGGGGTGCGGGAGACATATCCTAATCCCCTATGTTTCCTGAGGGTGGCTGAGGAGGCTGATATATGTTGATATATCTCTTCCAGCGGCTGCGCCATCTTGCCTTTTTTCGAATGCCACAATTTTGTCGTGCACGGCAGCCATTTTAGATGCCAGGCTGGTCCCAGGCTATCACCTACCCCTGCGGATGTAGTTTATGGCCCCAGCTGTAGAGAATTCAGACATGCCAATCCTCCTGATTCAGGCGTGTGAGTACTGATTTCAGTGCTAGTCTCCCGCCTCCCGATTTCTGCAAGCAAAAACCCGGGGGCATATTACTAACAACTAGCGATAATTTTTGTCTATAACTTGTTTAGAGACAAAAATTATCGCCGCACATCGGCGATTTTTATCGCAGATAAACCTTGCTATTATCGCAGAAAAGTCAGCGATATTCATGTATTATCGACCTAATGCTCTTAGCCATGTTATCCACCTCCCATTGGATAACATGGCTAAAACCTGCTCAGGGCAGGTGTTAGCTTTTGGAGATATTCGCGCTTAGTGCGAATATCTCCAAAAGTTGGTAATAGAAGGTAGCGATGTTAGGGACTGTTTCCAGTCGCTAACATCTTGGCACGCCACTTTGCATGTCATTAGTGATAAGTATCACTGACATGCAAAGCCGGGCCCAAGATGGTCGCTATCTCCTTTTAGGTGTCACTAACTGGTGTTAGCGACAGCTTGATAATAGGGAAATAATTTTATCTCCGCTTTCATGGTTTTTAAAGCCAAAAAAGCGGAGATAAACCCCCTTGCTAATATGCCCCACGATTCCTTGGGGGTTTCAGCTGATAGGGCTTGGTATTGTGTTACATGGTAATTTTTCCATGAAACGTCAGAGGGTCGATGTAGGGGTTCTAGAAGAGGTGATAAACCATTTAAGCCTCATGAACAAGCGCATGGTCTTTTAAAGATTTCTGAAGTACTCGGGGCGGCGGTGTGTGTGTGCCCTCTTTCAGGAGCGGGCGGGGGGGCACTGCCAGCAACTTGCCAGGTCAGGTAGTGTTCAACACGTGCATCACCCTTTCTCTGCTTGCTATTGCGCTCCATGCTTCGGAAAGGTAAGAAAAAGAACGTGCATTTGAGTTTGAAATGTCCGATCCTGCAGCAGCACACTTCCAAAGCCCACACATGACAATAACCCGATTCAAGGCCCCATTCACCCGTTTTTCAAAAAATAGATAACACTCCAACAAAGTAAGGTTATAAAACTTTATTAACTTTTAACGATAATGAACAGAACAAAAACTAAAAACATTTAAACATTTATTAACACAAAAAGCAACAATGGTTAGAAGCTGTCTTTTGTGCGAATAGTCCCAAGGCAGCACAACGTGCAGAGTTCTGGACGGCACCCAGGTGATGTCGCCTGGGTGCCGCACTGGTTTAGGGATCCTACAATGCTGCTCCGAAAATTGGCGTGGGGCGTCCCGGGTGGGGCGGGGGGAGGCCTCGTCAGTAGCGGTCTGTTGTGCGAATAGTCCCAAGGCAGCACAACGTGCAGAGTTCTGGACGGCACCCAGGTGATGTCGCCTGGGTGCCGCACTGGTTTAGGGATCCTACAATGCAGCACAGAAAAACAGCGTGGGGCGTCCCGGGTGGTGCGGGGGGAGGCCTCGTCAGTAGCGGTCTGTGTCCAGTGTCACATGGCTGACACAACATGTACGACAGGCACCCAGGTGATGTCCAGTAAACTGCCGCACTGGTTTTGGTATCCTACAATGCTGCTCCAAAAATTGGCGTGCGGCGGCCCGGGGGGGGGGGGGGGAGGCGGCGTGAACGGGCCTCCCCAGGTGGCGGCCATTCAGCTGTTTACCGCCCGCTCTTGCGACTACAGCGTCTCGCTCACCATGTAGTTGAGTTGTTCCCACTCTTGCGGTGCAGCGATAGGCGGCTGCCACATGACTCTTAAAATGGCGGACGGCTCTTCGGTTTTGGGCCTGGTCCACTGAAATGGCCCTGGGACACCTTGGAAGTCGGATGCTTGCCTGCTAGGGCTTGGGCTCCATTCTCGAAAAGCGTCCCCTCAGCCGTGAAGATTGTATAAAAGTCTTGGGGGCCCCCGACTCCCGCAGGCTTTCGGTGGGGAGCGGCTGCCATGATTGCTCGCGGAATGACCACGACGGAGCCACGAGATGGTGGTGCTCTCATGCTGACGGCAGCTTCAGTCTGAATGATCCAGAAACAAGGTGGGGCTTTCATCGTTTGGGAAAAAAAAATGTTCTAAACCAATGAAAAGTGTTATTTTTAGGTCATATGACCAAGCCTTCCATCTTTAGGAAACCAAAAGTAAAATGAACCAATGAAAAGTTTTATAAACAAGTCACATGACCTGTTATGCGACATAGGGCTACAAAAAGCGTAGAAAATCCGTTGGCACGTGAGGCGGCGTCAGTAGCGGACCGATGTGCGAATAGGCCGAAGGCAGCACAACGCGCCGAGATCCGGATGGCACCGAGGTGGTGTCCAGCAAATTGCCGCACTGGTGTGGCCATCCTACAATGCTGCGCCGAAAGACGGCGTGTCCAGCTGAATTGCGGTCACTGTTGCGGTACAGTGACTCGAACGCGCCGAGATCCGGATGGCGCCGAGGTGGTGTCCAGCAAATTGCCGTACTGGTGTGGCCATCCTACAATGCTGCGCCGAAAGACGGCGTGTTCAGCTGAGTTCCGGTCACTCTCCCGGCACAGTGACTCGAACGCGCTGAGATCCGGATGGCACCGAGGTGGTGTCCAGCAAGTGGCTGCACTGGTGTGGCCATCCTACAATGCTGCGCCGGAAGTCGGCGTGGGGTGCCCCGTTGGCTTATGAGGTGATGTCAGTAGTGGACTGATGTGTGAATAGGTCGGAACCAGCACAAGGCGCCAAGATCCGAATGGCAAGTCCTGGATGTTGAGTGCCTCAGTTGAGATTTCTGAGCAGTGCTTGTAGAACTGTCTGAAGCTTATTTGCACCTGCTGCAGCTTCACTAGGTCCGGCGGAACTTGTTGCCTTTTCCTTTCTGCTTCTTTTCCTACAATGCGTTTCTTCTGAAGACACGACCAGGTCCCTGAATGTGTGCAGGGGGACGCTATTGAATGAATGAACGCGCCGAGATCTGGATGGCACCGAGGTGGTGTCCATCAAATTGCCGCACTGGTGTGTCCATCCTACAATGCTGCGCCGAAAGTCGGCGTGGGGTGCCCCGTTGGTTTATGAGGTGATGTCAGTAGCGGACCGATGTGTGAATAGGTCGGAACCAGCACAAGGCGCCCTGCACTGTTGAGCCTTTTTCAATGTCTGTTTTTTGTTCTTTCCCTTCCATCAAAAACAAAACAAAAATACAAGGCGCCAAGATCCGAATGGCAAGTCCTGGATGTTGAGTGCCTCAGTTGAGAGTTCTGAGCAGTGCTTGTAAGACTGTCTGAAGCTTATTTGCACCTGCTGCAGCTTCACTAGGTCCGGCGGAACTTTTTTCCTTTTCCTTTCTGCTTCTTTTCCTACAATGCGTTTCATCTGAAGACACGACCAGGTCCCTGAATGTGTGCAGGGGGACGCTATTGATTGAATGAAAATGGCGGCTTGACACAAAGCTGACTCAAGCGTTACTGTTGGTGCTATACAGACAAAAATTGGTTTTCAGTTTGTACATTCTTCAGGTTTTTTTTTCCATCCAAGTCTGATTGAGAGTTTGTAGAAAAATGGCTTCAGATTTTCCACATACTACTCTTCAACATTCTTCCTAAATGTAACAATGTGAAACTCACTAGGAGAACGGCTGTTTCTGTTTCCTTTCAAAATGCTGCCACCAATATTTTCTGAATGGAAGACATCATCTTGTAACATAAAGGGCCGAAAGGGGTTCTGGTCTGGCCGATGGTTGGTGGAGACATTTTGACTATATCTTGGACCTGCCCGGCCTCGCCCAAAATGGCGCCGGTATAAATGGGACTCGTAACTCTTTGCCCGCAAATGTATATCTAGAAAATGTTATTGTAAGTGGCCCTGTCGTATTTTAATTACAAAATGTACGTCCACCGATACCGCAACTGTTAGACACCTTTGTTCTTGTCACCTAATGGCCCGCTCGTTACGTTCTTCTACAGTGTAAATGTCTCCTCATCATATACGATTTGAGTTTGCTCCGTGGCCGGCCCACGTGGTTATAGGCCCGTATTTGTATACTGACATTTTCACAATAAAGGTTTTTAAAGCAAAACACGGTAGTAGTATTTTCATTTGTAAAGTTTTTACTTTTAGTGACTGTTTTCGAATCAGTAAAAGGCAAGTGAAATAAAGCAGTCCAATTACATGACGGATAAAAGGTATAATATGTAGGAACGCAGTAAAGATAAATGGTCAAGGGCAGTTGTGTTTTTCATGTCTGCAACATAAAGTGATCGATAAGAATCTGATAATCAGGCGCATCGGCGACTAAGACAGCAGGCCGAATCTCTTTTACTCAACGGCTCCGTCATGGAAGGAAGAAACGCCCTTTTTCTCGAAAAAGGAATATATTTTACTTGCAAGACAGTTGTAAATTTTCCGGGAAAGTACATTAGCCTGGAATATTATAACATATGTTTGAAAAAAAAATATTGTTCGAAAATAATAAAAAGCGTAATTTTTAGGTCATAAGACCAAGCTTTTCATCATTAAATTAACAAAAGTAAAATGAACCAATGAAAAGTTTTATTAACAAGTCACATGACCTGTTATGCTTACGTTACGCGCTGCGCGCCGCGCCTCGGATCACTTCCGGGTGCGCTAACGCGGCGTGTCATAAAACGCATTACGCGACAACGTAGGTCAAGAATATAGTCTAAATGTCTCCACCAACCAGCGTTCAGAACACAACCCCTTTCAGCAGTCCAAAAAGTTCTGTTAAATGACAACAGAGGGGACAGGCAACAAGAACCATCAGTCAAAGAGGGGAGGGCAAGTTCTTCTCTTCCGGGTCATGTTGGGGCGCTACCGGAACTGATCGAATTGGTAGTCTACAGTGTTTCTGGATGTTTCAGACTAAAGCTGGCGTCAGCATGAGACCACTACCATCTCGTAGCTCCGTCGTGGCCATTCCACGAGCAATCATGGCAGCCGCTCCCCACCAGAAGCCTGCGGGAGTCGGAGGCCCCCAAGACTTTTGTAGAATCTTCACGGCTGAGGGGACGCTTTTCGAGAATGGGACCCAAGCCCTAGCAGACAAGCGTCCGAGTTCCAAGGTGTCCCAGGGCCATTTTAGTGGACCAGGCCCAAAACCGAAGAGCCGGCCGCCATTTTGAGAGTCCTGTGGCAGCCGCCTATCGCTGCACCGCAAGAGCGGGCGCATCTCAACTACATGGTGAGCGAGACGCTGTAGTCGCAAGAGCGGGCGGAAAACAGCTGAATGGCGGAAGAGGCACAGTGTAGCAAAAGCGGGCGGAATGGCAACTAAAACGATAAAGGGGCGCCCCACTACAGCTTGTCTTCAGGTCAAACGGATTGTGGGACAAGGTCCAGAATTGAAGAGTCATCAAAAGGCAAAAAGTACCGCCGGACCCCGGGAGCCGGCCGCCTATGTCGGGGGCGATCTCAGGCTACACCAGTGCTATAAGACTTGGGGAGGGTGTCGGAGCCAAGCGTCTTCTCCGAGTCCATGGCCATCACAGCGTCCCTCAGGGGCCTCCGTCAAGCTGTTTAGGAAGGTAACATATCACATTGTTTTCTAATGCAGTCAGGTCCACAAACGACACTCACTTACTTTGAGAATAGTGAAGCTGCAGTAGGTGGAAATAAGCTTCAGACAGTGTTACAAGCGCTGCTCAGAACTCTTAACTATGGCACCCAACATCTAGAACTTATGCTATTTGAGAATGGTAGTGACATCGAAGCATCTCAGGGACCAAAACCATTAACGTACTTTCACGTATGAAAATCTTACTTGGGGAGGGGGCAGGAGCGAAGCGCCCCCTCCCAGTCAGCGCCACCACACCGTATGTTGAAAATCTGAAGCCATCGTTCTACAAAGTCAACCAAACTTGGATTGAAAAATCTAGAAAAATGTACAAACTGAAAACCAGTTTTGGTCTGCATAGCATCAGTAGCAACGCTTGAGTCAGCTTTGTGTCAAGCCGCCATTTTGATTCAACAAAGCACAGGCATTGAAAAAGGCTGAAATTCAGAACTCTAAACTATGGCACCCAACATCCAGGAGCTTGCTATCCGGATCTTGGAGCCTTGTGCTGTTTTCGATCTATTCACACATCGGTCCACTACTGACATCATCTTATAAACCAACGTTATGTAAATAGTTTTTTAATAAAATGTTTTACCCTGTTTCTTTGCTGGTGTGTTGTCTATATTTTTAATATTTGCATAGGGTTTGTCATTATTTTGTGCGGGATGGGTGATGGAGCCGAGCTGTCTTGCAGCCCTCATGGTGTGGAGCTCAGTTCATGTCACTATTTTCGTATTTCTCAAGAAGGGTTGTTCCTAATATTTCTATTTTAGCGAGGTCAAAAAGAGATCCAATTAGTGGCCTACTGATTTTGCTCGATTACTTTTATTTTTTTTACACGATTTTTCACTATCTGCAAAGACTAAACAGAGTATTGCGACTTTGTGCTTGTTTGTAAATAGAGAATGATCCAAAGAGAACCAATTCTAAAACAGTAAATGCTTGGACAACAATCAATCAAATGGAGAGACAAGGAGGTACGACGGATTACAACGGAGGGGAGGGGGGGGGCAGCGTTCAAAGCACATCAGCGTGCATAAATACGAAAATGTTTTTATCTATCACGTACTTGACATTTTAAAGCTTTTCATATTTGCTATTAAAAAACCAATGAAATTCACAGAAAAAACCATAGGTTATAGTGGATATATAGTTAGGAATTTGCATTTACAAAACCTTGAAAATTCAATGAAAAAACCATAGGTTATAGGCCATATATAGTTAGGAATTAGCATTTACAAAACCTTATTTTACTCGCATAAAACCATTGAAATTCCATATATAGTTAGCTAACTATAAGCGCTAACTATATATCGCGCACCCGCAATCCACTGCTGATGATGTCACATATTACATCATTCATGACATGGTCAGTGACATCACTGATGACATCACTGATGACATCTCAAATGACATCACTGATGACAACTCAAATGATATCAATGATGACATCTCAAATGACATCACTGATGACAACTCAAATGACATCACTGATGACATCTCATTTGTCATCACTGATCACATCACTCATGTGATAATACAATGAACCTCTTCAGACTCTAATATAACCTTACATACACTCAGTATAAACAGACACTCACAGACTGTCACTCATCCATGGAGTTACTCACACACCTAGTCAGTCATGCAAAGAATCAATCACACCTCCATTTCCTCAACTATACAGTTATACACATCTTACTTATTCAAACATATAATAACACATATTTACTCTCTTATATAATCCCTGATACAAGCTCACAGTGATCGATACAGCCACTCACACATTCACTGGCTCTTATGTTCAGTTATTTATATATCTCAACTCTCACATGTATTGTGTTTTACATACGTACTTACTTGCACATGTAGCAATGAGAAATCCATTCACTCACCAACACACCCATGCACAGTCAACCGCCCATATAGCTGTTTCCACATGCACTCTTGAACTCATACTCCTAGTGAATCAACTGCTTACACATCTATGCACAGAGTCACGCACCTCCCAGCCACCCACACACACACTCAGCCTCCCATTCAAATATTTGGGCAACCAATCAATAACCCATATGGCCACTCTTATAGCTACTGATCAACACATGCAGCAGCTTACACAACATCAAACATACTGATGCACGAATTAAGACAGTTTAGTCACTAACCCATGTACTCAGTGAGACACATTTAATCACTCACTCATACAGTCAGTCATGCACCTACTAAATTCTTCATCCAGACACTTATACATCCACTCATTCTTCAATATGTGAAACATATTTAAACTTTACAGACACATACAATCACTGGATGTTGTGATCAGTGATGTCATCAGTGATGTCACTGACCATGTCATGAATGATGTAATATGTGACATCATCAGCAGTGGATTGCGGGTGCGCGATATATAGTTAGCGCTTATAGTTAGCTAACTATATATGGAATTTCAATGGTTTTATGCGAGTAAAATAAGGTTTTGTAAATGCTAATTCCTAACTATATATGGCCTATAACCTATGGTTTTTTCATTGAATTTTCAAGGTTTTGTAAATGCAAATTCCTAACTATATATCCACTATAACCTATGGTTTTTTCTGTGAATATATATATATATATATATATATATATATATATATATATATATATATATATATATATATATATATATATATATATATATATATATATATTCACTGAAAAAACCATAGGTTTAACACCAGTTATAGTTAGCTGGAAATTTTACTGACATAAAACCATTGAAATTCCCACGTTATAGTTAGTTGGACTCACTATAACTTGCACGTGTAATGCACTGATGACACCATCCAGTGAATGTGTGTCTTTCAGATAAATAAATATGTTTTATATATGTATGTTAAGGTCGATGGAAGAATATTTGTTTAAATTATTGTCTTAATGGATGTTTTTTAAAAAAAAAATAATTGGATATCTGCCTTATTAAGTGTATCTTAGTGAATACATATATTAGCGAGTGAAAGTAGGTCAATCTCTCTGTCATCAGTGATGTCATGAGTGATGTCACTGACCATGTCATGAGTGATGTAATATGTGATGTCATCAGCAGTGCATTACACGTGCAAGTTATAGTGAGTCCAACTAACTATAACGTGGGAATTTCAATGGTTTTATGTCAGTAAAATTTCCAGCTAACTATAACTGGTGTTAAACCTATGGGTTTTTCAGTGAATTTGATAGGTTTTTTAAATGCTAATTCCTAACTATAACTGGTGTGAAACCTATGGTTTTTTCAGTGAATTTCATAGGTTTTTTAAATGCTAATTCCTTTCTATATCGAGTTTCTAACCTTTTTTTTTTTACAATTTGCTGTTTTTTTTTAAGTATTCATTTTTTTAATATATTTTTTTTCTTTTGCGCTCTGGGTGCGCGCTCCGGGAAGCTTTCAGCTAAGCTCTCCGGTAAGCTTTCCGGTGAGCTCACCTGAAAGCGCACCCAGAGCGCTACTGTCGTTCGTGAAAAAAAATATGAATGAAAAGTTAATAATAATGCAAAACATTTCGTTCCATACAAATAAAATCGTTTTTTTTTTTATAAGGAAAATGATTATGTATTTCTGTAAAAGTTTGATGACGTCACTTTGGCGCGCAACGTAAGTGCCCTCGGAAGCGCCTACGATCGCGCCGCGTAAACGCACCCGGAAGCGCCCAAGATCGCGCCAAGTTTGCGCCCCGGAAGCGCCTACGATCGCGCCGCGTAAACGCACCCGGAAGTGCTCCGGAGCGCGCTGCGTAAGCGCGTCGGGTCATGTGACCCTAAAATAACACTTTTCATTGGTTGCTAACAGTTTTTTTTTACAAAGAATGAAATCCCCACCCATTTCCTTCACTATTGCTTTGTACTTGGAGAGAGCAAGAGCTGTTCTGTGTACTATCTTCATCTCCTACTTTCCTGATCTACAGCAATGGCTGCAAGAGAGTCATCCAGCAGTGATTCAGAGGCATTTGTAGATGAGGACCCTCCTAGGCAGAAGAAAAAAATCCATTTCATCTGGAAATTTTATAACATCCCTGAAGGAGAAAAAAAAGTCAACGCTCCAAAAGTAACCTGCAAAATATGTGGTAGTACTTTATCCAGAGGCAATCCTCTGAAAAAATATAGTTTTGGAAATGCCAATTTAATCAGGCATGTCAAAAGAAGACACTCAAACAACTTTGCGAGGGAGAGTGTCAGAGACCTGGCACGGAAATTACCCACAGATGGCGGCAGCACCTCCACTGGTGGAGCAACACCTTCGGTACCATCCCGTAGAAGAATGGTCCCTAACATACAGCCAGAGTTTGCAGGCATCAAATTTCTGTGCACGGAGTGTGACGAACTGCTCTGCTATGGGGAGCAGAGTGTTGAACTCATTGCCCAAAAGAAACAGCAACACCGCTGCCCTGACAGTCCCTAAATGTTCACATTTTTTTGCTCCTGTTGAGCCGTTTTGGATTCCCTGTTTTTTGTTTTTCCCTTGACAAAAATCCAAAAAAATTATAAAATTGTTTTAAAAAGCCAAAAAAAGTTCAAAAAGTTCAAAAAACACAAAAAAAATATAAAACAACAAAAAGAAGAAAAAAAAAGTTCTTTTTAGAACTACCTCCAATTTCTAAATAAAGGCTTTTTTTTTTTTATAAACTGCCATCTTTTTCCCTCATTTTACGATCCCCGGTGCGCTACCTGGTGCGCGTACCGGGCGCTTCCCCCGCGCAAAACGAAAAAAAAAAAATATTTTAAATGCCCCGCGGGGCCCTTTTATAGCCCCCACATCAAACCTAGGGGGTCAAGGGGGGGTCTACCCTGCCCCCTTATGGTCATTTCCCCCTTTGTTTTGGCCACCTCTCGTGTCTCGATCCTACCGAGACACAAGATGGCGGCCGCTCTGGACTGTTTAGAATGTTTACAGACAACTGAGAGCCAATCAGCTTTCTGCGCAAGTCGCGTGTCGCGCAGGGAGCGCACTCCGGTGCGCGCACCGGAGAGCGCCTATAGATATATATATTTTTGGGAACCTAAATTACTCAAAATCCACTGCAGCACATATCTTGAGACATAGCAAAGGCACATCGGGCTACCAGTCCCTACAATTTTGCCAAGTTTGGTGGAAATCCATTCAGCCATTCGGGCTAAAAGTGAAATCGACCGCCCTATGGAAATTAACATGGGGAAAACGCGTTTTGGGACCCCCCTTTTATCTCGGCCCCCGCTTGACGTATCCCCCCCAAACTTTCAAGGAAGAACCGGAGCTCGACGAGGCCATTTTCAGGAAATTTTCAGGCAGATTCGTCAACCGGTGCCAAAGTTATTCCAAATAGAATTTTGAGATTTAACATTGAAAAAAATCCTAACTATAACTACCTACTGGCGACCGCCAGTAGGTAATATATATATATATATATATATATATATATATATATATATATATATATATATATATATATAGCGTGATCAAGGGCTTTCCGCCCGAAACGCGTCGCTCGTTCTGTTCAAAATAAATTCCATCTTGCTGACTTTGATGGTCCGGTCCTCTTTCTTTGCTGGCGTGGAGGCGGTGTCTGCGAGCGCAGAGTAAGTTGCTGAGGGATTCCTTGTCTCATATATATATATATATATATATATATATATATATATATATATATATATATATATATATATATATTATATATATGTATTATATATATATTTTTTGTAGTTTCTTTTAAGACGTGTTTATTTGAGGGTCTGTGGACACTGTGAACACAGATCCTCATGGCTCTTGCACGTGTACACTCAGGGTCTTTTACCAACTTGCCATTACATATGGCTTCAAACGTGTGGCTTGGACTTGCAACACATTTCCTGTCTGATTGTGGTGGTTGCACAGCTAACAAGCTAGGAATCATGGTGACAAGTACGGTTGAACCTGGCCCTTGATGGCGCCTTTGCTCATGGTCGCGTCTCCTCCCAGCGACCTTGCAATGGCGGACGGGATACGGTGCTTCAGCTTTCTCTTATTTTTCTTGGCTAACTTGCTTAGACGGACGGGATGTGGTGCTTCGGCGCCTTCGTTCCGTCCCTGGCTTGTTTGTTTCCATTTCCGGTTTTCGGAGACTTGGCCAATCGGGAGACGGGATGAATAAGCTCGAGACCCGCCCACTGAAGTCCGAAAGACTAAATACTATTATAATCTTTAGAAATGCACCACAGTCCTTAAGCTATGGTAAAGCAGCGAATAACGCTTTCCTTTTTTCGCCTGATCTGATTTGTCCACGTGCTCCGTGATAGGAAACCAATCACAAAACAGAAGCGAAAGCTTCCTCTCTGGTCCGCACTGTGCATTTAAAATCCAGCACATCGGTATGCCTGCTACCTTCCCCTCGGCTCAGAAGGTAGCAGGATGTACCGACGGACAGGTGGGTCTCTGACTTTTTGGAAACACTTCATGTAAGGTAAAAACTAATTAGGCAACCAAGTCGAAGATCAGGCGCACAGCTCTAAGTACAGGAATATATCCCATATTCAAATAAATCTGAAACGGAACTCGAAGAGAGAAAGGTACTGGTTACCAAACAGTCACCAAAACACCCCAGAGCTCCAGGGTAAATTGACATACAAAACAGTATCTCTCTGAGCTCCACAAATGTAATCTCTAGGTTGTAAATCCACCAATCCGGTACAGTGTTCAATTATGCTCAGTGCAGGAGTAATATCTTCCTTGCCACAGTAATGTCCTTAAATAAGAGAAATTCCACCAATCCGGTATTCCAATCTCTTTTAATGGTATTTCTTCAATCCAATTCACAATTGTCCTTAATTGTCTTTCAGCCAACACGTGTTTCGTCTGATGCTAATCCCTGCATCAACAGACTTCATCAGGGCTGAAACTTCCTCAGCCCTGATGAAGTCTGTTGATGCAGGGATTAGCATCAGACGAAACACGTGTTGGCTGAAAGACAATTAAGGACAATTGTGAATTGGATTGAAGAAATACCATTAAAAGAGATTGGAATACCGGATTGGTGGAATTTCTCTTATTTAAGGACATTACTGTGGCAAGGAAGATATTACTCCTGCACTGAGCATAATTGAACACTGTACCGGATTGGTGGATTTACAACCTAGAGATTACATTTGTGGAGCTCAGAGAGATACTGTTTTGTACTTCATGTAAGGTATTAGCTCTATAGCGGTTCTGAAAGAGGCTGTGATACCGCGCTTTTGGAAATTCCTTCTGGGATTTCTCTTTGGGCTACCCTTCTAGTACTTTTTGATGTGTTATTTGACCCACACAGCATCTCCCTAGATGATGAAGAGATGCATCTGTAAATAACTGGTCTAAAAGTGAAAAGAAAAAGTCCCCCTTTTTTAACTATGATATGGCGACTTTTCTCATTTCATTTTTATGAATTCATTTTTCGTCATTCTCAGCTGGGCTCTAGAAGTTCCTCTTTGTGCTCACTCTTTCTACTCAGAGTTATTTCTCTGAAGCCTATTTATCCAAACTACATAACGAAATGTATGTATTTTCCGTCTTATCTTTTTAGAGCGGGCCTCTTTTTGACCTGAGGGAGTGCCAGGCGAGGTGAGGCTATCTCCACATAAATTTATGGGTGAGTTTATTTATCTTTGACTCTTCTTTGAACTACCCATTTTTGAACCTGAAATGTGGACATACATAGATACTTATCTCATGGTTTCTGTTCACTACATTATGTACTAACAATTGTTTTTGTTATAGGAGAGTTCTTTATTCATGATGTGAGACCACCATACAAATAATTTACTTCTCGTAGGTCATTTATTCTTTTCCTCTTTTATAGTTGCAGTAGTGTAATTCCAACAGGTCCTGACGAAAGCCTTGTATGGCTGAAACTTGTTGATCATTCTATCTTCACAACTGATAGTGATATTTGTTTTACACACTATCTTCACACTGCTTTTAATCTTGTCAATATGATGACCTCCCCCTAATAAAGTCATTTTCTTGGCATCACACTAGGCAATCTTAATATACACTCACTTTCTCACCATCTCACAATTTTCCTTTGAGCACTGCAACAATACTCCATCTTTCAACCCACCTATACTTGTTGGCTCTCCATCACTGGTTTTTCTGTCGCTAGTATTTCTCTACATACAATCAAAGAGGTACTTAGCAGATACCAGTTCTCAACAAAACCCAGATGATGAGACTCCGTCAATGGGTGGGCTGATGGGTATTATTTCACATCCTCTTTTTTCTCTCTCCTAACACAAACGTTTTTACTTACTACTTATGAGTATATAGGTTCATTGTAGCTCTCTCTCTTTAGACCCTTAGCATCCCTGTTGTGTTTGTTGAAGCATGGGCATTCCCATGCATTCACCCATAGCTTTTGATGCAGACCGAAAATTACTAAAGTCTGTAAACCTACCAGAGGATGATGTAGCAAGAAGAAATATCTTTGATTTCTCATTGTTACTACCTCTTTGCATGTATCTTGCATTCTGTAGCATACATGCAAAAAGGGATAAGCCTCTAGGAGCATTTTTTTGAAGGAAGGTGACACCTCCTACACAAAGACTATTCATACCACAACACAGGCACCTTTGCATTGTGATGTAAGGGTGCTTGTACTGGTGCTAGGCTGCTGCAGGCGCACCAGTGCGAGGAGAGAGCAGACATTTTCCATATATTTGCATATATGGCACATTTCTGCTCTCTCTCTTTCACACAACACAATGCAGCAAGGTTCCTGGCTGTGCTGCCTTGGGTGAAATTTGGCCTCACATATTTTGTATTTTGTGGGTTGTGCCCCTTTGCAACTCTAGTGCCAAACAGTGCTTTAATTTTCTGTATATCTGCGGAAATAAACTTGAATTTACAACGAGAATATCACTTTTGGGATGTGTACATGTAGGAATTTATCTCACAGTGAAGCAATGCAAATTTGTCTTCATAGCTATGCTTGCAGTCTCATAACATAAGAATGGACTTACAGAGAAGCAATAAAATGTATTAAGAACAGAGCTATGCTGGAACGTTGTTCATGATATCAAATTATGAAATTATGAATAAAGTAATAGGAAAGATTAATTTAAATTAGCATATTTTTGTAAGCAGTTGTATAGCAGCTATTTGTGTAATATATATTCCGTCAGCTCTCCCTGTTAATATGCTGAACATTTAATGTTTTCAGCCAATAGAAAATATCGTACAGTGGAGCGTGTTAATTGATGCCAAAAGAGCGTGAGGATGCTTGGTGTCTGAACTCTGGGGCATATTAACAAAGGCTTTATCTCCGCTTTTTTGGCTCTAAAAGCCAAATAAGTGGAGAGAAAAATATCGCACTATCAGCAACAGGGTGCTAACATGCAAATTTGCATGTTAGCACCTTTTTTCACTGCAATTCCCTTTGCATCTCTAATGAGATGCAAAGTGGGTGTTCCAGTGCAAAATAATAGGAGAAATATCGCTAAGCGACATTTCTCCTATTATCAAGCTTCACGCTAACCCTGTTGGATACAAAAAAAGCAGCGCTAACCACGGTTAACGCTGCTTTTTTACATCTGCTAATTTTCAGATTTAGCCATGTAATCCAATGGAAGGTGGATTACATGGTTAAGTTCAGCATGGGCTATCAACAAGGATATCCCTATCCTTGTAGTTTTATAGCTGCATTACCAGTGATAACCTCCCAAAATGCTGCTATCGCTGGATTTTTTATCGCCTAGGCGGTTAGCGTTGTTAATAACGCGATAACCAGGCGATATTATCCAGCGATAGCGGGTGTTATAAAAATTAACGCTAAGCGCCCTTAGCGTTAATTTTCCCTGTTCCTTGTTAATATGCCCCTCTAACTTTTATCAAAGTGCCGGATGTTTATGAGTTGAAAAGAGAAGGTTTTCAACCTCTGCTTTTAAAAGTTGTTCTTTATGTGACTGTTGAGGTCTTCTCTTCTTGACTGAGTGTTCCTCTACTCGATGTTTGTAGTCATTGCAGAGAGGATTATGGCTATGCATTGATTGATGTGGTACCTTTTGAAAATTAGGACGTCTTAAAGTTTGAGACACGGCTGCTGGACAACTTTGGAACAACAATAATAATTATTACATTTATCTGCGAGGAAATGGCCTGGTGAAGAACTGGTCTACAATCTGTGTGAACATAATGCTTCCAGCTAGTATTCTAAATCTAGTGTAAGGTTTTCATCCACATTGTGGTGTAATTTATTTGTGCATGTGTGTTTGAGCCCTGTTGGGCTATGTCTCAAGCAGACAACATACAAACATTGGGATGTTCAGGTATGCATCTGTACAGGTCCAGACCTCTTCCCAATTCCCCCTATTCCCATCTCTTCATCACTGCACTTCTTCTTCTACCACAGATGTAGAGAGGTCAGACTAAAAACTCTGGATCTGCATCAGACAATGGGCTTGGTCTTACAGAGATA
The DNA here is from genome assembly GCF_964263255.1 of Lissotriton vulgaris. NCBI lineage: Eukaryota > Metazoa > Chordata > Amphibia > Caudata > Salamandridae > Lissotriton > Lissotriton vulgaris. Next base: position 1,019,618,690 of record NC_141691.1, on the reverse strand, counting down.
AACCCTTCTCCGAAGTGTGATATATTATGATATAGGTGAATAACGGGTTCTTCTGCTCCCAATAGTATTACTGTTTAACACATATGTTCCATTACATTTTGAACAGAGGATGAAAAGAATTAATTAGTCGTTATATCCCTTTAAGTCTACAATAGAACATCTATGTACATATTGCAGTAAAGAAAATGGAACTAATCTTTTCAGAAGCAGACATTTTTTAAGGCGATGGAAAGATAGGATTTATGCCCCACATTAGACCTTGGGTTCTCAACAAGAGATCCCGTGGGATAATGCCCATAGACTAGGAAGGACAAGTAAGAGGCTACCTTGACACTGTTCACTCCCACAATATAATGATCCAGGCACTTTTCTAAAGGGAAATGCATGCATCTAGTTCTAAGAAAATCACCATGCCAAAATATAGAGCTTTCTGTGACTGTGGCAGCAGCTGAATACTAATAAATAACATTTGCAGGAAAGAGATGGGGCAGCCGCCTTACTATGGCAGGCGATCAATGAGGCATTGTAGCTTGGACAGAGCCACTATAGTCAAATATCTGCCTAACAGTCTTAAGGCGCTTGTTATGCTAGAGCTTAGCCACCGAAAAGTAAAATATAACAGGAAGACTTGAACCGAACCCACTTCAATTAGAATAAAGCAGGAGGGATCTGAGTGCCTATGTAAAAAATGTTATATCAGAGCCCAGTGCCATTTGATATCCTATGGGGACAAAGCAGGATCCTAATCAATCAGTTGATTCCTTATATGTCTCAAAAAGATGCCCAAAAGCAGAGCTTGAAATCGAGTGACTGGAGAACCCTCCTATCATGCGGGAGTTTTAAAATGCGATTAGCCCACATGGCTCGCTTATAGCCCCAGATAAAGCTGCTAAAAGCACCCTCGAAACGTGTAAGAAATTAATCCAGAATGCAAAGGTATTAAGCGAAAGAGATATCATTTCATAAGAATGTTCATCTTGATAATGTTGCATCGGCCAGCAAATCTTTTCAGGAGACAGTTCCAAGATCGCATCCTGGCTATAACTGACTGCAGCAACGGCTCATAGTTAAGTTGAACAGTTCACTGCACATCAGTAGGCACCCTGATCTCAAGATCGGTGGCCACCGGGACATTCCCTAGAATTGGGATATCTGCTTGAAAAATTAGCAGAACATAAGTTTAGTTGAGATTGAGTTTATAGCCAGAGTCAGCCCCAAACCTCATGGCCTCATTTGATACTTGTTCGATGGTTGACATGGGGTCAGAGGTATAAATAGCGACATTGTCTGCACAGGCACTTACTTTCAGCTCTATCCCAATAGAAATGACCAGGCTGATTGTGTGTTGGAAAGAGGAGACCTTAAGTAAGTCTCAATAAATAAGACAAACAACATTGGAGACAGTGAACATCCCTGATGGGTACCCCTGCTGATATTAAAAACTGAAGTGCATTGTCCATCCAAAACCACTTGAGCCATTGGATTTAGATGAAGGCTCTGAATATGGAGGCTGACCTTTGTTCCTATAGATTGTGCAACTTCAAAAACAGCAACTGCAGTATTAGTATAGCTGGTAGTATCCCTGCCAGGTATGATGCCATGTTGATGAGGTGAGATCAAATGTTGGGAAAGAGGGGCAAGCCATAAGGATATTGCTTTGGCATACCTTTTTGCATCTGCATTACTCAAAGAGATAGGGCGATATGACCCTCTGTCCTCCAGAAGATCACTATATTAATATGGCTCCAGGAGGCGGGAATGTTGCTCCAATCATCGATGTGCCTAACCAGCTTCATACATTTTGGGAGAAGTATTTCCCTAATTGTCTTACAAAACTCCAGTGTAACAGTATCTTCCCCACAAGCTTTTCCCATTGGCAGTGATCTGAAGTTTGTCTCCACTCTAGGCTCTCTATACCTCTCTCAAGGCTGGACGCCAAAAGCGGGTCAAGACAGGGTAAGTTTGATCCCTTTACATATTTCTCTATCTCAGATAGCCCGACCAGCTGGTTTTGATCATACATACCATTATAACATTTGAGAAACTGTTTCTCGATATCTTGAGTGTCATAGTGCAGGGTACCAGCTGTAAGCCTTGCATTCTAACTACACAGCTATTATTCAAACAGCCCCTTGCTCAAGTCACTGATCTTCAGAATCATGCATTTTCTACAACACCTAGATCCAACTCCTGCCATTCATTGATCGTACCTGCATTAGTAGACAAATATAATGTCTAACGGCACTGCCAAATTCGGGCACCAATGCCGTACACTTATTGATTGAGACAATATGAACACAAGGTTTATAGTATCTGTGAATGACTATATTCTAATGTCAATAAAGAAACAGACTTTCAGACAGCGAAAATGGCAATTTACATATAAATATGCATTTCTTATTGGAAGTGTGCACCATCTCTTGTTCTAGGTGCATCTCGTTTCTTAAACATAAGTCTTGCAGACTGAGTGAGAGGGTGCCTTCATTTAGAGAGACTTGCTCCCACTAACTGTGATTGCTATTCAATCCAGGATACCACACACTTTACAATATTTTGTGCTGTTTATACCGACATCAGAAAAAAATATATAATTCCGTTGTTAAAGGGTAAGGGTTTCTCACAGGTTAAACCAGCATTACTATATTTACAATTATTGGATAACCCATGGAATATTTTTAATATTGCAAATTATTTTGTTTCAGCTGTCTGGATAAGGAAATTAAGACGCACAATATTGCTAGAATTATGAATTTTAATGGTTTTATAAATACTCATGAAATTGTTGTTAGTAAGAATTTCTTGTATTTTATAATTGTGTCTCATAAAATTGTATCTATGAATATATTGTAAAGTATACTTTTATGATTTTAATTAATCAAATAAAGTGGTATTGACTTGACTAGTTCAGTGGAGTTCATTTCGCGCAAAACAATAAGAAAATTATCTATAAGTGGTACAGGGAAGATACATATCTTACAATGCTCCATCCTTGTGCTGATAGTCTTCTTCAGTAATAATTCATCACGTATGTTTCGACGAAGAAGTAAGTGTTTCTTTTTTATGATATATACATATTATTATGGAGGTTGTGACTATTTTGGTTTTATTCTGTCTGAATACTCACCCCCGGACTGTATTAATTAATTTAACTTCGTATTATCATCTGAAATTGTGAATGTAAAGAGCATCAGTGACTTTACCATGTAAGTATCACTTGTATTTGATAGTTTATTCCCTATAACTGGTTTTATCTCATGGATTCCGTATGAGTCCAAGAAGGGGTGTGCCTGAATGTATAATATTTAAGGAGAACTGGTGTCACTTACTATTCCATGTCTGAGTTGCAGTTTTCAAGTTTTAAACTTAATGGAGATTTAGGTTAAGCACCAAATCCTGTGGAATGTATTATCCTTGATGCAATGGAGTTCAATCGCTAGCATAAATGTACTCTGCACAGATGAGTTCACTGTAAATGAACATGTAACAGGTGGGTGCTATTAGTAGACAATGCCAACCCCCAGATTCATTAAGGGCTTTAGTGCTCTTTAAACATTCCAACCACTGAAGGTAAAATGTTGTAAAATAAACAGGGAGGAAGGCAAACTGAAATGTTGGAGCAGAAAGTCTATGTCAGTTTTTCCTGGGCTTATGCTCCTTCGCTGGAGTCGCTGTGCGCATAATAAATTGTTATAACATAACATAACATAACATAACGTTGTCATTAGTAGAGCCCTCGACGCCCCATTCTACTGTTCTGAACTATTGTTAATTCAAACATGGCTCAGTTACATAAAAATGGATAGAAACAACTCTCAACTATGACCTAATGCCAAATCACCCAAGTAACCTAAATTACGATCCCAACCTCACGTCACATATCAAATATTGTATAGCTAAGAAAACTAAGAAGGCTTGGTGTCAGTTCTCTCTACTGAAGAAAGTGAAACTGCTACAACAACAAAAATGGCTTCAGAACTTCTTTCATTCAAGCCCTTGTACTCTCCCAACTGGACAATGGCAATTATCTGCCTCATAGTGTCCTACTGCCTACCTGAAAGTCACCCTACAATTTGCAATATGCTTTATCAATGGCCTGAAGACATTTTGCCATATCACCTGGAACTGATAAAGTTTCACTGGCTCTGTGTATCCCCCTGCACTACATTCAAGGCCAGCTGCATCGTCTATAAGCCATAAAAATTACCAACACCCCATCTCGACTCACACACAGGCAAGACAGAGCAAGACCGAAGAACAAGAAATGTAAAAAAACAAAAAACAGTAAACATGCCAATGCCTACACGCCCAAGATCTGGAGGATTTGTGGGGGAAGCTGCATATGTATGCTCCACTGGGGTTATCTGCTTACCTGCATAGCCAATGATCTTCCTGGTCACCCCGTCTGCTCACTTCTTCAAAGAACAGTTTATCTCAAGACTTAGAAAACTTACCTATTCATTTAGAATTCAACAGCCCCATCACCCTGTTCCTTTTCATCGATCATGCTCTTTACCTTTGAAACTCCACTATCCAGGTGAGGCTGTGCTATATACATACACACAAACATACATATGTACATACATATATACATACATACATTTAACTGAATATCATCAACATAAAGAGTAAAGATGTGTCATGAATTTGAAGATATTTAAGAACTCCACCATTGACACGGCAAGTATGATACTGCAGTAACTAGGAAAAAGCAAGCACATTATTTAATTGTGACATGATCAACCTGGCCTCTCTCCAGGGTCACCCCAAAATGTTTTGCCTTCACCCTACCTGGTTTCTGAACCCGTTTTTGTTGGCTTTGGGACTTTGCACACTTTACCACTGATATCAGTGTTAAATTGTTTGTGTTCTCCTCTAAGCTTGTTAAAATTGGCCTACACCTATTTGGCATAATTATTTCACTTGTGAGTCCCTAGTAAAGTGGTACTACAGCTACCAGGGGCTGGTAAATTAAAGGTACTAGTGGACCGGTAGCACTTATTGTGCCACCCGCTTAGGTAACCCATGAAAACGTGTGTAGGCTGCCATTGCAGCCTTCGTGTGTTGTTTTAAACTGCCATTTTGACCTACCAAAATAAACCTTTTACCAAGCCTAAACCTTCAGTTTTAATACATATAAGTCACCCCTAGGGAAGGCTCTAAACAGCCCATATGCCAGAGTGCGTTGTTTTTAAAAGTTAGACATGTACTTTTAAGTTTTAAATGTCCTGGTGGTAAAAAACTCTCAAATTTATTTTTCACTATTGTAAGGCCTACCTCTCCCATAGGATAACATTGTATTACCTTATTACATTTAATAAGCAATAACTGTTGTTTGGGATCAGGTAGGGTTGTCTTGTTTGGTATCTCAGGAATTGTAATTTCAAACCCTCTTTAATTGTAAAGTTGGATTTTAAATAACAAATATGAACGTGCCAATTATAGAAAGTTTGCATTTTCCTACACTAACCATTCAGTGCCTGTAGCCTGTTTCCTAAGTCACATGAGTAGGTATAATTGGCAGCTGGCCTTTGTGTATTCCTCCTAGACAGCCACACAATAGAGGGTCTTGGTTTTGGCAGGATGGGCCATCCTGACTCGATCAGGGAGAGGAATTGTCACCTCTCACACTTTAAAGATGCTGCCTCAGCTCCCACACAAAGGACTTCACACAAGCCTATTGTGCCTGCAGACTGACTGGGACCAGGGACGTATGGCCGGAAATTCCAGACACTTCTCTAGGGGGGGTTCCCAGACATTTCTCCACTACAAAGTGGGCACAGGTTATAAAATAGGACCCTCAGACCCACTCCTTTACACACTTCTGGACCTGTGGACACTGCAGAAGAAGGACTGCCCTGCTGACAGATGTCTTCAATGCTGCTGAGGCCTGCCCAGCTGTCTGAGCAGGAAGACTGGACCTGCTCCCTTTATCCCAGGCTACCTGATGGACTCCAAGTGCTAGTTTATTGGCCACCTGTTCTGAGCTACACGGACACTACAAGCTCCAGAGGCCTCTCTGCAACTGCCCACCTGACCTGCTGCACTGGACCAGCCTGGGCCTGCAACTGGAACTGCCTGAGACATGCTAACCTCTGTTGGAGTGAGTTCCTGATTCCCAAGAGGTTCATCCCAGGTCCTGGACCATTGTAGTGACAGGTAGGTGAGCTCATCCTGGAAGAAAAGGAGAAATCCTGATGTTTAGGCTCTTCACACCTGTGAGTGGGCCTGTTAGCTCCAAGATCTTGCTGCCCACACCATCTGCCAACTCAAAGTTCAGGTAAATGCGCACTCATACAGTATAGTAATACATTGGGTCGACGTAATGTGAAAGCAAATGGAACCAATCCAACGTTGAAGTCCTTGATTTCTTTAATTGGTCATCAAACAAAAAGACACACAGCCAGCAGACACGTGTTTCATCAGAGAAACAGTGTTCTCCGACTCTTCAGGGCTGGGAATGATACAAAAGATGACCTGAGAACAAGGCATGGAATCACATTGTCTGCAAACCACATTTTCCACAATTGTGGAGAGTAAAAACATCACCCAACACGCGTGGAAACCAATTAATAAAAAATATTATAGCCCACAACAATGGTGAAGCAAACTACCCAATGATTTCTCAATCAATAGACCAAAGTTTAAACATGAACAGTTGATGCAAAAGTTATTTACCACCCCTCCACGATGGCATTATTGTCAACATTAGGTTAAAAGTATACCTAGTGGAGAAGCCCTGCATGATAGAGACACCAAAAACAGGGTGAGGCAAAGTGAGTTTGTGCATGAGTCCACTGAATATTAAAAAGCTCAAAAGTGCCAAGGGCTATATCTAGAGGAAAAGGCCAAACAAGTACAAGAATAATGGGGTACTGCTATCGCTGAATTCAAAGTCTGCCACATCTGTAACAATTTTGATTTAGCAGTGATAAAGTCATGCCTTACAATGTTTTAACACTAATGACTATGCAATTGTTCTATCTGACTTTGTCTCTTTGATGGCCTCATCATAAACAATTCATTCTTGTGGTCAGACTATTCATATAGGTTCATTCCCACAAATATCTTGTAACAAAATGTTGGATAGTGCTTGCTTATTTACCTTTATGGTGTAAAGTATATGTTGTAGACTCTTACACAATTCTTTAACGTACGGTTATGTTATGGGACAGTAACAATTTGGGAATAAGCAATGGTACAGTCACACCGTATGAAGATTTGACACTAATAAGCATGGAATAGTAGCACCCTTTCAGAAACATGGGGTGACACTCTGTACCACTAGCTGTCTTATAGCTTGCACATAATAGTGGCACCCTTGCAGAAATGTGGGGGCACGTTGTGCCATTTACTTTCCTAGTCTTTGACCAAATTTGCCCTTATTGAATATGCCCACACTCGGGTTTCCATTTGTGTCTGCCTTTTTCCACCTCCACCTTTCTCTCCATACGTCGTGGTAGTGTGAGTTCATGCATTTTCCGATTTGATAACCAGGTCCGTCATGTTCTGTTACACTCTTGACTCTAAACATATGAGTGAACAATTTGTTCTTGCTGACAACCTCATTTTTTGGACCCTGACACTATTGGGACACTAGCACATACTGGCTTACAGCCCGACTCTGGCAGTTATCGCATCACTATATAGATTTCTTTACTTAATTTTGGCATTTAATTGTGTGCATTATCCTGGTATTATTACACCTGTGATACATTTTATGTCTTCGTAATTTCTGTCGATTACCCCGGCATTTCACTGGCTCATTACTCACTATGAGACTTTCTATTCATGATATCGTGCAAGGTTCTGTATTTCTGGACTACTTGACAGTAAATGCCACTTCAGGCAAATTTGTCATGTACACCACCGTGATTACATATCTCTGTGACGTCAGACTGACGTCGGCATCCTCATTCTTGTCCTTACGCTCGCATACTACTGGAAAGCATGGTCTAGTGTTTGCGGTGACGCACGTCAATATATTGACTTCCGGGGGGTTCCAACCTCACCCCCGGATTGTATTGCAGACGCCAGCATGCCAGCACCTTAACTAAGTAAAGTAAGTTGCAGAATATCTCTCATGGGCTTATTCCCCCTGTCATCTATTTTGCCGCTGTGTAGCACGTGTTTTTCAGTTCTTTCTATTCCTTCCTTTGCCTTTACTCCACAGAGTATCGGAAGGCACACACACGTGCATCATCGGGACCGATCCGGGGTATAATATCCTTTTTCATGTAGGTTATATGGTACTGTGGTGCAGATAGATTTCAGTTACACGTAGTTAATTGCACAACGACTTTACAGAAATTCCCTTTTGTGTTTGTGGTTTGCCGTTTAGGTAATATTTGCAGTTGGGAATTCTCCCTTGATCACCCGTACTGGCATCTAGACCCACAGTATTTTTTGATTAGGTGAGGTGCCTACACTAACATGATATACACTCTATTGAGACATGGAGAGAGTTTGTGGAATGCTGGATTTGGCTCCTAATTTTGAGTCATGATGCCTATAGTTAATTTTAAGGGACTGGGATAGTAGAGCTACGCTATTTGAGTGATAATGAATTGTTAGAGTGTTCACTTTTTCACCATTGGGACAATAGACGTATTACTTTGCCGTGACCAATGCGTTAATGTTTATAATTGGAGTTAAGTGTGATACATCCCTTGTGACTTCTCCTCTGACCCAGCAACTGCCCTTTACCCCCCTTCCTTGTTCACAGTACACGCTATCTGAGGTGTTTACCGGGCAGGTATTTACATACCGCCATACTGAGTGCATGTGCCCTAGCTCAATTCAATTCTCTTGACATATCTTCCCTTTATTTCTCTCTCCATTTCTGCAGCTCGCACTTTTTATTCTTGAAAAGCAATCACCTCACCAAGACTTATCATACCCTAACTGGGTTGGAAGTATAACCGGCTTTGGGGTAAGGATATGCGTTAGTGTCTTAGTCCCTCCTCCGACCTACCTTACGTTCGAGGTATTGAGTGCCTCTTTTGCCTTGTTGGACAGCTAGGATATTTAACCCCCTCTCCTTTTCTTTTCATCTCTATTTTAGTCTCAGATCTCACAGACTTTGAATTCAGCCATAGAGGTACGCCATTATTCTTGTATTTGTTTGGCCTTTTCCTCTAGATATAGCACTTGGCACTATTGAGCTTTTTAATATTCAGTAGACACATGCACGAACTCACCTTGCCTCATCCTGTTTTTGGTGTCACTATCATGCAGGGCTTCTCCACTAGGTATACTTTTTACTTAATGGTGAGAATAATACCATCATGGATGGGTGGTAAATAACTTTTGCATCAACTGTTCATGTTTGAACATTCTTCTATTGATTGAGAAATCATTGGGTAGTTTGCTTCACCATTGTTGTTGGCTATATTATTTTTTATTAATTGGTTTCCACGCGTGTTGGGTGATGTTTTTATTCTACATAATTGTGGAAAATGTGGTTTGCAGACAATGTGATTCCAAGCCTTGTCCTCAGGTCATCTTTTGTATCATTCTCAGGCCTGAAGAGTCGGAGAACACTGTTTCTCTGTTGAAACAAGTGTCGGCTGGCTGTGTGTCTTTTTGTTTGATGACCAATTAAAGAAATCAAGGACTTCAACGTTGGATTGGTTCCATTTGATTTCACATTACGTGGACCCGATGTATTACTATACTGTATGAGTGCGCAGGACTGTTGCTATATGTATTTGTGCGTGGATCTTCCTTCACAGATTAAGGGGTTGTAGGGTCTCCCCTTCCCTGTCAGCACCATACCAAGTTACTTCTACCTTTACACTTCATGACAATACTTGCAGAGTGCCACCACTTCCTGTCCACGAAAACCCTGTCCACTTTACCCATCGAAGTTCAGGTAAACCTGACTCTTCGTGCTACAGCAATGAACGGCAGTCCAAGATTTGCACTTTGTGCTACAACATCAGCAGCCCATGGTGATGCCAACGGAAAGCTCAACCAATAACTGACAAACTTTGTGCCACAGCAATGACTATCCGTGACACCCGGCCTACTCTTCGTGTTACAGCAACGATCATCCATGACGCTCTCCCTGCTCCTCTCAGTCTCCTCCACTGCTAATGGAACTCTTCATTCTGCTCAGTATTCGTCTCATGCTCTCTCATGGCTGACCTGAAGAAATGACTTTTACCCGGCCTTGCCGGACCAGAAAACCTAAAGTAGCTCTTCAAGATTTTAGGCACTATACTTACCATAAATCCTTGAAATTGGATATCTTGGGTTCTACTGATTGGATTTTGGCATTTTATGTGTTCATTAATTTATTAAAATGAACTGTATTTTTCGAAATTGATGTGAGATTTTTCTTTTGTGTGTTCACTTTTCTACCGTTTGTTTGTGGCATAAAATCTTTACACTCTACAATTTAGTGACTTTTGTGTTTCACTCTGACAAGGATTTTGTGGCTGTTGCATGAGTAGGTTTCCCCCCAACTCAACCAATAACCCAATTTCACAAAGTGATTAGATAGAGGGGGCATGGTGACCCTTTAGGCGGAGCTGTGGAAAGTCAGAAAAAAAGATCCTATTTTCAAAATCTGCAAGCATTTGGAAGTGAGGGATGTGAAAAATGTGGGTAAATTGTTAAGGCCTTTTTAGGACAGCCAAGAAGAATGGCTGCAAAAAGCACTGGCCTACATGAATTATCGTACACAAACGATGCAAAGTTTTTTAGGTTTTGATTGAGACAGCATGCATGCACTGTCATTTAAATACATTGTTAACAAAATAAGCTTAAAAATGGGCTTAGAGCCTGCGCTTTACTTACGGTTGATTGGCTTCATTGTCACTCTTGTTTCCTTGCTTCTGAATCATCAGGACCTTCTGCTCCTGCCTGCTGGCTCCATGCGCTTCCAGTGTTGGTCTCTGCCATGGAACATGGAAATAGTACCACTTTTTTTCCATGGCCAGTTTCCATTCACTGGGCACATACTTCTAAAGGGTTTTAGAGTGCATATATGTAGATAATCTCAAGCCCCTCCCTTGTGTTGCTTGACTCCCCTCCTCCTGCTGTTCCTTGTGTTGCTGCTCCCTCCCTCTTATCCCGCACCTCCTTCATGTTGCTTGTCTCCCTTCCCCCCTCTAACTGTCTGTGGTTAGTGCTCCCACCCTTCTACCCCATGCCTCTCATATCTTGGTATACCCACCTCCCATTGTGGCTGCTCTCAATCACCTCCTCCGTGCTTCTCCCATATTGTTTTCTCCCCTCCTTTTGTTGCTGCTCTCACCCACACCCACGTGTTGCCTTCCCCACTACTGCCATCCTTTGCTGCTCCCTCCACCCCTGCACCTCCCTCATGTGTCTTGCACCACCTCACATTTTTTTTAAATACTGTACCGCAACACAGGCTGCCATGCAACATGGTTTACAAGAAACGCCATGAACGGTCAATGCATAGCGCTGCTGGGCAGAATGACTTATGGTAAAGGAAACAATGCTACATGAGTCGGTCATTGCTGACTGCATCATAGTACTATTTTTCTTGACTTTAAGACATGTTGCACAGCAGCTTGGACTAGAGTACAACACATCTAAAAAAAATGATAAAGCAAATAGATCTTGCATAGGGGAAACCTATTTAGCTTTGCCAGTGCTTGTCTTTCTGAGGAACCTGCCCATTTCTTCGTCAATGTTTCATATAGTCGTCTCCCTTCTCTTTACCCCTTTTCGAACTTTCTTACACTTGTTCTGGGTCAAAATTTGAAAACAGAAAAACCAAGGTCTTGCCGGGGTCCTTCACCTGCAACCATTGGCAGAAATGAAACACTTTTGACACTAATCCTATCTATGGTTTGCAGTCATATTGTCCTTTAGAAATGCTAGAGCTGGCGTGGTGCATTTATGTGGATTCGATATAAGTGAAATGCGTCCATATATGAGCATATGTCAAAACATAAATACCTCATCGTGCTTGAATAAACCCCTGCGGTTGCCTTTTTCCTACGTCTTATTTTCTCACAGTAATTTCAGTCACGAAACCAGAATCATTACGTCTAGTTAATCATCTCAATTTTCTAGAAGAGAGTAATTACGCATCCCATCACCAATTTAAATGCTTTTGGTATTTAAAGCAGGTCCATTTTCTCTCTTTTAGGCTTTCCAATATTTCCAGATTAAATAATCAGTCATAGTAAGATTTTCGTCCCGCAGAGCCTTATGTATCATTGGGGATACGTGCGTGCGCCGCAGAAGCAGGCGCAGAGCCTCATCCTTTTATGATTAATGTGGCGCGCGGAGGTTCCCCTGTTGCAGCTGCTGAAAAAGAAGAATCTGCGCGCGCTAGCAGCATTTAAATCCAATACACAATGGGCTCCTCAGCTTTGATCCAAAGTGTCTCCAAAGGCAGTAATTAGGCACTCAACAAGGCTTTCAGAAAGAAACATCCTTTCTGAGGAAAGTGTTGCTCAAAGTTTCGATTTCAAACATTCAGTAGCTACATCGCCATCTCTTAATCGGCTTCATCTCTGGGGAAAAACGCAGGTTTGAAAATCTTGAAGACGGTGGCAGAGATGATCCTTGTAAATTTGGTTGTGTTAAAAATGCATTCGGAATCAAATGCGTATACTTTTACTCGACTTTTTTTGTTAAGCCATCGAAAGTTTTCCGTTTCAGAAAAGGTAAATACACTTTGATTAAAGAATGGTGCAAAAAACATAACATGGCCAAATTTTGCTTAACTGCTCTACTATCGGATATCATGTGAGAGAGTACATGACAATTCAAATGATTAACAATACATTGCTTTTTATGTGTCAATGCTGTGACACAATAGAAGTCACTGCATCAGGAGTCACTCCCTCATTGAGGGCTACATAAGGAGTATGATTAAGTTGGCGAGATATTAGTAAAATGCAGTTGAGCTTTCATAGTTATATTCAATGTCTGTATATTTGTGTACACAGCATAAACCTTTTTTCACTTCATTAAGGTTTGTTTCTGTATCTTAATAATACTCAAATGCATTTTTACACATGTACATAGTTCATGTATGAGTACCTGTATAGGTGTGTTTGTGACCATATGTTACCTTAGTAATATACATTTGTATAATTTTATAACTACATTTTTTTAACACATCACATTATAATTTGAATCAAACAATAAACAAACCCAACACAGCTTATTTAACTATTTACAAAAACACTTTTGAGCACAAGTACTCCAGATATATGCAGGCATATCTTTAGATCAGCAAGGACAAAACAAAGTGATGTCTGGAAGCATTTTGAAATACCTTCAGGGGAAAAGAAGGCTACAGCTAAAGATGTATAGTGTAATATGTGCAGCAAACAGTTACACAGGGGCACTGCCAAGAAGTATTCAGAAGTACCACATGGAAGCACTCAATACCAATTTATGAAAGGGTCTAGAAATGGATAATGTGGTAGAAAGCAGGTGCATCAGGACAGTCCACATCTTCAACACCCTTGGGAGAACCATCATCAGCTACAGTTATTACAATATCAATGGCCTGCGAAGGTTTGAGTGAGATGGTTACTCACTGTGTAAAATGTCTTCAGTGGGTGCATTTTCCACTTTTTTACTGTTCACAGGTTCTATACTCACACACCATAAATTATGTACTATTGAAAGTATTATCATTGAATAATGGGCAAAAAGCAATCCCAAAGATTGTAGAAAAAAACGAATTTTACACTTTTTATTTTATGTAAGGGCCTAATTTAGATCTTGAGGGATTGGGTCTCGCCATCACTTTTCGGATGATATTCCCTCTGTCGTCTTGGCGGTGCACCCACCCTATTTAGATGTTAGCAGGTCCATGGACGAAAGACTGCCATGGGTCCGCCACGTCAACGGGGTTAAGCAGAAGCAGCTGGCGGCGGGACTCCAGCCTAGATTCTAGCCATTTTGATTACGATGTTCCTTTCCGCTGTGGCAACTGTGGCGGGAATCCCTCCTATTTCGAGTTGTCAGAATCAAAGGAAATTAGATAAAAATACACATTTTCCTGGTTACTGCTTATGTTTCTGTATTGTACCCCATTGTCCAGGTCCCTCCTTTGCTGCACCTACTCCACCAAGTTGTCAAACAACTCCTTTGTCACTGAGATCTATGGTAATCTACTTTTGCAATTGTCCTATGTATCATGTATTGACAATTGCTGTAGCCTCGTGTACTTCTGCATTGCTCTTACATGAAACATTTTTCTAAGTTGTAATGCAGTAGTGCTAATTTTTCTATTCATCAAGGTAAAATTAAAACACCTATATTGACACTTAAAAATATATTGTTGTGGTGCCATGTGCGTAGTGCTTGTGGTGCCTGTGCATTAAATAGTGAATGTACGTTGTTTGAGTGGCATGCAATATGTACCAATAATAGGCATAACCCATTAGCTGCATATACATTATGACACATTCACAACAAAAATCTGCAGTAAGATGATGACGAGTAGCATGTACCTGTTTCCACACCACCATGGCCTCACTCCATCAGGACACCGCCGCCAGGACACCGCCAACACAACTGGAACATTTAAATTGGCTCAGTGTCTGACAGGGACGGAATTCTGTTAGCCAGCAGAGAAGACCACCACTGTGGGGGTCCCCTGTCTATTGCAGCAACATCTAAATAGGGTGGGCAGACCGCCATCAGCTCGACGTAGTACTTGGAACTGCTGCCACGGTGGTACGGCAGTAGTCTCGCCAAGATCTAAATCAGGCCATAAGTAAGTGCTTGCATGTGTAAAACGGGTGTGGAACTGACTGTATGGGATTTTGGGTGGGTGTGTGAGTGTATGTGTGGGTGTGTCAGTACATGTGTGAATGACTCTATAGATGTGTGACTTAATGAATGGGTGTGCTTGTGACTCAGAAGTGAAAATAGTAGTATACATTTTTATAACTTTACAAATACATTTTATTAACACACTAGCTTACCCGTCGCGCGTTGCTGCTATCTCAGAAGAAAGGAAATTCAAGGAAACTCATTATGATAACATTACATTTACATTGTGTCATTGTTATTGAAAATTATTCATTTTATTTTTGAAAACATTTCTAAGTGTGACTTGAGCAGTGCGTCCTCAATTGGCTTCCAATCTTGATTCTGGTTGCTCTCCTGTTTCATTTGAGCGGGTTTGAGCAGTGCGTAATTGATCGTTTTACAATCTTGATTCTGGTTGCTCTCCTGTTTCATTCGTGCGGGCTTGAGCAGTGCGTAATCGATCTGTTTCCAATCTTGATTCTCGTTGCTTGTTTGTTTGAGAAGAACGGGCTTGAGCAGTGCGTATTCGATTGGCTTCCAATCTTGATTCTCATTGCTCGTTCGTTTGAGATTTACGGGCTTGAGCAGTATGTTTTCGAACAGCTTCTAATCTTGCTTCCCATTGCTCATCTGTTGCTGAAGCTCGTAATGCCTTTTTCTTTCGTGCTTCTGATGCAGATTGACCAATCGATTTCCGTTTGTAGGTCATAACTGTCGATGACGCTCGCAAATTCGCTGTCTATTTCAGTATTCGAAAGACTATGAGGGCCCTGGGGGGCTGATTTTTAAAATGTATTATTGACAGAAACCTTCGCAGGAGTGTACTCAACAACTTTCCAAAGTTTTATGGTGATCGGATGAATGGTGTAGTAATGCATAAAGGACAAATAGACAGACGGACATACTTTCGTTTTTATATATATAGATTAAAATACAATTTAAACCAAACAATTAGCAGATAAACATAACATATCTTATCTAACTATTTACAAATATAAAAACACACCCAAACCTGAACTTCTGATTAGCTACACTAGGACTCCACCCATGTACTTGCAGTGCTGCTGTCTATTTACTTTACCTTCCCAAATTTGTTACATTTGATGGTATGCCAATTTGGGACCAATGAGTACTGGTATCATTGTCATGGTGAGGTCAAGTGCATGTTGCAAACTTTAGGATCACCAACTTGATTTCTAACCCTTATTTGTGCAGAATGTCCATGACTTTGTGAGAGAACCAAACTCTGACATTAAAGGCATCAAATTCGTCAAAGAGTGGAGTAATTTGTCGTAGACTACCTTGCTTTGGATTACAGGCAAGTGGAGTGGCACATCATACAGTTGAGTAAAGTGTCATGAATTGGAGTACTGTGTTGTACAGTAGAGTGTAGTGGGGTGTCATGCAGTATAGGAAAGTGATGCAGACTACTGTAGAGTAGTGTGGCATCCAGTCTAGTTGATATTTTTAGAGTGGAGTGGTGTACAATGCAGGGCAGTGTTGGAGAGTGCGGTACATTAGATTGGCATACAGTGATATAGAGTACAATGACATAGATTGGAGTTATGTACAGTGGAGTAGAGTGGAATACTGTGTCAGAGCAGGGTGGAGATAAGTGGGATCAATAGCATACAATGTGTTGCATACAGTGTCTTATAGTGGAATAGAGTTTCATAGAATAGAGTGGAGAAGAGAGTTGTACAGTGGCATACAGTAAAGTACAGTTTTACACAGTGGAGTAAAGGGATATAAACAGGAGTAAAGTGTCGGATAGTGGCATAGAGTGTAGTTCAGTGTTATAGAGTGTAGTTGCATAGAGTACAGCGGTGTGTGAAACAGTGGTGCTGCGTAGAATGGATTTCCTCAGCTCTACACTACCCCACTCTAGTGTACTCCTTTTTACTATACTCCACTCTACTATATTTTATCCCACTCTACACCTCTGTACTATACTCTAAACCACTCTGACACTCTACTACATTCTATCCCCATCCACTCTACGCCACCGTACTACACTGTTTGCCACTCGATGACCCACCACTCATCTTGGCTCTATGGTATGCCACCCCACTGTATGACGCAGAACTCCAGTTTACAACACTCTCCTCCACTGAACTTAGTGTACTGTAGTCAGTGTTATCTGGTTCGCAAGCTGTAAAGAGTGTTTAATGAGGTCCACTGCTTATAATAAATTGAAGGCAGTGGATAAATTGTAATGAAAGTTATAACAATGACTTTGAAATTTTGTATGTTTATGTTGTTTAAACTTAGTCTGTATAGTGAAAGTACGTTTTCCTAACTATAACTAAGCTTTACCCTTTGTTTTTATCATTGAATTTCAATGCTATTGCAAAGTGAGAGTTGCTATGTGAAGTGTGGTACGCTACAGGGGAGGAGAGCATTGTAAAATCTATTGTCATAGACTGGAGTATCGTAGATTGGAATCAGGTAGAGTAGAGTGTAGCAGTGTATCGTACAGTAAAGTAGAGTGTTATATAGTATAGTGGCATGATGTCTCATATAGTGTTGTCTAGTATCATAGACTAGAGCAGCATTCCATACTGTTGTACAGTGGAATGGCATGTTGAACACTAGAGTAGGGAGTTGTAGACTGTCATAGAGGGTTTTAGAGTGGAGTAGGATGAAGTGCAGTGTCATAGTGTCATAAAGTGGAGTATCATCAAGTGTAGTGTTGTAGAGTATAGTGAAGGAGAGTGTCGTAGAGTAGAGTGCTGTGACATATAGCCTCATCTTAATGTATCCCAGATTGAGCAAGGACTTCAATGAATAATTATCAGAACTTTTCACCACCTCATCCATCCACACACTCACACCAACCTCCATGATAGCTCAAGTTCGAAAATATAAAAGTCATCCTCCTTATCCTCCTCAACCTCAAGACACTTATCTTAGTGCAGTATGTCATTCAAACAACATTCTCAAAAAGCTACACCTGTAACCTTGTCTTCTTGCCATCAACAACCATCTAATGAAAACCTCATATATGCCTACACTTGACTAACCTGTTCAACACTCAAACTGTTCAGCACCCAACCAGTATAATCAGTCCAAACCAAAAGAGAACAACAAAACCTTATAGCCGTTAATTAATTCTACTTGGACAAACTAAGACTTGAACTCATCTCTCTCTCCCCCTGCTATCTCCACATCATATGTGAGCACCCTTCTAAAAGAATTGAACACCTGTCAAAGAAAACATTTGAACACCCTTACTCTACCTAAACCAATCAAATACAAGCAGAGCTCTTCAGGAGTGGGTAGCTTCAAAGACATCACCAACAACAAATTATACCTTCTCAGACAAGTAAGAAAATTGATGAAAAGCACACTCATAGGAACCCCATGCTGCTGAATGTACCCATGAGAAATATGTAGAAAACTCAGCACCTCGGCCAAAGCTCAAATAATTTTATCGCCCTATCAGCATGGACACGCTAATGCGTGAATCCATGCCTTTACATTCATTTTCTTTGCGCCTCGCCTCGCATCGCTAATGAGATGCAAGGTAGGCGTTCCCGACTGAATTTCAGTGAAAATAATTGTAAACACAGCTTCTCCTGCTAACCCGTCTAGCAACATGAAAAGTAGAGCTAACCGGGTATAGCACCGGTTTCTTACGCCTGCTATTTTCCCGACTTAGCCATATGTATCATGGGAGGTAGATCATAATGCTAAGTCCACATCTCCCTATCTACAATGTTTTCCCTAACGCTTTTTTTATCGCAGGTAATCCTGCGATATTGCTGCTTATCGCACTATTGCCGGGATTTCTATCACCTCAGCGATGCGCGTTTCTAATAGTGTGCTGACCGGGCGATAAAATCCGGCGATAGACGCCGTTAGAATTGTGCACGCTAAACGTGGCCAGCGATAATTATCGCTGCTGCTTGAAAATATGCCCTGCATTTGCTGTAGAATTACACAAAGAACATAACCTTGCATGTAGTGATATTTTCTTAGTGAAAAATTAACCCTTGTGCTCACCGTGGACCCAAAGATACATTTAGCACTAGTAGCTCAAAAGACAACAGAACACAAACAGCAGCAGTCACTTGCACTCTATTCCTGAGCTCTTGTCCCCCCAAATTACTCTAAATTATGCAAGCGTTTCGATTTGCATAGTTTCATGTAATTTCGCATCACAAGAAGAATGTAAAATTACTGAAATTACTGCCCAGGCCTAAATGTCATGTTCACAGGGCTTCTTAACAAACTCATTGAAATGCTCCAAAAGTAACATCCGTAACAGTAACAATTTAATTAAGAGACTCTTTTCCCTCATACAGATTATGCAAATTAAGAAAATAGGTAAACGCATACTATCCTTTGGGTATTTACTGCATAAGATCTCAGTTATGTTCTGTTTGGTATAGGAGATGATATAATATCAGCATACAAAACATATTAAGCAGCTTTAGAATTTCCTATTATTTTAATTTAGCATAAAACAATATGAGTGTGTATGTGTGTGTTGGGGCGGTGGGGTTATGCATACATGCTTTTGTGTGTGTCTGTACATAGTATGGATGTTTTTGAACGTGTGTGTCTGTGTCCATATATAGTTGAGTCTTTTCTGTTTGGTATGTGAAATGATATACATTTCTATAAGTTTCTTCTTTTCTAGTTTTAGGTACTCTATATATGTTAGAGGCAGTGATTGTGCCTAAGCCTCTTAAAAGTATTCTATTTGTGAGAAGCGCTAATCAGTGTGTGTGTCTTTGTGTGCAAATCTGTGTGTAGATTACCATGTATTTGTGATCACTGGGGTCCCGATTCACAACAGTAATCTGAGACAAATTCCTAACTTTGCAACTTTCGGTATTGACAAAAGGCATTTAGTAGTAGTAAAGTTAGGATTCTTAACTTTACTACTACTAAACCGAGAAAAATCTTAACTTTACTACTTTTGGTATTCACCAAAGTCATTTAGTAGTAGTAAAGATATTATTCCTAACTTTGCTACTACTAAATGACTTTTGTGAACACCGAAAGTAGTAAATTTAGGATTTTGTCTCAGATTACATTTGTGAAACGTGCCCTGGGTGTTTAAATACGTTGATTTAAATGGTTTCTGGATTGTCATTGTTGCGAGATTGGGCAGCAGCTGTTTCCTTCATCTTGGGTGGTCTCGGGGCATTTCTCTGTTTGCATTTATTTTTCTCTCTCTGTCCCGGGCGTCCGCATTCAGGCGCACGACCGAGCTGGCTGGGGCTGCCCCATTCTGTGTGTTCGAGCGGGGTGTGCCTGCTGGAAGCTCCAGACGGTGTACGCCAGGACAGGCGCGCCGCAGTGAGAATCTCTTGCTGGGTGCCCCGTGTTTCATGCTTTACTCTTAGCAAGCCTGCTGCGTTTGAGTGTCCTGGCAGGTTTTTCCATCAGTCCTGGATGGAAATCTGTGGTGTGCCTTAGAGATCTCCCTACAGGGTGGTATTTTCATCGTCCATGAGCCCTAGACGGCACTGGTGGCAGGGAGCGGATTCCCTCCTGCACCTTTCAACCAGCTTCAAGGGAAAATTGAAGCAAGCTGATCAAGTAAGATGGGGGAGATATCTTGTGTGCACAATTCACCAGAGTTAGAAATCTCACTTCCAAAGCTTGAGGGTCCATCTGGTGATAAGGGGATTGATTTTCCTAACAGATATGCCCTAAGAAATTCAAATCTTGACACTGCTGACTTTTTCCCATCCTAATTGGTCCCACTTATGGAAAAACTATAGTTAAAAAGCCTAGTAGGAAAACATGGTGTAAGCTCTCCTTTTATCCGCAGGACTCTCTTTCTATATCCTTAACGCAACAGAGGAAGGAAGCAGCACAAGTTAGGATAACCTCTTCCCTCAGAATCTTTTTTAAGATACAGGCTAAGCTACAGCTGCCTGGTTCTATAGCCCCTGAAATGGCAAATTTAGTTGAAGTAAAGGTGAAAGAACCTTCTCACGTGGCCAACCTTTGTCAACTAAATCAAAAACATCTTGAAAAATGGAACCAGAGAGAAAAGCTGACCTCCAGTCTTCCTCAGATCCTACATCGTGACAAGGAATATCTACACCAGCAACTAAACAATCATCGCAATCTTCATTGATGAGAACGTCAAATTTAACATTCTCTTGATCATTATCGCTAACTGGAAATCTAGACAGAAAATCAACTCTTACATGTTGTCCGCCAGGTATGTGCCTGACTACAAAATTGAACTGTAACAGTTTAGTAACCATCCTAAGTATCCTGGGCATGGAACACTTGCTCATCCCATCACCAAGGATGTTTACAAGAGACTTATGGTCCATGAGAAAGATGAACTTCTTTCCCCACACATATGAGTGAAATTTCTCTATTGCCCAAGAACAACCCAGAAGTTCCCTTTCAATAACTGAATATTGATGTTCAGCCCCTCTCAGTACCCTGGAAGCAAATGCGATGGTGTGTTCCGCTCCATCTATTTTTTGCGTGAGCATGGCACCTAAACCTACTTGGCTAGCGTTAGCCGTGATGAAACATTCATGGGCAGGGTCAAAAGGCTTGAGAGCTTTACAACGGGCCAAAGATAATTTAATATGTTCAAGAGCACTCTAACAATGCTTACCCCATTCTAATGCGACACCATTCTTTAATAGCACACTAATAGGTCTGACAATAGTTGCGAAGTCCGGAACAAATTTAGAATAGTACTCACAAAGCCCAAGTAGAGATTTGACTCCCAATTTATCTGTAGGGGCAGGAGCATTGGAATTCGCTTCCAACAGTCCTGGTTTAGGACTGACCCCTTCTTGTGATACAATGTGGCCAAGGTATTCAACTCTATCACAACAAAACTCACACTTTTCATGTTTAAGTACAATTCCATTGTCCTTAAATAAAGATAAAACTTTATCTAAAGTTGCATCATGAGAAGATGTATTATTTCCAATTACCAAGACATCATCTTGAAATACTAAAACTGAACTTAAGTCTCGAAGAATATTGTTCATGATCCTTTGGAATACGGATGTCGCTGAGGCTAATACAAAAGGCATCGTGATAAGTACCTAAAGGAGAAACAAATGCCATGAGATGCTTAGAGTCTTGGTGAATTTCAACCTGGTGGTAGACGCTTGCCAGATCTAGCTTAGAGAAACATTTGGCTCCCTTGGTGGCTGCAAAAATGTCAGAGATCTTTGGGAGGGGAATAAATCCAGATTTCTTTGTTGAGGGACCTCAAATCCACACAAACGCTAAGTTGCTCGGTGATGTGCACACCACAGTCATTTTGTCATAATTATTTTCTGAGCACCTGTTTTGCATGCTTTGTTCTCTTTGTTTATTTTGCTCATCAGACGGTGATGTGAACACCACCTTCTATTCTGCAGATTTATAGCATTTTAAATTCCTATTTTTTTATTACTATCCTCTTCTTCACTGAAAACTACATTTAAACATGCGTGCCATGCAAGCAGTCAATCCACTTCCCTTGTTTTTAGATGCTCCTGGTGAATAACCTGTAGTTTGGGAAAAATGGGTTGATGCCTTCGAGACATATTTAGGAGCAATCGGAGCATCAAGGTTTGCAGCTGAGAGATAGAAATTCCTTCTACTTCATTCCTTAGGTTTTGAAGGGAGATCGATTTTGAAACATTTGCCTGACCTTACCGCTGAAGAAAGTGATGGTCTTGATGAGTTTATTCTTACTGTTTTGAAACTCAAGAAACGGTTTGATAAGCAACCAAGTCTTATTGTTTTAAGACATAAGTTCTTCAAAAGAAAACAAAGCGAGGATGAAGATGTCAATACATATGTATCTTCTTTGAGGCTTTTGGCAGCTGTATGTAAATTCAAGAATTTCACCGAGCAACTTAGAAGGGATCAATTTATTTGCCAATGCAAGGAAAAGAGTATTAGGCAAAAACTGATCCTTCTCTTGATGAAATATTAAGGGTCGCTAAGAGCAGCGAAACCTCAATGTCCTCCTTGAAGGAACTTAAAGACAAGCCTGCTGAAAAGGCCATTGACAGTGCCAATTTTGTAAAGAGTGTTAAAGTCGCATCTAAATTTAAAAATTATTTTTCTAAGGTCACTCCCAAATTCAACAAACCTGATCCTAACCTTTGTATTAGGTGTGGACATCCTCCCCATGGTAAAAATGGCAAATGTCCTGCTATTTCTTTTACTTGTAATTACTGTAAGAAAGTTGGACATTTTGCAAAGGTTTGTCTTAAAAAAAAGTATTTAAAAAAACTGTAGCTTGCGTTGTAGAGTCTGATGGGGAAAGCGATACAGAAGTTGTTTCTGTAATAAGGGAAGGGGGTATGAATCTGTTCAGGTTGGGTCAACTCTAGAAATGGTTGAGGGTGATCCCTCTAATTGTAGAGATCCTATCATGGACATTGGTATTGGAGATAAAACTATTCCACTCTCGGTTGATTCTGGTGCCCGTATCACCATGAATACTAACAAATTGTTTGAGGAAACTTGGGGTGACTCCATCAAACTTCTTCCCTCCGATCGCTCTCCTGTTTCTTACGAGGGACGCAAGATCGATCAGTCAGGATATTTTGAAGACAAACTATATTTTAATGGGAGGTGTATCAAGGGAAAAATGTATGTTGCAGTAAAGGGACTGAACATTCTTGGGTGGTTTCACCAGGGTTTGTTTAGAATGATTTTGAAACCTGGAACCCTAGAACAGTCCTAGTTGTTGATTGTTGCGATGACTTTAAACAAAAGTGAAAAACTAAATACCCTTCTGTCTTTAGCAATTCCCCACCGGAAAGTTAAGGGTTTCAAACACAAAATTGTTGTCAAGAAAGATGCCACTCCAGTCAAACACAAACTCAGGGGGGTTCCTTTTAGTGTTAGATCCGATTTGGAGAAGGAGCTAAAAGAGTTATGTGCCAAAGGAATTATTGAACCTGCCGAGTCTTCTCTTTGGTTATCTCTTTTAGTATTTGCGCGCAAGAAGAATGGGAAACTTAGAGTTTGTGTGGATTTGAGGTCCCTCAACAAAGAAATCTGGATTGATTCCCATCCCCTCCCAAAGATCTCTGACCTTTTTGCAGCCACCAAGGGAGCCAAATGTTTCTCTAAGCTAGATCTGGCAAGCGTCTACCACCAGGGTGAACTTCACCAAGACTCTAAGCATCTCACGGCATTTGTTTCTCCTTTAGGTACTTATCAATATTTCAGGATGCCTTTTGGATTATCCTCAGCGACATCCGTATTCCAAAGGATCATGAACAATATTCTTCGAGACTTAAGTTCAGTTTTAGTATTTCAAGATGATGTCTTGGTAATTGGAAATAATACATCTTCTCATGATGCAACTTTAGATAAAGTTTTATCTTTATTTAAGGATAATGGAATTGTACTAAAACCTGAAAAGTGTGATTTTGGTTGTGATGGATTTGAATACCTTGGCCACATTGTATCACAAGAAGGGGTAAATCCTAAACCAGGACTGTTGGAAGCGATTTCCAATGCTCCTGCCCCTACAGATAAATCGGGAGTCAAATCTCTACTTGGGCTTTGTGAGTACTATTCTAAATTTGTTCCGGACTTCGCAACTATTGTCAGACCTATTAGTGCGCTATTAAAGAAAGGTGTCACATTTGAATGGGGTAAGGATTGTGAGAGTGCTCTTTGGCCCGTTGTAAAGCTCTCAAGCCTTTTGACCCTGCCCATGAATGTTTCATCACAGTTAACGCTAGTCAAGTAGGTTTAGGTGCCATGCTCACGCAAAAAATAGATGGAGCCGAACACACCATCGCATTTGCTTCCAGGGTACTGAGAGGGGCTGAGCATCAATATTCGGTTATTGAAAGGGAACTTCTGAGTTGTTCTTGGGCAATAGAGAAATTTTGCTCATATGTGTGGGGAAAGAAGTTCATCCTTCTCATGGACCATAAGCCTCTTGTAAACATCCTTGGTGATGGGATGAGCAAGTGTTCCATGCCCAGGATACTTAGGATGGTTACTAAACTGTTACAGTTCAATTTTGTAGTCAGGCACATACCTGGCGGACAACATTTAAGAGCTGATTTTCTGTCTAGATTTCCAGTTAGCGATAATGATCAAGAGAATGTTAAATTTGACGTTCTCATCAATGAAGATTGCGATGATTGTTTAGTTGCTGGTGTAGATATTCCTTGTCACGATGTAGGATCTGAGGAAGACTGGAGGTCAGCTTTTCTCTCTGGTTCCATTTTTCAAGATGTTTTTGATTTAGTTGTCAATGGTTGGCCACGTGAGAAGGTTCTTTCACCTTTACTTCAACCTTATTGCAAAGTAAGTCGAAAATTGACTATTGAAGACAGTTTGTTGTTGAGGGGCGAGAAGCTTATCCCTCCGTCTTCTCTCAGACCTGGTAGTTTAAAACATGTTCATGAAGGACATCTTGGAGCCACTCTCACTAAACATTGGGTTTCGAGATGTTTTCTGGTGGCCCTCAATGGATGTCGCAGTTGATGACATGGTGAAGGAATGTGTTTTTTGTTCTTCATCTGATAAGTCATTTAGGGTAAACACTCCACTTTTTAAACCCATTGAGTGTCCTTAAAAGCCGTGGGTGAAGGCTGGCATTGATGTACAAGGGCCGTATGATGTCCTTAGTGGTCCTTACAAATACATCTTAGTTTTAGTTGATTACGCATCAAAATGGCCAGAAATAAGATTGGTTAAGGAGGCCAATCCAAAACAATTATTGAGTTCCTCAGTGATGCATTCCTGAGAGAAGGGTTTCCCGAATTTGTAATATCAGATAATGGAACGCAGATCATCAACAATGAATTCCAGAGTTTTTCAAATCTGTTTCTGTCAAACACATTAAAAGTTCACTTTATCATCCCTAAACCAATGGTCTAGTCGAAAGGATAAATAGTGTGGTTGGGGATTGTGTGAAGTGGGCCAAATATGGTCACCACGATGTTAAGCAGGCCCTTGAAGATATGATGTGGTTTTACAGGACTACACCTCATTCTATCACCAAGGTCACTCCGTTTGTTCTCATGAGAGGAAGAAACGCCAACACTTCATTTAGACCTGGATGGATGGGGAAGTTACTCAAGTCCACCACTAGTGTTGACGAATTTATGTTTAAAGTCAAAGAAAATGTAACATATTCACAAGAGAAACAAAAAGTTTGGT
Source organism: Lissotriton vulgaris (assembly GCF_964263255.1). Classification (NCBI taxonomy): domain Eukaryota; kingdom Metazoa; phylum Chordata; class Amphibia; order Caudata; family Salamandridae; genus Lissotriton; species Lissotriton vulgaris. The sequence continues at coordinate 1,019,592,797 of NC_141691.1, read as the reverse complement.
TTGATAAAAAAAAGGGGTAAAAATGTTTTATCTCAACGTAGGGGATTTGGCTAGAATAAAATCTCCTGTTTATACAAAAAAGGGTGAAAGTACGTTTGGAAAGCCACAATGTGTTATGAAAGTTTATGGAAAAGCTGTTCAAGTTGAAGGAGGGCATTGGTGGAATCTTGGGAAAGTTTCCAAGGTTTTACATAGCTCTATTTTGGATGCCAATCAACACAATGAAGATCTGAATTCAAATCGATGTAGTGTTGGTGTGCCTGACACATTGCACGGTGGTACAATTACTCATTCTCTTTTGAGTGATGAAAGTGTAAGGAGGAGTTCGAGGAAATGTAGTTTGCCTGTTCGTTTTAGATAATGGTTTCATTTATTACATTTGGATATTCTCTTTAAATTTCATTATGTTTTTGTATCGTTTGGTTTTCTCTTTAGTTAAAAAAAATTGTTTGTTTTTTTGTTCATTATTGTTGATGCACTGTTGAATGTTATAGTTGCTAAGTGACTGCTGTTGCTTAGTGAGCTGGAATGTAGTTGTTCACAGAGAGACTGTCAACTGTTGAGCCTGGTGGAGCTTCCTGTGTGCTCCACAACCTTGTAATCTGAATAAACCTTTTCAACCTATCTTGCCTCCGGGTAAATCACTACACAGGTTAAGGGAGTATCTGCTGGAATATAAGTTTGCTATCTCGGAAAGGAATCAATCTAAAATCCAGGACTCCTGCGAGAAGTTAGAGGCCAAAATGTCGGCAATCACTGAGAGAATCTGTGTGATGGAAGTCTCAGTAGAGGCCCTTAACAAGGAAGTGGAGACCTACCAAAGCGAAATCCAAACATTAACAAATGGGGAGAAGGCTATGATGGATAAAATAGAGTCCTTGGAAAATATTGCCAGGCATAATAGTAGCAAAGTACTTAACATCCCGGAAGGTCTGGAGGGAGATATTATAAAAGTTTTTTTAATACGTTTTGTTAAGGATTTCCTCCCTTCCGTTGACGCCTAAGAACTGGAAGCATACATCCAAAGGATCAATGTAAGAAAAACATGAAATGTAATATAACCAGGGAGTGAAAAACAGTGGCGGACCAATATAGTCATGATGACTATATTGGTCCGCCACTGTTTTATGAATTTTTATTTAATTGTGTCATAAACATTTTCATTTGTAATTCATTGATTGTCCATTTAAATTATTGGTGTTTATGTTTCTGAATTAAAATGTTTTTTATCATGAGTATGTACACTTATAAATAAATACAATTTTGTGCTTTTTAATCGGTTGTTGTGCTTTCCATATGTTTTTCACTCCCTGGTTATATTACATTTCGTGTTTTTCTTACATTGTCTATTTTCCCTGTATAACAAATTCCGTTGTATAAACAGGGGGTCCTTGTTATTTACGCCATACATCCAAAGGATTCACAGAGACCCCATCTCAAAACATCTAAACAGGAAAACCCCCAGTAGAATTTTAATTAATTTTTTAGATCGATGCGTTAAAAGAACAAGTCTTCTCCAAAGCTCTAAAAGCTAGCAGCTTTACTAAAGAGGGGTGATCATTTTGGATTAGATCAGATGTCTCCAGGATCACTCAGGATTGACAGTGGGAGCTGGGGAAAGTTATTCCAGTGTTAAGATCTTTAGGTGCCACAGTCCAATTAAGATTCCCAGCCCTAGTTAAAGTAATGTGGAAGAACAAAATGCATTACCTCCGGCACCCCAAGCAGGTAGGGATCTTCATTGATCAGATAAAAGCTCAGGGATAATTCTGTTTAGTTTTCACATGCTGGTTGAAGATGTGAGCTCAATAGGGTATCCATTCCAACACACCCACTAGTTTTTTGGGGAGGGTTCCCATGGGAGGAGGGGGGTTACAAGAGGAGAAGTTTAGGTTAGTAATTCACTGGGTGGGGAGCATACTAGGGAAAAAAGGAATTAAAGTCCCCATAATTGGGTCAGGGCAATGAGATTAGAAGTAAGAGCAGGGGAGGTGTTGATCAGTTCTGAGTAAATTTTATAGAAAAGATAAAAGTCATATGCCTGTCTACACCCCACTAAGAATTTTAAAATGTGATGTTAATGGCCTTGGGGTAGAGAGTAGAAGAAGGAGAATCTTTCAATAACTGAGCAAACTCAATTATGATATTATTATATTACAGGAAACAGACTTAACTCACGACTAGTGGAAGGCCGCTCGATCCAACCAAAAGTAGATTGAAATATCTGTCCACACAACTCAACCATGTTGTACGATAGGAGTAGCTGTACTGGTTAAGAGGTCTGTTACATCCACCCTAGGAGCCTTCAAAGTGGATATTAAGCATTGATGGATTATTGCTAATGTGAATGGTACGTTTTAGTGGGGTATTATGGGCCTAACATTGATGACAAAGTTCCTTTAAGGTCCATCTATAATTATCTGATGGAATTTAATGCTCCCCTTATTATGGGAGGCGATTTTAATATTCTCCTGAATCCTAATCTCGATAGGTCTAATAAAGGGGGCAAAGGCTCTACAAAAGAAAGAAGTGACCTTTCAAGTTTCACTTTTCACAATAAAAAGCATAGGCATGCTTCTAGAATATATTTTTTTCTAGTAGATTCTAGGTTGGCTGAAAGTGTTAAAAAGGTTGAGCATATTCCTGAGCATCTCTGAGATCATTCAGCTGTGCTCGGGCTAAAAATAGAAAAAATACCCACTAATGGTAGGTGGACCATTGGCAGGTCCCTACTCATTGGCTTTGTTGCAGATAATCTGGGATGCCTATAAACATATATAAGAGGCTGAGTTATTAATCTTGCTGCTAAAAAACATAAGGAAACCAGAGCTTTGATGAGAAAAATGGAAGAGGACATATCTAGAGCTCTGTGTGAGAGAATTATACAGCAAGACTGTCAGGAACAGGAGGTCAATATTGAAATAATAATAAAAAGACAGGCTCTAACAGAATACTTAGATAGTATCATAAGGGGAAAGTAGGAGGCCAGCAAATTAGCAAACTATGAGTATGGAGAGGAGTGTGGGAAGCTGATTGCTTGGAAAAGTTGTATTAATCAAACGAGAAATATAATTAAAGAGATCTCCAATGTTGAGTAGGGGGAGGTTTTGTCAGACAGCATTAAAATCGAACAAGCATTTGAGTCCTTCTTTCAAGAGCTGTACACTGAGCATCAGTTAGTCACTGAATCCCAGATCAAGGACTATGTCAATAGAATAGCTCTGCCCTCACTTGCTGATGTTCAAGCCCAATGATTGAATCAAAATATCTCCTTAGAAGAACTCAAGGCGGCAGTTGAAATCTAAAAAGAGGTAGATGGACGGTTTCCCCAATGAGTTTTATGTCTCCTTTGCTGAGGAAATCATCCCGTTCCTAACAATGTTGATTGACAGTATTTTTGAGATGAGTGCTGTGACATATATAACCTCATCTAAACGTAACCCAGATTGAGCAAGGACTTCATAGATTAATGATCCGAACTTCTCATCGCTTCATCTAGCCAACGCACTCACACCAACCTCCATGATAAATCAAGTTTTAAAATATAAGAGCCATCCTCCTCAACCTCAAAAAACACTTACCATGGTACACATTGTCATTCAAAGAGTTACACCTGTAACCTTGTCTTCTTGCCATCATCAACCATCCAATTAAAACCTCATATGCCTACACTTGACTAACCTGTTCAACACCCAACCTGCTACTTCTACCTAGACAAACTAAGACTTGAACTCATCTCTCTCCACATCATATGTGAGCACCTTTCTAAAAGACTTGAACACTTGTCAAAGAATATATTTGAACACCCATACTCTAGTTAAATCAATCAAATACAAGCAGAGCCCTTCAGGAGTGAGTAGCTTCAAAGACTTCACCAACAACAAATTATACCTTGTCAGACAGGGAAGAAAATTGACGTAAAGCATACTCTTAAGAACTCCATGCTGCTGGATGTACCCATGAGAAATATGTAGAAAACTCAACACATCAGCCAAAGCTGAAAATACTATACCAGCACAACCAATGAAGCATTCAACAGAAGCAGAATGACCATCAAGACAATAAAGCACTGCCTTCTTATGCCACACTCATATGGTCAGGATGAATTACCCATATCCTTCATCAAAGCCCTCTCTTTATATCTCTGAACCCACCTCACCATCTTCAGTACCTCCGTCACTCAAAGCAGCTTCCCAGAATCTCTCAGGACAAGCCAGACGCTGCACTCCACTGGAATTGCATACTGGACACAGATTACTTCACAAACTATCATTCCATTACTTACCTATCTTTCACCAGCCAGATCATCAAAAATGTATCCTAGGCACAATTCCAAAATCACATCAATGCCAGCTATTTCTTGTATGACTACCAGTCTGACTTGACATCACACTGCAGAGAGCCAATTATCTGATGAATGTTAGATAACATGCTCCTCACCACAAATAAAGAAGACCACATCATCCTGTTATCTCCTTTCAACACGAAAGACCATCGCTCCCTCATCTACACCATTATGTCCCAAGTGGTATTCACAGGCAACGTCTTTTGCTTGGTCTCCTCTAATCTATCCAACCCATACCACTGCATTCACATGGATGCCCCGAGATCCCTGAAGCTCTCAATCTCCTGCCTGACCATTTATTTACTGTTTTACTGCTATTTACCGAGAACGACCTTCACAACGTGGTTGTTACACCCTGGTAGGGTTACATCGTTGGCATTATAGCACAAGTCGCTACAACGACTTGTGCTGGATGGCGCTCTAAGCTAAGGAATAGTATGATTTATTATTCCAACATGTTCCCTACTGTAACGTAGTCCAGCGCCCTCCAGCCTAAGTCGTTGTAACGACTTGCTTTGAAAGGTCCGCGATGTAAAATACTGCGTTGTGAATGTATGCATAGTAATGTCATACATTCCTTTATACCATGTACTTTCGGCAAGGGTCATTCTATTCACTTAATATATGTTATATTTAAACACACACGCACACACACACTCACACGTATAAAATAGGTTTTTGTTATGGGGAAAGGAACAATGACTGCAAGCTAATATTGAAACGTCTAGTTTAAATAGTTATTTCTCTATCATTAAAGGCATATTTCTGCAGGTGAGGAATTCCATTACAGACTATATGGATATCTTGGTCATCGTATTGTAATATTTGGATATAATGCACTAGTAATGCGATTGATGGTGATATCCGTCACATATGAGTATCCTGTCCACAGAACTTCAAATCAGGTCATCAGTTACACAATGCATTTTACACTCATTGCGATTACACTAGGACTAATTCCACTGTAGATTGTGGGAGTTAGTTTCTGGTTTGATTCATTTGAACATCTTAGTATTCATCTATTTCAATTGAAACAAAATGCTGGAATATGTATAACTATGCTGTCTGCGATTTGCTTAAATAGTTCTCAATTAGGCCTCAATTACATTGTGTACAACATAGCTGCTGACTTCGTAATATTTATTGTACGCTTATATTTCTCATTTGATACTGCACACATTAAAACATGTACTGTTTGTGTCTTTTCAGTGTATAGTGTAACACATTTGTTCTGACATCTCCAATGACACCGGGCCAGAAAGAGGTTAATATGTTCATATTAGGGGACAGTGCCTAATATAGTGATATTATATGATGTTTTATAGTGCTGAACTGTGATTTCTAGTTACAATGTTACATTTGCTCATCCAATGTTGACATTGCATTTCTCATTGCTTTCTATGGAAAAGTTCATTATAAAATTTGGTGGTGAGCCAGACTCTTTTCTGAGCCTCTAGGGATACTGCCTGATTCTCAGTCCATTTGCTGCGCACTCTTGCACACTCTGGACTTAGTATATTTTAAGCTTCTTCTCATTGCTACATCCATTTTGCTAAATGTCTTTACGGTATATGATTTCTAAGCCTTAAGACTGATTCATTGAACTAACTGAACATTAATTTTGTTTTCAGCATTTCACTTTGATATTTCAATAAACCTTCATGGTTTTCCCTAAATTACTGCTTTCAAACTTCTTTTTTTAGTCAGTATTTTTCTTCCTTAATTATTGACTGTAAGGTTGAAATGCTGTTTTCGTTTTTTAAGTTTGAAAAGCTTTATTTGATAATTTTTTAATACATAAAGATACCAGCAAATACAGAGAATCATTTCAAATATAGAAGTATAACAAGATCTTGGCTAATATCAGGTAGGAAAGAGTAGAAACCAATTAATGGAGTTTTATAGATGGAGAGAGGGGGAGGGAAAAGAAGAGAAAAAGAGGCAGAAGGAGTAAATAAAGGGGAGGAGGGGGAGATTAACACTATGTTAAGTAAGGCATATTGGTAAAATATTATAAATACTTCAATGCATATTATCTAGTGTAAAAGCACATAAGTATAATACTGGCTAGAGAAAGAATTGAAGAATAGAAAGAACATCCTTCAAGGAGGTTTAACATTTTCAGAAGTGATACATGAGGGTTTCCTTAAGGCCATCCGGTCCAAGTAAGTGGTAAGAGGTAACCAGAAAAGTTTTCTATTAATATTCGGCTGGCAAGATGAAGCAAAGGCCACATCAAGTCTTGAAAATGACATAGAGTGTTCCACCAACATTGTATGGAGAGATTTGTGAGAGATTTCCAGTTAAAGGAGATGTGCTGGACGACAAGAGCAAACATGAGGTCAAAAACACCATGGAAGTGTGGGGAAAGGACTAAAGAGTCAGACAGGCTACCAGCAAAGAGGAGAGGTATAGAATAAGGAATGGAAATGGGAAATAGATGAAAGATATATGACCAAACCTTCTCCCAGAATTCATAGACTGAAGGACAGAGAAAGAAGAGATGAAAAATGTCAGCATAAGAAGAACCACAAGTCCAGCAGTTAGAGTCAGAAGAAGCAGAGAAGCGTGATATAGAAACCGGGGAAAGGTAAAGTCTGTGATAGAAGAAGAACAGAGATTGATTAGGAGAAGCAGGACAAGAAATTTTTAAGGATCTGGACCAAAGCTTATACCAGAGAGCAACAGACTAATGACATCCCAAATCCGATTCCCAAGAGAGTTCCAATTTGGTTTTAATGCGATCAGGATTAGGGGATAAGAAGAATTGATAGATAAGGAAAACTTTAGGAAGGGTAAGAAGAATTCTGAGGAGAGGATTTTGGGTAATAGGTGAAGATGAAAAAGGAAGTGAATAATAAATGGCAAGAATAATTGCCATAAGAGTGCTGAATTTTTACAAAAAGGATCGAGGGCAATGAAATAAGAGCTGACATTGGGGAAAGGAACAAGGTAAAATTCCATCAAAAAGCTGATTAACCCATAAGATGCCTTTTATTCTCCAAGCATTCCAAAAAATAGGTCTGTTATTGAGGAGAATAAGCTAGTTATACCAGATAGGGGTATTTAAAAAAGATTCACAGGAAATAGTAGTAGGGTGAACCAAGGGTTTCAGAAGAGAGCGAGTGTGCCTAAATAAGGGGAGAGAAGTATAAGAAGTTTTGGCAGAAAAACGAACAACTTTCCTGAAGGAGAAAGGTAACCATAATGTTTGTTCAATGGAGAGCCAAATGGGGGTAAAGGGGAAAGGGTCTGATGTAAGCCATCTTGAAGCCTGACGTAGTGAGAAGGATTTATGATAAAGACGGAAATCCGGGAAATTAACCCCACCATTACATTTTGGATTACGAAGAGACGATAAAGAAATTCTCGATGTTTTGTTTTTCCAGAGAAATTTTGAAAGGCACGAATCAATACGTTTAAAGTAAATATCAGGAACGTGGATAGGAAGCATGGAGAAAATATATATTAAAATGGGGGATATCATCATCCAGATGGAGTCCAAGTGCCCACACCAAGAAAGAAAGAGAGGATTCCAGGTGGAGAACGATTTCTCAATTCGGGATAAAACCACGGACATATTTAATTTAATTGAAGAGGGAATGGAATTAGAGAACCAAATGACTAAGTTTTTAATTTTTGAACTGTTCCAAGCAAACCCAGTAGAAGAGAAGAAATGGGGAAGACAGAATTGTGTAAGAGGAGAATTTTAGTTTTGTCTGAGTTAATTTTATATCCGGAAACCTGTGAGAAAGAGCTAAATTCAGACATTAAAGGGGGAATAGAAGTTTCAGAATCGGAAATGAAAAAACGGATATCATCTGCATACTCAGAGAGTTTCAATTGGCAGTCAGCATATAGAAAACCGGAGATGGAGTTGTAACAACGAATAGAAGTCAAAAAGGGTTCAAGGGCTAGTACAAAAAGAAGTGGGGACAAAGGACAACTTTGATCAACACCACGTTGAATGGGAAAATAATATTAAACTTGACCATTAACGAGAACCGAAGCTTTAGAGGCGGAATACAACAAGGAGACAAGGGATGTGAATTGAGGACCAAAACCATGCCAGCGTAAGGATCCAAAAAAAAAGACCAATCAACTCTGTCAAAAGCTTTCTCTGCATCAACAGAGATAGCAGCTAGAGGGATAGAAAGAGAGGAGACTGTATTTAAAACATTGAGAAAGAGATGAGAATTATCAGAGGTAAGTCTACCCTTGACAAAGCCACACTGCTCTTTACAGATAAGATGGGGCATAAGAGGATCTAAGCGTAAAGCAAGCAATTTAGCAAATATTTTATAATCTGCATTAACTAAAGAAATTGGACGATAATTTTTACAGAATTGGAGGTCTGAGCCATATTTAGGGATGAGACAAATGGTGGCTTCCTGAAAAGTACCATCTACCTTACCAGATGAATAAAATGATTGCAAAAGTATTAAGAGTTTAGGAAGTAGGAGTTCAGAAAAATGCATGTAAAATTTGACATAAAAACCGTCTGGTCCAAGTGATTTACCTTTAGTGAGAGTACTCAAAGCTTTGGAACCTTCATTAAGGGAAAGATCGTTTTCAAGATTAAGAAAATTAAGATGAGAGTTAGAGGGAGCAGGAAGTTTCTCGAGATAAGACTGAATGAGAGCAGGAGTAGGAGGAGTTTCTGGAGTGTAAAGGTTTTGATAAAAGAGTTGAAATTGGTCAAGAATTTCCTGATCCTTATGTAGGAGAGATTTATCAGAAGAATAAATAGAATCAATAAAAGTACACTCTTTGCGCGCTTTGAAGTAATTAGCCAGAAGTTTTCCTGATTTATTTCGACCACAATAATAGCGAGCACTACTGCGAAGGAGTATTGACGAAGCACTGTAAGTGGTAGCTTTATTGATGTCAAGTTTAGCTTTTATGAGTTCTGGTTAAATGAAATTATTTGATGAGGTGTAAATTTCATGTTCCAAAAATTTAATATGGGCTAATATAGTTTTCAGTTTCTGAAGAAAAAGTTTATTTTTCTTGGAGACAAAATCAATAACGAACCCTCTTGCTGCTGCTTTAAAGGAATCCCCTAGAAAATGGGGGGAAGAAATGGAATCGGAGTTGAGCAGAACAAATTAATTGGCGAAAGAGCAAAAAGAGGAGGAGAAAAGAGGGTCAGTAAGAAGGGAAATATTAAAGCGCTATCAGGAAGACTTGGGATGTGGAGGGAGAAGGTCAAGGTCTGTTACAATTGGGGCATGGTCCCTAGATGACTATAGGTTCAATAGAAGAAGATTATCGATTTTGAGATAAGGATTGCGAGAGAAAGATGTAATCTAGACAAGAAAGAGATGCATGAGGAGGAGAGAAAAGGGAATAGTCAAAAGTATCAGGATGAGAGATTCTCCAGGAGTCAATGAGATGTGTTTGACAAATGATATTAAGGAATTGTTTGTGGGTCTTATGGGGTATAAACCAACTGTTGACTTGCGATCAAGAAATGGGTCTACAATCTGGTTACAATCACCACCTAGAATAAACATGTCATCACGATATTGAATACCTTTTATGTGTGATTAAAGGCCAAAAAGTACAATCAGGTTGTGTGGGACCATAAACATTGAAAACAGTCAAAGGCACAGAATTAATTAATAACTTGACTAATATCCATCTACCTTCTGTGTCATTTTCTTGCAATATGACTTTACATTTTATCTTCTTGTGACATAAAATGGCTACACCATTTTTTTTATTTGTAGGTGGTGAGAATAAAACCGTACCCACCTAGCTTCTTTTTAGTTTAAGTGATTCAGCTTCTGTAAGATGGGTCTCTTGTAAAACAACTATGGCGCCTATTAGGATGGCGGACGGACCTGCGTCTGTCCGCCACTCCCGAGGTGGAGGGACCGTTCGCAGGGGCAGCGGCAGTCCCTCCGGTGGAATTAGGATGTGACCGGCACCCTGGCGGTCACATCCCATATATTTAACATTGCGGCGGGTGCTGCTTTAAACAGCACCCGCCGCAAACTTAAATATACATGCTGTGCATTTGCATGCACAAAGAGGCAGGCACCGCACGGTGCCTGCTGCATTGTGCATGCAAATGCAAGGGGGTACCATAGGTACCCCCCATGTGCACCCCCCTGCCCCCCTTCACCCTGAGGGACCGCAACGGTCCCCCAAAAAAAAGACTGCATGCCTTCCCGTGGCGGCATTGCTGCCACGGAAAGGCATGTCCTGAAGCACATCCTAATATGGCTGGCAGAGTCTGATAGACACCGCCACCATATTAGAGCTTTTCCGACATGGTCGGAAGCCGACCGCGGCGGAAAAGCGGCGGACGGTCTTCCCGTCCGCCGATGACCCCCCAGCCATCCTAATGTGGTGGGGGTCTTTTCATTCACCACAGCGGTGAATCCGCATCCGCCAGGCCGGCGGTGGCTTCCGCCGGCCCGGAGGATGCGGATTCACCGCAATCCTAATCGAGCCCTATGTCAGGATTATATGAAGCCAGGTGGGAAAGGATTCTCTGTCTTTTAATAGGATGAATAAAACCTTTTACATTCCAGGAGACAACTTTGAATGTAAAAGCATCAAAAATGTAAAGGAAGCCAAAGCTACAATAATAAAGAAAGAAGAGGGAATGCCAATAAGTACAAGAAAAAGTAGATGATAAGAAGGAAGGAACTTAGTAAAGATATTAAATAAGTATGAGAAAAGAAGGATCAAGACTACATATATGTAAAAAGAGGAAATAGATATAGTCAGAGTGAAGGAGAGAGTAGATAAAAGTAGAAGAGGAAAATATCCAGTAGGTAAAGGGGAAAAGAAATGGAAAAGAGGGAGAAGGAAAGAAAGGAAAGAGACAAGAAGAGACAGTACATATCCAAAAAGGATAACTGAGAATAACATACCTGAGGGGGATAAAACAGGAGAAATGGGGAAGTGGTAACACTCACCAAGACGAACCTCCCGAAGTCGGGAGTCCGGACCGCATCAGGACAGTAAGAATGTCGGACGGAAGCCATATGGAATGGGGAAAACAAACCAATCTATGTGAATGAACAAAAGAGACAGCCAACATCAGGGTAGTACATGAAATGTACACCCAGCTCAACATACAAAAAGAAAAGATAAGAAATAGATGTAAAAGAGCCTATATTGTCAAAGGAGAGTAGATCTAAAAAGAAGGGAACATCAAAGGAACTATGTTAAATCTATTTAAGTAACATCAAAAGGTAACATTATTTAAGAAGATACAAATAAGTGTGGAGACCTTAACATGAATCCTGTAAAGAAAAAAGAAAAGTTAAATGATCAGCCACTAGGAGAAATAGTAGTATCCATGCCGTTAGCCAACGTTTTTAAGCTCCACTGGGTCTTGAAAAGTCCATGTTTAGTTTTGGAATGTAACTTTGAAAATATATGGGTGAAATAAATCATATCTAGCCCCAAGAGTTTGAAGAGGAGCGCGAAGATTCAGGAACTCTTTCCTTCTAGACACAGTAGCATTGGAGACATCTTGGGACAAAAACACCTTCTGACCCAACCAGGATATGTGACCTTTAGACCTAGCTGCAGAAAGGACTGAGAGAAGGTCTGTAAACTTCAAAAAGAAAATGGTGACACCTTGCGGTTTAGCTGGAGTTGTTGAAGAACTTAGACGCGGACCAAGCCTGTGGGCCCTTTGAATGTTGAGAGAAGTGGTTGATGGCATATCGAAAAGTTTCGGAAGAAAGGAAGAGAAGAATGATACCGGGTCATCACCTTCCAAGGATTCTGTTAAAACCATATATACGTAGGTTATTCCTCCTATTCCTGTTTTCTAAGTCTTCAGCGTGTTGCTGAAGGGTGAGAACCGACTTTTCCAATAAGGAAATTTGTTGAGAATTGACCAGTATCTGTGAAACTCACTGCTTCACTGAAGTTACTCTGTTGTCCATGGTAGACCATTTCTCCTCGAGAAATTGCATTTTGCTGTCGGTTTCCTCCACAAAAGGGTGCAGTGCGCATATCTCCTCTAAAAGTAACTCCATAGAAATGGGAAGTGATGTTTTATCCAGAGACGGAGGATCATGTCTCAAACTTTTAGATGATGTAGTAGGCGGAAAAGATTTGCTTGAAATAGGCTGTGCCGAGGGCTAACGGTTAGAAGTGATTCCTGCCATTTGATCAGCGATATAGGAGGATTCTGAAGCTGAGGAAGGTGAAGGAGTCACCAAAGAAGTATGTTTCGATGGAACAAAAAGAAACTTCGGTTTGCGCAACTTTCCATTAAAAATCTGACCTCCAAAACGAAGAGTAAGCGATGCACAGTGGTGATGTGGGCAGGTAAAACGGAAATTCTCTGTTCAGTGGCTGTGGCAGTGGCTCATATAGATCTATGTTTGACCATGCGAAGAGGATTCTGAAAAAGGTAATCTTTTGAAAACCAGACAATCCTTGAAAAAAACAATAAGCTCAGTTTTATGAACATATGGGGGATTCATTATAGGATATAAATATGAGGATTATAATCAGGTGTCGCAATGGAAATGTCCCAAGTAGCCTCACTTATAGGGGATTGAGCAAACAGCAACTAAGTCCGTAAGTCTCATAAAAGGATAGAAGAAGTTGAAGTATAGCCATCATTTTGCACGTAAAAAGTTCTGGTTGACAAGGTTCGCACCTAAAATGGCTGCGTCTTGACGAATGCAGCAGAAAATCAGAGGCTATTTTCTTTATTTATATGGAAAGGAGCAGTCAGCGGCATAAGTTAGTGAGACTTATGAAGATGTCGATGTGCTGGTGTAGACAGTAATCTTGTCAGTGCATGAAGTTGCTGAATAACAAAACAAAGCACTCACCTAAAATGGCGGACACTCTGAGAGGACACGTACAGCAGGAGTGAGAGTACAAACAAACATGCTGCAGTTAAATCAAAAATTATTCTCGTTACTAGGGAATTAAGCGGTAGAATTAGTAGAAGTCAGGAAGTCTCATGATGATATTGAGGGTCCAGTCAATAGGTAGCATTCCTGTCAGCGCGCTGATATCCTGAGTAGCGATATGCACGAGATGTGACCTGAAATGGCAGGCATCTTGAGAGAGCAGATACGGGGGTGAGAAAGTAATTAAGCGCCAGGCTTTAAAATCCAAAAATCACCTCACCAAAGACCCCAGACCTTCCGAAACAAGAAGCGGGCATTCTTCATGACAGAGCTAGGCGGGAAACATATCAGAAAATCCCAAATGCGTCCCGATGCGGCAGAGCGGATCCCTTAGGCGGCCATCTTGTTCAGCGCCTTGGCCACACCCCTGAAATGCTGTTTTCAATCGTATCTCAAGGGATGTATAGACTCATTACACATAGCCTCATTCTGTTTAGGAGGACAAACTGTCCCTGATGCCTCATTGGGTGCTAATAACATGCAGCTTATTTAAGAGATAGCTTTGCTTTGTACTTAATAACAATGTTTGACAATTTCTTTAGTTTTTGTTTGACCTCTATTAGTGCTATGATGGAATGCAGATAATCAAGCGAGCTGAAGCGGAAATACCTGAGCGTAAACATGTTTGCATGCTCCATGAGTAGAACTGTAGGCCTGATTTAGAACTTGGGAAATGGTCGATGTTTGATCTACCCTATTAAGATTACATACACATGTACAATCTAAAAGGGGGGATGGGGCATCCTCGAGCTCTAAATTAAGCCCTATGCCTCCAGTGGTTCAATACACAGCTGATCCTATATTAGGGCAACCTAGAATTTAAGAACCAGGCTCAAGTAAATGAAGTATGGAGGTCATAAAATATTAATATATTAAAGATGTATACATTATAAAAAAATGTGATGCAATAGAAGGCCACAATTTTAGAAAGGAAGCACGATCAATTATTTCATTGCATTTTGCATTAATCACACCCACATCAATTTCAGGCTGTATGGCCTTATTCCTGAATCGCCTTTTCCGTTGGATTAATGTGAACTTCCTTTGAATGGACAAAGCCAAAAGAAAATGTATAGAAAATAGAATAATTGAGTCTGATTTCTTCCCCTTCATTTAGGCCTGTTTTAGATCTTGGCAGATGGGATGCTGTCCGCTGTATATCATGTGCCATAAGATATAATGTACTTGTAATACGGTTGATGGGATATTCGTCAGTTTTGTGATGGAGAATCCCGTCCACCAAGATTTAAATCAGACCCTTACTCTCCTTTCCTAGGCCTTACAATGACCTGACCAAATGTGAGGCATCTAGAGATCATCATTAATTATAAGCTCTCTCACTATTTGGCTTACTTGTCTTTGTTTATCAACAGAATTTCACCAAAAGTAAGCAACTTGGTGATTATCTTTGATGTAGGACTCTCTTGTACCCCTCATGTTACACAGTAGAAAAGAGATAGAGGGGCATGCATATTGCCAGCCCTTGGTAAATTAGATGTCTTCTCAAATACAATACTGCTTGCAGCTAAACAGGCAATAGTCACAGCATGCCATGACTATGGCAATGTCAGTAAGGGTGGGCGCAACTCCACTTAATTTGCTGTAGAATTACACAAAGCATAACCTTGAATTTAGTGATATTTTCTTAGTGAAAAATTAACCCTTGTGTTCACAGTAGACCCAAAGATGCATTTAGCACTAATAGCTCAAAAGACAACAGAACACAAACAACAGCAGTCACTTGCACTCTATTCCGAACTCTTGTCCCCCCCAAAATATTCTAAATATAGTTTCCTGTTATTTTGCATCACAAGAATAATGTAAAATTACTAAAATTACTCTGATTACTTTAATGTGATAACATTTTTGCCCAGGCCTAAAAGTCATGTTCGCAGGGCTTTTTAACAAACTCAATGACATCCTCCAGCGATAACATCCGTAACAGTAACAATTTAATTAACAGACTACATTTTTTCTTAATTTCCCTCATACAGAGTATGCAAATTGAGAAAGTAGATAAATGTATACTATCCTTTGGGTATTCAATGCATAGGATCTCAGTCATGTCCTGTTTGGTATAGGAGATGATATAATTTCAATATACAAAACTTATTTAGCAGGTTTAGGATGCCCTATTATTTTAAGTTGATTTGATCAGGTCTGGATTGCCATTCTATGTAATTGTGTGAATTTGTTTGGCAATATTACACATGCAAGTTTTGATTAATTCAAGTAGTATTATACATATGGGAGATTTATTTATAGCTACTAGAAGAAATGGACAGTGTGCGAATTTGGCACATTCAGGCACAGATAATACCATCAAAATGTAGATATCTATACAAATACAAACTTTCATCAAAGCGATTGTCAATGTTTATGCAATTTTACAAAACCATGCACAAAATATATATATGTGTTTTTAACGGATTTCTTTACACTGAATCAAGCAGGATATGTCTGTGCCTATCTTTCTGTGGTTGTGTCTTAGGTATAGATGGGCAGAACTAGAGGAGTTTCACTCCTTGGAATTCCACACAGTTACATAAAAACTCAGCAAAATGCCACAAGAAGACTGAAATCGGTATGTTGCGCTGCTTGTGCTAATTGTTAGCATAAGAAGCTTGTTCTATTCTGCAAAAATCAGCCCAAATGGCATCACACGATCTTCTTCTTTACATTTTCTACTCGAGCTGCAGCTTTCTCACTGCGAACGGTCGTGACCTGCTGCGACTGCCCACATTGAGAAAATGTTGCTGGGTGCAGTAGATGTCAATTCTCACTCGCCAATTTAATGTTGGTGAACAGCACACAAGAAAAACATCTGCCATGCGGTGGTTGGCAGAGTTTTTTTTTTTTTCTTTTTTTTTTTTATCCTCATTTGCCGTCTTGCCGCCCATTCTTCTCTCTAATCCACCACTGGGCTGTTGTTATCTCTTATGCTGGATTTAGAGTGATGGGGCATAGACAACACATATTTTGGGCCTGGCCTTCCTCTAACTTATCCTTCTTCCCCTCCTGACCCAAGATGTGTGTCCTCCACCAACTTTCTTTATCGTCCTGGGATAGCTCAAATACCAACGAGACAGGCACGGGCTTAATCATTGGACTTAACATAAACTTAACTTTAACCAAAATTTAGCAGGAAGGGTATCCAAAATCCTCTATTTCTTTTAGATCGGTCTAATAAATCAAGCTTAGCCATATACCTCATAGCTAAAACCCAGTCTAATAAAGTGGGGCTAAGTGGTGAGACCCACAGTTTACAAATCTCTCGACGTGCCAACAACATAGCATAAAAAATAAGTCTAACATTATCATTCAAAATTCTATTTTGTAAATCCAATCTCCCAGTAATAATTAATTCAGGGCTTACCTCAATGGGTTGATTCAAAGATTTGGAGAGAGAATTACTCACGTCAAACCAGAATTTCTTGATAGTTGGGCAAGACACAAACATGTGTAAATCATCAACATTTGGAGCTTTACATTTTGGACATCCAACAATCCCTCCATCTTTAAATTTAGAAAGCCTATATGGAGACCAATATGCCCTGTGGATAGTAAACAAAAGATTTCGCCTTAGGTTTGCCGGTTTAATAATTCTATATAGCATGCACATAGTTACTTGCCATTGGTCTTCTGTCGCGATCCTTGGCAAGCTCTCCTTCCACAAGGTCTCTGGTAAATCAAATGTTCCATCCTCCATATCTAGTATTTGCCAATACCAGAATGCTACTTCCTTCTCGAATGCCCCCTTCTCCAACTTTGACTCCAAGTCATTTTCCAGCCCAATCTCTACTTCCAGGTGACTTGCCCAACTTTGAATCTGTATGTATTTATATTTTGAAAAAACTGAGCCCCATTTTTGCTGGCAAATACCCCAAGGAATTAAATTGCCATCTTGATACAAGTCCTTCCACCTTTGCAAATCAGGTTCCTTTTTCAAATTTAAAGCCGGCGCATCTCTTGTCCAAGAGGGGGCTCCAGGAGAATCCCATATTGGGGCACTATGGCTGAAATACGAAAGTTTAGATAATTTCCTGATCCTGTACCATATCTCAGCCACGTCTCTCAACGTCTTGAGTTTCACCTTTTTGAAAAACTTAGGGTCTCCAAACTTATACAAAAAACCAAACTCATGATACCCTGACCGCCTCAGCATTATCGCAAAAAGGCCTCCGATCTGAGAGCTAGCAGGGGTGCCGAACAACATCCTGCAATTTTTTAAACAAAACGCCCATGCATATATTCGTATGTCTGAAGCCGCCAATCCTCCTTTTTCAGCTTTCCTCCTTATTTTCTTCCATGAGATTCGAGAGGTTTTTGACGCCCAGATTAACGATATTATCATGCTTTGTAGCTTCGCCAGCCATTCCTTTTTAAAGCCCAGCGGAATAGTCTCGAACAAAAAGGTAATCTTAGGTACAATCACCATCTTTACAAGATTGGATCTTCCATATATTGACAGGGGTAAATTCATCCAGCCTTTTAATGTGTCACCAACCTCTTTCTTCACCCTATCAAAGTTAATTTTTGCCAGATCTTCAATCTTCTGAGTAATCCTGACTCCCAAATACCTCATTTCTTTTGTTATTTTGACACCTTCAGTGTTGAGATTCCAAGTCATTATTTCAGTTTTATCTTGATTTAACTTATATCCAGATATCCTACCAAACTCCTTTGTCGTGTTCACTAAATTTTCCAAAGTTCCAACTAAATTAGTAGAATAAACAATAATATCGTCCGCATATAGCCCAAGTTTCTTGGACCAATCCATCACAACAAAGGGGGGTATCTCTACTGAAGCTCTAATTTTGCATGCAAGAGGCTCTATATATATATTAAAGAGCAGCGGTGATAAGGGGCATCCGTGTCGGGTGCCCCGCATTACTCTGATAGGAAGCGTGAGGGTTCCATTTACCAGTACTCTTGATGTAGGTGCACAGTACAAAGAAAAAATAGATTGTGTAAACTTATCTCCTAAATTAAGATGGTGCAAAAGAGTTTTTAAATATACAAAATTAACTCGATCAAAAGCCTTGGCAGCGTCTAACGCAATAACTGCCAAGGGGTAATCATATTTAGTGGCTAAGTCTATCATACCTATCAATGAAAAAGTAAGATCTTTTAAGTATCTCTTCTTGATAAAGCCTCTTTGATCTTCATGAATCAGCTTATGAATGATTTTACCAAGCCTATCCGCTAGGATTTTAGAAAAGAATTTATAGTCACAATTTAAAAGTGAAATCGGCCTGTATGCATCCATGCTTTTTGGAGATTTCCCTGGTTTAAGTATTAACACGATAGTAGCTTCATTCCAAGAGCTTGGGATTGCCACTTCTCCTCTAAAAATTTTATTATACAACTGACACAGAGTGGGGACCACCGTATTTCCTAAAGCTTTGTATACTTCTACAGGTAGACCGTCTGGTCCAGGTGCTTTCCCTCTTTTGCCTTCGTTAATAACTTTCATCAGCTCTTCCTGAGTTATTTCCTTATTTAATTCCAACATATCCTCATCTGCAAGCGGTTGTATTAGAGGCAGCCAGGACTCAATCTCAGCCTTATCTGGAGAGAGGTCCTCTGTATACACATCTGCAAAGTATTGCTGAAACGCTTCTACAATCTGTTTATTTTCTGTAATAACTTGGTCTGTCCCTAGTTTCTTAATCTCCTTAATTTGATTCCGTGTAACATCTTTCTTGGCTTTCCATGCTAGTAGCTTACCACATCCCTCTCCATATGAAAAGTGTGCCAACTGACTGGCTTCCCATCTCTCTTTAACTCTTTGGGTAAGTGTTGCAGTGAGTTGAACCTTTAAATCTAAGAGTTTTTTCTCGCATGGGCCGTCTGAGATGGTAGATCCCTGAGAGATTCGGATGAGTTCAAACTCTCGGATCTCTTTTTATAGATTAGAAACTTGACTGTAGTATAATCTGCGTTTTTTTGCACCTAGAGCTCCCATTCTACCTCTCATAAATGCTTTGCATGTTTCCCACACTATGTCTTCTCTAGCTGATCCCAGGTTTATATCCAAAAAAATGTGTACCTCTTCTTTAAGACTTTCTAAGGCTTCTACATCGGCTAAAATTGTGCGATCTAATCTCCAAACCGGAGTCGTCTCTTCTAGTTCCAAACTTAAGTTTAAACAGACGGCAGAATGATCTGATAAATGTGCCCCTATATGGTCTACCTTGATAACTCGCTCTTTCAGCCTACTATCTATAAGAAAAAAATCTATCCTTGAATTATGTTTGTATTTTTTATTATAAAACGTATATCCTAACTGCTTCGAAGCTTTAAGGCGCCAAATATCACACAACCCTAGCTGAGCCATCATTGACTTCACCTTAGCAGTCATTTTACTATTCACTATTGCCCTAGGATTGCCAGTTCTATCCAGCTTACCATCTAATACTGTGTTGAAATCTCCTGCCATAACAATTTTACCTGAGAAATCCAAGAGTTCCACTTCAATTTTCTCTAAAATTGTAGGATCATCGGTATTTGGACCATAATAACCAACTACTACTATCGTTTCACCCGGCAATCGTAACTTACAAATCACCCATCTCCCTCTGCTATCTACTAGACTATTTTCAACTACTATATCAGATCCTCTTCTGATCAGAATAGCCACTCCCTTTGTAACCAAATCTTGAGATGTGTAGATAGCATTACCAATCCATTTTTGAGTAGTGAATATGTCCTTACATTCCTTTTGTGTTAAGTGTGTTTCTTGCAAAGTAATAACCTGTGCTGGCGAGTCCTCTAAATATTTCAAAATTAGTAGTCTTCTTGATTTAACTCGGAGCCCGTTAACATTCCAAGTGAGGAACCTTAACTCCCTTTTATTATCCCTGCTCATCATATTTATCATATAGTACCCAGATTTCCCTTCTGATTAGGACACGGCAAGATAGCTCATGAGGAATATTTTTTTTTTTTTCTCCCTGAACCCACTCCCTCCCCTCCCCTCGCTCTCAATTCCCTCCCCGGAAAACCCAACCATTACTCCCATGGCCCAGGCCAGTGGACGTCTCAGTGGTGATGTCACTTATTAATTTTACATATATCTTGGTCAGTTTTCTATTTCTATGCTACTTTCTATGCTACTCGAGTAACATCCAAAAAGGCATCTACTTCCTCAACTGTGCGAAATGTATACATTTTGTTATGCCACATGACTTTTAGGAAGGCGGGAAATTTTAACTGGGCCGTAGCTCCTAGTTCCCTTAAGGGCGACAACCGTTTTCCCATCTCCCATTGCCTATTCGCTGTAGCCGGAGACAAGTCCAACCTAATGTCGACTGATACACCATCTATCAATATCGACTTTTTCTTTAGAGCAAGTTGCAAAATTTTCTCCTTCAGTGAGTATGTTGCAAAGTTAATTAGAATTTTTCTTGGCTTTACTCTATCTGAATTTAGCCTAAAGGGGTCGCGATGCACTCGTTGAATGTCTCGGGCCAACATCTCCTCAGTTTCATCTAGTGTCAGCTCTTTTTTTAGCATTTGCACAACAAAAGTCTTTATATCCGCTCCCTCTTTCCCTTCTGGAAGTTTAAGGATTTTGAGGTTGTTGCGCCTTTGCATGTTTTCCAATCTTTCTACCCTTTCGTCTAATTCCCTATCCTGAGAGTATAATGTCTCGATCTCTTTGCGGTTATCCAAAACTCTTCCCTGCACCATTTTCATCTCAGATTCCATCTGTCCCGCACGTATAGTTAACTTATCGATCTTGTCCTCTAACAATGTGCATGTAGCACTTATACGCTCTTGATTCTTTTTGGAGGCTTCAAAACCTAAATGAATATCTTTCTCGAGTTTCCTTAAGAGTTCCATAACAGACAAATCTATTGAAGCATGAATCTCATGCTGTGCAGGACTAGTTTCTTCTGAGGAAATCTTTTTCCCATTAACTGAAGTTTCCTCTCTCCTTGTAAATATATCCACATCTGCATTCTCTCGCAGTTCATTAGAGGCCCCAACTGGACTTCCCGCTAATGATTCTAATGATTCTGATGTGTTAGATTGGAATATCTGATTAGTAGGTGGCTCTGCTAGATCTGTATCGAGGCTAACCACATTTTCAACCTCCATTTCCGTATTCACCTGGAAGGGGTTAGGGGTTAAGAGGTTTGACCAGTACTGATCGGCAGTCTCTACTACCTCCTCAGCCCTAAGATGGGGCTGGAGCTGGGAAGTGAAACCAGGTTTCAAAACCAAAACTTTAGGGACAGGTTTAAAGTATGAACTGAGTGAAGGATTTATCGAGGTTTTAAATCCAGCCTTTTCTTTTTTTTGTCTCTTTTTTCTCTCTTTCTTTGAGGGTGAAAAAGTCAATTTAGGAAAGGTTTCTCTTTTTACCCCCTCGTTTCTGTCACCCTTATTACACTCTACTGAAATAGAGGATGGATCCCCTTGTAAAATGTCAGGATTATTCCCTTCCAGCAGACAAGCCTGTCCCCCTGGTCTATTACTCCTCAGCTGATATCTGGTTATTTTTCTGCCCTCTTTCACTTCTTTTGCCCCCTTGCTTACTTGCTCCTCGCCGAAATCTATGCCTTCAGTCCGGGTGGTACTGCAATACCGCGGAGGGCTGGATGCAAGGGACTCCACTCCTCGACCCCTGCCACCACTAGCCGGTGTCCCGATCTTTGCCAAAACTCTTCTTCCTCTACTCACTCCCAGCGCTGCTCTCCCCCAGCTCCCGGCCGGCAAATGGCGTGACTCCGCCCCCTCACTCTCGGCGGATTGCAGAGCTGAACTCTCCGCCATCCGCTGTAGGTTGCCTGAATCCAGCCGGCAGACGGCTTCCAAGATTAGCCGGTATCCCGCCGTGATGCCCGCTGTGTCTCCGCTGCGTCCCCGGTCTCCGCTCCCCCTTCGGGTAAGTGTATTTTGAAAAGGTCAGCTAAACAACTGATTGCTGCACGCGAGCCGAGATGCCGCGGCGTCTCCGGTCTCCGCTCCCCTTCGGATAAGTATCTTTTGAAAAAGTCAGCTAAACAACACCGCAGCATCTCCGCTCTCCGCTCTCCTCAATGTGCTAATCAGCAACCGACCATCACTCGCGAGCCGACATCACCACCGCTCCACAGACGTCCGCGACCCGCTACCTAGCCGGCCGCCATGTGGTTGGCAGAGTTTTGCCCGAAATCTACGTTAAACCTGTGAAGCTGAGTGGGCAAAACTCTGCCGGCAGAGTGGAATTTATTGCCTAGCCCTAGAATTAGGCTCAGTTAGGTTAAAGTTCTACCTAAAATGGCCATCCATATAAATGTTCTGTGTGGAGCTCAGGGGAATGGAATTACAATATGTGCAACTCTTTTTTCAGCCTGAACCACTCATCACATGAAATCCATCTGTCTTAAAGCTTTAGACAAGTAGTTTCCACTTTACTGTCCAGTGCCATTAGTATTCCAGGTTCTCCCTTAACTATAGCTTTAGCCGAGTTCCTCTGGAGGATGGTCCATACCCATTGTGATCTGAGTTTCCCAGAGCTTTAATGGCTTGTGGGTCCCACCTCTGGCTGATCATCAATTGAAGTCCTCATTGTTTTGGCATAACTTGCAGCAGAGAATCGCAAGGCTATAATGTGACCATGCATAAGCACTGTGCCACACTGTTCTGCTTGCAATCCCATCCAGGTAACACTGTAGTGGGAACAAGAGCTCATTAGTGTCAGGTTCTAGTGTCATGGTGGAAATAAAGATTTACTTAGTCTCAGAAAGCACTTGTTCTGACAGGCCGTGGTACCAGAATATCATAATCAGGATAGTACCTCACATAAATGTTCTTCCTAAATATTGATTACCAAAACATTGACTCGTTGGTGTTAATAATAGAAAATCTACATCTATTGAGACAATGCTTTTACAAACAATATTTTAAGCACAATATTTATGTCAGACAATAAAATATTGTTAGCTATGTTATCCTGAAATAAAACCACTACCAGAGCGATTCTATTCAAGGGTTACTGTATTTCCTTGTCATGAAAAGATAGAAGTTTCCTTTTGTCTTTGGCCACATTCCTGACCTTTCCCTTGTTTTTGCTCTCAGTTTATATGATAAATGGTCTATGCAAAAGTCGTTTTTGCTATACATTATCAATGTTCCAGCACCTCACCCAAAGGCCGGCAAATTGTGTCAGTCCTGCAGCTGAGACCTCAGCTGGGTAGACATCACTGATAACATCCAGGAGGAATAAATTCTATTATACAAGCACAAGGAGATGATGGCTAAAGCGCTGAAACGTTTAGACACTCCATCATCCTTCTTTAGCTCACTTCACCACCCCAGTTCAGACTTAGCCATATGCAAATCAGTATTGACCCTATGCCTCATGGGAAAAGTCCAGCCGGAACTACTAAGCCAGGTCTTCACTGGATTCAAGCTAGCCTTGCTGATGAAGGGTGTTACCCCAAAACCAGTCCCAGGATGCTTGTTTCTGTTCCAGGGAAAACCTGGCTTGGCAGTTCGGGCTGGACTGTTCCCATGAGGCACAGGATCAAGATCAATTGGATGTGGCTTGGTCTGAACTGGAGTGGCGAAATAAGCTAAAGAACGATGATGAATTCAACCCAAATCTGTGACTGGGGTGAGTGTCTGAAAAGTTTCAGCACTCCGTCCATAATCTCATTATGTTTGCTCTGTTCGCCCTAAGTTGGCAGGGTATGCCCAAACGTGGGTCCTTTGCTCACTTTGCCACTGGATTCAAACTAGCCTGACTGATGAGGGGTGTTACCCCGAAACCGGTCCCAGGATCCGTGTTTTTGGTCCAAGGAAGATCTGGCTTGGCAGTTTGGGCTGGACTGTTCCTATGAGGTACAGGGTCTAGGCCGATTTGCATATGGCTCGGTCTGAATTGTGGTGGCGAAGTGAGCTAAAGAATGATGATGGATTCAACCCAGATCTGTGACTGGGGGTGAGTGTTTGAAAAGGTTCAGCGCTTTGTCCATCACCTCCTTGTGTTTGCATAAATTCTAGTATCACATGTCCTCCAGGACATATATAACATTTTCCTAGAACGGAATTGCTCTACAGACATCTTGAAAACTCTTTGGAATTTACTATGAAAGGACTATTTAATGTATGGAACATATATTCCAGTGTGAAGGGAGACGTTTGAGGCATAATAGGCATGCTTCAGCATGCTGTCATATCTTTTACTAGTATCTAACTAAATACTCTATTCTTTTTTGCAAATTCAAAGGGACCTCTCATAGTTTTTCTGTTTTTTATTTTATTTTGGATGTAAACGTTCCTCAGGATTAAATATTAAATATACATTAATTGAAAAAATAGATATTTCATTATATTTTACTGAACTGGAAAATACAAATGTATTGATATATATTCACTAAATATTATACATGAGTATCGAGAAACAAAAATGTATAGAGCTTAACATATGCCTAGTGATTTTTTTTATGTCTTACCGTTTCTATGCACATTTACCTTATCATGTTTGACATGTATAGTTATATAGTTATAATACTAGTAAGCTTGCTGGCTGGTTTTCAACATTATAGTGTGCCTTTCTCTAGATATGGGGTGTTTATAACATATTGTCTTTCCTTGTAGCACTGCTAAGTGCAGGGAGTTGCCTGCCCCCCCCCCCCAATTTTAATTAGCACTTGATTTTACTTTCATCACTTTTTAGTTGTCTTTCTTATTTTAGCTTGTTTTCCATTACTAGTAGTGCTGTGCAGGAGAGGAGGCTCTCTTGCCATGCACGCGATTCCTAGTAACCGGGTTCAGTTTGTTTTGCCTGCCCCATTCTCTGTGGGTTGGCTGGAGAACTCCCACACCTCTCCCAAAGTGACCTACTTGACTATGTCTGACACGCAAATATTCGCAGTGGGCCCACCCATGGCGTGCCACAGGCGTGCCACAGACAAGCCCATCTGTGCCTGTCCAGGGTCATTCGGGACAGAACTCCTACCCGTCCTAACCTCCATCAAGTGCATTACTCTGACTGCGAACTCAAGAATCTAGCCACTCCACCTCGGAGTGAATACACAAAGTCTATGTAGGTAGTTGACCCCTATCTGAAATGTATGCCCTGTCTCTTCATTTAGGAGTCCAACATTAAGGGTTGAGAGAGGCACATTGTGACTCTCCATAGACACTTTAAGGGTCTCTCCATCAACTGTCGGACACTACCTAAGAACAAGCAAGACATTTTTGATATGCTAAGCAACATGCTCCCTGCTGCCCTATTCCTCATGGAAAAATGGCTCTCAGATACCTCAGCGCCGGATATACTAGATGCACTGCCAACCAACTATGGAACAGTAAGGGTGTTGTGGTGAGCCTCAGCTAGGCCTACCAGTGCTAGGGGTTCGCACTTCTCTGCACAAAGTCCTTAGACCAATAGGAAGAAGTTGGCACGGAAAATGCAATACAAAACAGAGCTCTTTATTAACCTCAAGAGGTGGAACTACATTCACACAACACCCTTCTGTAGTGTATGAAGTAGCACACCGAACAGTATAAGAACAGAAAGAAGGTTTTAAGTACATATAAGGTCATACAAAAAATGCACAATCAACAAGTGGGAAGAGTTAACAATTGCTAATTCCAGTAAACACATCCTGACAGTTACAGACTAATTGCAGCTGCATAGACAGCTGCAAGCTCAACTGAGCATGTGCAAAGCAGAAAAGGCTAAATATAACTTGTCACTAGGCAGAGTACAAGAGCAGACAACAGAAAGGTAGGACAGAGCACATGGTGAGCACGTGGTAGCACATGGCATACAAAATGGCTGCCAAATCAAAGATGGCTTCAGCTAGATGCTAACCCCGATCGCTGCCAAATTACAACAGACGACCCTTTTAACATTAGCCGAAGACATTCGTTCATTTGGGGTAATCTAAATATGTATCCTGTATATTAATTTGCATAATTTTAGTAATTCTTTTCAGCATTTTTTGGGCTTCTATTTCTGCAACATTTCTCTTAGCAGGTGTACAAGCAGTAATGCACATAGAGCAAAGCATGGGACCACATTGTATACATACATAGCATGTTGTAAATAGTATCACCAGCAGTATGCATAGGATAGTCAGTAGCTTCTAGCCCCAAGTGACAAATAGTGTCCAGAACCAGCTCGAGAAAGTCCAGGTACCAGTCTCTGGGTGAATCTCTGCAGCAATTTTATGCAGTTTTGATATTGCATCATATACTGAAGGTGAGTGATCCGGAATGTAAATACAACAGCTGCTGCTGATGATGCGACATGCACCACGTCAATCAGCTAGTACCACGTCAAGAACCATACGATTTCGGAGTGCTACAATCCTTGAAACTTGCAGTTCTTCTGTAATGTTCCCAAGTGCCATAGCTGTGTGGTTGGTAACAGCTTCCACAACACGATTCAATCAACTTATCTTTCTACTGTTCAATGCAGCACCTACAAAGAAAAACAAGCCCAATTTAAAGTCAACATATTGTTGCAAAGTGGTGTCAGTCTGATCAACCTCATCTGTACTTATTGTTCTTTTGTATCTGTTCTTAGAGATATCATTATATAGTTTGAAATCGCGGTGATAATATGGAGGGGCCAGGAACACAGGGGGTAACAGAAATGATACATAACATACTCCGGACCATCCAATTGGGAGTTGATAATATCCCTTTTTACCACATACAAAATATGTATTATGCGACAATGTAAAACTACTATTATTGGCACCTTCGATAGTTAATGTCACAGTACACTCACTCCTTCCCACTGGAATTTTCCCAACATTTTCTATACATAAATCTGCTTTAGCCCTGGTCAGAGAACTTACAATTGGTCCAGTGTTCTCTATAGTTCTTGTGTTCATGAAAATATATGGTACAGAAATATTGTCCGGTTGATACTCTTCCCATTCCCATTTAGTTCCTTTAGCCTGAGGGTAACCATCTTCATTAGGGTAACAAACTTTATTAAGATGATAGTTAATCCTTCCAACTGCTGCTTTCTTTGAAGCAATCAGAAGCGCAAACCAAGCTTGATGAGAGCCATTTTGTGAGAAAGGAAGAGGAATAAAAGGTGTTCCCCCTTTCTTCTGGTGAGCAGGTATCATCCCACACACCCAACAGTCGGTGGTATTTGTGGCATTATGCGTGTGATGCAACATCTGAATAAATGTGTTATTTAGATAGGATTATCGATGCTTCTCCTCATGGTAGGGAAGTGTAAAGTAATGATGCTCAACTAGTACAGGAGTAGTGGCAATAAGTAATTGTTGAGCAGGAGCCACTTTCTCTATGAACCAAGTTATTACTGCTATAGCCACCATAGCAACAACAAACCCTTCAGCACAAATGATCTTTTTGTTATTCATTATAGCAACAGCAACAGTTGATTTCTCTGCAGACATGAGTTGTCCGTTGTTGAAGG
Source organism: Lissotriton vulgaris (assembly GCF_964263255.1). Lineage (NCBI taxonomy): Eukaryota > Metazoa > Chordata > Amphibia > Caudata > Salamandridae > Lissotriton > Lissotriton vulgaris. The sequence goes on along the minus strand of NC_141691.1, from coordinate 1,019,565,142 downwards.
CAATTGTACGAGCATTAAAGACCTGGGCTGCCGTTGATTTCTTCACCAAGGGTCAAGACGGGTGTCACTAAGCAGGACTGATCCCCCCCTTGCCAGATCGGCGCTCCGTTTCACCAACCCAGGACGGCAGCTCAACCAGTCTTTGTCAGCAAAGAAGATTCTTTCCTTGGTCTCAGGTGGTATTGTGATACTCCAGGGATCGTGTGGTCCGGGAAGACTCCCTCAGATTCGTCAGGTGAGATAGCATGGCCCTTCTCCATTTCCAAGATTTCTCGATGATCGGTCAACACAGCAGGTTCTACCAAGGCAGGCGACATTCGCTTACAATGAGTGCTATGGACCCAATTCTTTCTGTTTGTCACTCGAACCGCTGACCTCGTCGCTAGGAGCACCTGCTCCTGTCCTCGCCACCTCGGTTCCAAGCTGTTCGATCTCTCGTGGGCTTCACCTGTAGATCTGCCAGGAAGAGCTTCTCGAACCTGTTGATAAATAGAGATCAAACTATCTGTCAACTGTGCCAAATAATCATTCATCAAAACACATGGTACATCATGTACGGGGAGTGACTTTTGAACTCCCCAAATATTCATCGGTCTTCCAAATACCACTTCATATGGAGAAAGCCCAGATCATGAATGTAGCACTGATCTTATGGACAATAATGCCAAGGGTAGTGCATCTGGCCATTTCATGGACGTGGAAGCAAGTATTTTTGCTAGCTTCAATTTCAACGTAGCATCATACCTCTCCACCAATCCTGCTGATTGTGGGTGGAAAACTGCATGGAATTTCAGTTTGATCCCTAATCCTTTCAGGACATGCTCAGCAACTTGCCCAATAAAATGAGGTCCGTTATCACTCCATAAAAATTTGCAAACACCATATCTAGGGAAAAACTCTTCTTTGAAAAGCACCTTTGCTGTAGTAAGAGCTATATTATCCTTTGTAGGGTACGCCTCTATGCATTTACTGAAGGCACATACCACCACTAGAACATACTTCATGTTATTGTAACGTTCAAGTTGGATGTAATCCATTTGCAAAACTTGAAAAGGTGAAGTTGGTGTAGCAAACCCTCCTGTAGGAGATTGTGTCCCTTTTACAGGATTATACTGCCAACACATCAAACAGGATTACTATCCTTTTAGCTGTACCGGCAATCTCTGGATGCTCCCAAACTTGCGTAAGCAATTTCGTTATTGCTAGAGCTCCAACATGTGCTGCCCCAGGTGCCATTTGAACCATAGGCTGTAAATAAGCAGCAGGCAATTTCTACTTATTCATCTCCTTGTTGCGTCAACAGCCCTCATTGTCTAACATTCTTTATTTAGACCATTTCTCAAGTTCTTCCACAGATGCAGATCTCTCTATATCTAATACTTCTTCTATAGCATCATGTCAACGCTCAGCTTGTGATTTCACTACGTACATGGATGTAGTACTTCGTTGCATCGTAGTCTCACGAGCTACGCAGTCTGCAAAGGCGTTGCCTTGTCCTATCTTATCAATGACTTTCTTGTGCGCGCTACACTTAACAATAGCTATTTTCTCCGGATATGTCAGTGCAGTCAAAAGATTATGCACTAATTCTCGGTGCATTATTTGCATCCCATGGGATGTAAGAAATCCTCTTTCCTTCTAGAGTAGGCCAAAATCATGAGCCACTCCAAAAGCATAGCGGCTATGTGTATAGATGAACACACACAAATCAGTGCTAAGTTCACACACTCGTGTCAAAGCTATTAACTCAGCTGCTTGAGCCAACTTTTGTGGTATACGAGCTCTCTCCACTACTGTCTAAAGTGTCGTAATTGCATATGCAGCTGAAGTCGTGCCATCTGGTAACTTCAAGCAGGATATAATCAACCCGCAGTTTCCCATTTACATCTAAAAGGGGTGTATCTTGCAAATCGACACCACCCTTTGTCTGTTCCTCAGTAAGGAAGATACAATCATGAGATTGCTGTGACTGAGCCTGAGTCGCTGGATATGGCAACAAAGTAGCTGGTTTCAGTGTCGCACATCTCTTCAGTGTAATGTGTGGGGCTAACAATGTCAATTCATATCCTGTCAAGCGAGCACTAGTTAAGTGTTGAGATTTGGTCTGATTCAAAAGGGCATCAACCGCATGGGGTACTAGCACCAACAGTTTATGTGACAAAACTATCCCTTCACTGTTGTTGCTGCAACTGAATGGAAGCGCCCAGGCAATGCACGAGCAACAGGGTCAGGAACCGCTGAAAAATATGCACAGAGACGCTGCTTGCCACCGTGTGTCTGTACTAAAACTGAGAATGCACACCCTTCTTTCTCGTGTACATAGAGTGTAAAAGCCTTCAAATATTCTGGAGTGCCTAACACTGGTGCAGAACAAAGAGCTTGTCATAGCTGATGAAAAGCATCCTGGCATTTATCTGTCCATGGAAGGGGCATTGGAGTGTCTTTAGTCAAAAGCGCTAGCAAGGGTTTAACAATGTGTGAAAAACCTAATATCCATTGCCTGCAGAACAAGGTCAAACGAATGAATGCATGGACATCTTTCTGAGTAGAAGGCACTGGTGTGTCTAAAATTGCTTGTATGCGATCTGGTGTAAGTGCACGCCCCTCCTTAGACAGAAGGTGACCTAAGTAGGTAAACTTCGGTCTACAATATTGCAATTTCTTCTGTGACACTTTATGGTGGTGTGTAGCAAGAAAAGAAAGTAGAGACAAAGCAAATTTTTCACACTGCTCAGATGTATCAGCTGCCAACAAGATGTCATCGACATATTGTATGAGAGCCACTCCTTTAGGCAAAGCAAAAGAATCAAGTTGTCATTTCAGTGCTTGACTGTAAATGCTCGGACTCTCAGTGTACCCTTGAGGACTTCTACAAAATCTGTACGATCTAATATTCAAAGTAAAACCAAACAAATATCGGCTATCAGGATGAATAGAAATCAAGAAGAAAGCATTCTTCAAATCTATTACAGAAAATGTAGTTGCTGTTGGAGGAACTAAGGTGAGCAGTGTAGTTATGTCAGAAACCACAGGGTATTGCGGTACTACAATCTTATTGACTTCTCGTAAATCAATAATGAATCTGTAAATCCTAGTGTCAGTGCCTTTTTTCAAAATGGGAAGAATAGGACTGTTGCAAACATTATAAGGAACTTCTTCCACAAACTCCACCTTAATCAAATCCTGGACAATACGTATAAGTGCTTCTTCGCCTTCTTGAGAAATGTTATATTGAGGCAATCTTGGCAATAAAGCGCCCTCCTTGACACTAATATGTACTGGCGGAAAAACCATTTGCCCTACATCGGTATCTGAAGTAGCCCACAAAGTACTAAGGAGTGAAGCTAATGCAATGTCCCCTTTAACAATACAGGATCTCTCAATCACGGGGTAGTTGTCATTCAAAAGGACATGTACTTCGTACGGAGAGCATCATATCGTAGCCCTGAAATATTTGAGCATATCAAGTTTACACAAACACACAATATTGTCTGGTGTGTTTGGAGAAAGCAAAAATGGACATGGAGCAGTAAACTTGTCAACATGAAATGCAAGTGATTGTGATAGTGGGCTAAGGGAAGGTGTTCCATCGAAACCTATTGATGTAATAGTTAAGCCAGACAGGGGAGCCCTTGGAACCAAGCGTTTAGATAAGGTGCTACGAGTAGCTCCTGTATCAACCAGAAACTGACCAGTAGAACCCAAAACATGTGCTGTAACATAGGGATCCTTCTGATCTACTGGAACTTTAACTGATTCCTTACCCCATCCTAGGCAATCCTATGCATAAACTGAATCTTTGAAATCGGACGGCATATAATCAGACATTTTATATTGATTTTGTCTGTCAAAAGTGTTAAACCTATCCTGTCCACGCATATTAGAATCCAACCTAGCACGATCATCCGTGCTCCCTCTAGGCCCTGGATATCCTGAATGATTTCGCGTTTGTCCCCATCCCAGTGGATACTGCTGAGCACGTAGTGCAGGACAGTTGGAAGCCCAATGTCCAAATTTCCTGCAGTACGCACACTGGTCAACAGACAAATTCAAACGAGTATAAGAAGGGAAGGACGAACCATAAGGTCCACCTCTATCATTGCCTCTAGAAGGCGGGCCATAAGTCTGAGCCAACATAACCTTCGTTTTTATCTCTTTAGTCTTTTTATCCTCACTGCCCTTCACTTATAACTCCTGTCGTTCATAATACTGAGCCATAGTTAAAAGAGAAACCGGAGAAGAGGTAGTCCATGAACTTCCACTGGCCTTTAGGCGACTAGCTATTCCTGGCAACAGGTTGGCGACATATTTATCGACAAACAGATGCCTGCCCGTGTCATCTGTCAATGACTGGCCACTAAAATCGTGGAATGCCTCCTCAAAGTGTGTGAAGAAATCAGAAACCGATTTGTCTACTTTTTGCATACAAGATGCTAATACTGTCCAGTCTATCTTTTTAGGAGGAATAAGCGTCTTTAACTTTACTATAATAGCTGCGGGGAGATCTAAAATTAACCGACATGGTTTCTGTGCGGGTTCCCTTTCTCCATCCATTTGTTCTAAATCTTTCCATTCTGCACCAAAAGCTTTACGATCATTAACTTTACGAACAGTTCTCCACATATCAGGGGGTAATATCAACCCAAAAAACAGGTCTATATCCGGCAGAGTAATAGTACAAGAGCTAATAGCACCCTCAACTTCCTCATAAAAGGCTGCTGGATTCTTCTGCGTATCAGGTAATGCAGTTTTAAGAGCCATGACATCCGCTCTATTCCAAGGAGTGTAAACCCAATTATAAACAAAATAATCCTTTGCATCAGTAGAATCCTTATCATCACTAGTTCCTGTGCCTCTAGGAGGAACATACAAAGGTGCGGCTTCCCGCATAGGTTTCTCATGAACTATCATAGTCTTATCTGTTCCAGAGATAAAAGCTTGTGCCACGACAGTCTGAGATGTTTGTGCAGCTGCTTCTGCTGCCTTTTTCGCCTCTCGCAAACGGACTGCATCAGCGCACAGTTTAACCAAATGTCTGATTGTGTCAGTCACCTGGGAGAAGACAAAAAGACCATCACACATTTGCTAACAATCATTTGCTGCATCATTGGGCTCCAATTCCTCAGAATGTCTCCTAAACCGCTCAATGACCTCTGCAGCAAATACCTCAGTGAAATATGTAAACAAAAGCACAGGTGCACCACAAAATACCAACATAAAACAAGTTCAGATCCAAATAATAACATGAAAAAGGCTCCTCAATTTTGATTTCTTTATTCCGTTGTGTGGTAGAAAAAACAGTACAGCCGACGCGTTTCTTCCCAAACTGGGACTTCTTCAGGGCGATTTAGAAGTAGTACGTAGTGTCTCTATAGATGGCGGAGACTATAATGAAAGCGCGCTATACCACGATCTGGAGTCCTCCATGTGAATATATGAGGAAAAAGTCTGGTGTTCTCAAAAGAAGGATATGTGGTAAATGGAACTCGTAGACAGATACATTCCTTAGAAGGTAATTGTTCCAGTGTTGCTTCACGTGGGATCTGTAGTGATATAGGTCCTAATATTGCCAAGGGAAGAGTCAATGGGCATGTACAGTATGAACTAGTAGGTTGATCCAGTGATTTTGTCACCGAAGCCCCAAAAGTATGAAGCGGTAGGGACCGCGTGTAATATCTCTAAAAATAATATCCTTGAGACACCTTATTTGTAGAAGGAAATGCCCCATCAGGCATAAACACCAGGCTCGTAATATAATGGTCACGACCAGGAATGCGGTCACCACGGACGCCAAAGGTACTGGAGTCCATCCAGCAACAGTATTGTTGAGTTCCTGCTGGAACTAGCACTGTGATGGTGGGTGCCAATCAGTGTGCATACGCTTCCCTATTATGATAGAAAGGGAATCTTATTATAAGAGTAATTGTTGGTTAGGTGCTGACACTAAGAAGGTTCCACTGTCTTCTTGATTTTCTAGTCCCTTAGTGAAATATATTTGCTCCCTTTCAAGCCAATCTTTTATGTCATCTAAAAGGTCGGAAGCAGGGGCAACACTACGAACGGCTTTACGAGCAGCAAATCTAATTTCAGACGCTTGCTCAGCAGACCACATAGAACGAGTTTCCCGTGCTTTCTCCTGCTCTGTAGAAGAGTCTTAATCTGACTCATGAGGAGCAGAAGGAAGAGTATACGGAGGCAGAGAACGCTCTAACAAAAGAGAATCATCTTGGGGTTTGAAGGATAGGATAGAGAGGTCTACGAACAGCATATTGGCCATTTACCTGTAAATGACGCTCCCTATCTTCTCTCTCCTTAATTTCTTTCATTTCTTTATTTTTCATTTATAATGCTTTTGCATGAATGCTCTTACGCTGTTCCTTTTCAATCAAGTCTTGCTCACGCTTCATTCGTTCACGTACTTCTTTTTCCCACATTCATACACAGTCAAACATGTCTTGCCTAGCCTTTCACTTAAACATTCTTTGTTCCACATACTGAATCTTTCGCAAATCAAATGACCCATGCATAGGCCAACACAACTCAATACCTTACGAGTATATTTATTCCATAACGTGCTGTACATTATAGAAGAAATACCATATTTAATATACATATCCCTATTAGGCATCCCTTCCGGGGGGCGGTTGTGCTTCATCAATTCCAAAACTGGTACCACTACAAAAGCAACACATTCTACGAAGTGTGCTAGAAACAAGCATGTACAAAATAGTGCAGAATATGCAGTATTATATCCAAAGTAGCACTAAAGTACTCTTGTACGTCGTGCCATTCAAATCAATTTAAACAGAGAAACTTCTCCTCATTATCTGCCTATATAAATTGCAATTTATATATATCAACAATTCACATATCCAAATTGGCCAATACAAATTCCAAAAGCCAAAGCAAGCGTCGCAAAACGACCTTACCAATCCCAGGTGTCCAGATTCCAACTGCCAAGTTCTTGAATTGACCAAATGGTCACTGCACAGCGAATCAACTGAAGAGATCCCAGTCGAGGACCGGCACCACCTGGATGGTCAGATCAGAAAGAGAGGAAAAACGCTGTGTTTTGCCAAGACGCGGGTCTCCTCGGACAATGAGAGAGAGATTCCAATCCTTAGTTTTGACCACTTCTTCGGGCATCCGAGTCACCGATGAGCCCCAATGATTGGGCCCCTATTTGTCGTGGTGAGCCTCAGCTAGGCCTACCAGTGCTAGGGGTTCACCCTTCTCTGCACAAAGTCCTTAGACCAATAGGGAGAAGTTGGCATGGAAACTGCAATCCAAAACATAGCTCTTTATTAACCTCAAGAGGTGGAACTACATTCACACAACACCCTTCGGTAGTGTAGGAAGTAGCACACCAACAGTAGGAACATGGACCTTTTATACCCACAGAGGGGGTCAAAAGAAGGCGGTATAAGAACAGAAAGAAGGTTTTAGTTACATATAAGGTCATACAGAAAATGCACAGTCAACAAGTGGGAGGAGTTAACAGTTGCTAATTCTAGTAAACACATACTGATAGTTACAGACTAATAGCAGCTGTATAGACAGCTGCAAGCTCAACTGAGCATGTAATAGGCAGAAAAGGCTGAATATAACTTGTCACTAGGCAGAGTACAAGAGCAGATGACAGAAAGGTAGGACAGAGCACATGGTGAACATGTGGTAGCAAACGGCATACAAAATGGCTACCAAATCCAGGATGGCTTCAGCTAGGTGCTAACCCCGATCGCTGCCAAATTACAACAAGGTGAGAGATCACCTCTCCCAGTAAGGAGAGGACAATCATGATCATTTTCAAACTCACTCTCAGGTGCACCTTTAATGAGGTGAAACTACCTGACTGTGAGTCAGCTCAGTTTTTGCTGACTCTTTCAGGGAATAATACCTTAACCGGACTTCTCATATTTCTCCCTCCTCGTCCGGCCACCGAATTCACCTCAACCATGGCTGACGGCACAACCCAATCAGCTCTATGCCTCAATAAGCTGCTTGTGCTAGCTAATCTTAATCTCCATTTCGAAGCTACCGATTGCCCGGGAGCGACTTCTTTAACCCCTTCGGTGCTTATGACGAGCTGGACTCGTCATGGCACACAGTAGCCATTTGCTAATGATGAGTCCAGCTCGTCATGACACCCACCCATGGGGGAAGCGCTAGCACTCCCCCCGTGGGCGGCCGATGCAGGTATTTTTACTGGGGTAGGCAGGGGTAGACCTTCCCCTGTCTCCCCCCACTCCGCGTCATCAATGACATCAGCGCTTGAGGCATGCTGACATAATTGGAGGTTTCTCTTTGTTCCCCGACACGCAGGAAGCCATTTGCTTTCAGCGCGTCGGGGAACAAACAGGTACGTTTTGGGGCTGGGAAGGAGGGGATTTAAACAAAAGAGCCATCGGGGAAAGGAAAGGGTTTTCCTTTCCCTCAATGCCTCTTTTGTGCAATCCTGCTACATGATCGTGCGATCGTGCAGCAGGAATGCCCACTAGCACCAGGGATTTTTTTTTTTTAAGTAGAGTGTGTTTTGTTGTTTGGGGGTACGGCCCCTCAGGCAAGGGTCGCTCCCCTTATTGGGGCACTCATTTTGACTTTGTCTGCCCCCCTGGGTGGGGCAGGTTTTAATTATTTAAAATAAAATCGGCCCATCAGAATAAATGTAATGGGGAGTGGCCCCTTGGGCAAGGGTCACTCTCCTTTGGGGGCCATTTTTTTATGTCTATGCATGCAAGGTTTGTTTGGGGGAGCAGCCCCTTAGGCAAGGGTCGCTTCCCTTATGGGACGTATATTTTGGCTTAGTCTGCCCCCCTTGGGGGGCAGATTTTCTATATATAAAACATAACTGCCCACTGAACCACCAGGAAGTGTTTAGTGGGGAGTGGCCCCTTGTGCAAGGGTCACTCCCCTTTGGGGGCTATGTTTTTGGCTGTCTGCCTCCATGGGGGGCAGATTTGGCCATTTTTTTTATGTAGGGTCCTGTGAGCCACCAGGGAGTGTTTTGTGGAGAGTGACCCCTTGGGCAGCGGGTCACTCTCCTTTGGGGTCAATATTTGTGGCTGTGTCTGGCCCCTAAGGGGCCAGATTGCCATGTTTTTTTTAAAATTAGGCCCACTAGACCACCAGGGATTTCTTTGTGGGGAGTGGCCCCTTGGGCAAGTGTTGCTTTGTTTTTATGTAGGGCCACTAGGCCACCAGGGTTTTTTTAAGTTGGGGAGCATCCCCTTGGACATGGATCGCTCCCCTTTATGGGAGGATGATTGTAGCCATTTCTGCCCTCTTTCGGTGGCAGAATAGCAGTATGTTTTTAGGCCCATCTGCCCCCAAGGGGGGAAGAAGCCACAAGCCACCAGAGTTTTTTAAACTTTTTGTTTTGGGGAGTGGCCTCAAGGGAAAGGGTTGCACACCTTTTACTAGGGTGAATATTTAATTTATACTCTCAGGCCCACCTAACCCTTAGCTTGGCTGGTGGACTGTGTGTGGACTGGTACATTATTTGCATATGTGAGTTGTAATGCTTTTTTCTCCTTTTTAATCTAGTGTAAAGCTTTTGATTCCTGTTTGCAGTTTCGACAGTGGTTGTTCTGTAGTTTTGCGTAGTTGCATTTTTTTGGTAAGAAAAACATTTTTGTTGTATTTACTCCAAATGAGTAATATTGTAATGTATGAATTAATTTTTTTGTAAGTGGTGTTATAATGGCAGCATATTTAGTTAGTGTTTTGAGCATGAAATTCTTTGCGATGTGTTTTACATTGTCTTATGTGTAATTTTGTTTTCTCTTTCTTTTTTAGTGGGATATTGTTGATCCATACTGTGTCTTTTCAGAGTAGGTGGAGGTGAGTTTAGCTGCTTCTGACATGTGAGTGGTATCGTTTTGGAGTATATAGGTATTTCTGATAAAGGTGCATTTTGTTTTTACTTATTTTACAAAGTGTTTGTTGTTGTTGACTTATTTGACAAGTTACCTTTAGTAGTAAGCATTATGGCTAGCGTAGAATGACTGCTCAGCAGGTGCTTGGTATGCTTCTTGAATCTTCCTCTGAGCAGGATTTTGAAACTGACAGTGCATCTGAGGGAGAGGAGGGAGGGGAAGATTCAGGCAGTGAGTTTTCTCTCCGCATGGAATCATCGGATGCTGAAGGTTCTCTCAGTGCAGATGACGTGCCTGTTTTAGAGGAGGATACTGCTGTGCCGATGGTGCAAGAGGCATCTGGATTGCAGCCTGAGGCTGCTAGGCTTCCTACTGGAAGTGCTGGACTGTGGGTTGATCCAAACATGGTGCAGCGAGTGCTGCCTGCCTTTAGCGGTGATGCAGGGTGTAGAGTGGATTGTGACATTTTTTTGCCTATACAGTTTTTTCAGTTGTTTATGGATGATGTATTTTTGGGTGAGATTGTTGAGCAGACTAATTTGTATGCTGAACAGTTTTTGAGGGACAACAGTGACAAACTTAGGCCCCACTCTAGAGCTACCCCGTGGACGCCCACAAATCTGGAAGAGATTAAGATGTTTTTGGGTTTTATTTATTGATGGGTTTGGTAAGGAAGCCGTCCCTGGCTACCTATTGGTCTGCCAGTCCCTTGATGGCAACAGCCATATTTCCTGCAGTAATTACTTGTGATCGGTATTTACTTTTGCTACGTGTGCTGTATTTTGTTGATAATTCTTTGACGTTGCCACATATTCACCCTGACCGTGACCGTCTTTTTAAGACTCGGCCTGTTCTTGATAACTTTGTAGATCGATTTTCAGAGATCTATACTCCAGGGAAAGAAATATCTGTTGATGAGTCTTTGGTCTGGTTCAAGGGCAATTTGGTTTTTAGGCAGTACATCCGTAGCAAGAGGGCATGCTATGGAATTAAGCTGTATATGTTGTCTGAGAGTAGGACAGGAAATGTTTTTAATTTCCGTGTGTACACTGGTAGAGATTTCACTATTGACCCCCCTGGTTGTCCGTCCACTTTTGGAGTTTCATAGAAAATTGTGTGAAATCTTGCTAGAATACTGTTTAACAGAGGCCACCATTTGTACCTTGATAACTTCTACACTGCTGAGCAGATATTTAAGGAATTGTTTAAAGTGGGCACTTTTGCATGTGGCACAATCCGCTCTAACCGTAAAGGTTATCCAAAAGAGCTTGTTTGCAAAAAACTTCAGAGGGGACAGTGCAGTTCCTTGCGTAGTGATGAACTACTAGATGTGAAATTTGTGGACAAAAGGGATGTGTACATGTTGACTACCATCCATGATGAGAGTACTTTACCTATGCCTGTTTGGGGTCAGGTTGCTGAAGTGCGCAAACCTGTGTGCATTCTAGACTACAATAAGCACATGGGTGGTGTTGACAGTAGATCAGAGGTTGGAACCTTGCACTGCTATTTGGAAGGCTTATGTTTGGTATAGGAAGTTGGCCATCCATCTCTGCAACTTAGCAAATGTCAATGCTTTTGTTGTGTTCAAGGATTGTTCTCCTGTGTCAAAGTTGACATTTGTTCAGTTTCAGCACTCTGTGATAGGCAGGCTTGTTGTTGTGGAACAGGCAAGTGTTCCTTGAGTTGGAGTTGTGGAGGATATGGCTCGACTGAAAGATCGCCACTTTCCTGATTACATTCCTCCCAAATCTTCAAAAGACTTTCCCACTAGGAGATGTAGAGTCTATTGGCGAAGAGGTTTGCGGAAAGTGACTTGTCTTTTCTGCCCCGAGTTTCCTAACCCTGGACTGTGTGTGCCTGCTTGTTTTAAAGCGAACCACACGTAAAATATTTTTGGGGAGCATCCATGAGTGATAATGTGAACTGCCTGGTTTGTATTGTTTAAAACTTTTCATTCGGTTTCAAGGTTGGCATTAGTGCAATGTATTTAGTTCCAGATTTTGTGTTAGTAGATATGTAACTATTTGCAATTTGTTTGTGATTTTTTTTGTATAAAAAATTCCTAAATGTGATGGAGGTGTGTGTAGGCTCGCGCTTGGCTGGAGGTGTAGGTGGACTGGTGCTTGGCTGGCGGTATGAGTGGACTGGTGCTTGGCTGGCAGTGTGCATGGACTGGTGCTTGGCTGGCGGTGTGCGTGGATTGGTACTTGGCTGGCGGTGTGCGTGGACTGGGGCTTGGCTGGCGGTGTGCGTGGACTGGCGCTTGGCTGGCAGTGTGCGTGGACTGGAGCTTGGCTGGCGATGTGTGTTTTCAGAAATGTGTGGGTTTGTCAGGTTTTCCTAGATGGCTGCCGAGCACGGGTCCAAAACCCAGGTGACCCCCCTTGCAAAGCAAGGTCGTTTTGAGATAGGCAATTTTTATGTTACCTCACTACGTTTTGGGCCCTTGCCTGTCACGGATACTTGGGCCTCCCACACAAGCGAGGCACCATTTTTATCGGGAGACCTGGGGGAACGCTGGGTGGTAGGAAACTTCTGTGAGTCCGGTGATGCCACACTTTCCCACACAAAAATGTGTGAAAAAAGTGATTTTTTTCAGCTAATATTGAGGTTTGCAGGGGATTCTGGGTAAGGAAACATTTCGTATCCAGGGAAGCCATACCTCCCTGGAAGTCCCCGGGTGTCTACTTTTCAGAAATATGTGGGTTTGGTAGGTTTCCCTAGATGGTCGCCGAGCACGGGGCCAAAAACCCAGATGACCACCCCTTGCAAAACCAGGTGGTTTTGAGATAGGCCATTTTTATGTTGCCTCACTATGTTTTGGGCCCTTGCCTGTCACGGGTACTTGGGCCTCCCACACAAGTGAGGCAATATTTTTATCAGGAGACCCGGGGGAATGCTGGGTGGTAGGAAATTTGTGTGAGTCCAGTGAAACCACACTTTCCAACACAAAAATCTGTGAAAAAAGGGATTTATTTTAGCTAAATTTGAGGATTGGAGGGGATTCTGGGTAAGGAAAAGTTGAGGGATCCATGCAAGCCATTCCTCCCTGGAAGCCCCCGGGTGTCTAATTTTCAGAAATGTATGGTTTTGGTAGATTTCCCTAGGTTCCGGCAGAGCTGGGGTTCACAAACTACAGCTAGGCACTTTGCCAAAAAAGGGTCATTTTTCACTGCGAAATTGAGGTGTGACCATGTTGCGTTTTGCGCTGTTTCCTGTCGGCAGGCACCAGGCCGACCCACACAAGTGAGGTACCATTTTCTCAGACTTTGGGGAACGCGGGTGGGTGGAAATTGGTTGATCCACGCAGATTCCAGAACTTTCCACCACAGAAATGTGGGGAAAATGCGTTTTTTGGGACAATTTTTTAGGTTTGCAAGGGATTCTGGGTAACAGACGCTGGTGGGAGGCAGTCAATTCACCCCATCCTTGATTTCCCTGGGTGTCTAGTTTTCAAAAATATATAGGTTTGCTATGTTTCCCTAGGTGCCCGCAGAGCTAGGGTTCAAAACTACAGCTATGCACTTTGCCAAAAAAGGGTCATTTTTCACTGCCAAATTGAGGTGTGACCACGTTGCTTTTTGTGACATTTCCTGTTGCATGCACTAGGCCGACCCCCATAAGTGAGGTATAACTTTTCTCAGAAGTCTTTGGAAAACACGGGGTGGGTGAAAATGTGTGGATCCACGCAGATTCCAGAAGTTTCCACCACAGAAATCTTGGGAAAATGTGTTTTTTTGAATAATTTTTTAGGTTTGCAAGGGATTCTGGGTAACAGACCCTGGTGGGAGGCAGTCAAGTCACCACATACTAGATTTCCCTGGGTGTCCAGTTTTAAAAAATGTATAGGTTTGCTAAGTTTCCCTAGGTGCCAGCAGAGCTAAGGTTCAAAAACTACAGCTAGGGACTTTGCCAAAAAAGGGGTCGTTTTTCACTGCAAAATGGAGGTGTGACCACGTTGCATTTTGCACCGTTTCCTGTCGCAGACACTAGGCCTACCCACACATGTGAGGTACCATTTTTCCCAGAAGACTTTGGGGAACTCGGGGTGGGAGAAAAATTGTGGATCTACGCAGATTCCAGAACTTTCCACCACAGAAATATGGAGAAAATGTGTTTTTTTAAAACTATTTTTTAGGTTTGCAAGGGATTCTGGGTAACAGAACCTGGTGGGAGACAGTCAAGTCACCCCATCCTGAATTCGCCTGGTTGTCTGGTTTTCAAAAATGTACAGGATTGCTAGGTTTCCCTAGTTGCCTCCAGAGCTATGGTTAAAAAACTACAGCTAGACAATTGGCTAAAAAAGGGTCCTTTTTCACTGCAAAATTGAGGTGTGACCATGTAGCGTTTTGCGCCGTTTCCTGTCGCAGGCACTAGGCCGACCCACACAAATGAGGTAACATTTTTCTCTGAAGACTTTGGGGAATGCGGGGTGGGAGGAAAATTGTGGATCCACTAGAGCTAGGCACTTTGCCAAAAAATGGTCATTTTACACTTTGAAAGTGAGGTGTGTCGACGTTGCGTTTTGTGCCGTTTACTGTCACGGGCACTAGGCCGACCCACACAAGTGAGGTACCAATATTGTTGGAAGACTTTGGGGAACGCTGGATGGGTCAAAATATGTGGATCCACGCAGATTCCAGAACTTTCCACCAAAGAAATATGTTTTTTTGGACAATGTTTTAGGCTTGCAAGGGACTCTGGGTAACAGAACCTGGTGGGAGGCAGTCAAATCTCCCCATACTAGATTCCCCTCAGTGCCTAGTTTTCAAAAATGTATATGTTTGCTAGGTTTCCCTAGGTGCCTCCAGAGCTAGGGTTCAAAAACTACAGCTAGGCACTTTGCCAAAAAAGGGTAATTTTTCACTGCAAAATTGAGGCATGACCACGTTGCATTTTGCGCCATTTCCTGACTCGGGCACTAGGCCGACCCACACAAGTGAGGAACCATTCTTCCCGTAAGACTTTGAGGAATGCGGGGTGGGTGAAAATTTGTGGATCCACGCAGATTGCAGAACTTTCCACTACAGAAATGTGTTTTTTGGACAATGTTTTAGGTTTGTAAGGGATTCTGGGTAACAGAACCTGGTGGGAGGCAGCTAAGTCATCCCATCCTGGATTTTCCAGGATGTCTAGTTTTAAAAAATGTATAGGTTTTCTAGGTTTCCCTAGGTGCCGGTAGACCTACGGTCCAAAAACTACATCTAGGCACTTTGCCGAAAAAAAGGGTAATTTCTCACTGCGAAATTGAGGTGTGTCCACGTTGTGTTTTGCGCCATTTCCTGTCACAGGCACTAGTCCGACCCACACAAGTGAGATACCATTTTTCTAAGAAGACTTTGACGAATGGTGGTTGGGTGTAAATGTGTGGATCCAAGCAGATTCCAGAACTTTTCACCACAGAAATATGGGGGGAAATGTGGTTTTTTGGACAAATATTTAGGTTTGTGAGGGATTCTGGGTAACAGAACCTGGTGGGAGGCAGTCAAGTCACCCCATCCTGGATTCCCCTAGGTGTCTAGCTTTCAAAATTGTATAGGTTTACTAGGTTGCCCTAGATGCTGGCAGAGCTATGGTTCAAAAACTCCAGCTAGGTACTTAGCAAAAAAGGGTACATTTTCATTGTGTGAATGTGGTGTGTTCACGTTGGATTTTGAGCCATTTCCTGTTGTGGGCACTATGCCTACCCACACAAGTGAGGTACCATTTTTATCAGGAGACTTCGGGTAATTCAGATTTGTAAAGCAAATGTTATTATCTATTGATTTCTGATGTATTTCTGCCTTCAAAATGAAAGACATTGTGTAAAAAATAAGTCATTTTGAAAAATGACCGATAATTCTTATGCTAGCATGAGTATTCCCAATTTCGAAAATGTGCAAATATGTACTGTTTCTAAACTCTATAATTTGTTCCCATTTCACAAATACATAGGTGTTTTCATACTGATTTTTCCATGTATATACCCGGTACATAATAAAAAGCCGTTGCAAATTGCTGCTCAATTTTTTACTCTGGCTTCGTTGGGTTCTTGGCGAACCTACAAGACCTATATATCCCACAACCAGGAAGTTCCAGTAAATGTAACAGAATATTGTTTTCAAAGAGTTGTCATAATTAGAAGAAGTTACAGATAAAAACCTTGACACAAAATGCTGTTTTTTTCAATTAATTTTCAATTGTTCCTAAATTTAACTGTAAGTTTCAATAAAGAAATATTGATGGATCTACACAAATGATCCCTTACCACATTCAGAATGTTGTCTACTTTTCTAAAATGTATAGCTTACCAGGATCCATTATTACTTTCACACCCATTCATACCATTAACTGGAAGGAGGTAGAAAGCACAAAAAATAGCAAAAATAGGCTATGTCCCAGAAAAAAAGCCAACACAGTGTAAAAAATGCTGGATTTCTGACAAAAGTCTGTCATTCCCCAAATGCTGGGAGAAGGGTGATTTCAGCCCCATAAACGCTTTTTTGATAACATTTGCAGGTGAAAACTCAGACACTTTCATTTGCAGTCCGTTTTTCCCATTTAAAAGAAAATATATATATATATATTTTGCTGTATTTTGGCTAATTTCTTGGAACCCTTAAGGGAAATCCACAAACCCTGGGTACCTTCAGAATCCCCATGATGTTGGGAGAAAAGGAAGCAATTTTGTTGTGGATACCTTATGTGGTCAGAATGTTACAGGGCCTTAGCACACACTACCCCAAATAGCCTAAAAAAAAGCTTAGCACAGGCGGGGGGGGGGGGGGAGAGGCCTAGCAGCGAAGGGGTTAATTAGAAATCTTGAAACCCTTCATCTTCTCCAAATAGTATCCAAACTCACACACGGCAAAGGGTATTTGCTTGGTCACATTTTCCTCAATGTTTCATCTCTCTTAGTGCCCCCCCCCCCATTATTATGCCCTAGTCGGATCATTATCTGATTCCCTTCTTTTTTCCTCTGACTAAACCATATCTCGGTGCTTACAATGATCAGACCCTCCTCTCTAGAAAATGGGCCAAGGTCAATTCCGAGAGCTTTACAACTGCCCTAGCTGCCTCCACTCCCAAAATTGATGAGTACATTGGCTTAGACCTAGCGGCTCACAATCTAGACTCTTGTTTAACTGCAGTTCTTGATGGTATAGCTCCCCTGGCTTCCAAATGCAATCCTAGAACTTTCCCTTCTGCATCGTGCTCTAATGAACAACTAGCGGCAGCTAAGAAACACTGCAAATGCCTTGAACGAGATTGGAGAAAAGACTATAGTCCAATCAGTCACTCTAATCACAAATCATTGCTGAAATAATACCACAAGCTCATTAAAAGCTAGCACAAAGAGTACTATGCCCAGGCGGCTAAACCTACGAAAGAACTTTTCTCCTTACTTTAATCCTTATCATCTCTCGAACTCGTGTCTACTAATGCAACCACGTCCCCTTTAAACAGCAAAGTCATAGCTTCCTTTTTTACCTCCAAAGTGGCCAATAACTGTGACACTTTTCCTATAGTTGCACGGAAGGCTGGTTTCCCATCACTCACGGATAACCCTGGCGGAATGGTCAGTCTCTGTATACCTTCTCTTGAAGAATGCCATACCCTAGTCCTGCTAATTATGTTGGGCTCTCCTCTCGAACCCTGCCCCACCTAAAATTCTTCGTCTTTGTTCAACAGTTATTCTCCTTCATCCTAAGAAACTGATCACTGAACCTCTCAGCTGGACTATTGTAATATCCTGTACCTGGGTGATACAAAGGGTAGCCTGAATATGCTTCAAGAGTACATATAATATGCAGCAGCTCGGCTAGTACTCATTTCTTCCTAAAAGAGGTTCCACTTCGGCAGCCCTAACCATAATTCATGGGCTCCCACTAGCAAAAAGAATTGAGTTCAAAGCCATGTGCTTATTTTGAAAAGTCTTCATCAGCAAGGTCTTAAGTATATTCGCTCTTTGATTCAAAGGTATGTCATTTTTCGCGCTCTCAAATCTTCTACAGCTAAATTAGCCTGGGTGCCTAGGACATACAAGGCCAGACTATAGGCTCGCTCTTTGTCCTTTCTGGCTTCCAAAATCTGTAACTCTCTACTTCATGGACTGGGAGCAGAATCCTCTTTGAAACCTTTCAGAGTAAACTGAAAACCTGGTTATTCCCTTCTTCCTAACTACCTGTTACTCCCAATACTTTCTCTCTATCTGTCTCAGCGACAAGCATTTCTCTCTGTTGGTCCTTGATCTCAGCGCGGGGACACACCGTTCGGTGTAACCAAGTGATTTATTAACCACGTATTATTATTATTTGTTTTTATGATTTCTAATAACTGATTATCATCAGTTGTGCAGAAAGCATCAACCAACAGATTTATTCTGATTAGCCAATTGGAACTCTTGATCTGTAATTCCTAACTATGTAGTCTTCACACTTAATGCAGATGTCTCCTCATAATCCTTTTCGTTCCTCTGATAGTACTCCCTACCAGAATCCAACTTTAATATCCTGAATTTATCCTGGGGAGATTATTATTTTACCAATTTTGCTGAATATTCAATATCTTGACTTGCAAGGATTTAATTACATCTCAGTTGAAAAAAAGGCAAAATGAAATCAGCCACAGTCTTTCTTGTTTGCCAATTGAAAACGGTCTAATTATTTGATGGTACTTCAAAAATCCATTATATTTATTAATCCTGTGATGTTCCACTACTTTGTAAACCCAAAGGTGTCAACAGGATAGAGTTGCATACAAGCCTCTGAAGGGATTTCAGCATGCACGAAATGCACAATAAAATGTGGTCTTATTTGAACTGAGAATATGTCGTTTTTATTGCTGACTGTTTGGGAAATTAGGGAGCTTAATAAAACTCAGCAAATCAGTATTTTTAACATATAAAGCATTTTAAATATAGTGTAATTTTCAAAGTACGTAAGATTAATTGAACATCACCTGGCTTGCATCACAAATGCTGCAGAATAAAAGACCCAGAAATGTAGTAGAAGTAGTCTCCATCGTCCCTTGAGAGGAAACGGAATCAACAATTGAATGTGGAAGTTGTCCCCCTTTGTTGGAAAAAGTTTTTTTTATGTTATGGATCAATAGAATGTGATTGAGATCAAGAAGTCTCTGGATTTTGTTTAAATTGCACTCCCAGATATCTATTTGGCATCAACTTATAGCTGGTTGTAGTACTTTAGGTCAGAATCAGATGGGGGAGCAAAATCTGCTTCTGAAGTGCCTTTCTAACTAGTCTGCTGAAAGGCTACATTGTTTAACATGTTGTCTCTTTGTGTTTCTTCCCTTTAATTCAGGAATTCTTGTTGCAAAGGTGCTGTGGATTGTGTGGGTGTATACCTTTTCCCATCCTTTTTTTAATGTTTTTAAGGATATGTTCGGTTGCACAGAAGATGTACTTTTTGCATGTGTCCTTGATCTTTTTCCTACACCAAAAGGGCCCCCATTTTATTTATCCTTTCACAAATGGATATTTCTTGTCAGACTTTCTGTGATGATCTTAATTTGGTATAGGCTGGCTAGCACAGTCAATGCTGTGCTTCTGTTTCTTTATGGTTATTCCATGCCATTAAATCTCCCCCAACTGAGCCAATATGAACTTAGCAGACAAAGAGGCCTACAGCCTGCTGCTGTTGTATAATCAGCATTAAGTGGTTTGCGCCCCAGTCAGAATCTGATTTTTTTTTTTTGCTGAATGCGACTTCATTCAAAAGTTGTGGAAGTTTCTGAAAGTGGGAATCCACGCTCGGATTTACATTTGCTTCACAGTGCCACGTGCTGATAAATTCATGCAGACTGTGTGTGCTTGTATTTGAGGTTAGGGACAGTGTTTTTATTTCTACCCTAGAAGCACAAGTTGCATCCTCTTCCTCCTTCCCCATGGAGAGATTTTACCCCCTTCCCCTACCAATGCCCTTCGGCACAACTCTCCATCCTTCCAGTTCTCTGAGAGATTCTGAGGTTGTGTGAAATTCAAACCAGATGGTTCCAAGCCTCCTCAGTAGAGCATGAGCACAGCAAGGAACAACTCCATAAACAGGCAGCCGGTCAACAGACCCAGCAATAGGAAATACACTCTCCTTGGCTGTTCTACGGCTTAATGCTATTACATTCCTAAGTCTCTTCATGGGCCTCCCTCCTCTGGCTCAGTTGAGTGCATTTCTTTGTGTATTCCTCTGAGTGGCTGACTTGAGGGCTGCTTTACAGAGCATTACAGAGCAGTGCAATGTTAGCTTTTCTCTGGTGTACTCTTCTGGGGTAAGGTGCTATCCTTGACAGAAACTTCTAACATGCCTCCAACTCGCAACCTGACGTGCTTAAGAAACAAACGCAACCCCACTCACAAGGAGCCAGGGCATATCATGTATCTGGGAGAAACAATAGTTCTTGCGGACAATGCACAAATGTTTGATAATAATGATGCACTGTGGCAGATCCTACTTAAAAAGGATGCTGAAGGATAGACACTCATACAGAATGCAATCAAAAGACCAAATACTGTTCACACAAAATCATTACCTACTGGTGGTCGTGTGTAGGTAGTCATAGTTAGGACCTATTAACCAAATGAAAATCGTAGCATTCTTTTCCCAATAACTTTGGCGCCGGTTGATGAATCTTCGTGAAATTTTTAAAACTGGTGGGGCGCTTCTGTCAGCTCCTATCCTAAAATTTTCGGGGTGTTTTGGCAAGTGGGGGGCGAGAAAAAAGGGGAGTCCCAAAACGTGTTTTCTCCATGTTAATTCCCATAGGAAATTTTATGCAAGGCTACAGCCCAAACTGCTGAACAGAATTATACCAAATTTTGCAAAAAGGTAGCCCTTAGTTCATAAAAAACTCTTTTTGTTAAATGGTGGCAATCCGTTCAGTAGTTTTTGGGAAATTTGAAAAAGAAAAAATATAGATATCTGGCCGGAGCCTAACCACACGTCATCGTGAGATCTGATTGGCTGTCAGCACTTCATCCTGGAATTGCTGGCAGCCATCTTTGGACCAATATACATGATCGTACCCCATTGAAATGCATTGTAGTGAATCGAATATTTTGAGGGTTACCAAAAGTGGGAACTATAAACGGTGATAACAGACTTTAGTTACATTAGAATTCATTTGTTGATTGTACCATACTAATTTTACCTAAAACACTACCCCCAGCACAACTCCCTACACTACACAAACACCACTGCACTACCGTAAACTCAAAACACTACCCTGCACGACCCCCTACACTACACAAACACCACTGCACTACACTAAATCCTAAAACACTACCCCCAGCATGAACTCCTACACTACCCAAACACCACTGCACTACCCTAAGCCCTAAAATATAACCCCCATGACCCCCTACACTACACAAACACCAATGCACTACCTTAAACCCTAAAACACTATCCCCAACATGACCCCCTACACTACCAAAACACCACTGCACGACCCTATACCCTAAACATGACCCCCTACACTGCACAAACACGACTGCACTACCCTAAAACACTAACCACAGCATGACCCCTACACTACACAAACACCACTGCACTACCCTAAACCATAAATCTACCTCAGCATGAACTCCTACACTACACAAACACAACCGCACTACACTACACACTAAAACACTACTCCCAGCACGACCCGCTTCACTCCCCGAACACAACTGCACTACCCTAAACCCCAAAACACTACCTTCAACATGACCCCTACACTATCCAAACATGAATGCACGAGCCGAAACCCCAAAACACTAGAACCCAGCACAACCCCCTATAGTACACAAACATCACTGCACTACCCTAAACCCTAAGACACTACGCTCTACACTATACAAACACCACTGCACTACTCTAAACCCTAAAACACTACTTCCAGCACAACCCCCTACACTACACAAACACCACTGCACTACCTTTAACCCAAAACACAACCCCAGCACTAAAACCTACACTAACCATACAACTTCACTACCCTAAACCCTAAAACACTACCCCCAGCATGACCCCTACACTACACAAACACTGCTGCACTACCCTAAACCCTAAAACACTACCTGTGCACGACCCTCTACACTACCCAAAAACCACTGCACTGCCCTAAACCCTAAAACACTTCCCTTAGAACGACTCCCTACACTACACAAAAACCACTGGACTACATTAACGCTTAAACACTAACCCCAGCATGACCCCCTAACTACACAAACACTACTGCACTACTGTATACCCAAAACACTACCCCAGCAGTACCTCCTACACTATCCAAACACCACTGCACTACCCTAAACCCTAAATCTACCCCAGCATGAACTCCTACACTACACAACTGCACTACACTACACACTAAAACACGACTCCCGGCACAACCCCCTTCACTACCCAAACACAACTGCACTACCCTAAACCCCAAAACACTACCTTCAACATGACCCCTACACTATCCAAACATGAATGCATGAGCCGAAACCCCAAAATACTAGAACCCAGCACAACCCCCTATAGTACACAAACATCACTGCACTACCCTAAACCCTAAAACACTACGCCATACACTACCCAAACACTACTGCACTACATAAACCCTAAAATACTACCCCTACCATGACCGTCTATACTACACAAAAACTACTGCACTACCCTAAATCCTAAAAACAACCCCAGCATGATCCCTTACACTACCCAAACACCACTGCACTACACTAAACCCTAAAACATATCCCCCAGCATGACTCCCTACACTACAAAAACACCACTGGACTACCCCTAAACCCTAAATCACTGTCCCCAGCACGACTCTCTACATTACCCAAACACCACTGCACTACACTAAACCCTAAATCTGCCCCCAGCATGACCACCCAGACTTCACAAACACCACTGCACTACCCTAAGCCCTAAAACACTACCCCCAGCACGACCCCTACACTACCCAAACACCACTGGACTAAATTAACCCTAAAACACTAAACCCAGCATGACCCCCTACACTATCCAAACACCACTGCACTACCCTATACCCTAAAACACGACCCCACAGCATGACCCCCTACACTACACAAACACCACAGAATTACCCTAAACCCTAAAACACTAGAACCCAGCACGACCCCTACAGTACACAAACACAACTGCAACACCCTAAACCCTAAGACACTACGCCCTACACTATACAAACACCACTGCACTACTCTAAACCCTAAACCACTACTTCCAGCACAACCCCCTACACTACACAAACACCACTGCACTACCGTAAACCCAAAACACTACCCCAGCACTAAAACCTACACTAACCAAACACAACTTCAATACCCTAAACCCTAAAACACTACCCCCAGCATGACCCCTACACTACACAAACACTGCTGCACTACCCTAAAACCTAAAACACTACCTCTGTACGACCCCCTACACTACCCAAAAACCACTGCACTGCACTAAACCCTAAAACACTTCCCTTAGCACGACTCCCTACACTACACAAACACCACTGCACTACTGTATACCCAAAACACTACCCCAGCACTACCTCCTACAATATCCAAATACCACTGCACTACCCTAAACCCTAAAACACTACCACCAGACTGACCCATACACTACAAAAACACCACTGCACTTTCCTAAACCCTAAATCTACCACAGCATGAACTCCTACACTACACAAACACAACTGCACTACACTACACACTAAAACACTACTCCCAGCATGACCCCCTTCACTCCCCAAACACAACTGCACTACCCTAAACCCCAAAACACTACCTTCAACATGACCCCTACACTATCCAAACATGAATGCACGAGCCGAAACCCCAAAACACTGGAACCCAGCACAACCCCCTATAGTACACAAACATCACTGCACTACCCTAAACCCTAAGACACTACGCCCTACACTATACAAACACCACTCTACTACTCTAAACCCTAAAACACTACTTCCAGCACAACCCCCTACACTACACAAACACCACTGCACTACCGTAAACCCAAAACACTACCCCAGCACTAAAACCTACACTAACCAAACACAACTTCACTACCCTAAACCCTAAAACACTACCCCCAGCATGACCCCTACACTACACAAACACTGCTGCACTATCCTAAACCCTAAAACACTACCTGTGCACGACCCCCTGCACTACCCAAAAACCACTGCACTGCCCTAAACCCTAAAACACTTCCCTTAGAATGACTCCCTACACTACACAAAAACCATTGGACTACATTAACCCTTAAACACTAACCCCAGCATGACCCCTAACTACACCAACACCACTGCACTACTGTATACCCAAAACACTACCCCAGCACTACCTCCTACACTATCCAAACACCACTGCACTACCCTAAACCCTACATCTACCCCAGCATGAACTCCTACACTACACAAACACAACTGCACTACACTACACACTAAAACACTACTCCCGGCACGACCCCCTTCACTACCCAAACACAACTGCACTACCCTAAACCCCAAAACACTACCTTCAACATGACCCCCTACAATATCCAAACATGAATGCACGAGCCGAAACCCCAAAACACTAGAACTAAGCACAACCCCCTATAGTACACAAAGATCACTGCACTACCCTAAACCCTAAAGCACTACCCCCATACACTACCCAAATACTACGGTGCTAAATAAAGCCTAAAACACTACCCCTACCATGACCCCCTACACTACAAAAACACCACTGCACTACCCTAAACCCTCAAAACAACCCCCAGCATAATCCCTTACACTATCCAAACACCACTGCACTACCCTAAACCCTAAAACACATCCCCCAGCACGACTCCCTACACTACAAAAACACCACTGGACTACCCCTAAACCCTTAAACACTACCCCAGCACGACTCTCTACACTACCCAAATACCACTGAACTAACCTAAACCCTAAATCTACCCCCAGCATGACCACCCAGACTTCACAAACACCACTGCACTACCCTAAGCCCTAAAACACTACCCCCAGCACGACCCCTACACTACCCAAACACCACTGGACTACATTAACCCTTAAACACTAAACCTAGCATGACCCCCTACACTATCCAAACACCACTGCACTACCCTATACCCTAAAACACGACCCCACAGCAGGACCCCCTACACTACACAAACACCACAGAATTACCCTAAACCCTAAAACACTAGAACCCAGCACGACCCCTACATTACACAAACACAACTAAAACACCCTAAACCCTAAGACACTACCCCCAGCATGACCCCTAAACTACGCAAAAACCACTGGACTACATTAACCCTTAAACACTAACCCCAGCAGGACCCCTAACTACACAAACACTACTGCACTACTGTATACCCAAAACACTACCCCTGTACTACCTCCTACACTATCCAAATACCACTGCACTACCCTAAACCCTAATACACTACCACCAGACTGACCCATATACTACACAAACACCACTGCACTTCCCTAAACCCTAAAACACTACCCCTGCACGACCCCTTACACTACCCAAACACCACTTCACTACCCTAAACCCTAAAACACTACCCCAGTACTACCCCCTACACTACCCAAATACTACTGCACTCAATAAACCCTAATAAACGAACCCCAACATGACCCCTACACTACACAAACCCCCCTTCACTACCCATAACCCTAAAACACTGCCCTCAGCACGACCCTCTATACTACCCAAACACCACTGCACTACCCTAAACCCTAAAACACTTTCCCCAGCATGACTTCCTACACTACACAAACACCACTGGACTATTCTAAACCCTAAAACACTACCCCCAGCACAACTCTCTACACTATCCAAATACGACTGCATTACACTAAACCCTAAATCGACCCCCAACATGGCCACCCATACTACACAAACACCACTGCACTACCCTAAACCCTAAAACACTACCCCCAACAAGACCCCCTACACTACCCAAACACCACTGCACTACCCTAAACTATAAAACACAAACCCCAGCATGACTCCCTACACTATCCAAACACCACTGCCCTACCCTATACCCTAAAAAACAACACCTTACACTGCAGAAACATGTCTGCACTACCCTAACCCCTAAAACACTGCCTACAGCATGACCCCCTACACTACACAAACACCACAGCACTACCCTAAACCCTAAAACACTAGAACCCAGCATGGCCCCCTAGAGTACAAAAAAACACCACTGCACCGCCCTAAACCCTAAAACACTACCCCCTACACTACCCAAACACAACTGCACTACCCTAAACCCCAAAACACTACCTTCAACATGACCCCTACACTATCCAAACATGAATGCACGAGCCGAAACCCCAAAACACTAGAACCCAGCACAACCCCCTATAGTACACAAACATCACTGCACTACCCTAAACCCTAAAACACTACCCCATACACTACCCAAACACTACTGCACTACATAAACCCTTAAATACTACCCCTACCATGACCGCCTGAACTACACAAACACCACTGCACTACCCTAAATCCTAAAAACAACACCCAGCATGATCCCTTACACTACCCAAACACCACTGCACTACCCTAAACCCTAAAACACATCCCCCAGCATGACTCCCTACACTACAAAAACACCACTGGACTACCACTAAACCCTAAAACACTGCCCCCAGCACGACTCTCTACACTACCCAAACACCACTGCACTACACTAAACCCTAAATCTACCCCCAGCATGACCACCCAGACTTCACAAACACCACTGCACTACCCTAAGCCCTAAAACACTACCCCCAGCACGACCCCTACACTACCCAAACACCACTGGACTAAATTAACCCTAAAACACTAAACCCAGCATGACCCCCTACACTATCCAAACACCACTGCACTACCCTATACCCTAAAACACGACCCCACAGCATGACCCCCTACACTACACAAACACCACAGAATTACCCTAAACCCTAAAACACTAGAACCCAGCACGACCCCTACAGTACACAAACACAACTGCAACAACCTAAACCCTAAGACACTACGCCCTACACTATACAAACCCCACTGCACTACTCTAAATCCTAAACCAATACTTCCATCACAACCCCCTACACTACACAAACACCACTGCACTACCGTAAACCCAAAACACTACCCCAGCACTAAAACTTACACTAACAAAACACAACTTCCCTAAACCCTAAAACACCACCCCCAGCATGACCCCTACACTACACAAACACTGCTGCACTACCCTAAAACCTAAAACACTACCTCTGCACGACCCCCTACACTACCCAAAAACCACTGCACTGCACTAAACCCTAAAACACTTCCCTTAGCACGACTCCCTATACTACACAAACACCACTGCACTACTGTATACCCAAAACACTACCCCAGCACTACCTCCTACAATATCCAAATACCACTGCACTACCCTAAACCCTAAAACACTACCACCAGACTGACCCATACACTACAAAAACACCACTGCACTTTCCTAAACCCTACATCTACCCCAGCATGAACTCCTACACTACACAAACACAAACACAACTGCACTACACTACACACTAAAACACTACTCCCAGCATGACCCCCTTCACTCCCCAAACACAACTGCACTACCCTAAACCCCAAAACACTACCTTCCACATGACCCCCTACAATATCCAAACATGAATGCACGAGCCGAAACCCCAAAACACTAGAACCCAGCACAACCCCCTATAGTACACAAACATCACTGCACTACCCTAAACCCTAAGACACTACGCCCTACACTATACAAACACCACTCTACTACTCTAAACCCTAAAACACTACTTCCAGCACAACCCCCTACACTACACAAACACCACTGCACTACCGTAAACACAAAACACTACCCCAGTACTAAAACCTACACTAACCAAACACAACTTCACTACCCTAAACCCTAAAACACTACCCCCAGCATGACCTCTACACTACACAAACACTGCTGCACTATCCTAAACCCTAAAACACTACCTGTGCACGACCCCCTGCACTACCGAAAAACCACTGCAGTGCCCTAAACCCTAAAACACTTCCCTTAGAATGACTCCCTACACTACACAAAAACCATTGGACTACATTAACCCTTAAACACTAACCCCAGCATGACCCCCTAACTACACCAACACCACTGCACTACTGTATACCCAAAACACTACCCCAGCACTACCTCCTACACTATCCAAACACCACTGCACTACCCTAAACCCTACATCTACCCCAGCATGAACTCCTACACTACACAAACACAACTGCACTACACTACACACTAAAACACTACTCCCGGCACGACCCCCTTCACTACCCAAACACAACTGCACTACCCTAAACCCCAAAACACTACCTTCTACATGACCCCCTACAATATCCAAACATGAATGCACGAGCCGAAACCCCAAAACACTAGAACCCACCACAACCCCCTATAGTACACAAAGATCACTGCACTACCCTAAACCCTAAAGCACTACCCCATACACTACCCAAATACTACGGCGCTAAATAAACCCTAAAACACTACCCCTACCATGACCCCCTACACTACACAAACACCACTGCACTACTCTAAACCCTCAAAACAACCCACTGCATGATCCCTTACACTACCCAAACACCACTGCACTACCCTAAACCCTAAAACACATCCCCCAGCACGACTCCCTACACTACAAAAACACCACTGGACTACCCCTAAACCCTAAAACACTGCCCCAGCACGACTCTCTACACTACCCAAATACCACTGAACTAACCTAAACCCTAAATCTACCCCCAGCATGACCACCCAGACTTCACAAACACCACTGCACTACCCTAAGCCCTAAAACACTACCCCCAGCACGATCCCTACACTACCCAAACACCACTGGACTACATTAACCCTAAAACACTAAACCTAGCATGACCCCCTACACTATCCAAACACCACTGCACTACCCTATACCCTAAAACACGACCCCACAGCAGGACCCCCTACACTACACAAACACCACAGAATTACCCTAAACCCTAAAACACTAGAACCCAGCACGACCCCTACATTACACAAACACAACTACAACACCCTAAACCCTAAGACACTACCCCCAGCATGACCCCTACACTACACAAGCACTGCTGCACTACCCTAAAACCTAAAACACTACCTCTGCACGACCCCCTACACTACCCAAAAACCACTGCACTGCACTAAACTAAACCCTAAAACACTTCCCTTAGCACGACTCCCTACACTACACAAAAACCACTGGACTACATTAACCCTTAAACTAGCGTGTATAGATCTTATAAGCACATTTAGGCTAATTAGATTTTGATTTCATGGGTTTGAGTTGGTTTCTGACAATACACACACATGTTTCCTTTTTTTCAACAGGGAGGAGGTAACCGATGATGATAAGCGGACTTGCTAACGAGTACCAGCTAGCTGTCCCCTTGGTGTTACTACTGTGAGGTGCCTTCTATCCGCTCCACACTTTTTTCATGCACACTGGGTGGACTATGATGGTATAAGCTTCAGTAATTTAGACACACCACAGCATAATGACTTAAGATAAGTCTGAGAGGGAATTATAAAGTTTCTGGTGACCCCCGAATTGCTGGATATACAGTTTTGGGTGTAGTTAGTGGTGATCAGGCCCATTGTTGAATGGAGCTGATTAGAACCTAGAGAAACGTTTGGTAGATTCTTGGCAAAAACAACTAAACCTAGGCTACACAATACTTAATTCTTCCAGCGTACTAGACTTAGGTTAGGTACATTGGGGTAGGTGTATTTCAGAAGCACCAGTTGAATATTTTAGTCAATGTTATTTATGTATGTATTTTTATATGCCTTAGAAACCATACAATGCTTTTACAGTATTATTGTATAATACTATTCTCGCTGTACGCATTATACTTTTCAGTCTGCTTAATGATTGTAGCAGTTCACTTCTCTTGCATGAGAAAGAAGACTTTTCAATAAACCTTTTTTATTGAAAACGCCCTTCTCTCTATTTCTCTGCAACTCTTTTGAAACGTTTCTGCGACTCTAGAGATATATTTCTTATTCTTGGGAAACAAAGTTTTCATGTTTACGCGGTTGGTAGAAACTAATCCCTTCTTGTGAATTTGAGAAAGTTTCTAATGGCCTCTGAGTTAGCTGGCACTCACTATTAAGTTTTATATATTCGATAGAGACCTAGTTGACCTCGGTCCTATGTCTAATCTATAGGATATATTATTCCAATGCGCAGAGCCCATCGGTAATATAGGAACTGCACTACAGTGTGTGTATAACTGTATATGCAAGTAAATGGATGTTTGATACTTTGTTTGCATGTGTGAATATGTGTGTCAGTAGCTCCATGGATGAGTGGTGGTGTGTAACAGGATGTATGGGTGTATGAGTACATTTGATGAGTGAGTACATGTATGAGTGATTGTATAGGGACTGTTGGTGAATGAGTGGATGTGTGTGTAGATCTTGGAATTACTGAATAGATGTGTAGTAACTGGTATTGGTATGTCCATTGTTTTGAAAATGTTAGTTTGTATTTTTGAGTGTGTGCATCAAAGGTT
Organism: Lissotriton vulgaris; assembly: GCF_964263255.1. Classification (NCBI taxonomy): domain Eukaryota; kingdom Metazoa; phylum Chordata; class Amphibia; order Caudata; family Salamandridae; genus Lissotriton; species Lissotriton vulgaris. Next base: position 1,019,534,689 of record NC_141691.1, on the reverse strand, counting down.
ATATTAGGGTGAGAGGAGGTCTGCCACTCTATCCCAAGGATGATGGCATCAGTGATGTCATTTGAGATGTCATCAATGATGTCATGAGTGATGTCACAGACCATGTCACGAGTGATGTAATGTGTGACGTCATCAGCAGTGCAGTGCAATGCTGAACTAGTTATAACAGAGTCATTTCTATGGTTTTGTACGAGTAAAATGTCCCACTAACTATAACGCCCCTGAAACCTATGTTTTTTTCAGTGAACATATATATGCTGGGAGGTTTTTTCCACAAGGGTAACTCTTTTTTTACTTGGATATTAGCGGCTGACCCAGTCGCGGATCAAGCCACTCTGCTGGAGCGGACCTGCAGTGTTTTTTCAAGTAGAGATCACCAAAGAGCAGGAAGCACGAGCCTGATGGAAGGTATGAATTTGGCAGCGCAGTGACAAGACTCTTTCAGCTTTACCCACTGGGGCAGAAAAAATCAATAAAAAAACAAACTTCATGCCACTACTCACTGGAGTTTTAAGACTGTGCAAAGTACGTGAACCAGCATGCTGTGAGCTACGGCAACGCCCACAGGGGGTGGTTCACATTAAGTATAATAGAAGCACCTGGGGCATGAACTATTGAGCACCAATGCCACTGAAGAAAGGAAACTGAAACGCGTCTGGCAGAAGCTGCTGTTTAATCCTAAAAGCGAAATTGTTTGTGCAACGCTGCTGGTATTCTATCAAATAAAAGTGCTATACTAACGTGCTGGGAGGCTTTTTCCACAAGGGAAACTCTTTTTTGACTTGGATATATATACATATATATATATATATATATATTTATATATATATATCCAAATCCTGGTACCACAATCCTTTAGGAAAAACCAGAGTCGAAGCCCAAGTCGATTTCAAGTGCTTAAAGATTTATTTTGGCAGAAAAACAACCCTACGCGTTTCGAGGTACGCCTACCTCTTGCTCACGGGTGGAGTGTAAATCAAAGCGCCAAACTTTTAAAGTGACAGGTTCATGTTTGCACATATCACGTGGTAATTGACATGAAGACAGACTAACGTAGCTACTTTGTTGCTACCGCTTTACATTTTGTTACAGCACGTGTTTTAAAGTGACATATTTAGCACGTAAACAATGCATTAATTCATATGTTCACCGCGATGCCTCGAATTTAAATAAACAAAATGTGCATTTCAACCAAAACTGATGATATCTCAAAATTTGGCGAATATGTTATTTTTAAGATTGAGTGTCATTTCTGAAATCTTTGCCAGCCAAACAATAAAGCCTCCAAGATACTCATGTGTATTGTACACAATAGAGATGCGATCAGGCAGTATTTTAACCAAGATCCCTGGTTGTAACAAAGTCTATAACGCCCCAGTGGGCATAAACAGTGAGACATGTTGTGCAGATCGTATTTAACACATTTTTCATCAAGCCCCAGTGGGCAGGCATCCATAATCTGTAACAAAAAGACAACGTGTATATTTTAGTTCATTTGTGTCTTCAATAACAATTATTATTGTGATGTGCTTGTGCAGAAAAATAACTCAGTTAAAAGTTAGCAGATATTCTCAGCAGGTGGTGACAAGTAATTTTTTAAAAAACGCACAGTGATATGTTTCAATGCAGGCACAATATGCAACATCAGTTCACCAGATGAAGAACATATCATTACATTCAATCATACAGATGTATTGCTAACTCTTCTCCGAGGTTGTGGCCCCCCGGTTGGATTGTGTTGTACTTAATTATGTATTTGGACTCCAGTTTTCTCAAGTCTAGCCATCTGTTGCCACCCCTCTCCTTGCTTTCTACACAATCAATTACCGCAAATGTTAGCAGATTGGGGTTTTGATTATGTTCTAGGGCAAAATCCCTTGCTACTGGGTACTGTTGATTCAAGTTTTTTATGGCCCTTAGGTGTTTTAAGACCCTGAGTTTTGCTTGTTTTGTCGTGCACCCAATGTAGGATTTTTTACACGGGCATTGTAATACGTATATGGCATAATCAGTGAAGAAGCTTAGATGCTTAATGATGGTGTGTTCATCTTGATCAGGAGAAAGCTTTATTGATTTACAATTTTTACTTGTTTTACAAGCTTTGCACTTTTTGCAAGGATAAAATCCTTGTATTGCATTTGGTTTGGGGTGATTTCTGATCAATGTTGTGCTCAGCATGTCTTTTAAAGACCTTGCTTTTTTATAGGTAACTGATGGAGTAGCATGTATTACTACTTCTAGATCTTTGTCTAATCTGAGGATCTCCCAATACTTCTGCAACCCACGTCTGACTTCCCAAGATTGGCAGTTATATGTGGTTATGAACCGAATCATTTCTTCCTCTTTGTGTTTTTTTGGGATTAGGAGATCTTTTCTTTCCATTTGAGCTACTTTCTGTTCTGCCTGTTTGATCATTTTCTTTGAGTAAACCCTGTCTAAAAACCTTTTCTTCATTATTTCTTTTTCATTTTCAAAACCCTCTACTGTGCTGCAGTTTCTTTTAGCCCTGATGAGCTCCCCAAATGGTATACTGTGTATGAGTGAGGTTGGGTGGCAACTATCTGCGTTAAGGAGGCTATTTCCTGCTGTTGTTTTACGAAATAGTGAACTGATAAGTACCCCCTCCTTAACTGTCAGACTGACGTCCAGGAACTCTAAGGTGGTTTTGCTCATTTGACTCGTAAATTTTAAGTTGAGGTCATTGTTATTAATGATAGACTCAAATTCTTGTGCTTGGTTGAGCGTGCCATTCCAAACACAGAAGATGTCATCTATGTATCTTACCCACAGGACGGCGTGGATACTAAAGTGGGAGATGTTGTTCACCACTAGCTCCTCCCACCAGCCCAGGTATAACCCGGCAAAGCTGGGGGCAAAGCAAATACCCATCGCCGTCCCACGGATCTGTTTGTACATCTTTTTATTGAAAATGAAATAATTGTTGCTCAGGCAAAACCACATCATATCCAATAACATGTTGGTATGTACAAGATGTGAAATGGACCGATTTTTTAAGAAATGTTTGCATGCATCGATACCTAAACTTTGTGGTATACTTGTGTATAAGCTAACCACATCAAAGCTGATTAGCCAGTATTCAGGTTGCCATACAAATTTTTCAATTATTCTCAAAAAGTCAGACGTGTCTCTGACGTATGATGGTATATTTATATATATATATATATATATATATTACCTACTGGCGGTCGCCAGTAGGTATATATAGTTAGGATTTTTTCTCTATGGGACTTTTGAAAATTCTATGTCTAATAACTTTAGCGTTTGTGGACGGAATCGGCTGAAAGTTTCAGGAAAATGGCACATTTCGTTTCTGAGTAGCCCCTTAAAATTTGGGGGGGTTTCGTCGAGGGGGGGCCGAGAAAAAAGGGGGGTCCCAAAACACATTTTCCCATTCATTTTTCCATAGGGCGGTTGGCCTAACTTTTAGCTCGAACGGCTGAATGGATTTGCACGAAACTTGGCAAAATTGTAGGGACTGTTAGCCCGATGTGCCTTTGCTAGGTCTCAATATATGTGCTCCAGTGGATTTTGAGAAATTAATGTTTTAAAAAACAGATATATCCGTGACAGCGTCCAGGGTAGCGCTCCGGTTCGCGTACTTTTCGCGTAACGGAACTTTGCGAAGCGAAGCTGATTGGCTCTCCGGTGTCTGTCAACATTCTAAACAGTCCGGAACGGCCGCCATCTTGTCTCTCGGTAGGATCGAGAGACAAGAGGAGGAGAAAAACGAAGGGGGAATTTAATGAAAGCGGGCAAGGTAGACCCCTCTTGACCCCCTAGGAATGATGTTGGGGTTATTGAAGGGTCCCGTGGGGCAAATAAAAAAATTTGATTTTTCGCGGTAGAAGCGCTTCCCGGTTCGCGAACCGGTAGCGAAACGGGAATTCGGCATTTTGTGTTTCGTTTTAATTAAATTACAAGATGGAGGAAAAACAATGTGGGAAATGGGTATAAGGGGGTACGGGAGACGTATCCTGACCCCCTATGTTTTCTGAGGGTGGCTGAGGATGCTCATATATGTTGATACATGTCTTCCAGTGGCTGCGCGTGAGCGGATTTATTTTTTTTTGCTGCGTGACGTCTGTTAACGTTCGATTCGAAGGAAATCAGGAAGTGTTGACCGCCATTTTGTCACTGCAAGTAAATATATTGTTAAAAATAATTGTTATAAATTAATCCGTATTGATAAACATTGTCTGCGCCATCTTGCCTTTTTTCCAATGCCACACTTTTGTCGTGCACGGCAGCCATTTTAGATGCCTTGACCAGACCCACTCTCTGCACGCCGCCGATCCTCAGCATGGCTCCCCACCCTCGCAAGCATCTCCCCCACGCACTGGTCACCCCCGCTCTCTCTCTCATGCATGGGCCATAAACCTCCCCCCATCTGCGCTGCTCTTCCCTGAGAATCACACCCTGTGCTCGCCCGACACCTCCCTTTCACCCTATTCACTACCGCACCCTCTGACACTCCTCTTCTTCTGTGTCCGATTGTCCAGGCCGGTCCCAGGCTATCACCTAGCCCTGCGGATGTAGTTTATGGCCCCAACTGTAAAGAATCACCCCTCTTCAAAGGAGTTACAGTAGATCAAGGCCCCCACTCCATGAGATCCGTCACACCACACGCGTTCCTACTATCTGATAACGATCCTGTATTGTGATTGGGGAGGGGATTCTCACTGTAAGGGTGTGTGGGACCGAGCCTGAAGCGGAAGATTCCAGGATGCCTTTTTGTACATCAAAGTCTTCACAATTATGTGTCACATTAAAAATATATAGCACTCCAACAAAGTAGTAGGATTATAACACTTTAATAACTTATAAATATATACAACGCTCCAACAAAGTAAACACGTTAAAAAAAAACATTTTAAACAACTATTTACATGGCAGCCTGCTGCAACATCCATCTCAAAGCAACAATGGGCTGCTTTGGTCTGTCTTTTAGTCGGCAAAATCCGTCGGCCTGTGAGGTGGCGTCAGTAGCGGTCCGTTGTGCGAATAGGCCGAAGGCAGCACAACGCGCCGAGATCCGGACGGCACCCAGGTGGTGTCCAGAAAGTTGCCGCAGTGGTCTGGCCATCCTACAATGCTGCGCCGAAAAACGGGGAGGGGCGCCCCGGGGGGGGGGGGGGGGAGGTGGTGCGAACGGGCCTACCCCCTCCCCAGGTGGGGGCTCCTCTGCTGCAGTGGGGCGCCCCTTAGCGTTTCAGTCGCCATTCAGCTGAATTGCGCCCGCTCTTGCGGCACAGTGCCTCATCCGCCATTCAGCTGAGTTGCGCCCGCTCTTGCGGCACAGTGCCTCACCCGCCATCCAGCTGAGTTGCGCTCGCTCTTGCGGCTACAGCGTCTGTCCACCATCCAGCTGAATTGCGCCCACTCTTGCGGTGCAGCGATAGGCGGCTGCAACAGGACTCTCAAAATGGCGGCCGGCTCTTCCGATTTGGGCCTGGTCCACTAAAATGGCCCTGGGACACATTTGAACTCAGACATTTGCCTGCTAGGGCTTGGGCCCCATTCCCGAAAGCGTCCCTTCAGCCTTGAAGATTCTACAAAAGTCATCGGGCCCCCGACTCCCGCAGGCTTCCGGTGGGGAGCGGCTGCCATGATTGCTTGCGGAATGGCCACGACGGAGCCACGAGATGGTGGTGCTCTCATGCTGACGCCAGCTTCAGTCTGAAACATCCAGAAACACTGTAGACTACCAATTCGATTACTTCCGGTGGAGCCCCAACGTGACCCGGTAGGGAAGAACTTGCCCTCCCCTCTTTTGACTGATGGTTCTTGTTGCCTGTCCCCTCTGTTGTTATCTAATGGAACCTTTTTGGACTGCCGAGTGAGAAAAAAAAAGGTGGGGCTTTCATTACTTGGGAAAAAAAAATGTTTCAATCCAATGAAAAGTGTTATTTTTAGGTCATATGATCAATCCTTCCATCATTAGGAAACCAAAAGTAAAATGAACCAATGAAATGTTTTATAAACAAGTCACATGACCTGTTATGCGTCTTTGGGCTATAAAAAGCCTACAAAATCCGTTGGCCTGTGAGGCGGCGTCAGTAGCGGACCGATGTGCGATTAGGCCGAAGGCAGCACAACGCGCCGAGATCCGGATGGCACTGAGGTGGTGTCCAGCAAGTTGCACTGGTGTGGCTATCCTACAATGCTGCGCCGAAAGACGGCGTGGGGTGCCGGGGGGGCGGGGGGGGGGAGGCAGCGCGAACGGGCCTCTCCCGCCTCCCCAGGTGAAGGCACCTCATCTGCAGTGGGGCGCCCCTTTGTGTTTCACTCGCTGTCCAGTTGAGTTGCGCCCGCACTTGCTGCTACAGTAGGCCGAAGGCAGCACAACGCGCTGAGATCCGGATGGCACCAAGGTGGTGTCCAGCAAGTTGCCGCACTTGTGTGGCCATCCTACAATGCTGCGCCGAAAGACGGCGTGGGGTGCCCCGGGGGGAGGGAGGCAGCGCGAACGGCCCTCTCCCGCCTCCCCAGGTGGAGGCTCCTCAGCTGCAGTGGGGCGCCCCTTGGTGTTTCACTCGCTATCCAGCTGAGTTCCGCCCGCTCTTGCGGCTACAGCGTCTCGCCCAGCATCCAGCTGAATTGCGCCCACTCTTGCGGTGCAGCGATAGGCGGCTGCAACAGGACTCTCAAAATGGCGGCCGGCTCTTTGGATTTGGGCCTGGTCCACTAAAATGGCCCTGGGACACCTTGGAACTCGGACGCTTGCCTGCTAGGGCATGGGCCCCATTCCCAAAAGCGTCCCCTCTTTTGACTGATGGTTCTTGTTGCCTATCTCTTCTGTTGTCATTTAACGGAACCTTTTTGGACTGCCGAAAGGGGTTCTGGTCCGACCGCTGGTTGGTGGAGACATTTTGACTATATCCTGGACCTGCCCGGCCTCGCCCAAAATGGCGCCGGTATAAATGGGACTCGTAACTCCTTGTTGTGTACTGGTTGCCCAACCTTGATATCACGAGATACGTATGCAGTTTTGAAGCACATGGCGGGCGGGAACGAGTACTGATTGAACATTTGGACATCCTTATTGATATGTGTTATTGATTACTGTACTATTGAAAGTTCGAATTAACGTCACCCATGGTACTTGCCCGCAAATGTATATCTAGATAATTTTATTGTAACTGGCTCTGTCGTACTTTAATTATAAAATGTACGTCCACCGATTCCGCAACTGTTAGACACTTTAGTTCTTGCAACCTAATGGCCCGCCCGTTACGTTCTTCTACAGTGTAAATGTCCCCTCATCATATACGATTACAGTTTGCTCCGTGGCCGGCCCACGTGGCTATAGGCCCGTATTTGTATACTGACATTTTCACAATAAAGGTTTTTAAAACAAAACATGGTAGTAGTACCTAGATTGGTAAAGTTTTGAATAATAGCCACTGTTTTCTAATCAGTAAAAGGCAAGTGAAATAAAGCAGCCCGATTACATGACGGTTAAAATGTATAATACGCAGGAAAGCAGTAAAGATAAATGGTCAAGGGCTGTTGTGTTTTCCACTCCTGCAACATAAAGTGATCGATAAGAATCCGATATTCATGCCTATCAGCGACTAAGACAGCAGGTCGAGCCTCTTTTGTTCAACGGCTCCCTCATGGGACGAAGAAACGCCCTTTTTCTCGAAATAGGAATATTTTACTTGCAGGACAGTTGTAAATTTCCCGGGAAAATACATTAGCCTGGAACATTGTTAGTGATAAACTGTAAATGCATCTGGGTCCTTTGCTTTACAAGTCAGAGTGAGAAAAAAAAGGTGGGGCTTTCATCCTTTGGGAAAATTTTTTTTTCTAAACCAATGAAAAGTGTTATTTTTAGGTCATATGACCAAGCCTTCCATCATTAGAAAAACAAAAGTAAAATGAACCAATGAAAAGTTTTATTAACAAGTCACATGACCTGTGATGCTTACGTTACGCGCTGCGCGCCGTGCCCTGGATCGCTTCCGGGAAGCTGCGCCTCGCGCACCGGAGCACTTCCGGGTGCGCTAACGCGGCGCGTCATATGACGCATTACGCGACAACGCAGGTCCAGAATATAGTCAAAATGTCTCCACCAACCAGCGGTCGGAACACAACCCCTTTCAGCAGTCCAAAAAGTTCTGTTAAATGACAACAGAAGGGACAGGCAACAAGAACCATCAGTCAAAGAGGGGAGGGCAAGTTCTTCTCTACCGGGTCACGTTGGGGCTCCACCGGAACTGATCGAATTGGTAGTCTACAGTGTTTCTGGATGTTTCAGACTGAATCTGGCATCAGCATGAGAGCACCACCATCTCGTGGCTACGTCGTGGCCATTCCGCGAGCAATCATGGCAGTCGCTCCCCACCGGAAGTCTGCGGGAGTCGGGGGTCCCGGTGACTGTTGTAGAATCTTCAAGTCTCAGGGGACTCTATTGGGAATGGGGCCCAAGCCCTAGCAGTCAAGCGTCCGAGTTCCACGGTTGCCCAGAGCCATCCTTGCAGGCCAGGCCCAAGTCTGTGGAGCCGACCGCCATTTCGTGAGCTCCGTAGCAGCCGCCTGTCGCTGTACCGCAAGATTGGGTGCAATTCCGTTGGATGGCGGGTGAGACGTTGTAATAGCAAGAGCAGGCGCAATTCACCTGGCCGAGCGAGGCACTGTGTCGCAAGAGCGGGCGCAAGTCAGCTGGTCGAGTGAAGCGCTGGGGTGTAGCTGAGAAACCTCCAACTGGGGAGGTGGTGGAGGCTCGTTCGCGCCGCCTCTCCCTTCTAGTGCACCTCACGCCGTCTCCTGGCGCAGGTATATGTGATGGTCGGACCAGGGCACCGCAGGACGTGTCTTCAGGTCAAACGGATTGTGGGACAAGGTGTGGAGCAGGCGCAATTATCTCGGGGGCCTCCGTCAAGCGGTTCAGGGAGGCACCGTATCACATTGTTTTCCAATGCAGTCAGGTCTACAAACAGCTCCCACTTACTTTGAGAATAGTGAAGCTGCAGCAGGTGCAAATAAGCTTCAGACAGTGTTACAAGCGCTGCTCGGAACCCTCAACTATGGCACCCAACATCCAGGACTTATGCCATTTGTGCAAAGCAGTGACATCGAAGCATCTCAGGGACCAAGCAACATACCATATCCAGAGTCCTTCCCACAACCTCTGCCTTCCTTCTTACCTAGTTATTGTTCTTTCACTCCCACTCCAGGCTTTTAGTCTGTGGATGGAAAACCATGAACCTACACTCACCTATGAAAATCTTACTATTGATGGTTGATTTTGAGCCACAAACACAAAGGCTTGTTTGGATCGATGTTGCAGCAGGCTGCCATGTAAATAGTTATTTAATAAAACGTTTTACCCTGTTACTTGTTGATTTTGAGCCCCAAATACAAAGGCTTGTTTGGATCGATGTTGCAGCAGGCTGCCATGCTAATAGTTATTTAATAAAATGTTTTACCCTGTTACTTTGCTGGTGTGTTGTATATATTTATAATATTTGCATAGGGTTTGTCGTTATTTTGGGTGGGGTGGGCGGCGGAGCCGAGCTGTCTTGCAGCCATCATGGTGTCGAGCTCAGTTCCTCTCACTAGTTTCGTATTTCTCATGAGGGGTTGTTCATAATGTTTCTATTTTAGCGAGGTCAAAAAGAGATCCCATTAGTGGCCTACTGATTTTGCTTGATTCCTTTTGTTTTTTTAACGATTTTTCACTATCTGCAAAGACTAAACAGAGTATTGCGACTCTGTGCTTGTTTGTAAATAGAGAATGAACCAAAGAGAACCAATTCCATAACAATAAATGCTAGGATAACAATCAATCAAATGGAGAGGGAAGCAGGCACGACGGATTACAACGGGGGCAAAGGCCTGCGTTACCTACCCTTCACTATCTGCAAAGAGAGAATACTCCTAAAAGAAGAGAGGAGGGGGGGGGCAGCGTTCAAAGCAAATCAGCGTGCATAAAAACGAAAATGTTTTTACCTACCACGTACTTGACATTTTAAAGCTTTTGATATTTGCTATTAAAAAACCATTGAAATTCACTGAAAAAAACATAGGTTATAGACCATATATAGTTAGGAATTAGCATTTACAAAACCTTGAAAATTCACTGAGAAAACCATGGGTTAAAGACCATATATAGTTAGGAATTAGCATTTACAAAACCTTATTTTACTCACACAAAACCATTGAAATTTCATATATAGTTAGTTGCACTAACTATATATCGCGCACCCGCAATCCACTGCTGATCATGTCACATATTACATCATTCATGACATGATCAGTGACATCACTGATGACATCACTGATGACATCTCAAATGACATCACTGATGACATCACTGATGACATCTCATTTGACATTACTGATCATATCACTGATGACATCATTCATGTGATAATACGGTGAACCTCTTCAGACTCTAATATAATCTTAGATACACTCTGAGTAAATAGACACTCACAGACTGTCACTCATCCATGGAGTTACTCACACACCTAGTCAGTCATGCAAAGAATCAATCACACTTCCATTTCCTCAACTATACAGTTATACACACCTTACTTATTCAAACATAAACTAACACATATTTACTCTCTTATACAATCCCTGATACAAGTTCACAATGATCCATACAGCCACTCACAAATTCACTGGCTCTTATGCACAGTTATTTATATATGTCAACTCTCACATGTACTGTGTTTTACATATGTACTTACTTTGACATGTAGCACTGAGATATCCATTCACTCACCAATACACTCATGCACACAGTCAACCGCCCATACAGCTGTTTCCACATGCACTTTTGAACCCATACATCTAGTGAATCAACTGCTCACACATCTATGCACAGTGTCATACACCTCCCAGCCACCCACACACACACTCACCCATATACTTAATCACAAAGCTACTGATCAACACATGCAGCAGTTTACAGAACAACAGACATAATGATGCACAAATTAAGACAGTTTAGTCACTAACCCATGCACTCAGTGAGAGATATTTAATCACTCACTCATACAGTCAGTCATGCACCTACTAAATCCTTCATCCTGACACTTATACATCCACTCATTCTTCAATATGTAAGACATATTTTGACTTTTCAGAAACATATAGTCACTGGATGTTGTCATCAGTGATGTCATCAGTGATGTCATTTGAGATGTCATCAGTGATGTCATCAGTGATGTCACTGATCGTGTCATGAATGATGTAATATGTGACATGATCAGCGGTGGATTGCGGGTGCGCGATATATAGCTAGTGCAACTAACTATATATGAAATTTCAATGGTTTTGTGTGAGTAAAATAAAGTTTTGTAAATGCTAATTCCTAACTATATATGGTCTATAACCCATGGTTTTTTCAGTGAATTTTCAAGGTTTTGTAAATGCTAATTCCTAACTATATATGGTCTATAACCTATGGTTTTTTCAGTGAATATATATATATATGAAAAAATGTGTGCGTGTGCTCAGTGTCCTAAGTGGAAGAAGAACTCACACAATTTAAGTGCCAGAAATGTGACATACAATGAGGTTTATTAGTGAATCAAGACAGCCATTTGGAATTGAACAATGTTTTTTCCAGCAGCTTTCTTGTTAATTTACAGAGCCTGGAAATGGTTTGTTTGTAATGTAAGTTCAGGATGTTTCGACCTCACTGTTAATGGGAGGTGTCATCAGGACCTGACAACTAGGGACACCTGAAATAAAACAATGAAAGATAACTAAGCAGGGGTGTTAGCGAGAAATGGGTGAACAGTGAAGATAGATTCAACCTGAAGAATCTAAAAAACTGGAGCCAGAATCAGTGAAGTGCTTACAAACCCAGCCAGAAAATGTATTGTACTCACATGGGGCCCAGCCGGGCGCTTTGGGAATGAGAGACATATGTGATTAGTATCAGAGATGATCACCTTAATTGTGATCTACTCAATCAATATGAAAACTTATCCCAGTGAGGGGAAGTAATGGGGATTCCGTCTGGTAGAGTCAGGGTGTGTCAAATGAAGCATGCAGTGAGGATTATAAGTGCTAAGGACACGCAAACTTGGGCTTGATTCACTGCTGTAAATTGGGGCAGAGAAAGAAAAGGGATTTGATGTGACATAATTTGTCGAAAAAGTATTAGTCCAAGTGTACACGCAGAATGTGTAAGTACATACCCGATGAACTGTTATTGTCGGCTTTTGGGAGCATGCAAACGACGTGACTGAGATAAAGACATCTTCTGGTGGGGGAAAGCAGGTCACCAAAGTCAGCTGCACTTTGCAATGGTGAGCAATTTATGACCCGTTGACAGGAGGACTGCCAAGGTCAGCCTCCTGTAGTGAATGCTGAAGGTATTAATTCTTATCTTATGCACACGCAAGTATTCAATGAAAGTTCATCACATGGTTGTAGCACAAGAACAAAAGTGAATAAGGTATTTTTTCTGTCTTTTCTTTGTCTTTTATTCAACAACGCCCAGCCAACATGTGTTTTGTCATATGGAGATTACCCCTCAACTTCTTCAGCACTGTCCGGCTCTGTATGTTCTATAGTCATTCAACTCTCTGCCGGTTATCATTCCTACCTGACTGGTCAATAAATCCTCTATCCAATTAAATTCCAAATTTTGTATCCAGTAATTATATTTCACACCTCAAAATCAAGGACACGTAATTCGTCCTGTGCATTGTGGTTATATGCGAAAGCAGCAGTGTGCAATAGGTTCCAATTATCTTGAAATCTGAACCGAGCACGCTGTGGCTGGAGTCTTGGCATCAAGTATGCGATCTGTGTACTTGACGCCAAGACTCCAGCCACACCGTACTCGTAATCCCCATATGACGAAACTTGTGTTGGCTGGGCGTTGTTAAATAAAAGACAAAGAAAAGACTGAAAAAAATACATTATTCACTTTCTTTCTCGTGCTCCAACCATATGATGAAATTTCATTGAATACCTGAGCGTTTGCATAGGATAAGAATTAATATTTTGAAAGGGCCTTTGGGTCGGGTATTTTGGGAGGTCTAGGGTGTTTCTCCTCACATGTTGCACCGCATAGATAACGAAGAAGTACAGACTGACGTTAACTTGGTAGGCACCAATTTTCCTAGCCAAATACACCCCCTTAGTACCAGAATGCTGAAGGTACATTGCACGTCTTCCACTGGCTAATTATAGCGTGGAACTGCATGCATCGGAAGAGTGTCCGTACAACGTGGCAAGACAGTGTTGCAAAAGAGGCAAGAATAGGGAATCGTGCATCTCTGAGCTTTGACAAGGTACAGGGAGTTCCAAGGTGGAGGGGAAGTGTAAGAGGCATAATGAAGAATCAGTGTATACAGTTAATTGTTAAAAGTCTCTGTACTCTGACATAGAGAGAGGAGGAACAGAGGTGTAATTATCCTATTCAAGAAAATGTGTATATACTGATGTGAGGGATCTATAAATCAGGGCGTGTACACTCAACATGGCATGACAATGCTGCATGAGAGATGCGCACAGGGCACATGCGTCTCTGGGTTCTGACATGAAAAATTAAGTTCCTAGGAAGAGAGGAAATGTAAATGGCTTAATCAAGAAATACAGTTAAGGGGAATTAAAAGCCTATGGGCTCAAACATTGAATGAGGAACAAAAGAGGTAAAAAAAGCTTCCTGCAATTTGCCAATTTGGAAGAAAGCATATACACATATGAGAGATCTATAACTATGACAAAAGAAATGATAAAATAGGTACAAGACAACATGTCATATTTTGTATGATCTCTTTTCCTTATGTCATAATGTGCAAAGGCATCTCCCTTTCAGTTTGCTAGAGTTATTACAAAACCACCGCAGTCTTATGAAGTGTTTAGTCCTTGGTCAATGGAATTGCCTTATTCCATCCATTTACATTCTATCCTTTGTAGAATGTGTGTATTGTTGCCTCCTCTTTCCAGAACAACTGCCATGTTAAATACCTACCATTTCAGATCATCAGCTGTATGGGACTTTTCAATGAAATGGGTCACCAAGGGTGCATTAGGCACTCCACATCATATTCTGCTTCAGTGTTGGCATTTCCTGGTCTTGATGGGCTGTGAGGTTTGGCCAATATAGGGCAGCCCACAGGGACACCAGACACAATAAACAACAATACAGTTGGAATCAAAGTTCAGTTCTTTATTTGACATTGGCATCTGCGTTTAATCCACCGGTTTCAAGGTAGCCTGGCTGATGAGGGGTGATGCCCGAAAGCAAAACCGAGAATGCTTGTTTTCTGGTGCAGGTAGGACCTGGCCTGTCAGTTAGGGGTGGGTTATTCCCATGGGGAACAAAGTCAAGGGTAATTCATATATGGCTGGGCTCACACTGGAATGGCATGGCAAGCAAAAAATTGATAGATTAAACCCTGGTCTGTGACAGGGGCTGAATGTTTGGACAATGTTCAACATTCTGTCCATCATCTTTTTGGGTAGTATTATGCATCCTGTTTCATAATGCCCTTTTGGAAAAGGTTCTGTAAAACTTCCTTTAATGCAGTTTGTGGGTCAGTTTTTGCGCTAAAAATCTTTGTAATAGTGGTTGCATAAGTAGTCATGGGTAAACAAATGTGAAATGGAACTACTCCACTAATTTCTCTCCATTCTCTACCCGAAACAAGGTAGTGGAATTGGGGAAAAAAATCTATTATTATAATAGGGTTTTTAGGGCATCTATGAATGCAGAGAGGAAACCTTCACTGATTTTGTATTGTTTAAGGCCTGGAATTCATTAAGTGTTTAATCATCTACCACACTAATGGAGTGGCATTCAAAAAGGATATCTGCAATATTTCCCCAAAGTGAGTGCTATTGTGGACTGATATCACTTTGGGAAGATGGTGCAGAGAAATGGTGAATCTGTGGAGGGTTTTGTGTCCCATTTGTGCAAACTGGTATTTTTTTTATGAGTTTAGATAGAATCTGGATGGAAAATTAGAGATCCATTCTTGCTAGGTTTTAAGACTGAGAAGACAAATATTACCTGTGGCAAAAGGATGATCCAAGTCTTAACAACGTAATAGTAATAGCTAAAAATATATAAAATTCAATTGCATATGTGGATGAGATGACAAAAGGCAATGGTCTTATATGTAGCACACAAATTGTCAAACAGAAGACATTGGAAAGTAATCAAATTCAGAAAATTCAAGGGAAGAGTTAGAAGAGTTGCAGTACAGGTAGTATGGTTGTAAGAAAATGAGCTTTTTGTGCAGTCACCCGTCACTTTTTCCTGGATTTGTTTGCTGTCATCCAGGGCAAGTATATAATGTCTAACCATTAAAAACGTGTAAAATAGGCTAATCCCTGATTGGCAAATTCAACTGACCTGCAATTGCCTAGTACAGGTTTCTCCAAAGTCGGTCCTGGAGGGCCTGATCCATGCCAGATTTTTAAGAAAATCACAATTATCAAAACGGGGATATGATAAAAATCTGTCATGGATCCAGCCCTCCAGGACCGACTTTGGAGAACCCTGTCCTAGTATATAGTGCTCAGTGTACCTAGTGCCTGTAAACTGCATGTCACTAGTGGACTGCAGCCCCTACTTTGCCAACACTTAAGTTACAAAGCAAAGCATGCCCATAAAGTTACAAAGCAAATCATATTTTTTATGCCTGGCCCAAACCTTCCAATTTAATACTGGTAAGTCACCCGTCAGATGCTCCTTAAATACCCAAAGTGCAGGGTGCATTGACCAGAACAGCAGTGACAGTTGTTCCTGGCAATGCTCTAGAAATGACAGCCAGGTTGTCAGTTATTTCTAAATCTGGCAGATGGTACCTCAACCAGCGCAATGGTTTAGTTTACTCCTTTTCCTGGCGGGACAACTGGCCGTCCACGAGTTTATAAGTCAGGCCGCAAGTTAGACAGTAAGACTTTCTACTGGACCCAACCAGATTTCTGTATCAGAGCTGCTCTCCATCACGGTCAGACCTAAATTGGTTTTTACCCGGTCTAGCATGACCAGATAACCAGGATAGCTCTATCTTTGTTGTTTTTTAAACTCCTGAAACATCAGAAATCTTGAAAAATCATATCTCTCTTTTTTTTTTAACAAAGTTTTATACAGCATCAACTTGACCCGAAGATATCGGGTATCAGAGAGCTTTACACAAGCACCAGTTGTGTTACATGAGGATACATACATTTTTTTGTGTTGGTTCCCTGTATCAAATTTTTGTTGTTTTGGTGTCTATTTGATCATTCAAATGTTATCTTTGTTTTATAAACTATAGTGAGATTTTTATTGTATTGTGGTTTGGTACTGACAAATGCTTTCACATTTATCCTAAGTTAAGTCTGTCAGGGCTGTGATAAAGCGACCAAAGGTTGAGTTCAGATATACATTATTGAGACCTAACTGGACCTAGTCAGGAATAATTACATTATTTCTTGAAGAGGACAACCATCCACTTCAACTAATATTCCACTATCTTACAATGGTCGACAACAAGGATTGCTTTGCCCAGAAGATTATGGATAAAATGTGTGAGCAGTGAACTTTAGAACCAAAAACAACAAAGGGAAAACGATTTAGAAAAGACACTCCTTGCTGAAATCTAGATTGCAACAAGATTGTCTTGTATATTAAAGGTGATGGCAAAGATGGGCCCATCAATTTAGTGAAAGTGGAAGGCTTGGATGAGAAAATGTTGTCTGCTACTGGACCAGAGCTTACTTTGGTATAAAAGATGTTTAACATCAGCAACATCAAGATTAAGGTGACATTGTATACTCTGGATATCAAAACCAGTGGATTACGAAGGAAAGCCTGTACACTTGAAGTGTTAACTTTTAGGAAGTTTGGAATACAAGGAAACATATCTGACTGGGAAAAAATATGTCTCAGCAAAATGGGAAGGCATCATTATCTGATTTCACCAAAGAGACTTGAGTGTGATTCCAAATCCCAACAGTGTACATCCATAAATTTGAAAGATGTGGTGGAATAAAATAATTTGGTTGACAATGAAAAGTTGACAGTGAAATTTCAGAGATTTCACATCATTTTTCCGCAATCATTTGGGATGTTTAAAAGGGTGTGTGCACAAGATCCAGATCTCACTAAAGGAAAATGCTCAAAGTGAGATCAGAACCTGTTGTAGTGAAGGAAGGTAGGTCTCATTAGTTGAAGAGATGGGATAGTGATGATATATTAATGCAACAGTGTTTAGCATTGGTGATGATAGAACAAAATGCCAGTTGGGATGTCTGACTGTGCACTTGTTAGAGGAAACTCAACAAGTGTGTTGTAGTGGAAAATATTCCCTCCCAAATATCTCAGAAAATACGTTTTCCTCATGGATTTTCAGGAAAATCCCCACACTATATTTAACATGTTTGCAGCACTAAACAAAACTGCACAAACAATTGAAAGTCTTAATTGTGTTTGACCTTTTGGAATATTTAGATTCTTAAGGATGCAGTTTGGGTTGATTTGGCAGTATCATTGTTTCAAATGGCTTTGGAGAGAGTATTGAAAGGAATTGACAGAGTAACATTTAGTTGTGGGCGAAATGTGTGTGATACGCTTTTGTAAAATTATGTGAATTTTTTTCAAGAATTATGTAGAATAGAATTATGCAAAAAGGAAATTGGCCATTTAGCACTATGTTTTAGCTCAAAATTAATCCTTGAGTCCATTTTGGATGCAAGGACACATTTTGTGCTAAAATTAATTGCGCAAGATGAACAAGTGGTGCTCATGTTTTGATGGTTCATATTGTCCCTGTGCTCCTATAGTACAGCCTCCTGCAAATTCAATTAGGCCAGGTGGCTGTCAGATTCAACACCAAGTGAATTGCACTGAAGCAGACTGACGGTATTTCCCAACTCTCCTATTCACTTTCCCAGCCCAACACCTACAAATGGTAATTAGGCTGAAGAAACCAAAAAGGGGAAAGGGGTAGGGGACAAGAAGAGACAGCTACACTTCTGTCAGGTTGTCTTCAGTGCTTTTTGGCGTATTGTTTATGTGTGAACTGCAATGGAAAAATATATAAATGTAGATCAGAATTTTGATTCTATAGTTATTCGTAACAGAGCCTTAATATCATTTATATAACTCTATGATCGCTTACCCTATTAATAAGTAGATGTTACCCCTCTTCTATATTTTGATTTTTTGTGAAACTTTCTTCTTGACTGAATTCCTCTTTTCTATTCTTTGAGGTATTCTTCAGGATAAATACACAGCAGCAATCAATTCGGCAGTAGGATACTGAAGGTAAGTATAGTATAATGCTTGCACTGTATCACCCATTAACTAGTGTAAGGATAGGACTCAACTAACTGAGATATCTCTAAAAACTCTTTCTAAACCACTAGCAAGTGGTGAGAGAATTCAACGAGTTTCTATTAATTTCACTCGCACGATGGAGACAACTTAATTCCCACAAGTGGACAGTATGTTATCAACTCAAAAGAGATTCTGAAAACATCAGAAAGGAAAATAAACGCTCCAGTCACGATGGAATGAAAGACAGGTGCGTTCACCGCATGAAGCGCCTTCCAGAGAGGGTCTTTTACTCTATCAAGATAGCTCTGGGGAAACTGCTCATGGGAATATTGTTATGTCACCTTGAAGTCTATAGAAACTAAACAGAACTACAATTAGCATGCGCACTGTGAATACGCAAAGCGTTTCGCACTGAGCATGCGTATTACGCAAACTCCCACAACAGTTGTGAAAATACTTGAAACGCTTCCTGTTTCTGTTTTAAACTTTTTATGTTGATTCTCACTTTTTTCCTCGCGTTGTGTTATGTTCACCTTTTCCATGCGCCAGGACGCTCCTTCGCTGGAGCAGCTGTGCGCAAAATAAATGTAGCTAACATAACATAACATAACATAACAGCTTCCCACTTAGCTCACAGAAGCCTACAGGACTGGTAAAAAACTACTAACGAGCCAAGAACCAAGCCCCAAGATCAAGTGAGCAATACCTGCAATAAATGACACACTAAGAATACTGTGTTTCCAAAACCAAGATTTGCTGAATGCTGTACTTCTTAAGTATTTACCCAAAATGCATTGCAACATTAAACAAGCAACAAACCAAAACTATGAGCACTACATTAAGCTAGCTAGTGCGCCGCAAACTCAAAACCTCGATTACCGCCAAGTTCCTCAGGTGAAGTGCGAGGATTCCAAAGCCACAGCTGTCAAAGTTCTGACTCTGACTTCAATCACTGGAATCACTAAAACGCAAAGTTGGAACATTTATCACTTCTTCTGGCGGCCATCTTAGGGTTCTTTCATGTACTGCACCTAATCCTAGCTACTCCATTCCTGACCCTGCCTAGTGCCTGATGTCTGAACACATTGACTGACAACCTCTCTTCATTATCAGTTGGTAGTGTTCTGACCGTACCCCACCACAAGGGTGGCCCTTCCAACTCAGTTCTCTTTGAATTGCTCCTTTAAAAGGACTTCACCAACCGGGGTGCATGAATTTCAGAAGCTAACTCCCAGGAACTTTCCTCGGGGCCATAGCCCTTCCAAGCAATCAAATAGTACAGGTGACCTTTCTTCACCTTGGAGTCTAAGATTTGCTTAATCTCAAATTATTCTCCCTCCTCAGTCTGAATTGGTCTTGGGGGTAACATGGTTCTCCATCCTTCAGTTACCTTCTTTAAAAAAGAAACATGAAACGTTGGGTGTATCATCAATTTTTTGGGTAGTTTAAACTTATAAGTCACGGTTCTTACAGCTAGATTCATGAAAGGAAATTATGCTCGCAAAGGGCCAGATTCTGAGAATCTGGCCCTTTGCGAGCGTAATTTTTGCATTTGGGATTCATCATCCCAAATGCAAAAATCGCTATTTGTGAAATCGCATATTTACGAGGAATTGCATTTAAGGAATCTCTTTTGGAGATTCCTTAAATGCAATTCATTAACCAATTTTAAATTGCCAATTCGCAATATTTGGCCGCTATTTACCATGAAGTCTGACTTCGTGGTAAATAGCGAAAAAATAGAAAAATGCACTTTAGTGGATTTTTCTCTGTTGCATGTTACACACACACATGTCCTTTGGACATGTGTGTGCGCAACACCTGTGTAAATTTGCATTTCAGGGGTGCTACAGGGTGTCCTTTGGACACCCCTGGCACCCTTGAAATTGCTATCTTATTTGCGATTAGCAAATTGCTAATCGCAAATAAGGAATACTCCCCATTCATTCCTATGGACCTTTAGGCCCATAGGATTGAATGGGGAGTTATTCCTTATTTGCGATAAGCAATTTGCTAATCGCAAATAAGGAATGTGTAGGAATCGCAATTTATGTAGCGATTCCTACATGAATCCCGTTTTACAAGTCCTTAATAGCGATTCCTTAATAATTGCTATTAAGGACTCGCAAAACAGCTCTTTGATGAATCTAGCTGTTTATCTCTTCTCTATCTCATAGGGCCAAATATATCTTTTAGTTTCAAATGTTGCCTTATGTCTGACCACATTGACTGACAACTTCTCTTTATTAGCATTTGGCAGCGTTCTGACAGTGGCATACTGACATCATTTCAGAAATTGGGCATAACAAGTGTAATGCAATACGTGCAAAATTGCAGAAGATTACACCGGCAAAATAGAAACGTCACCATTGCATAGTAAAAATCTACCATGATATTTGACCCATGGGCTAGTGATGAAGAACATTAAAAGAAGGTCAGGTAACAGCCTTTTTAGATTCTGAGATACTGGCTTCACACAGAAGGATGTGAAGTTCTAGCATAACATGAGATTTTTATTTGAGACACAAAGTGGCTGCTTTTTGTATTAGGTCAAAGGAACAATCTAGCTTTTACGATCCCACAGTGCAAGGATGAGCTGGTAACATGCTTGGGAATTACAGTGTTATAATACATTTGTAGAATGTTCGATGAGAGAAGTATAAATATGAGAAAACTTCTAAATAAAAAGTGATGAATATAGAATTTTGGGATATAAGAGATTTTTGTTTGATTCACCATATTAATGGAACTGTGACCCTAAGGCTGAGTCTGTGATTATAACTGTTGTAAGTACCAAAATGTTAGGTCAGAATCAGAGGGGACAATAATGTTAATATCAAGGTGTATAAAAGCATCAGAGTTGAACACCATTTTTGGGCAAGTAAGAATCTAAAACAAACTCTGTGGTAAATTTAATATGTGATAACACCAGATCATATGCCAGAATAGATGCAATGCCTAGTAGAATATGTAAGTTAATCATAGCATTGCATGATTTCTTTGCTTTCCTGCGTTAGTTTTCTATTCATTTTAATGAAACAGTTTGTGTTCGAAATTGGATGCTAGACCTGTCATCCTTAGGGTGATCTTCACCCAAACATTTTGCCTGCGTACATCTTTTTGTTGGCCATAGGACTCGGAACAGTTCACAACTGCTGACCAGTGCTAAAGTGCTTGTGCTTCTCCCCAAAACATCATGCCACTGGCGTATACCCAATATGTATTTTACTTGTAAATTCCTTGTAAAGTGGTATACCATATACCAGGGGCTGGTAATCTAAATGCTACTAGTGTGCTTGCAGCACTGATTGTGCCACCCTCACAAGTAGCCATTCAAACCTGTTTCAGGCGTCCCATTGCAGGGACTATGTGTGCAGGTTTCTGCCACTTCGACTTGGCATTTAAAACTACTTGCCAATCCTTAAAACCCCCCTTTTAATACACATAAATCATCCCTAAAATAGGCCCTAGGTAGCTCATACGGCATGGTGCAGTGAAAGTAAAAGGTAGGACATGCACTGTTAGGTTTTGTATGTTCTAGTAGTGACCAACATCCAAATTTATTTTTCACTACTGCAAGGCCTACTCCGCTCAAAGGCTAGCATTGGGGATTTCCTAAAACCATTTTAATCTGAAATTTCTGATCATACATTAGTAGCTACACCATGTTTTATATTTTTGGAATGGTAATGATACATACATCCTCTTTGATGATAACGTTGGATTTAATATTATTTTAGAAATCCCACTTTTAAAAAGTAGGCATTTCTCCGCCCTTTCTGATCTGAAGCCGATGTGTTGATTCCGAAGAGGATGTGTTGGTTCCGGAGGAGAAGCTCCAGGTCCAGTTTAGGCAGCAATGACGATGCGCTGGTTCAAACCCCCGCAAAGGCGAGGATGCACTGGTTCTGATGAGAATGCATGAGTTCTGGATGTAGTGCACCTTAGGCCTCACTTCCAAGGGTCCAGGACTGGGGTGACACCACTTGGCAGGGCAGACTAACAGCTTGCAGAATCCAGGTGCAGACGTAGGTGGTCAAGTCTTTGATATCCCTGAGACTTGAAGGCAAGCCAGCAAGCCCTTGGAGTCACTCTGGGTTTAAGGGATGCAGGTCCAGTTCTTCTCCCCAGGCAGAAGTACAGCAGCAAGCAAGGCAGCTTATCAAGGCAAGTTCACAGCAAGGCAGAGTTCAGCAATGCAGCAGCAGTTCAGCAGAGTAGCATTACTTCATCGCAGAGTTGTCACAGAACCAGAAGTGTACTTTTTTGGTAGAGGCGGAGGTCCAGTAAATATTCCCAGTGGTGCCTTTGAAGTGGAGGAGACTTCAAAGCAGGCTTTAAAGTGCACAGAGGTTCTTCCTTCTGGACCTTGCTCCAGACACACTATAGGGTGGGGAATTTGATCCTGTGTGTGGTGATAGGACACAGCCCTTTCAGGTATAAGTGTCAGCTCCTCCCTTTCATCCTGCTCAGGGTGACCCACCTACATGCATATGACCACTCAGGCATACCTACCCTTCCTTTTGTGTGACTGTGTAGAGGGATTGCATTACGCCACCTGTCACCTATCCGAGACGTGTATTTCAGAGACAGGTCAAAGGCACCAAATGGCTAAAGTAAGTAAATGCAAACTTTCTCAAAACTGGCATTTGTTAAACTGGAATTTTAAATCCAACTTCACTACAAATTGTGATTTCAAATTGTGAGTTCAGTCACACCAAACTTAAAAAGTGTGTTCCTTCACAACTGGGAATCACACTTGAAAAATTTAATACGGTAATCCTAATGTTATCCTATAGGAGAGATGGGCCTTAGAGTAGTGAAAAGCTAAATTGGGAGTTTTTCACTACCACGACATATAAAACGTAAAACGTGCATGTCCTGCCTTTTAGATACATAGCACCCTGTCCTGTGGGTAGACAGGGCTTACTTTAGAGGTGACATATGTATGAAAAGGGAAGGTTTAGTCCTGGCAGGAGGGTTAGCTTCCCAGGTTGAGTCTAAAAATGCAAATTAAAGCTGTGCAATGGCAGGCCTGAGTCATGGTTAGAGGGCTAGTTAAGTGGGTACCACAATGAGTGCTTCATGCCCACTAGTTGCATTTAATTTACCGTCCCTGGTCACATGTAGTGCAGTTTACTAGGGACTTATAAGTAAATTAAATATGCCACTTGGGAATATTCCAATGCTACCATGTTTAAGGGAGAGAGCACAAGCACTGTAGCACTTGTCAGCAGTGGTAAAATGTGCAGTGTCCTAAAAGCAGCAAAATTAGTTCTGAAAAATGGAGGCTGGCAAAAGTTGGAGGAAGGCCCCCAAAGGCTGTCAGGTCTAATATGTGCCCCCCGGCTGAAAGTAGGGAGAGCCACCAAACCCATTGAGAACTCTCTTCCCTAATTGGAAGAATCTGGAGAGGCCATCAGCATTGGTGATGTCTGTCCCGAGGGATGCTACACCATAAAGTCCATTCCCTGTAGGGAGATGGACCACCTCAACATTTTGGGATTTTCACCCCTTATCTGCATGAGCCATCTAAGAGGCCTGTGGTTTGTATGACCCAGGACAGGGCCGGACTGGCTACCGGTCTTTCCTTAATAACCAATGCTAAACAAATGTTTTTAAAAGTATGCTTTAAAGCTATTTGTTTTACATTCTTCATTTAGAAGTACCGATCAACAAAATCAGCCCCTAAGCAGTGAACATGGGCCCAACCCTGCCAACCCAGCAAAAACACCCAATAGCCAGGCTGGCCCTGAACCAGGAAGTTAGTCCCAAACAGGTATGGCCTCAATTTCTTCTTAGCCCAGGTCACAGAAAAAGCTTCTCTTTTAGTAGCACCCCAACCCTGTTCCAGTGGAAGTAACCCCCTACTAATGAAGGCTACCAGTTGGTCTAGGCCCTTCTCATTCAGCTATGCTAAGACCGCCCTTATGCTATGCTCTGAAGCGCCTATCTGCACAATAAATTCCTTGGAGAACTCAGGGGTCTGACCACAGGTGTTGTGCTTATGGCTTCCTTGAGAAAGTCAAAGGCTTTCTGACAAGCCTCTGTCCAAATTACTAATTTGGGCTGCTTCCTAAAATTTATCTCAGTTAAGGGGGCAACAATGGTGCCATATCCCTTAACAAATCTACAGTAGTAGCCAGTGAGGCACTAAAAGGCTCCCACTTCTGTTTGGGTGCTAGGTGGCTCCCAGCCATGATGGTTTCAATCTTGGTCCGGAGGGACTGCAACTTGCTTCCACCTATGAGATATCCCAAATACACCACTGAACACTGCCTAACCTGGAACTTACTAGCCTTGATGGTCAGACCTGTCTGTTGCAGGGCCTGAAGCACCTTATGGAGGTAAAATGTACATGTAGTGCATATATAGCGCACGAATCACCCCCGAAGGGGTCTCAAGGCGCTGTACACATACCGCTGTGGAACCCTTCCTGGCCTTTCCCTGTGAAGTGCCCACTCCTGGGCACCCCAAGGGGAATCCAGGCATCCTAGCGCTGTTGGGGCCGTTGTGGAGATTAAGCAAGGTATTTCCCAGAGTTGCATAGTGGGACCCATGATTAGAATAGGCACCGAGGGGAAAATTATCAGGTCCGGGGAAATTGAGCCCATGACCTGCCGACGTGGGAATTGAGCCCTGGCCTGGGGCCCTGGGCCAGACCTCTGCTTCAGGGTCAGCCGCTCTAACCATTGGGCCACACTTCTCCACTGGTGATGCAGGTGTTCCTCTCAGCAGAAATGGTAAACAGCAATGTCATCTAAGTAGGCAGCACAAAAAGCTTCCTACCAGGAATGACCTTGTTAACCAACTGTTGGAAGGTAGCAGGGGCATTCTTCAATCCAAGGTGCATCACCTGGAATTGGTAATGATTCTCTGAGGACCATCAGCTCTTGGGATGGGGTAGGCATCAGTCCTGTTGATGGAACTGAGTCCCCTGTAGTCCTCATGGAACTGGAGCTCAGGCTTGGTACCCAGTGGGGCTGCCTTCCATATGAACACCACAGGGCTGGGCCAGGGACTGTTAGAGGGCTCAATCATCCCAAAGGCTAATATCTTGGAGACTTTCTCCTGGATGCTGGCTCTCACCCTGTCTGACAACTTATGAATGTTATTCTTTACAAAGTGGCTGTCTCCTGTTCAAACATCATGGACATACAGATGACTGAGTCCAGAGATGAGTGAGCACAGTGAGGCAAACTGTTCCAGCAACTGGTACCAGTCACCTTGCTACTCTGGAGTCAGGGTGATAGAAACGTTGACACCCTCTACTAACCCATCATGTTCCTGTGCAAAGAGGAGGCCACGGAGAGGTTCTGTTTCTTATTCCACTCCCTCAACTGTCACTAGGAACATGCTCACTTCAGGCCTCTCAAAGTAAGGCTTCAGTCTATTCACATTGAGCACCCTTAGGGGAGTTCTTAGGGTTCTAGAGGCCCACCAATTAAATGGCCTCCCCCTTTTGCTCCTTTATCTGGTTTGGGCCAGTCCAGCAGTCCTGGAGAGCTCTGGGCTCTACTGTTTCCATGACCCATATCAGTTGGCCAGTTTGAAACTCTACCAGTGTGACCTTGTGGTCACACCAGAGTGTCATCATCTCTTGGCTGGCCCCTAAATTACGTTTGGCCTTCTTCCAGAAGTGGTGTGTCTGATTGCGGAAGGCTAGCATATAGATTACCTCATTCTGGAACCTGGGGCTTCCTGGGAGCTTGCTCCCTCCCCTTATTGACGAAGCTCAGCTGCCTCCTAACAGAGTGTCCATAGAGGAATTGAAAAGAGGTGAACCCTACACCATGTCAAGAGCACATCCCACGTATGCCTCATGGGCTCAGGCAGGCTCATAATCATACCTTTCAAGGTATTTTTGAATATCCAGACCATTGGTTTGAATGAATGTGGTGAACTTGTATGTTTTACCACAGGTATGCCACATGGACTTCATGTATAATTACATGAAGTTAGGAACTTTCTCTGACACTGCCTCTTTGGGGAACCCAACCTGCGTAAAGATCCCCATCAGAGTTCTTGCCACCACGGGTGTAGTCATTGTCCTCAGAGGGATGACCTCTGGGTAGCGGGCGCCATGGTCCACTAAGATCAGAACAGACCTGTTACCTAGGGCTGTATTGGGGTTCAAAGGCCCAATAATGTCCATGCCCACCCTTTCAAAGGAGGTGCTAATCACAGGTAGTAGGATCAGTGGTAACATTGTGATTTTTCATTTATTTCCCACCAGCCTGACAGATGGGACAGAACCAGCAAAATGTGCCTGAGGCTGTCTTCATTCGGCCAATAGAAGTGTGAGACAAGCCTGGAAAAGTTTTTGTCTTTCTCTAACTGTCCTGCCAGGGGTCTTGAGCCAAAGCCAGTTGTAAGAATTTGTACATTGGGGGAACACAAGCATATGGGATGCCCCAGCACCAGGAACATTAGGCTCACTGTGATGGAGATTGTTCTCCTAGTAGATCAGGTGATCCTCTGAGGCTTCACCTGCTGTATGGGCTGAGACCTTTCACCTCGTACCCTCAAGAGTGGGGCACTCTCTCTGTGCTTGGCATAACACTTTCCTGGTGGGCCTACCTTCAACGTGCCAGCTGGCAAGCTCAGGTAAGGTATTGCTTTGCCCTCCCAAATAATAGAAAATACCGCCCTCCCACATGGAGGCTCAAACACGACAAAGCAATAAAAACCAGGAAAGACTTTCACTGCCATGCAATAAAACACATCAAAATACTATTCTCAGAATAAGGCATGGGGTTTCATTTGGTTAACACTCTCTAACAGAAAGGTTTTCCCAGATGTCAAATGAAGAACATTCAAATGCATATGGGTATATATATATATATATATACATATACATATATATATATATATATATATATATATCTATACTACTATTATAAAGAGAGAACTGTGTCCTTTGAGCCAGGTAAACTCGAAAAGTACACCACCAATCCAAACACCCAAGACATCTTTGAAAGCCTCAGGGCAAGCAGAAGGACATAGGCTATATAAAAATAAAAAATATACGTTGTTTAAAATATTTAGGAATAAAAAAAAGTAGTCCCTTGCAAGTAGTGCCGGCCGCGACGTGCGTGATGACATCGGGAGCGGTGGGGAGGAGCGGCGTTCAGGAGCAAGAGGAAGAGCGGCAGACATGAGCACGGGGAGGAGCTGCGGACAGGCGGGGAGGAGCGGCGAGCTGCGGACAAACGGTGAGGAGTGGCGAGAAGCGGAGGAGCAGTGGAGCGGTAAACTCAGCAGCGCTGGGAGGAGCAGCAGCTGAGGTAAGTGAAGCAGCCGCGGGTGTGCACCGAGGGACGGGCGGGGGCCATGAGTGCTCGCAAGCCTTTTACTCAAAGTCAGGACGTCGGGGGAAACAGCGGACAAGTGCCGCGGGTGTGCACCGAGGGACGGGCGGGGGCCATGAAAGCTCAGAAGCCTTTTCCTCAAAGTCGGGACGTCGGGGGAAACAGCGGACACGAGCGTGGGCAGAAGCGGCCAGGACCAACAAAACCGGAGCAAGGAAACACTGTAAGTACGCTCTGCTGCTTCCGGCCGCTCTGCTGCGCCTCTCCTGCTGCGATGCAGCCCCCAGCCCCCTTCTGCCCCGGGCAACGCCGGGGCGGGCTGCTAGTATATATATATATATATATATATATATATATATATATATATATATATAACCTACTGGCGGTCGCCAGTAGGTATATGTAGTTAGGATTTTTTTTTGAATAGGGATTTCTGAAACTTTCTATATTGAATAACTTTGGCGTTGATGGACGGAATTGGCTACAATTTTCAGGAAAATGGCACATTTTGTTTCTGAGCGTCCCCTGAAAGTTTGGGGCGGTTGCGTCAAGCGGGGGCTGAGAAAAAAGGGGGGTCCCAAAACGTGTTTTTAACCTTGAGTTTTCCATAGGGCGGTTGGACTCACTTTTAGCTCGAACGGCTGAAGGGATTTCCACAAAACTTGGCAAAATTGTAGGAACTGGTAGCCCGATGTGCCTTTGCTATGTCTCAAGATATATGCTCCAGTGGTTTTTACGAAAATTAACTTTGAAAAATATATATTGGGCTGCATTGGGCTATATATATGTTAGAGCCCAAAATGTAGCCCAATGTAGCCCAATGTAGCCCAGAGATGGCCATCAGAGACAAAAAAAAAAACAAATGTGGCCCAAATATCAGCCAGATGTAGCCCAACTATCGCCCAGTGACAGAATGTCCCAGAGTGTTCTAAAGAACAACTAGAGCGCTAACAGTCTTACTTATGACAAAAGTATGGCACATCTGAAGTCATCTTGATTGGAATAAAGTGTTAACACTTAAAACATTTAATTTGCAAAGGAACAAAATGAGGGGTTTCATTTTGCCATAGAAATGTTATATATATATATATATATATATATATTCACTGAAAAAACCATAGGTTATAGACCATATATAGTTAGGAATTAGCATTTACAAAACCTTATTTTACTCGCACAAAACCATTGAAATTCCATATATAGTTAGTTGCACTAACTATATATCGCGCACCCGCAATCCACT
This sequence comes from Lissotriton vulgaris, assembly GCF_964263255.1. Classification (NCBI taxonomy): domain Eukaryota; kingdom Metazoa; phylum Chordata; class Amphibia; order Caudata; family Salamandridae; genus Lissotriton; species Lissotriton vulgaris. The sequence continues at coordinate 1,019,505,867 of NC_141691.1, read as the reverse complement.
GCTGATGATGTCACATATTACATCATTCATGACATGGTCAGTGACATCACTGATGACATCACTGATGACATCTCAAATGACATCACTGATGACATCACTGAAAACATCTCATTTGACATGACTGATAACATCACTGATGATATCATTCATGTGATAATACCATGAACCTCTTCAGACTCTAATATAACCTTAGATACAATCAGTGTAAACAGACAGTCACAGACTGTCACTCATCCATGGAGTTACTCACACACCTAGTCAGTTATGCCAAAAATCAATCACACCTCCATTTTCTCAACTATACAGTTATACACACCTTACTTATTCAAACATATACTAACACATATTTACTTTACTCTCTTATACAATCTCTGATACATGTTCACAATGATCCATACAGCCACTCACACATTCACTGGCTCTTATGCACAGTTATTTATAGATGTCAACTCTCACATGTACTGTGTTTTACATATGTACTTATTTTGACATGTAGCACTGAGATATCCATTCACTCACTAATACACTCATGCACAGTCAACCGCCCATACAGCTGTTTGCACATGCACTTTTGAATCTATACATATAGTGAATCAACTACTCACACATCTATGTACAGAGTCACACACCTTCCAGCCACCCATACACACACACTCAGTTTCCCATACAAATACTTGGACAACCAATCAACCCATACAGTTACTCATATAGCTACTGATCAACATATGCAGCAGTTTGTAGAACAACAGATATAATGATGCACAAATTAAAACAGTTTAGTCACTAACCCATGCACTCAGTGAGACACATTTAATCACTCACTCAATCAGTCAGTCATGCACCTACTAAATCCTTCATCCAGACACTTATACATCCACTCATTCTTCAAAATATAAGACATATTTTAACTTTACAGAAACATACAGTCACTGGATGTTGTCATCAGTGATGTCATCAGTGATGTCATTTGAGATGTCATCAGTGATGTCATCAGTGATGTCACTGACCATGTCATGAATGATGTAATATGTGACATCATCAGCAGTGGATTGCGGGTGCGCGATATATAGTTAGTGCAACTAACTATATATGGAATTTCAATGGTTTTGTGCGAGTAAAATAAGGTTTTGTAAATGCTAATTCCTAACTATATATGGTCTATAACCTATGGTTTTTTCAGTGAATTTTCAAGGTTTTGTAAATGCTAATTCCTAACTATATATAGTCTATAACCTGTGGTTTTTTCATTGAATTTCATTGGTTTTTTAAAAGCTAATATCTGTAGCTGTAAAATATACTCTTTATTACGTGACGTATCACGTAGCCACGTGAGACGCCTCATGACGCGTCGCCTCTGCAGCGCAAACCAAACCCGTAACGTAAGCGCGCCGGAGCACGCTTACAGATATATATATTTTTTTAACCTTAATTAGACAAAATCCACACATGCACATATCTTGAGGCCTTGCAAAGGCACATCAAACAAACAATCCCTACCGCTCTGGACTGTTTAGAATGTTGACAGACACCGGAGAGCCAATCAGCTCCGCTTCGCAAAGTTCCGATACGCGAAAAGTTCGCGAACCGGAGCGCTACCCGGAGCGCTGTTACAGATATAGCTGCCCGGTTAGCTGCCGGTTAGCTGCCTGGTTAGCTGCCCGGTTAGCTGCCCGGTTCGCGTACCAAGACGCGTCTCTACGGCGAAAAAATCGAATCTTTTGCGCAAACCAAACCCGTAACGTAAGCGCGCCGGAGCACGCTTACAGATATATATATTTTTTTAACCTTAATTAGACAAAATCCACACATGCACATATCTTGAGGCCTTGCAAAGGCACATCAAACAAACAATCCCTACCGCTCTGGACTGTTTAGAATGTTGACAGACACCGGAGAGCCAATCAGCTCCGCTTCGCAAAGTTCCGATACGCGAAAAGTTCGCGAACCGGAGCGCTACCCGGAGCGCTGTTACAGATATAGCTGCCCGGTTAGCTGCCGGTTAGCTGCCTGGTTAGCTGCCCGGTTAGCTGCCCGGTTCGCGTACCAAGACGCGTCTCTACGGCGAAAAAATCGAATCTTTTTTTTTTTTTTTTTTAGCTTAGCTGCCGGTTAGCTGCCTGGTTAGCTGCCCGGTTAGCTGCCCGGTTAGCTGCCCGGTTAGCTGCCCGGTTCGCGTACCAAGACGCGTCTCTACGGCGAAAAAAAATCGATTTTTTTTTTTTTGCCCCGCGTGGCTCTATAATATCCCCCTCATCAATCCTAGGGGGTCAGGAGGGGTCTACCTTGCCCCCTTTCCTTCATTTCCCCCTTCGTTTTTCACCACATCTTGTCTCTCGAGAGACAAGATGGCAGCCGCTCCGGACTGTTTACAATGTTGACAGCCAATCAGCTACTCCTCCGACTCACGTTACGCTGCCGGTTAGCTGCCCGGTTAGCTGCCCGGTTAGCTGCCCGGTTCGCGAACCAAGACGCGTCTTTACGGCGAAAAAATCGGATTTTTTTTTTTTGCCCCGCGTGGCTCTATAATATCCCCCTCATCAATCCTAGGGGGTCAGGAGGGGTCTACCTTGCCCCCTTTCCTTCATTTCCCCCTTCGTTTTTCACCACATCTTGTCTCTCGAGAGACAAGATGGCAGCCGCTCCGGACTGTTTACAATGTTGACAGCCAATCAGCTACTCCTCCGACTCACGTTACGCTGCCGGTTAGCTGCCCGGTTAGCTGCCCGGTTAGCTGCCCGGTTCGCGAACCAAGACGCGTCTTTACGGCGAAAAAATCGGATTTTTTTTTTTTGCCCCGCGTGGCTCTATAATATCCCCCTCATCAATCCTAGGGGGTCAGAAGGGGTCTACATTGCCCCCTTTCCTACATTTCCCCCTTTGTTTTGGCCTCCTCTTGTCTCTCGATCCTACCGAGAGACAAGATGGCGGCGGCTACGGACTGTTTAGAATGTTGACAGACACCGGAGAGCCAATCAGCTTCGCATCGCAAAGTTCCGATACGCGAAAAGTTCGCGAACCGGATCGCTGCCCGGAGCGCTGTTACAGATATATATCTTGATTTAAACGTTAATTTCTCAAAATCCACTGAAGCACATATATTGAGACCTAGCAAAGGCACATCGGGCTAACAGTCCCTACAATTTTGCCAAGTTTCGTGTAAATCCATTCAGCCGTTCGGGCTAAAAGTGAGTCCAACCGCCCTATGGAAATTAACATGGGAAAATCGCGTTTTGGGACCCCCCTTTTTTCTCAGCCCCCCCTTGACGAACCCCCCCCAAATTTCCAGGAGCTGCTCAGAAACAAAATGTGCCATTTTCCTGAAAATTTCAGCCGATTCCGTCCACAAACGCCAAAGTTATTAGGCATAGAATTTTCAAAAGTCCCATAGAGAAAAAATCCTAACTATATATACCTACTGGCTATCGCCAGTAGGTAATATATATATATATATATATATATATATATATATATATATATATATATATATATATATATATATATATATATATATATATATATATATATATATATATTCACTGAAAAAAACATAGGTTATAGACCATATATAGTTAGGAATTAGCATTTACAAAACCTTGAAAATTCACTGAAAAAACCATGGGTTATAGACCATATATAGTTAGGAATTAGCATTTACAAAACCTTATTTTACTCATACAAAACCATTGAAATTCCATATATAGTTAGGTGCACTAACTATATATCGCGCACCCACAATCCACTGCTGATGATGTCACATATTACACATTCATGACATGGTCAGTGACATCACTGATGACATCACTGATGACAACTCAAATGACATCACTGATGACATTATCCAATGACTGTATGTTTCTGTAAAGTTAAAATATGTCTTACATATTGAAGAATGAGTGGATGTATAAGTGTCTGGATGAAGAATTTAGTAGGTGCATGACTGACTGTATGAGAGAGTGATTAAATATGTCTCACTGAGTGCATGGGTTAGTGACTAAACTGTCTTAATTTGTGCATCATTATGTCTGTTGTTCTGTAAACTGCTGAATGTGTTAATCAGTAGCTATATGAGTAACTATATGGGATATTCATTGGTTGCCCAAGTATTTGTATGGGAGACTGAGTATGTGTGTGAGTGGCTGGGAGGTGTATGGCTCTGTGCATAGATATGTGAGCAGTTGATTCACTAGATGTATGGGTTCAAAAGTGCATGTGGAAACAGCTGCATGGGCGGTTGACTGTGTGTATGAGTGTATTGGTGAGTGAATGGATATCTCAGTGCAACATGTCAAAGTAAGTACATATGTAAAACACAGTACATGTGAGAGTTGACATATATAACCGTGCATAAGAGCCAATGAATGTGTGAGTGGCTGTATGGATCATTGTGAACTTGTATCAGGGATCGTATAGGAGAGTAAATATGTGTTAGAATATGTTTGAATTAGTAAGGCGTGTATAACTGTATAGTTGAGGAAATGGAGGTGTGATTGATTCTTTGCATGACTGACTAGATGTATGAGTAACTCCATGGATGAGTGACAATCTGTGAGTGTCTGTTTACACTGATTGTATCTAAGGTTATATTAGAGTCTGGAGAGGTTCATCGTATTATCACATGAATGATATTATCAGTGATGTTGTCAGTGATGTCATTTGAGTTGTCATCAGTGATGTCATCAGTGATGTCACTGACCATGTCATGAATGATGTAATATGTGACATTATCAGCAGTGGATTGCAGGTGCGCGATATATAGTTAGTGCAACTAACTATATATGGAATTTCAATGGTTTTGTGTGAGTAAAATAAGGTTTTGTAAATGCTAATTCCTAACTATATATGGTCTATAACCCATGGTTTTTTCAGTGAATTTTCAAGGTTTTATAAATGCTAATTCCTAACTACATATGGTCTATAACCTATGGTTTTGTCAGTGAATTTCAATGGTTTTTTAATAGCAAATATCAAAAGCTTTAAAATGTCAAGTACGTGGTAGGTAAAAACATTTTCGTGTCAATGCACGCTGATGTGCTTTGAACGCTGCCCCCCCTCTTCCCCCCCCACTTTTCTTTTAGGAGTATTCTCTCTTTGCAGATAGTGAAGGGTAGTTAACGCAGGCCTTTGCCCCCATTGTAATCCGTCGTGCCTGCTTCTCTCTCTATTTGATTGATTGTTATCCAAGCATTTACTGTTTTAGAATTGGTTCTCTTTGGTTCATTCTCTATTTACAAACAAGCACAGAGTCGCAATACTCTGTTTAGTCTTTGCAGATAGTGAAAAATCATTTAAAAAAACAAAAGGAATCGAGCAAAATCAGTAGGCCACTAATGGGATCTCTTTTTGACCTCGCTAAAATAGAAACATTAAGAACAACCCCTCATGAGAAATACGAAACTAGTGAGATGAACTGAGCTCCACACCATGATGGCTGCAAGACAGCTCGGCTCCGCCACCCACCCCACCCAAAATAACGACAAACCCTATGCAAATATTATAAATATAAACAACACACCAGCAAAGTAACAGGGTAAAACATTTTATTAAATAACTATTTACATAACTATTTTATACTTTTTGTTGCCCGATCCGGCTAGCTCAATCGATCGAGCATGAGACTCATGCACTCTGATCTCCTTGGCCTCAGTCAAGCATTAATAGTAAGATTTTCATACATGTTTAAGGCCTGAAATTCATTAAGTGTTTAATCATCTACCACACTAATGGAGTGGCATTCAAAAGGGAGATCTGCAATATTTCCCCAAAGTGAGTGCTATTGTGGACTGATATCACTTTGGGAAGATGGTGCAGAGAAATGGTGAATCTGTGGAGGGTTTTGTGTCCCATTTGTGCAAACTGGTATTTTTTTTATGAGTTTAGATAGAATCTGGATGGAAAATTAGAGATCCATTCTTGTTAGGTTGTAAGACTGAGAAGACAAATATTACTTGTGGCAAAAGGGTGATGCAAGTCTTAACAACGTAATAGTAATAGCTAAAAATATATAAAATTCAATTGCATATGTGGATGAGATGACAAAAGCCAATGGTCTTATATGTAGCACACAAATTGTCAAACAGAAGACATTGGAAAGTAATCAAATTCAGAAAATTCAAGGGAAGAGTTAGAAGAGTTGCAGTACAGGTAGTATGGTTGTAAGAAAATGAGCTTTTTGTGCAGTCACCCGTCACTTTTTCCTGGATTTGTTTGCTGTCATCCAGTGCAAGTATATAATGTCTAACCATTAAAAACGTGTAGAATAGGCTAATCCCTGATTGGCAAATTCAACTGACCTACAATTGCCTAGTACAGGTTTCTCCAAAGTCGGTCCTGGAGGGCCTGATCCATGCCAGATTTTTAAGACAATCACAATTATCAAAACGGGGATATGATAAAAATCTGTCATGGATCCAGACCTCCAGGACCGACTTTGGAGAACCCTGTCCTAGTATATAGTGCTCAGTGTACCCAGTGCCTGTAAACTGCATGTCACTAGTGGACTGCAGCCCCTACTTTGCCAACACTTAAGTTACAAAGCAAAGCATGCCCATAAAGTTACAAAGCAAATCATATTTTTTTGCCTGGCCCAAACCTTCCATTTTAATACTGGTAAGTCACCCGTCAGATGCTCCTTAAATACCCAAAGTGCAGGGTGCAATGACCAGAACAGCAGTGACAGTTGTTCCTGGCAATGCTCTAGAAATGACAGCCAGCTTGTCAGTTATTTCTAAATCTGGCAGATGGTACCTCAACCAGCGCCATGGTTTAGTTTACTCCATTTCCTGGTGGGACAACTGGCCGTCCACGAGTATATAAGTCAGGCCGCAAGTTAGACAGTAAGACTTTCTACTGGACCCAAACAGATTTCTGTATCAGAGCTGCGCTCCACCACGGTCAGACCTAAATTGGTTTTTACCCGGTCTAGCATGACCAGATAGCCAGGATAGCTCTATCTTTGTTGTTTTTTAAACTCCTGAAACATCAGAAATCTTGAAAAATCATATCTCTCTTTTTTTTTAACAAAGTTGTATACAGCATCAACTTGACCCGAAGATATCGGGTATCAGAGAGCTTTACACAAGCACCAGTTGTGTTACATGAGGATACATACATTTTTTTGTGTTGGTTCCCTGCATCCAATTTTTGTTGTTTTGGTGTCTATTTGATCATTCAAATGTTATCTTTGTTTTATAAACTATAGTGGGATTTTTATTGTATTGTGCTTTGGTACTGATAAATGCTTTCACATTTATCCTAAGTTAAGTCTGTCAGGGCTGTGCTAAAGCGACCAAAGGTTGAGTTCAGATATACATTATTGAGACCTAACTGGACCTAGTCAGGAATAATTACATTATTTCTTGAAGAGGACAACCATCCACTTCAACTAATATTCCACTATCTTACAATGGTCGACAACAAGGATTGCTTTGCCCAGAAGATTATGGATAAAATGTGTGAGCAGTGAACTTTAGAACCAAAAACAACAAAGGGAAAACGATTTAGAAAAGACACTCCTTGCTGAAATCTAGATTGCAACAAGATTGTCTTGTATATTAAAGGTGATGGCAAAGATGGGCCCATCAATTTAGTGAAAGTGGAAGGCTTGGATGAGAAATTGTTGTCTGCTACTGGACCAGAGCTTACTTTGGTATAAAAGATGTTTAACATCAGCAACATCAAGATTAAGGTGACATTGTATACTCTGGATATCAAAACCAGTGGATTACGAAGGAAAGCTTGTACACTTGAAGTGTTAGCTTTTAGGAAGTTTGGAAAACAAGGAAACATATCTGACTGGAAAAAAATATGTCTCAGCAAAATGAGAAGGCATCATTATCTGATTTCACCAAAGAGACTTGAGTGTGATTCCAAATCCCAACGGTGTACATCCATAAATTTGAAAGATGTGGTGGAATAAAATAATTTGGTTGACAATGAAAAGTTGACAGTGAAATTTCAGAGATTTCACATCATTTTTCCGCAATCATTTGGGATGTTTAAAAGGGTGTGTGCACAAGATCCAGATCCCACTAAAGGAGAATGCTCAAAGTGAGATCAGAACCTGTTGTAGTGAAGGAAGGTAGGTCTAATTAGTTGAAGAGATGGGATAGTGATGATATATTAATGCAACAGTGTTTGGCATTGGTGATGATAGAACAAAATGCCAGTTGGGATGTCTGACTGTGCACTTGTTAGAGGAAACTCAACAAGTGTGTTGTAGTGGAGAATATTCCCTCCCAAATACCCCAGAAAATATGTTTTCCTCATGGACTTTTAGGAAAATCCCCACACTATATTTATCATGTTTGCAGCACTAAACAAAACTGCACAAACAATTGAAAGTCTTAATTGTGTTTGACCTTTTGGAATATTTAGATTCTTAAGGATGCAGTTTTGGTTGATTTGGCAGTATCTTTTATTCAAAAGGCTTTGGAGAGAGTATTGAAAGGAATTGACAGAGTAACATTTAGTTGTGAGCGAAATGTGTGTGATACGCTTTTGTAAAATTATGTGAATTTTTTTCAAGAATTATGTAGAATAGAATTATGCAAAATGGAAATTGGCCATGTAGCACTATGTTTCAGCTCAAAATTAATCCTTGTGTCCATTTTGGATGCAAGGGCACATTTTGTGCTAAAATTAATTGCGCAAGATGAACAAGTGGTGCTCATGTTTTGATGGTTCATATTGTCCCTGTGCTCCTATAATACAGCCTCCTGCAAATTCAATTAGGCCAGGTGGCTGTCAGATTCAACACCAAGTGAATTGCACTGAAGCAGACTGACGGTATTTCCCAACTCTCCTATTCACTTTCCCAGCCCAACACCTACAAATGGTAATTAGGCTGAAGAAACCAAAAAGGGGACAGGGGTAGGGGACAAGAAGAGACAGCTACACTTCTGTCAGGTTGTCTTCAGTGCTTTTTGGCTTATTGTTTGTGTGTGAACTGCAATGGAAAAATATATAAATGTAGATCAGATTTCTGATTCTATAGTCATTCGTAACAGAGCCTTAATATCATTTACATAACTCTATGATCGCTTACCCTATTAATAAGTAGATGTTACCCCTCTTGTATATTTTGATTTTTTGTGAAACTTTCTTCTTGACTGAATTCCTCTTTTCTATTCTTTGAGGTATTCTTCAGGATAAATACACAGCAGCAATCAATTCGGCAGTCGGATACTGAAGGTAAGTATAGTATAATGCTTGCACTGTATCACCCATTAACTAGTGTAAGGATAGGACTCGACTAACTGAGATATCTCTAAAAACTCTTTCTAAACCACTAGCAAGTGGTGAGGGAATTCAACGAGTTTCTATTAATTTCACTCGCACAATTGAGACAACTTAATTCCCACAAGTGGACAGTATGTTATCAACTCAAAAGAGATTCTGAAAACATCAGAAAGGAAAATGAACGCTCCAGTCACGATGGAATGAAAGACAGGTGCGTTCACCGCATGAAGCGCCTTCCAGAGAGGGTCTTTTACTCTATCAAGATAGCTCAGGGGAAACTGCTCATGGGATGTCACCTTGAATTCTATAGAAACTAAACAGAACTACAATTAGCATGCGCACTGTGAATACGCAAAGCGTTTCACACTGAGCATGCGTATTACGCAAACTCCCACAACAGTTGTGAAAATACTTGAAACGCTTCCCACTTAGCTCACAGAAGCCTACAGGACTGGTGAAAAACTACTAACGAGCCAAGAACCAAGCCCCAAGCTCCAGTAAGCAATACCTGCAATAAATGACACACTAAGAATACTGTGTTTCCAAAACCAAGATTTGCTGAATGCTGTACTTCTTAAGTATTTACCCAAAAATGCATCGCAACATTAAACAAGCAACAAACCAAAACGATGAGCACTACCTTAAGCTAGCTAGTGCGCCGCAAACTCAAAACCTCGATTACCGCCAAGTTCCTCAGGTGAAGTGCGAGGATTCCAAAGCCACAGCTGTCAAAGTTCTAACTCTGACTTCAATCACTGGAATCACTAAAACACAAAGTTGGAACATTTATCACTTCTTCTGGCGGCCATCTTAGGGTTCTTTCATGTACTGCACCTAATCCTAGCTACTCCATTCCTTACCCGGCTTAGTGCCTGATGTCTGAACACATTGACTGACAACCTCTCTTTATTAGCTGTTGGTAGTGTTCTGACCGTACCCCACCACAAGGGTGGCCTTTCCAACTCAGTTCTCTTTGAATTCCTCATTTAAAAGGACTTCACCAACCGGGGTGCATGAATTTCAGAAGCTAACTCCCAGGAACTTTCCTCGGGCCATAGCCCTTCCAAGCAATCAAATAGTACAGGTGACCTTTCTTCACCTTGGAGTCTAAGATTTTCCTAATCTCAAATTTTTCTCCCTCCTCAGTCTGAATTGGTCCTTGGGGGTAACATGGTTCTCAATCCTTCAGTTAACTTCTTTAAAAAGGAAACATGAAACGTTGGGTGTATCTTTAATGTTTTGGATAGTTTCAACTTATAAGTCACTGTACTTAATCTCTTCTCTACCTCCTAGGGCCAAATATATCTTGGTTGGAATTTCCTATTCCCTTTTAGTTTCAAATGTTGCCTTATGTCTGACCACATTGACTGACAACTCTTTATTAGCATTTGGCAGCGTTCTGACATTGGTATACTGACATAATTTCAGAAATTGTGCATAACAAGTGTAATGCAATATGTGCAAAATTGCAGAAGATTACACCGGCAACATAGAAACGTCACCATTGCAAAGTAAAAATCTACCATGATACTTGACCCATGGGCTAGTGATGAAGAATATTAAAAGAAGGTCAGGAAACAGCCTTTTTAGATTCTGAGATACTGGCTTCACACAGAAAGATGTGAAGTTTTAGCATAACAAGAATGAGATTTTTATTTGAGACACAAAGTGGCTGCTTTTTGTATTAGGTCAAAGGAACAATCTGGCTTTTACGATCCCACAGTGCAAGGATGAGCTGGTAAAATGCTTGGGATTTACAGTGTTATAATACATTTGTAGAATGTTCGATGAGAGTAGTATAAATATGAGAAAACCTCTAAATAAAATGTGGTGAATATAGAGTTTTGGGATATTAAGAGATTTTGGTTTGATTCACCATATTAATGGAGCTGTGACCCTAAGGCTAAGTCTGTGATTATAACTGTTGTAAGCACCAAAATGTTAGGTCAGATTCAGAGGGGACAATAATGTTAATCTCAAGGTGTTTTAAAGCATCAGAGATTAACACCATTTTTGGGCAGGTAAGAATCTAAAACAAACTCTGTGGTAAATTTAATATGTGATACAACAGTTCATATGCCAGAATAGATGCAATGCCTAGTAGAATATGTAAGTTAATCATAGCATTGCGGTATTTTTTTGCTTTTCTGCGTTAGTTTTCTATTCATTTTAATGAAATAGTTTGTGTTCGAAATTGGATGTTAGACCAGTCATCCTTAGGGTGGTCTTCACCCAAACATTTTGCCTGCGTACATCTTTTTGTTGGCCATAGGACTCGGAACACTTCACAACTGCTGACCAGTGCTAAAGTGCTTGTGCTTCTCCCCAAAACATCATGCCACTGGCGTATACCCAATATGTATTTTACTTTTAAGTTCCTTGTAAAGTGGTATACCATATACCATGGGCTGGTAATCTAAATGCTACTAGTGTGCTTGCAGCACTGATTGTGCCACCCTCACAAGTAGCCATTCAAACCTGTTTCAGGCCTCCCATTGTAGGGACTATCCCCTAGATGCATCAACGTTGTCATTTGCGATTCCTTATTTGCGAAAAATAAGGAATCGCAAATAAGGAATCGCAAATGGCAATGCATCATTAATTTCGCTATTTTATTGAGATTCTGTAAAAATCGCAATTTTTACCGAATTCCAATAAAATTGCGAGTTCCAAATAGCGAATCCGCAATTCCCATTCATTCCTATGGGCTGAAATGCCCATAGGAATGAATGGGAATTGCGAATTCGCAATTTGAAATCGGAATGCATCAAAGCCTTTCAAGGGTGAAGAGGGGGGTCCAAAGGACCCCCCCCTGCACCCATGAAATGCACTTTTACATGTGAGTTACATACACACATGTCCACGTTTAAAAAATGCATTTTTATGCGTTTTTAAACATTTTTGCAAATTACCACGAAGTTCAACTTCGTGGTAATTTGCATTTGCAATTTCTAAAATCGTAAATGTTTTGAGGATGATGCATTGCATTTAAGGAATCGCAAATTTGCGATTCCTTAAAAGCAATCGCATTTTTGGAACTCGCAAAAAATAGCGATTTTCCAAAAATGCTTGATGCATCCCAGTAACCAATTTAGGAAGTGCAAAAGGCCGATTTTTGCGAATCGCACCGTTTGCACTTCCTAAAAAGGTTGATGCATCTGGGCATATATGTGCACGTTTCTGCCACTTCGACTTGGCATTTAAAACTACTTGCCAATCCTTAAACCCCCCCTTTTAATACACATAAATCATCCCTAAAATAGGCCCTAGGTAGCTCATAGGGCATGGCGCAGTGAAAGGAAAAGGTGGGACATGCACTGTTAGGTTTTGTATGTTCTAGTAGTGACCAACATCCAAATTTGTTTTTCACTACTGCACGGTCTACTCTGCTCAAAGGCTAGCATTGGGGATTTCTTAAAACCATTTTAATCTGAAATTTCTGATCATACATTAGTAGCTACACCATGTTTTATATTTTTGGAATGGTAATGATACATCCTCTTTGATGATAACGTTGGATTAATATTATTATTTTAGAAATCCCACTTTTAAAAAGTAGGCATTTCTCCGCCCTTTCTGATCTGAAGCCGATGTGTTGATTCCGAAGGGGATGTGTTGGTTCCCGAGGTGAAGCTCCAGGTCCAGTTTAGGCAGCAATGATGATGCGCTGGTTCAAACCCACACAAAGGCGAAGATGCACTGGTTCTGATGAGAATGGATGGGTTCTGGATGTAGTGCACTGTAGGCCTCACTTCCAAGGGACCAGGAGTTGGGTGACACCACTTGGCAGGGCAGACTAACAGCTTGCAGAGTCCAGGTGCAGATGTAGGTGGTCAAGTCTTTGATATCCCTGAGACTTGAAGGCAAGCCAGCAAGCCCTTGGAGTCACAGAGGTTCTTCCTTCCTGCCCTTGCTCCAGACACACTATAGGGGGGGGGGGTTGATTTTGTGTGTGGTGATAGGACACTGCCCTTTCAGGTATAAGTGTCAGCCCCTCCCTCTCATCCTGCTCAGGGTGGCCCACCTACATGCATATGACCACTCAGGCATACCTACCCTTCCTTTTGTGTGACTGTGTAGAGGGATTACAGTACGCCACCTGTCACCTATCCGAGACATGTATTTCAGAGACAGATCAAAGGCATCAAATGGCTAAAGTAAGTAAATGCAAACTTTCTCAAAACTGGCATTTGTTAAACTGGAATTTTAAATCCAACTTCACTATAAATTGTGATTTCAAATTGTGAGTTCAGTCACACCAAACTTAAAAAGTGTGTTTCTTCACAATTTGGAATCACACTTGAAAAACGTAATAAGGTAATCCTAATGTTATCCTATAGGAGAGATGGGCCTTGCAGTAGTGAAAAACTAAATTGGGAGTGTTTCACTACCAGGACATATAAAACTTAAAACGTGCATGTCCTGCCTTTTAGCACCCTGTCCTGTGGGGAGACAGGGCTTACTTTAGAGGTGACATATGTATGAAAATGGAAGGATCAGACCTGGCAGGAGGGTTAGCTTCCCAGGTTGAGTCACAAACTGCAAATTAAGGCTGTGCAATGGCAGGCTTGAGTCATGGTTAGAGGGCTAGTTAAGTGGGTGCCACAATGAGTGCTTCATGCCCACTAGTTACATTTAATTTACAGTCCCTGGGCACATGTAGTGCACTTTACTAGGGACTTATAAGTAAATTAAATATGCCAATTGGGAATATTCCAATGCTACCATGTTTAGGGGAGAGAGCACAAGCACTGTAGCACTTTTCAGCAGTGGTAAAATGTGCATTGTCCTAAAACCAGCAAAATGAGTTCTGAAAAATAGAGTCTGGCAAAAGTTGGAGGAAGGCCCCCAAAGGCTGCCAGGTCTAACATGTGCCCCCCCCGGCTGAAAGTAGGGAGAGCCACCAAACCCATTGGGAACTCTCTTCCCTAATTAGAAGAATTTGGAGAGGCCATCAGCATTGGTGTTGTCAGTCCCGAGGGATGCTACACCATAAAGTCCATTCCCTGTAGGGAGATGGACCACCTCAAAATTTTGGGATTTTCACTCCTTATCTGCATGAGCCATCTAAGAGGCCTGTGGTTTGTATGACCCAGGACAGGGCCGGACTGGCTACCAGTCGTTCCTTAATAAACAATGCTAAACAAATGTTTTTAAAAGTATGCTTTAAAGCTATTTGTTTTACATTCTTCATTTAGAAGTACCGAGCAACAAAATCAGCCCCTAAGCAGTGAACATGGGCCCAACCCTGCCAACCCAGCAAAAACACCCAATAGCCAGGCCGGCCCTGAACCAGGAAGTTAGTCCCAAACAGGTATGGCCTCAATTTCTTCATAGCCCAGGTCACAGAAAAAGCTTCTCTTTTAGTAGCACCCCAAACCTGTTCCAGTGGAAGTAACCTCCTACTAATGAAGGCTACCAGTTGGTCTAGGTCCTTCTCATTCAGCTATGCTAAGACCGCCCTTATGCTATGCTCTGAAGCGCCTATCTGCACAATAAATTCCTTGGAGAATTCAGGGGTCTGACCACAGGTGTTGTGCTTATGGCTTCCTTGAGAAAGTCAAAGGCTTTCTGACAAGCCTCTGTCCAGATTACTAATTTGGGCTGCTTCCTAAAATTTATCTCAGTTAAGGGGGCAACAATGGTGCCATATCCCTTAACAAATCTACAGTAGTAGCCAGTGAGGCACTAAAAGGCTCCCACTTCTGTTTGGGTGTTAGGTGGCTCCCAGCCATGATGGTTTCAATCTTGGTCCGGAGGGACTGCAACTTGCTTCCACCTATGAGATATCCCAAATACACCACTGAACACTGCCTAACCTGGAACTTACTAGCCTTGATGGTCAGACCTGTCTGTTGCAGGGCCTGAAGCACCTTATGGAGGTAAAATGTAAATGTAGTGCTTATATATGCACAAATCACCCCCGAAGGGGTCTCAAGGCGCTGTACACATACCGCTGTGGAACCCTTCCTGGCCTTTCCCTGTGAAGTGCCCACTCCTGGGCACCCCAAGGTGAATCCAGGCATCCTAGCGCTGTTGGGGCCGTTGTGGAGATTAAGCAAGCTATTGCCCAGAGTTGCATAGTGGGACCCATGATTAGAATAGGCACCGAGGCGAAAATTATCAGGTCTGGGGAAATTGAGCCCATGACCTGCCGACGTGGGAATTGAGCCCTGGCCTGGGGCCCTGGGCCAGACCTCTGCTTCAGGGTCAGCCGCTCTAACCATTGGGCCACACTTCTCCACTGGTGATGTAGGTGTTCCTCTCAGCAGAAATGGTAAACAGCAATGTCATCTAAGTAGGCAGCACAAAAAGCTTCCTACCAGGAATGACCATGTTAACCAACTGTTGGAAGGTAGCAGGGGCATTCTTCAATCCAAGGTGCATCACCTGGAATTGGTAATGATCCTCTGAGGACCATCAACTCTTGGGATGGGGTAGGCATCAGTCCTGATGATGGAACTGAGTCCCCTGTAGTCCTCATGGAACTGGAGCTCAGGCTTGGTACCCAGTGGGGCTGCCTTCCATATGAACACCACAGGGCTGGGCCAGGGACTGTTAGAGGGCTCAATCATCCCAAAGGCTAATATCTTGGAGACTTCCTCCTGGATGCTGGCTCTCACCCTATCTGACAACTTGTGAATGTTATTCTTTACAAGGGGGCTGTCTCCTGTTCAAACATCATGGACATACAGATGACTGAGTCCAGAGATGAGTGAGCACAGTGAGGCAAACTGTTCCAGCAACTGGTACCAGTCACCTTGCTACTCTGGAGTCAGGGTGATAGAAACGTTGACACCCTCTACTAACCCATCATGTTCCTGTGCAAAGAGGAGGCCACTGAGAGGTTCTGTTTCTTATTCCACTCCCTCAACTGTCACTAGGAACATGCTCACTTCAGGCCTCTCAAAGTAAGGCTTCAGTCTATTCACATTGAGCACCCTTAGGGGAGTTCTTAGGGTTCTAGAGGCCCACCAATTAAATGGCCTCCCCCTTTTGCTCCTTTATCTAGTTTGGGCCAGTCCAGCAGTCCTGGAGAGCTCTGGGCTCTACTGTTTCCATGACCCATATCAGTTGGCCAGTTTGAAACTCTACCAGTGTGACCTTGTGGTCACACCAGAGTGTCATCATCTCTTGGCTGGCCCCTAAATTACTTTTGGCCTTCTTCTAGAAGTGGTATGTCTGATTGCGGACGGCCAGCATATAGATTACCTCATTCTGGAACCTGGGGCTTCCTGGGAGCTTGCTCCCTCCCCTCATTGACGAAGCTCAGCTGCCTCCTAACAGAGTGTCCATAGATGAATTGAAAAGAGGTGAACCCTACACCATGTCAAGAGCACATCCCACGTATGCCTCATGGGCTCAGGCAGGCTCACAATCATACCTTTCAAGGTATTTTTGAATATCAAGACCATTGGTTTGAATGGATGTGGTGAACTTGTATGTTTTACCACAGGTATGCCACATGGACTTCATGTATAATTACATGAAGTTAGGAACTTTCTCTGACACTGCCTCTTTGGGGAACCCAACCTGCGTAAAGATCCCCATCAGAGTTCTTGCCACCACGGGTGTAGTCATTGTCCTCAGAGGGATGACCTCTGGGTAGCGGGCGCCATGGTCCACTAAGATCAGAACAGACCTGTTACCTAGGGCTGTATTGGGGTTCAAAGGCCCAATAATGTCCATGCCCACACTTTCAAAGGAGGTGCTAATCACAGGTAGTAGGATCAGTGGTAACATTGTGATTTTTCATTGATTTCCCACCAGCCTGACAGATGGGACAGAACCAGCAAAATGTGCCTGAGGCTGTCTTTATTCGGCCAATAGAAGTGTGAGACAAGCCTGGAAAAGTTTTTGTCTTTCTCTAACTGTCCTGCCAGGGGTCTTGAGCCAAACCCAGTAGTAAGAATTTGTACATTGGGGGAACACAAGCATATGTGATGCCCCAGCACCAGGAACATTAGGCTCACTGTGATGGTGATTGTTCTCCTAGTAGATCAGGTGATCCTCTGAGGCTTCCCCTGCTGCATGGGCTGAGACCTTTCACCTCGTACCCTCAAGAGTGGGGCACTCTCTCTGTGCTTGGCATAACACTTTCCTGGTGGGCCTACCTTCAACGTGCCAGCTGGCAAGCTCAGATATGGTATTGCTTTGCCCTCCCAAATAATAGAAAATACCGCCCTCCCACACGGAGGCTCAAACACGACAAAGCAATAAAAACTAACACCAGGAAAGACTTTCACTGCCATGCAATAAAACACATCAAAATACTATTCTCAGAATAAGGCATGGGGTTTTATTTGGTTAACACTCTCTAACAGAAAGGTTTTCCCAGATGTCAAATGAAGAACATTCAAATGCATATATATATATATATATATATATATATATATATATATATATATATATATATATATATATATATATATATATATATATATATATATATATATATATATATATATATATATATATATATATATATATATATATATATATATATACATATATATATATATATATATATTCACTGAAAAAACCATAGGTTATAGACCATATATAGTTAGGAATTCGCATTTACAAAACCTTATTTTACTCACAAAAAACCATTGAAATTCCATATATAGTTAGTTGCACTAACTATATATCGCGCACCCGCAATCCACTGCTGATGATGTCACATATTACATCATTCATGACATGGTCAGTGACATCACTGATGACATCACTGATGACATCTCAAATGACATCACTGATGACATCTCAAATGACATCACTGATGACATCACTGATGACATCTCATTTGACATTACTGATCACATCACTGATGATATCATTCATGTGATAATACGATGAACCTCTTCAGACTCTAATATAACCTTAGATACAATCAGTATAAACAGACACTCACAGACTGTCACTCATCCATGGAGTTACTCACACACCTAGTCAGTCATGCAAAGAATCAATCACACCTCCATTTCCTCAACTATACAGTTATACAAACTTTACTTATTCAAACATATACTAACACATATTTACTCTCTTATACAATCCCTGATACAAGTTCACAATGATCCATACAGCCACTCACACATTCACTGGCTCTTATGCACAGTTATTTATATATGTCAACTCTCACATGTACTGTGTTTTACATTTGTACTTACTTTGACATGTAGCACTGAGATATCCATTCACTCACCAATACACTCATGCACACAGTCAACCGCCCATACAGCTGTTTCCACATGCACTTTTGAAACCATACATCTAGTGAATCAACTGCTCACACATCTATGCACAGAGTCATACACCTCCCAGCCACCCACACACACACTCAGTCTCCCATACAAATACTTGGGCAACCAATCAATAACCCATATAGTTATTCATATAGCTACTTATCAACACATGCAACAGTTCACAGAACAACAGACATAATGATGCACAAATTAAGACAGTTTAGTCACTAACCCATGCACTCAGTGAGACACATTTAATCACTCACTCATACAGTCAGTCATGCACCTACTAAATCCTTCATCCAGACACTTATACATCCACTCATTCTTCAAGATGTAAGACATATTTTAACTTTACAGAAACATACAGTCACTGGATGTTGTCATCAGTGATGTCATCAGTGATGTCATTTGAGATGTCATCAGTGATGTCACTGACCATGTCATGAATGATGTAATATGTGACATCATTAGCAGTGGATTGCGGGTGCGCGATATATAGTTAGTGCAACTAACTATATATGGAATTTCAATGGTTTTGTGTGAGTAAAATAAGGTTTTGTAAATGCGAATTCCTAACTATATATGGTCTATAACCTATGGTTTTTTCAGTGAATTTTCAAGGTTTTGTAAATGCTAATTCCTAACTATATATGGTCTATAACCTATGGTTTTTTCAGTGAATTTTCAAGGTTTTGTAAATGCTAATTCCTAACTATATATGGTCTATAGCCTATGGTTTTTTCAGTGAATATATATATATACATACATATATAAACATATATCATCTGTATATCTATATAAATACAAACATAAATGCATGCATACATATACTTATATGCATACAGATGCATATTATTTACATGAAAGTTGAAAAAACACTAATAAAAGCAAAGCTAAAAAGCCACCTCATTACAAACAGAATGGCTTTAACTTAAACGAGGGCGAGGTCTATTGCATTTTCAATGCTTGTTTACTTTGGTTCCATCAAGAAGGCATTCAGATGTGTCACACATTTGCCATAAATTCTGAATGTTAGCACTCTAGTTGCACATTAGATCACTGTAGTAAAGCTACTGCTCACCAGGGACGTCTGCTGCTGGTATTCAAAGTGCATGTTTCAGTCTGCATGTCAGAATTTTTTTAATGAAATAGAAGAGGATTTGAGAAGCCACTCAAAATGATCCCTAATTTTTCTTTCTGAAGCATAATCATACTTTCTATGGCAAAATTAACCCCCTCATGTTGTTCCTTTTTAAATTGAGTGTTTTCAGACTTACCACTTCAATCCAATCAAGATGGCTTCTGGTGTGCCATACTTTTGTCATAAGTAAGACTGTTACCGCTCTAGTTGTTCTTTAGAACACTCTGGGACATTCTGTCATTGGGCTATACTTGGGGTACATCTGGGTGATATTTGGGCTACATTTAGGCTCTTTTGTCTCTGGTGGCCATCTTGGGAGACTGTATGTCAGAATTTTCTTAATGAAATTGAAGAGGGTTTGAGAAGTCACTCAAAATGTGCCCTAATTTTTCTTTCTGCAGCACTAATCATAATTCATATGGCAAAATATACCCCCTCATGTTGTTCCTTTTTAAATTAAATGTTTTAAGAGTTACCACTTTATTCCAATCAAGATGGCTTCAGGTGTGCCATACCTTTGTAATAAGTAGGACTGTTAGCGCTCTAGTTGTTCTTTAGAACACTCTGGGACATTCTGTCATTGGGCTATACTTGGGCTACATCTGGGTGATATTTGGGCTACATTTGGGCTCTTTTGTCTATGGTGGCCATTTTGGGAGACTGCATGTCAGAATTTTTTAATGAAATAGAAGAGGATTTGAAAAGTCACTCAAAATGTGCCCTAATTTTTCTTTCTGCAGCACTAATAATACCTTCTATTGCATAATATACCCCCTCATTTTGTTCCTTTTTAAATTAAATGTTTTAAGAGTTACCACTTTATTCCCATCACGATGGCTCCAGGTGTGCTATACCTTTGTAATAAGTAGGACTGTTAGCGCTCTAGTTGTTCTTTAGAACACTCTGGGACATTCTGTCATTGGGCTATACTTGGGCTACATCTGGGTGATATTTGGGCTACATTTGGGCTCTTTTGTCTCTGGTGGCCATTTTGGGAGACTGCTTGTCAGAATGTTTTAATGAAATAGAAAAGGATTTGAGAAGTCACTCAAAATGTGCCCTAATTTTTCAATCTGCAGCACTAATCATACTTTCTATGGCAAAATATACCCCCTCATGTTGTTTCTTTTTAAATTAAATGTTTTAAGAGTTACCACTTTATTCCAATCAAGATGGCTTCAGGTGTGCCATACCTTTGTAATAAGTAGGACTGTTAGCGCTCTAGTTGTTCTTTAGAACACTCTGGGACATTCTGTCATTGGGCTATACTTGGGCTACATCTGGGTGATATTTGGGCTACATTTGGGCTCTTTTGTCTCTGGTGGCCATTTTGGGAGACTGCATGTCAGAATGTTTTAATGAAATAGAAAAGGATTTGAGAAGTCACTCAAAATGTGCCCTAATTTTTCATTCTGCAGCACTAATCATACTTTCTATGGCAAAATATACCCCCTCATGTTGTTTCTTTTTAAATTAAATGTTTTAAGAGTTACCACTTTATTCCAATCAAGATGGCTTCAGGTGTGCCATACCTTTGTAATAAGTAGGACTGTTAGCGCTCTAGTTGTTCTTTAGAACACTCTAGGAGGCTGCAGTAGAACACAAAGGAATCAACTGACAGTCTCTGTCCTTGTTGGATGAACATGTTTTACTGAGAATGTCAGACTTCATTTTCACATGACTGAGAAAGATAATGTGAATTTACAGAAAATATGCTTTCAGTTTAGCTTATAGATCCCCTTCCAAACCACTGTGGGAAAATCATGAGATATTAGTTTTCTTTCAAACAATATTCATGATATCACAGCAGAAGGTTTTTTCACATGGTAAAATCACCTTAGAACCCACCACAATTCCTAAAACGAGTATGGTACCATCAACAAATGATTTATAATGTAACTAAAGTCTTAAAACCTTCTATTAACTACAATGCTTTTTAATGAGGTGCTATCATGTATATTGGTCCCAAGATGGCTGCCAACACTTCTTGGATGAAGTGCTGACAGCCAATCAGATCAGATGTGTGGTTAGGCTCCGCCCAGATATATATCTTTTTTTGAACCTAAATTACTCAAAATCCACTGGAGCACATATATTGAGACCTAGCAAAGGCACATCGGGCTAACAGTCCCTACAATTTTGCCAAGTTTCGTGCAAATCCATTCAGCCGTTCGAGCTAAAAGTGAGGCCAACCGCCCTATGGAAATTAACATGGGAAAAACGCGTTTTGGGACCCCCCTTTTTTCTCGCCCCCCCCTTGATGAAACCCCCCAAATTATCAGGGGCTGCTCAGAAACAAAATGTTCCATTTTCCTGAAAATTTCAGCCAATTCCGTCCACAAACGCCAAAGTTATTAGACATAGAATTTTCAAAAATCCCATGGAGAAAAAATCCTAACTATATATACCTACTGGCGACCGCCAGTAGGTAATATATATATATATATATATATATATATATATATATATATATATATATATATATATATATATATATATATATATATATATATATATATATATATATATATATATATATATATTGTAGCTATTCGTCTTGTCTTGTACGTAGGAAAACACAGCACTCACAGAGGGTGAGTCCACAAGGTTTATTACGACTCTATTAGCACCAGATGCCTTTCGGCAGTTGCCTTCCTCGTGTCTGGTGCTAATAGAGTCGTAATAAACCTTGTGGACTCTCCCCCATGAGTGCTGTGTCTTTCTACATACAAGACAAGACGAGTAGCTGCAATATTTGCGGGTGCACCCCCAATGTAACAGCACCTGTTAGTGAGTGCGCGAGCCTTGTGCAGGTGGAACTGTATAATAGGTAAAAGAACAGCCTGCCAGCAGGCTCCATCAGGGAAGCATAAATGTTCATAGGTGAATGCCAGACGCGTTTCAGGAAAACATCCTTTCTTCAGTGGCGTGTTGCGGCAAATGATGGTTGTAGGCGCAGCTGAAGAGCACTCAATCGTTTATCACCTGCTCCAATAGGCGTGGACAAGGGCGTGTAGCCTGAAACGCGTAGCTGTTCTCTGTGGTGTTGCTGTAAATAAACTACCTTTTGCTGATTCCTGTGGTCCGTCTCCCTCGTTTCGTTTGCGGGCGCGCGCTGTGGTCGTGGCGCTGTGAGATCTGAGGTGGAGCCACACATTCACTGGATGATGTCATCAGTGATGTCATTTGAGATGTCATCAGTGATGGCATGAGTGATGTCACTGACCATGTCATGAGTGATGTAATATGTGACGTCATCAGCAGTGCATTGCGGGCGAGCGAGTTATAGTTAGCTGAACTAACTATAACAGGGGAATTTCAATGGTTTTGTAAGAGTGAAATGTTCAGCTAACTATAACATGTGGAAACCTATGGTTTTTTCAGTGAATTTGCAAGTTTTTTTAAATGCTAATTCCTAACTATAACGTGGCTGAACCCTATGTTTTTTTCAGTGAATTTCAAAGGTTTTTTAAATGTTAATTCCTCACTATAGAGTGGCTGAAACCTATGGTTCATTCAGTGAATATATATATATATATATATATATATATATATATATATATATATATATATATATATATATATATATATATATATATATATATATATATATATATATATTTATACATATATAATATATATATATATATATATATATATATTACCTACTGGCGGTCGCCAGTAGGTAGTTATAGTTAGGATTTTTTTCAATGTTAAATCTCAAAATTCTATTTGGAATAACTTTGGCACCGGTTGACGAATCTGCCTCAAAATTTCCTGAAAATGGCCTCGGGGCGTTCCGGTCCTTCCCTGAAAGTTTGGGGGGGATTCGTCAAGCGGGGGCTGAGATAAAAGGGGGGTCCCAAAACGCGTTTTCCCCATGTTAATTTCCATAGGGCGGTCGATTTCACTTTTAGCCCGAACGGCTGAATGGATTTCCACCAAACTTGGCAAAATTGTAGGGACTGGTAGCCCGATGTGCCTTTGCTATGTCTCAAGATATGTCCTCCAGTGGATTTTGAGTAATTAAGGTTCAAAAAAATATATATATCTATAGCCGCGCTCCGGTACGCGCACCGGTACGCGCACCGGGCGCTTACCGCGACTTGCGCGCAGAAAGCTGATTGGTTCTGGGGTGTCTGTAAACATTCTAAACAGTCCGGAGCGGCCGCCATCTTGTGTCTCGGTAGGATCGAGACACGAGAGGTGGCCAAAACAAAGAGGGAAATGACCATAAGGGGGCAGAGTAGACCCCCCTTGATCCCCTAGGTTTGATGTGAGGGCCATAAAAGGGCCCCGCGGGGCAAAAAAAATATTATTTTTTTTTTGATTTTCGCGGGGTGAGCGCCCGGTACGCGCACCGGTACGCGCACCGGTGCGCGTACCGGGGAGTGTACCATGGGGGAAAAGAATGACAGTTTTAAAAGTAGCTGTTTAAAAAAAAAAATGTTTTGTTGTTTTTTTTATGCATACACATACATATATATAAATGCATATGCATATATATATGCATATATGTGTATATGTGTGCGTGTAGAGAGAGGTAGAGAGGTAGAGGTGTAGAGGTAGAGAGGTAGCGGTAGAGAGGTAGAGATTAGTAGAGAGAGAAGAAGAGAGAGGTAGAGAGGTAGAGAGTGAGTAATAGAGAGTAGAGAGTGAGTAGTAGAGAGTAGTAGAGAGCAGTAGAGAGAGTAGCAGAGAGTGAGTAGTAGAGAGTAGTACAGTGAATAGTAGAGTGAGTAGTAGAGAGTAGTAGAGAGTGAGTAGTAGAGAGTGAGTAGTAGAGAGTAGTAGAGAGTAAGTAGTAGAGTGAGTAGTAGAGAGCAGTAGAAAGTGAGTAGTGGAGAGTAGTAAAGAGTGAGTAGTAGAGAGTGAGTAGTAGAGAGTGAGTAGTAGAGAGTAGTAGAGAATGAGTAGCAGAGAGAATAGTAGTGAGTAGTAGAGAGTGAGTAGTAGAGTGAGTAGTAGAGACTAGTAGAGAGAGAGTAGTAGAGAGTGAGTAGTAGAGAGTAGTAGAGAGTGAGAAGTAGAGAGTGAGTAGTAGAAAGTAGTAGTGAGTAGTAAAGAGTGAGTAGTAGAGAGAGAGTAGTAGAGTGAGTAGTAGAGAGTAGTAGAGAGTGAGTAGTAGAGAGTGAGTAGTAGAGAGTAGTAGAGAGTAAGTAGTAGAGTGAGTAGTAGAGAGCAGTAGAAAGTGAGTAGTAGAGAGTAGTAAAGAGTGAGTAGTAGAGAGTGAGTAGTAGAGAGTGAGTAGTAGAGAGTAGTAGAGAATGAGTAGCAGAGAGAATAGTAGTGAGTAGTAGAGAGTGAGTAGTAGAGTGAGTAGTAGAGAGAGAGTAGTAGAGAGTGAGTAGTAGAGAGTAGTAGAGAGTGAGAGGTAGAGAGTGAGTAGTAGAGAGTAGTAGTGAGTAGTAAAGAGTGAGTAGTAGAGAGAGAGTAGTAGAGTGAGTAGTAGAGAGTAGTAGATAGTGAGTAGTAGGGAGTAGTGAGTAGCGAGTAGTAGGGAGTGAGTAGTAGAGAGAGAGTAGTAGAGAGTAGTAGAGTAGTAGAGAATGAGTAGTAGACAGTGAGTATTTGAGAGTAGTGGAGTAGGAGAGAGTAAGTAGTAGAGAGTAGTGGAGAATATTCCAAAGTTTGGCACAGCACCACTTTCACAATGAGTCCAATCAAATCATATCACTTAGAGTCCTTATTGAAGCGCTGAATCTTGGGGTATATTCAAATGCTTTTATTTTCCTTAAGTTTATGTACCACAGCCAGCCGAAACGTTTCGTTCTGTACAACAGAACTTCTTCAGGGCGTTCTTATTTCCTTCAAGTTATGTCGGTATACAGTTGTCATATAACTAGATATTTCTTCCAAATGTTAGACGAGACATAAGTATATTCTTATTCAAAGTGACTAGGTATCAATTTTACCCACACAATTCGGGCAGACGAGTAATTTATAGCATCCTCAAAGTCTGTCTTTCAAAAATTCAAAAGTATAGGGCATGATAATCCAAATCCAAATGTTTCACAAGAAAAGTCATTTACAATCGTTCGGAATATCGGTGTTTGGGCAGATATGATCCAGGGACCCCCAGTATGCAAGGGGAATTAGTCCCCCCTCTGCAAACGCGCCAGTGGCCTGCATTGCAGAGAGGTGTAACAAGGGTGTGGCCTCATTACACTTCTCTGCAATGCAGCTCCCTCGCGCATACTGGAGGCTCCTGGTGGACTAGTTGACCCCAGGGACCCCCAGTATGCAAGGGGAATTAGTTCCCCCTCTGCAAACGCGGCAGTGGGCTGCGTTGCAGAGAGGTGTAAAAAGGGTTGTGGCTTCATTACACCTCTCTGCAATGCAGTCCCCTGGCGCATACTGGAGATTCCTGGTGGGCTTTCAGGTCTTATATAGTTAGGAATTAGCATTAAAAAAACCTTTGAAATTCACTGAAAAAACCATAGGTTTCACACCAGTTATAGTTAGGAATTAGCATTTAAAAAACCTTTGAAATTCACTGAAAAAACCATAGGTTTCACACCAGTTATAGTTAGGAATTAGCATTTAAAAAACCTATTAAATTCACTGACAAAACCATAGGTTTCACACCAGTTATAGTTAGCTGGAAATTTTACTGACATAAAACCATTGAAATTCCCACGTTATAGTTAGTTGGACTCACTATAACTTGCGCGCCTGCAATGCACTGCTGATGACGTCACATATTACATCACTCATGACATGGTCAGTGACATCACTCATGACATCACTGATGACACCATCCTTGTGACAGAGTGACAGACCTAATTTCAGTGTAATGTAACGCTTGAAACACATATTCAAAAATAGAAACAAACATTTTCAAAAAAATGCCTTTTCCGCCATTCAGCTGTTTAGCGCCCGCTCTTACGGCTACAGCGTCTCGCTCACCATGTAGTTGAGTTGCTCCCACTCTTGCGGTGCAGCGATAGGCGGCTTCCACAGGACTCTTAAAATGGCGGCCGGCTCTTCGGATTTGGGCCTGGTCCAGTAAAATGGCCCTGGGACACCTTGGAACTCGGACGCTTGTCTGCCAGGGCTTGGGTTCCATTCTCGAAAGCGTCCCCTCAGCCTTGAAGATTGTACAAAAGTCTTGGGGGCCGTCGACTCCCGCAGGCTTCCGGTGGGGAGCGGCTGCCATGATTGCTTGCGGAATGGCCACGACGGAGCTACGAGATGGTGGTGCTCTCATGGTGACGCCAGCTTCAGTCTGAAACATCCAGAAACAAGGTGGGGCTTTCATCGTTTGGGAAAAAAAATGTTTTAATCCAATGAAAAGTGTTATTTTTAGGTCACATGACCTAGTCTTACATCATTAGGAAAAGAAAAGTAAAATGAACCAATGAAAAGTTTTATTAACAAGTCACATGACCTGTTATGCTTACGTTACGCGCTGCGCGGCGCACTCTGGATCGTTTCCGGGAAGCTGCGCCTTGCGCACCGGAGCACTTCCGGGTGCGCTAACGCGTCGCGTCATATGACGCATTACGCGACAATGCAGGTCCAGAATATAGTCAAAATGTCTCCACCAACCAGCGGTCGGAATACAGCCGCTTTCAGCAGTCCAAAAAGTTCGGTTAAATCTTAAGAGTGTGAGCAACTCAACTACATGGTGAGCGAGACGTTGTAGTCGCAAGAGCGGGCGGTAAACAGCTGAATGGCGGAAGAGGCACAGAGTACCAAAAGCGGGCGGAATGGCAACTAAAACGGTAAAGGGGCGCCCCACGACAGCGTGTCTTCAGGTCAAACGGATTGTGGGACAAGGTCCAGAATGGAAGAGTCATCAAAAGGGAAAAAATTCCGCCAGACCCCGGGAGCCGGCCGCCTATGCCGGGGGCGATCTCAGGCCACACCAGGGCAACACAACTTGGGGAGGGGGCAGGAGCCAAGCGCCCCCTCTCAGTCCGCGCCATCTCACCGTCCCTCGGGGGCCTCCGTCAAGCGGTTTAGGGAGGCACCGTATCACATTGTTTTCCAATGCAGTCAGGTCCACAAATGGACCCCACTTACTTTGAATAGTGAAGCTGCAGCAGGTGCAAATAAGGTTTAGTGTAAGTAAGATTATCCCTTGGCTCAGTTAGATAGTTATTGAAGCCCAAATACTAGTCTTGGACACAAGCAGCTACAAGTAAACTCATAAACATAGCAACAATATTTGTATGAAAATATAAAATATATTTTATTAAAACAATTGACAATCCAGATTTCTGTGAGCGCAACACTTGATAAAAATAGAGTTAAACAACTCTATACAGAAATAATAAAAACAACATCACATAAATGTATTAAAAAACATCAATGAAACATGTATATGCAAAATTGCTAACCAATTGATCAAAAAACAGACCTATTAAAGTTATAAAAAAACATATAGGACAGACATTTGGTGGGAGAGAAAGTAAACAAACACAGACAGTCACAATTTGTCATTGAGGTATGCACATTAACTGTCCAATCTAACTCAAACCAAAACCCGACTTCTTCTCGATGTTCTTGGGGCGAGTTTGGTAGTTTAATTATGCACTAGTATGCGTTGACGCGTTTCGATGGCCTTTTTAGATGATTGCCATCTTTATCAAGACTTGTAATCTTGTTTATGACTCTCCTACAATGGCACTGGATGGTTGCCTTTATGTATGGATCCTGTTGGTAAATACATTTCAGTAAGTATATGGCATAGAGTAGCATGTTATTGTCACTGTAAAGATTGCTTTAGGCATAATCAGCTTATGTTGGACACTATACTTAGTATTTATCACTAACGTTTTATATTTGTTAGATCCACAACGTTAACATAGCAGTAATTATCTACACCTTATTAAGGTATCATCCCTGAACATTTTCTATGTACATGTTTTTGGCAAAACATTTTGATATCACAATTTTTTTTTTTTTTTTTTTTTTGTCCTACTGGTATGTGGGCTTCAGTTCTAGGAGATGCCCAAAAGCCATCAAATTCATTACCCATTGTTAAGGTGAACCGTGAGTGCATGGACCCTTATTACTCGAGGCCATCAGTCTGCTCCCATTCTATATTAGGAGGTGGGACAAGAGAACAAGTTACCTTAAATCATCATTCTCGCGTAGTTTGAAGCTCTAAGCATTATATATTGATGGATGGTGTTGTGGGACTGTCTTGGCCTGCAAAGGTATAATAGCCCAAAGTTGGATTGACATATTCTTTTTGTGGTACTACATCAAGGTTGATATTTGAGGAATTTTATATTACCTGGATGTAGTTTCCCCTTTCAAGAATGAATATCCTGATGGAACATTCTTGTTTTTGATCTGAGCGATCTACTGGCATGGATTCAATCACACCTATACACCAAATATAGGAATAAATATATTATGGTGCTGTTATTAATTATATTTTATTTAAGCAGTCTCTTATTCACTATGGGGTTGCATGTGCGCGAGTACCTGACGCAATGTTATCCTCGGCTTGTTATTTTTGTTCCTTTCCACTCTGCTGTTCTGACAGGGGACACCCTCCGTTTACTTCGTGTCCTGAAATGAATGCAAGTCGTCTTAGTGGTTCTACTATTTGGAAGTTTTTCTCAATAAGTAGCTTTCTCAATCATTCTCCACTAGGAGCGGGATCTTACCTATTCCTCACTGATAGAGGGTCTTAAGGATCGGGCGGTAGTGTCTGGGTCAGGGTACCTGGTTCCCTCTTGGAGATGCCCAGCGTACCTAGGAGGTAATAGGGATAGGGAGAGTGTTTAGTTGGCTCTCTGATTCTATGGTGCGAGGCTCCCAAGGTTGCTAGACCTTACCTGTATCTCCGTGTTCGATCTCGTTCCGCCCGTCCGTGTAACTTCTGGCTTGTTCACCGTCTGCCGTCTCCCGGGAAAATGCTAATTCTCGTGGGAGGTGGCAGTCTTTTATTTCTACTATATTCTCAGCAGCTGATAGGATCTCTTTAATGTAACCCAGCTGTGTGGAGTCCGCGTCTGAGCGGGATCTTATTAGTGCCTGAAGCTACGCGGATGGGTTTAAACAGTGTTACAAGAGCTGCTTAGAACTCTGAAGTATGGCACTCAACAACCAGGACTTATGCCATTTGTGTAAGGCAGTGACATGGAAGCAACTCAGGGACAAAAAGCATGAACGAACATTCACGTATGAAAATCTTATTTGGGGAAGGGGTAGAATCCAAACGCCCCGTGCCAGTTCGCGCCACTACACCGTATGTGGAAAATCTGAAGCCATCGTTCTACAAACTCTCAACGCTTGCTATCAGTGCATGAGCTTCATGCTCGATCGATTGAGCTAGCCGGATCGGGCAATAAAAAGTATAAAATAGTTATGTAAATAGTTACTTAATAAAATGTTTTACCCTGTTTCTTTGCTGGTGTGTTGTGTATATTTATAATATTTGCATAGGGTTTGTCGTTATTTTGGGCGGGGTGGGTGGCGGAGTCGAGCTGTCTTGCAGCCCTCATGGTGTGGAGCTCAGTTCATTTCACTATTTTCGTATTTCTCATGAAGGGTTGTTCCTAATGTTTGTATTTTACCGAGGTCAAAAAGAGATCGAATTAGTGGTCTACTGATTTTGCTCGATTACTTTTATTTTTTTACACGATTTTTCACTATCTGCAAAGACTAAACAGAGTATTGCGACTTTGTGCTTGTTTGTAAATAGAGAATGATCCAAAGAGAACCAATTCTAAAACAGTAAATGCTTGGATAATAATCAATCAAATGGAGAGACAAGCAGGTACGACGGATTACAACAGGGGTAAAGGTCTGCGTTAACTACCGTTCACTATCTGCAAAGAGAGAGTACTACTAAGAGAAAAGAGGGGAGTGGGGGGGGGGGCAGCGTTCAAAGCACATCAGCGTGCATAAACACGAAAACGTTTTTACCTATCACGTACTTGACATTTGACAGCTTTTGATATTTGCTATTAAAAAACCATTGAAATTCACAGAAAAAACCATAGGTTATAGTCGATATATAGTTAGGAATTTGCATTTACAAAACCTTGAAAATTCAATGAAAAAACCATTGGTTTTAGGCCATATAAAGTTAGGGATTTGCATTTAGAAAACCTTATTTTACTCGCATAAAACCATTGAAATTCCATATATAGTTAGATGCGCTAACTATATATCGCGCACCCGCAATCCACTGCTGATGATGTCACATATTACATCATTCATGACATGGTTAGTGACATCACTGATGACATCACTGATGACATCTCAAATGACATCACTGATAAAATCACTGATAACATCTCATTTGACATGACTGATCACATCACTGATGATATCATTCATGTGATAATACCATGAACCTCTTCAGACTCTAATATAACCTTAGATACAATCAGTGTAAACAGACAGTCACAGACTGTCACTCATCCATGGAGTTACTCACACACCTAGTCAGTTATGCCAAAAATCAATCACACCTCCATTTTCTCAACTATACAGTTATACACACCTTACTTATTCAAACATATACTAACACATATTTACTTTACTCTCTTATACAATCTCTGATACATGTTCACAATGATCCATACAGGCACTCACACATTCACTGGCTCTTATGCACAGTTATTTATAGATGTCAACTCTCACATGTACTGTGTTTTACATATGTACTTACTTTGACATGTAGCACTGAGATATCCATTCACTCACTAATACACTCATGCACAGTCAACCGCCCATACAGCTGTTTCCACATGCACTTTTGAATCCATACATATAGTGAATCAACTACTCACACATCTATGTACAGAGTCACACACCTCCCAGCCACCCATACACACACACTCAGTTTCCCATACAAATACTTGGACAACCAATCAATAACCCATACAGTTACTCATATAGCTACTGATCAACATATGCAGCAGTTTGTAGAACAACAGATATAATGATGCACAAATTAAAACAGTTTAGTCACTAACCCATGCACTCAGTGAGACACATTTAATCACTCACTCATACAGTCAGTCATGCACCTACTAAATCCTTCATCCAGACACTTATACATCCACTCATTCTTCAAGATGTAAGACATATTTTAACTTTACAGAAACATACAGTCACTGGATGTTGTCATCAGTGATGTCATCAGTGATGTCATTTGAGATGTCATCAGTGATGTCACTAACCATGTCATGAATGATGTAATATGTGACATCATCAGCAGTGGATTGCGGGTGCGCGATATATAGTTAGCGCATCTAACTATATATGGAATTTCAAGGGTTTTATGCGAGTAAAATAAGGTTTTCTAAATGCAAATCCCTAACTATATATGGCCTAAAACCAATGGTTTTTTCATTGAATTTTCAAGGTTTTTTAAATGCAAATTCCTAACTATATATCGACTATAACCTATGGTTTTTTCTGTGAATTTTATATATATATATATATATTCACTGAAAAAACCATAGGTTATAGACCATATATAGTTAGGGATTAGCATTTACAAAACCTTATTTTACTCACACAAAACCATTGAAATTTCATATATAGTTAGTTGCACTAACTATATATCGCGCACCCACAATCCACTGCTGATCATGTCACATATTACATCATTCATGACATGGTCAGTGACATCACTGATGTCATCACTGATGACATCACTGATGACATCTCAAATGACATCACTGATGACATCAGTGATGACAACACCCAGTGACTGTATGTTTCTGTAAAGTTAAAATATGTCTTACATATTAAAGAATGAGTGTATGTATAAGTGTCTGGATGAAGGATTTAGTAGGTGCATGACTGACTGTATGAGTGAGTGATTAAATGTGTCTCACTGAGTGCATGGGTTAGTGACTAAACTGTCTTAATTTGTGCATCATTATGTCTGTTGTTCTGTAAACTGCTGCATGTGTTGATCAGTAGCTATATGAGTAACTATATGGGTTATTGATTGGTTGCCCAAGTATTTGTATGGGAGACTGACTGTGTGTGTAGGTGGCTGGGAGGTGTATGACTCTGTGCATAGATGTGTGAGCAGTTGATTCACTAGATGTATGGGTTCAAAAGTGCATGTGGAAACAGCTGTATGGGCCGTTGACTGTGTGCATGAGTTTATTGGTGAGTGAATGATATCTCAGTGCTACATGTCAAAGTAAGTACATATGTAAAACACAGTACATGTGAGAGTTGACATATATAAAAATCTGTGCATAAGAGCCAGTGAATGTGTGAGTGGCTGTATGGATCATTGTGAACTTGTATCAGGGATTGTATAAGAGAGTAAATATGTGTTAGTATATGTTTGAATAAGTAAGGTGTGTATAACTGTATAGTTGAGGAAATTAAATGGAGGTGTGATTGATTCTTTGCATGACTGACTAGGTTTGTGAGTAACTCCATGGATGAGTGACAGTCTGTGAGTGTCTGTTTACACTGAGTGTATGTAAGATTATATAAAAGTCTGAAGAGGTTCACCGTATTATCACATGAATGATGTCATCAGTGATGTGATCAGTAATGTCAAATGAGATGTCATCAGTGATGTCATCAGTGATGTCATTTGAGATGTCATCAGTGATGTCATCAGTGATGACATCAGTGATGTCACTGACCATGTCATGAATGATGTAATATGTGACATGATCAGCAGTGGATTGCGGGTGCGCGATATATAGTCAGTGCAACTAACTATATATGAAATTTCAATGGTTTTGTGTGAGTAAAATAAGGTTTTGTAAATGCTAATCCCTAACTATATATGGTCTATAACCTATGGTTTTTTCAGTGAATTTCATTGGTTTTTTAAAAGCTAATATCTGTAGCTGTAAAATGTATTCTTCTTTAAATCTTAAAATATATTTTACATGTTTTTGATTCAATTTTTTTTTAATTGTTTTTTTTGTTTCGCTCCCGGTCCGCGAACCGGTTAGCTTCCCGTTAGCTCAATTTGGAGCCGCGACTCGGTCCGCGAACCGGTAAACGTTCCGTTAGCGTAACTGTTGCGTTAGCATGACGTTTTGCGTTGTCGCGTAATACGTCATGTGACGCGCCAAGTTAGCGTACCCGGAAGCGAACCGGAACGCGGCGCACAGCGCAAAACGTAAACACAGCAGGTCATGTGACTCGGTAATAACACTTTTCATTGGTTCATTTCACTTTTGGTTTCCTAATGATGTAATACTAGGTCATGTGATCTAAAATTAACACTTTTCATTGGTTTAGAACTTTTGCTTTTCCCAAATGATGAAAACCCCTCCTTCTTTCCTCACTCTGACTTTCATCTTGGTGAGAGAAAGACCCTTTATTAACATTGAGATATGGCTTCATTAGTAGCTTCAGCTGGTTCTTCCCCACCACCTCCACCACATCCAAGGAAGAGAGGACCACCTGCTGAAGTTATTATTCAACAAGAAGAGGAAGAACAGGAAGAGGAGGAAGAGCAGGAAGAGACACTGTTTTTGCCAGAGGAGCCCAGGAGGTATAATCGGAAGGAGAACTATATTTGGCAATTTTTTAAATTTCCCGAGGGCCAAAAGAAAGTAAATGCACGCTACGTGTTTTGCCGTATATGTAAAGAAAGACTGTCCAGGGGGACTGATAAAAAATACAGTTTCGGCAACTACACTATGCATTGGCATATGAGTAGGTGGCATCCTAACAACTATAGTGCTGCCCAGCTACGTGACGAGCAAGAAAATCCCCCTTCGATGGCCAGAAGATCGGTTGTTCAGGAAGTGACGGGACCAGAGGCGAGGGAGATGGTCCCAAATATACAAATGAAGTTTAGGGAAGTGAAACAAGTGTGCGTGCGCTGCAATCAGTTCATTTGCTACCGAGAAAGTAGCATCACTCTAATTATCAAAGCTATTGATAATCATGTTTGCCCGAAACGCCCCAAACAATAAATTCTTTTTTTTTTGTTGCTCCTGTTGAGCCCTTTACAATGAATCGTTTTCGTTTCCCCCCTCCCCCAAAAAAACCAAAAAAATATGAAAATGTTCAGAAAATACAAAAAAATTAAAAAAATGTTCAGAAAAATAATAAAAAAAATATAAAACAACAAAAACAAAAAAAAAAGTTCTTTTCAGAACCACCTCCCCGTTATAAAAAAATTGGTAGAATATTTGGAACTCTGCCAACCTCTATTTCTTTTAGTTCGCTTCCCGGTTCGCTCTCCGGTACGCGAACCGGGAGCGAATAAAAAAAAAATGTTTTAAAAAAAGAACAGTAAGTTTAAGGGAAGGAAACAGACAGTTATGTTAAAAGAAAGACAGCTATAGGGAGTAAACAAAAGATACTGTTACCCGCAATCCACTGCTGATGATGTCACAAATTACATCATTCATGACTTGGTCAATGACATCATCAGCAGTGGATTGCGAGTAACAGTATCTTTTGGTTACTCCCTATAGCTGTCTTTCTTGTAACATAACTGTCTGTTTCCTTCCCTTATACTTACTGTTCTTTTTGTAAAAAAAATGTTGTGATCACTCAGAAACAGTGACATTAATAGAGACAGAGTGAGTGAACAAGAGTGAAGAAGTATGAGAAGAGAGGGACTGAGAAAAATAGTGGAAGGAGTAGAATAATTAAGTAATAGAGAAAGGAATGAGGGAAGTAGCAAAGGCAGGAAAGTAAGAATTAAACAAATGAAGCAGAAGAAGTAATAGAAGTTAAATGTGATAGATTAAATGATTGTTTCAGGATGACGATAAGGTGTGATCTCTCCAAAATTTTGTTTAAGGTGAGGCCTACTCAGGGTTGCATATCAAATTTATGCTTGTTGAAGAATACAGAAGAGATAATACATGTGAAGGCCTACCAATGAAGTAAAACATGTCCACTTCACTCTTAAACAACGGCCAGACCTCTTCTGTGTCCATAGACAGACCTAAACTTCATCTGCACAATGTCATTCGTAAACTTAGGAAACACAGGTAATGTAATTGAAAAACGTGGAGTTTCGTTTGCTCATTTCACAATCACATCACCTGTGTTGCCTTTGCTCAGGTATCTCATAGTGCAGATGTAGTCCAGCATATGAAACAGTACCCAGAAGTGCAGCAGTGTATGCATTAACTTTGACATTTACAGAAGCCTCAGTTTCTCCATGTCTACCTCACATTTCTAAATGTATATCATAAGTACAAAAAGTAGAGAATTAATTATACATGTTAAATGGTTTATTTTTGCTGTTCTCAGAATGTATCAAATTTCACTAAAATCAGTGACTTGAAGGTATTCATCATGTAACAGCGGGGAAAAAAAAACACAATCAAAATGATTGTGTTTAAAAAACCCATACAACATAAGAAATCTGAATTCAAAACTCCTTAAAATTAACTTACTTTCCATAACGTCGAAGGATGTCCTATGAACAGCGTACACTCTGTTGTGCTATTAATATTTTCAGCCCGCCACTTTCTGAAAGAAAACCTCCATCGTTTTGAAAAATATGTTACATACGATAAAAGACTTCTCACATTCTACCACATGTTTCCACATGGCCAAATCATGTTAGAGCGATTTACAACTCTTGGAATTCTTGTAAGCAAATCCCGTCATTTTCTATTTCCGCAACTTTCAGAAAGAAAACATTTAAGATTACTTTCACAATCCTGGACTACTAATATCTTACCCTTCTTGCTCACTCATGTTCTACTTTTCCTATGACACTGATACTGCTTACTATGAAGCAGACTTACTTGCATCAGGTTTATATAGTTGGATTTTTAAAATGACATTATAATTAAAAGTTTTCACCATTAATCTAGACAGCATTGCAGACTTACATTCCCTCTACTCCATGAACCTCTTGCAATTCCTTAGAGCAAATCCCGAGATTCTTTCCTTAAAATTTTGGTTTTAAAAACACCAGGTAAGAATTTTTAAGGTCATACGGCAATTTTTTTTTGAAAGTTACAACAGAATCATTGCAGAATGACCAGCCGTTTCTAGACTTTAAATAAGCTATGTAATGTCCTGATGTTGTTAAAGGACCGTCATGATAGATAATTGCTGCAGTTACAAAAGTCCTTCCTGATATTGACAACTGCGAAGCAACAACATTTTTTATTAAAGTTGTCAATTTTGATCCATCAGGCCTACATCGTTGGATCATTAAAATGACATACTGGCCATATCTTCGTATAAATAATGTTGACATCATTTCAGATTTACATTGGCTACACTCCATGTTGTGATCAGCTGCTTTTACTAGCTTATTAAAGGACACTGATTTACTGTCTGGCAAAGTTAAATATATAAATCTTTCTGAGTCTACACTAGTAGTACTTGATACCCTACAGTTCTCGCAGTCATGCTGCCATTGATAAGAAAGCCCAAACAGGTGATCTACATCTACACCCTCATCTTGCAATACATCAAGCATATACATTAAAAACTCCTGACAATCCTGCTGAATATTTTCAGAGAAGTCTGTTTGACCTGAACATTCGTCTAACAGATAACGAACTTCAGACACACTTTCTACTTTTGTTCTATCAGTGCTACATTTCTCTAACACAGAATTCAACAAACAGCATAAACTTTGTTCAGAATTGATCACAATCTGTTCTTTTAAAGTATCTAGTGAAAAGACAACATTAACAACTACATTAGCATAGCAGTTGACACCCGAACTGTTTTCAAATTGAAAACCGACAACATGTTCAACAGAATCCATTTTCTTTCTGCTTACAATTTTCGGTTCATCGACTTTTGGGCTTTTTGCTACAACCTCCCTACTATTACTGATATTTCTTCGTTTCCGGCCTACCACACGTTTCTCAAACAAAGGATATTGAGGCAAATGTGGCGCATACTCTCTTCTTAACCTATTGTATTCCTTAACACAATCTAGATCTGCACAAATGTTTGTGACATCACAGTCAATCAAGTACAATCCCGATAAAGATCTAACTCGTGACAAAGCCACATATGCCATACCTTCCTTGAACACAGAACTTCCAATATTCACCAATGCACTATCTACACTTAAACCTTGCGATTTATGGATTGTCACCGCATATGCCAAGCAAACAGGAAACTGTTTACGGCGAACATATAAGTCTTTAACAAGCAAAAACCTAGCAGAACAACGACCAATTACCTGTACTTCCTCAATGCCATCAAATTTAATTTTTAAAAATTCAATTCCATCTCTACTTCTGTATTTCTCAAAATCAACAACATTACCCATTGATCCATTTACCAGACCTCTTTCAACATGTAAATTTCTTCTCAAAATGATTCGGCAATTTAAACACACATTCAAAGTCTTTTCAAAACCCGCTGTTTTAGATATAGTCTTCTCTAATGAATCAAATTTTGATTTCAAATTCTCAGACAAAATAATTGTTGATCCCATATGCTCTATTCTGTCAATAGCTTCAAGTTTCACAATCTCTTGCTTTTCTAAATTCAACATTTTGTTGTTGAAGATGGCACATTCTGCAAGAGTTGGCATCAAACATATTCCGGATTTCTTCTCAGTAATTTTCTGAAAAATATTCTCAGGCACAACATCTTGTTCTGGATATAAATTTGATAGTAATCGTGCATGTAATGCTTTTTTTCCATGCTCGGTCACTTTTCCAATTCTAATATCTTGTAGAATATTCTTGTAATCTTCATCCTTTGCCTGACCAGTTCAGCATAATTGAAGTTTAACCATATATTGACGTTGCCAATGCTCCCTAGGCACTTCCTGGTATCTTCATGCGTGAGTATTTTGAACACAGGTTGTCCTTTTACTGGTGTCAGCTGTAGAAGATCTCTGAAAACAATGATGTGTTTGCCACCAAATAACACATCATACTCAGTTTTAAGAACTTCTTGCATTCTCAAATGCACAAAGGCAAGCATGACATTGGAAACCATGCTTACTTCGTCAATGATAAGAAGATTCATTTTCCTCAAAACTCTTGAAACTTCACAACAAGCATCCCCAGATAACTTGTGGTATTGTAATTTGTTGTCATGCTCCACTGGCAGCATCAGTAGACGATGCAAAGTAATACCTTTAATGTTATGTGCTGCCAGTCCAGTTGGAGCGGTAACAACACAAGACAGCGATGACTCAGTCCTTTCCTGCAAATAACAAGAAATTGCTTTAATAAGGAAACTTTTTCCAGTTCCCGCTTCTCCACTCACGTACAGTCGGACAGGCTTCAACGACGTACATGAACACTCTTTCTTCTCATGACTTAATCCATGATCAATTTGCTTGGTAACTTCGTCATATATTTTCCTCTGCTCAACGTTGAGTTGTTTTTCCAAGTCTTCTAAGTTAACCGCATCCTCCTGAGCATGTGCCATGGCTCTTTCCACTTCATTCATAGCAGTGGCAGCTTCATTTTCGATAATAGGTCCTCCTAGTGGATCTTGACTCAATGAAACAGAACTCTGACTGTCCTGAGAACTGTCTCTGGCAATCTCGGCTGCAATCGTTGCTTCCTGCTCAATTTCCAAAGTCAACATTTCTTGATATTTGGGAAAAGAAGGACATTCTATGGTCTCCTTGGCGGCAGTGAAAGAGTCTTCGTAACAGAGGAAATCTCCAAGCAGTTCCTCTTCTGCACGCCAAGGCTTGAACAGTTGCAAAAGTGCTAAATAGAAAAACTCCTTTTTTTCTGGAGATTCGCCACTCAATTTTCGATGATTTACTAAGTGGAATTTTCTTTGCTTCACCAGACATCCCTCACTTCCAATTACAGCATACACTCCTTTCTCAATATCTTCTTTGATGTTCCTTTTGAATATGTAATTTTGTAGAACCTCATACAAACAAACATTCTCGAGGTGACTGCTTCGATTTGGATAATATGTATCCAACATGTTGGTCTTCAAAATGTCGGTACTGTTTGGCTCCTTTTCCGCCAAATACTCAATTTCCCGCACAGGTTTCAGAACTCGATTACGCGTTGCAGCAAGACCAAGACTCGCCCAAACGATACTCCTGGATTTAGAATAAAGGCTTGCTGAAGACAACCGGTCAGAACATTCGTAAGCTCCAATTTCTCGATGCGACAACATCTTCAGACTGAAACTGTACAACTTCTTACTGAGGCTCTTTTCATGGGAAATGTCCTCCCACATATCCTTCAATTCTGTCTTTTCTTTTTTGGTGATGTAAGATGTCACATACCGAGCCACAGCCATACAGTTATCAGCCACAAACTGTATATCCATATTAGCATTCCACATGGACAAAATCACTGGGTTGTAGTCGTTGATGTACTTGGACTCTTCGTTCCTTTTCAAATTGTATGTATTTTTGGGTGATTTCCTCGTCACATTATGTCGCAGAGAAGACATCAAACTGTTCACTCTTCCTTTAGAAATCACTGGTCGTGGAAAGTTTAAACGACATTTGGTGTAGAACTTGTCCTTGTTTCTGAATTTACGACGACAGTACTTTCCACAACGATGGCTTTGGAAACGTAGAACTTGTTCTCTTAGGCTTTTCTTCTCCGTTGCACACGTAGAATACTGTTCTATGAAATTCATCACTAAGTCATCCGGATCTGTTCCAAATTTAGGTGCATCCTTGATCCACAGCAACATATGTATATGAGGAGCACCTCTTGCTTGGTACTCCTTTCTCCAGAAGAAATCCAACACCTCTCCAAGAGGTGGATTCTTCTTATTTGTGATAAAAGACATCATAGCTTCAAATCTATGATTGAAGTACCTGCATACATTCACTGGATCCAAAGAACACAGTTCTCCGGGTGTCTTGAATTCAATGTTTTCAATGTTTCCATTTGCCTCTCGTAGAAATTCAAGTAAGTCTTCCCAGCCATACTCGGCACAGCTCAGAGTGAGGAACCATGTTGGAGTTCCTAAGTTCCTCAGCATACATTTTAAATCACCATGACGACGGTACCAGTATTCATTAGTACCACGCTGACACGCCATGAGATTAATTAGGTGAGAATCCAAAATACTGTCTTGGACATTGACTTTATGCATAAAGTCACTTGCCGAGATGTTTCGCATCTGTATACCACTTTTTAAGATGTGGTTCACTGCATATGACAGTCCAGACAGATCGCTTTCAAACAAGAGATGAAACAAATAGGGAATGCATTGACGAAACCTAGGATCTTCTGCATACAATCGTAAAGTCCGGTATTCAGACGCAGGAATTTGATGAGGTCGCTCATCATATCTTTCTCCTTGACCTGTTGGAAATAGCTGTGGGAAACACTGAGCTTCCAAACTTTCCTCCCAAACACTAATGGGACTCCCTTTGGCTTGTTTCATTTGAAACAACTCAATAGCATTCCCCATGACTTCCTTGGAATGCAAAGGATGAACACTATAATGTTCATATATTTCTTCACTTTTAGAGGCCTCTACTTTCTCAATTTGGCCAGCACACAAATCGCTATCCTCTTCATCACTTACTTCCTCTTCTGCAACATATACATTCTTATAGTACTTATTATTTTTCTTCAAATACAATGTTGCCTTTTTGACTTTCCTAACATCCACTAAATCTTGCCATATTTTCTTATTCTTTGTCGGAACCCCATTAACTAAGATAACCAGAGGTTCCTCTTCCACTTTTTCTACTCCAATTGTGTTTATGTTTTTGTTCAAATCTAGAGGCAAATAAACAACTCTTCCCTTTAATCCTCTCTGTAAATCTGATGGAGGCAACTTCCCTGTCTTTGGCTCCATTCTTACAATAGCCTGAAAGGGATGGATACTTTGAATCAAAATAGATTCATAAGTATTTAAATCCTTCAATTCAGAAGGAATCTCAACCAATTCCAGATTATTATGAACCGCCCTAGCAGGCATCTGGTTTTGGTTTAATTTGTTACAACAATAAGTACACACACGTTGATCCGATCCCAAATCAAAACAATTTTCTACCATCAAGTATGTGGCAAAATCCTTCCATTCACTATTATTTTCCCTTTCACTTTTTGCATATAAATCCACTAACTTAATCTAATTCTTGTAATAAGTGCGTCGACAACACACACAAGTGAAATTAGGCCTCTCACTTGATTTCATCTGAAACGTGGCAATTTCCTTCTGAAAATTGTCTGTACTGGAAACCTGTACATTATCTTCAACATTACCCTCTACTTCTGGGTCAATTTGAACATTCTCATCTTTACTTCCAAAGTAACAAAACTCAATTTCTTCACAAATATTCTTGACATCTATTTCAGAACCATGCAAAAGAGCAGCACATAATTGTTTAAGCATAATTGCTGGACTCTTAGCATGATACAACATTCTGACTAATTTCCTCACTTTATTATGATGCACTGCTAGCATCCTGAAATGATGAAAAACACTATGGCATACTCTCCTGGAAAGACAAGCCAGTGCATGACCACGCAAACCTGTCACTTGTCTCACTCTGCAAGGATCTAATTCTTGCAACAACTTCATTTTCTGCTTCAAACTTTTCTTATTAAATGTCCGTACAAAATCACACAGTAAATTGATGGAATCCTGTCGCACACTGCAAATAGAACTACACTTCCAAATGTACACAGGACCTTTAGGACGTCTTTCTAAAACCTCATTACCTAACACCTCTTCTATCTCTGTTGTCACAAGTTTTTCTTTTTCAACTGGACAACCATCCTTCACTTCATAAGCTCGACCACTGGTGTCAACTGCAAGCACCAAATCATTATCCTGAAAATAACTCTCCTCATTAAAAAATGCCTCACAACTTGAACTATGCATCCATTCTCCGGAAAAAACTTCACAAAAGTTACTACGATTAACTACTCTCTTCCATCTACTATTTGATTTGAAATCAGAAATTACCTTGTTTAGTGTCCTAATTCTATTGATTACCAAAATAAACAACTTTCGCTTAATTTCGAAAGCATGATCAATAATTTTCTGTACATTTTTCTTTTTCTTATAAAATGCCACTTTCTGTTGGCCTTTCTTAATATTTTTTAATACATTAACTATTATCCTGTTGCGGAACATTCGTTTT
This sequence comes from Lissotriton vulgaris, assembly GCF_964263255.1. Lineage (NCBI taxonomy): Eukaryota > Metazoa > Chordata > Amphibia > Caudata > Salamandridae > Lissotriton > Lissotriton vulgaris. The sequence goes on along the minus strand of NC_141691.1, from coordinate 1,019,463,272 downwards.
CAAATGTCCCTAAACTGTTGTTTCCTTCTACTATCATGCACAGAGTTATCTCTTGCTCTAGCAGTAACATTTTTGATTGGTCTTTCCTTTCCATTTAAATTGCTTCTCTTTTTCTGGACTGAAACATTTTCTGTAGAAATACTTTTTTTACAACAAATATTTCTTATGAATGATTTTGTGGTCTTACCCGGAGCTTTCTTGGTGATTTAACAAGTTTTTTTGGGAGAGGACTGCTGCAATAATAGATGATCCTGCTGTCTTTGACGTTTTCTAGCCTTTCTAATTCGATTCTTAGTTGGCATTTTCAAATTTTGAAATGATCTGCAGTTGAATCTGTGGAAAAATATAATAAAACATGTTATTAACCACTATTACCAAACAGTAAATGAATAACAGTCATCAAAAACTTAACACCCTACTTATTATTTAACATAGCAAATCTTTTGCACCACCACTGCGTCACAAAAGTGACGCACAGTGGTACAAAACAGGCATACACCTATCATAAATCTCTCCGTAACATTTTAAATGATTGATTCAGGATGACGATAAGGTGTGGCCTTTCCAGAGGTTTGTTTAAGGTGAGGCCTACTCACGGTTGCAGAAGAGTTTTTCGCTTGTTAAAGAATACAAAGGAGATAATACATGTGAAGGCCTACCAATGAAGTAAGTCATGTCCACTTCACTCTTGAACAAAGGGCAGACCTCTTTTGAATCTGTGGTCAGACCTAAACTTCATCTGCACAATGTCATTCATAAACTTAGGAAACACTACTAATGTAATTGAAAAAAGTGGAGTTGTTTTCCTTTTTTCAGAATTACATCACCTGTGTTTCCTCATTGACTTAAAATGTCCTTAAGACACATGAAAGCGTTTTTTGATTGCCCTTGCACCATTTTTGGGTCATTTTTAAAATGACTATGTAACTCCCATAATCAAAAGCAAAATTTGCCAAGCACAGGTGGGAGCGTATTTACAAGAAAGTTGCCCCATGGAGAAAGCTCTTCAATTAAAATGGAAAAAATAACATCATAGACACTCAAATGCCTTATAAATATGCTCCAAACAACCTATGAAGCTCTAGCAGTACATATCCAGAAATGTAAATGATTTCAAAAAACGTTTTTAAACACAACATATAAATCAATTGTATACCTACATTCAAGAGAAAATGACTGAAAATGTCCTTAAGACACATAAAAGCGTTTTTTTTATTGCCCTTGCACCATTTTTGGGTCATTTTTAACATGGCTATGTAACTCCCATAATCAAAAACTAAATTTGCCAAGCACAGGTGGGAGCGTATTTACAAGAATCTTGCCCCATGTAGAAAGCTCTTCAATTAAAATGGGAAAAATTACATCATAGACACTCAAATGCCTTATAAATATGCTCCAAACAACCTATGAAGCTCTAGCAGTACATATCCAGAAATGTAATTGATTTCAAAAAACGTTTTTGAACACAACATATAAATCAATTGTATACCTACATTCAAGAGGAAATGACTGAAAATGTCCTTAAGACACATGAAAGCATTTTTTTGATTGCCCTTGCACCATTTTTGGGTCATTTTTAACATGGCTATATAACTCCCATAATCAAAATCTAAATTTGCCAAGCACAGGTGGGAGCGTATTTACAAGAAACTTGCCCCATGAAGAACGCTTTCCATTTAAAATGGGAAAAATAACATCATAGACACTCAAATGCCTTATAAATATGGCCCAAACAACCTATGAAGCTCTAGCAGTACATATACAGAAATGTAATTGATTTCAAAAAACGTTTTTGAACACAACATATAAATCAATTGTATACCTACATTCAAGAGGAAATGACTGAAAATGTCCTTAAGACACATGAAAGCGTTTTTTTGAATGCCCTTGCACCATTTTTGGGACATTTTTAACATGGCTATGTAACTCCCATAATCAAAATCTAAATTTGCCAAGCACAGGTGGGAGCGTATTTACAAGAAACTTGCCCCATGAAGAAAGCTTTCCAATTAAAATGGGAAAAATAACATCATAGACACTCAAATGCCTTATAAATATGGCCCAAACAATCTATGAAGCTCTACCAGTACATATCCAGAAATGTAATTGTTTTCAAAAAATCGTTTTTAAACACAACATATAAATCAATTGTATACCTACATTCAAGAGAAAATGACTGAAAATGTCCTTAAGACACATAAAAGCGTTTTTTTTATTGCCCTTGCACCATTTTTGGGTCATTTTTAACATGGCTATGTAACTCCCATAATCAAAAACTAAATTTGCCAAGCACAGGTGGGAGCGTATTTACAAGAATCTTGCCCCATGTAGAAAGCTCTTCAATTAAAATGGGAACAATAACATCAGAGACACTCAAATGCCTTATAAATATGGCCCAAACAACCTATGAAGCTCTAGCAGTACATATCCAGAAATGTAATTGATTTCAAAAAACGTTTTTGAACACAACATATAAATCAATTGTATACCTACATTCAAGAGGAAATGACTGAAAATGTCCTTAAGACACATGAAAGCGTTTTTTTGAATGCCCCTGCACCATTTTTGGGACATTTTTAACATGGCTATGTAACTCCCATAATCAAAATCTAAATTTGCCAAGCACAGGTGGGAGCGTATTTACAAGAAACTTGCCCCATGAAGAAAGCTTTCCAATTAAAATGGGAAAAATAACATCATAGACACTCAAATGCCTTATAAATATGGCCCAAACAACCTATGAAGCTCTACCAGTACATATCCAGAAATGTAATTGTTTTCAAAAAATCGTTTTTAAACACAACATATAAATCAATTGTATACCTACAGTCAAGAGGAAATGACTAAAAATGACCTTAAGACACATGAAAGCGTTTTTTTGATTGCCCTTGCACCATTTTTGGGTCATTTTTAACATGGCTATGTAACTCCAATAATCAAAATCTAAATTTGCCAAGCACAGGTGGGAGCATATTTTCAAGAAACTTGCCCCATGGAGAAAGCTCTTCAATTAAAATGGGAACAATAACATCAGAGACACTCAAATGCCTTATAAATATGGCCCAAACAACCTATGAAGCTCTAGCAGAACATATCCAGAAATGTAATTGTTTTCAAAAATCGTTTTTAAACACAACATATAAATCAATTGTATACCTACATTCAAGAGGAAATGACTAAAAATGACCTTAAGACACATGAAAGCGTTTTTTTGATTGCCCTTGCACCATTTTTGGGTCATTTTTAACATGGCTATGTAACTCCCATAATCAAAATCTAAATTTGCCAAGCACAGGTGGGAGCATATTTTCAAGAAACTTGCCCCATGGAGAAAGCTCTTCAATTAAAATGGGAACAATAACATCAGAGACACTCAAATGCCTTATAAATATGGCCCAAACAACCTACGAAGCTCTAGCAGAACATATCCAGAAATGTAATTGTTTTCAAAAATCGTTTTTAAACACAACATATCTGTTTCAGCTTACATGAGAGACCATGGAATGGGCTCCATGTACAACAATAACTTGCGTTACTGCATGCCAGATTTCTACACAGAATATGCAATTACAATTTCTCAAAGAAACAAAATCTATTTGTATATCACTTGAGACAAAGCAACATTTTAAAAACACAGCTTTCTTCATCATTTTCTCCTTAAATCATACTATTCTCTATCTAAATTAAATAAATCTTTTCTCACCTTAGCAAATACTTTTTGAGTTTCAAAACAGTCTCAGAAATACACCAAATTGTCTTCAGCAGAACAAAGAGGATGCACTCCAGAGGCTGCAGCTATAGAAAGCACAGAAATGCTGATATTCATTACACATATCTCTCTTATTAGCCAATCAAAACTCTTCCCTCACTTTTTTCAAATCAAAACCCTTCCCCCCTCTGCCCTCTCTGCCTTTTTTGCTTAGCAACCACCTCCTGAAAGACCTCTCATGTTTGCAAATTCACACAACAATGTTTCAATTGAACTCTGAACTCTCAGTGCACCTGCGTATCCAGTGCAATCTTTCATTAAATGATTTTTCCTTGACCATTCAAATTACATCTTTCAAAGAACACATCCATGCACCCTAACTTTCTGTTTTCAGAAATGGAAATGCACCAATCACTGCTAATGAATCATTAGCACTGGAAATCCACAGTTTTTTTTCTTTACAAACTCCTACTGTTTCAACTGCCCTTTCATTACCACACTTCATCTGACTGCAGCACAACCTTCTCTTGCCATGTTCAATGTCTGGATTGTTGGACATAGTTACATCTACTGGGCTCAAAGGTATGCTGAGAACAGAAATTTACCTAACCTCAATTTACAAGATGTGGAAATTAAGTGGTTGGGCCAAAGAGGATTAAAATGTCACCAATTGATACCATTGGTGAAAACCTTTATGCATTTGCCAAAACCTGACCTGTTAATTGTGCACTGTGGAGGTAATGATTTGGGCACTTTGACTGGGGTAGGTCTGGAAATGCTTTTAAAGGACACCTTTGAGCAATTAATTTCACTTTTTCCTCAAACTGCCTTGGTATATTCAAATATATGCCAAAGACAGAAATGGAGGTGGTCCAATCAATTTTGTCCACAAATTGAGAAGTCGAGGAAGCATGTAAACAAATCTGTTTCAGCTTACATGAGAGACCATGGAATGGGCTCCATGTACAACAATAACTTGCGTTACTGCATGCAAGATATCTACAGAGGAGATGGAGTTCACTTCCCAGATGAGGGCAACAGAATTTTCATTTTGAAATTAAGACTGTGCATTGGTACCTACTTATAAGTACCTAAATGTACCATAAACCCAAAAGCTCTTCTCAGAGCTACCCTACATCTGATCACTCACAATTATTATTTTTCTCTACATTTTTTCTCTAATTTTCAACAAACTACGCTCCCCGGAGTGCTACCCGGTACGCGAACCGGAAGCTAACCGCGCAAAATTTCTAAAAAAAATGTTTTTTTCCCGCACATATGGTCCTCCTCAGCCACCCTCAGAAAACCTAGGGGGTCAAGATACGTCTACCGTGCCCCCTTCTACCCATTCTGAACATTATTTGCCCTCAATCTTGTATCTTGATTCGACCGAAACACAAAATGGTGGACTCCCGTAACGCTGCTGGTTCGCGAACCGGGCCGCTTCCCGGGAAGCGGTCCAAAAAAAAAGGTGGGAAAGTAATTTACAGAAAAACGACTAGAGACACTCTCACCAAATATAGATTAGCTCATACTACATAACAATCCCTTTCATTTTCACAAATTTGATTGAAATTCCATTTAGCCATTAAGCCTGTAGACCTCTCTAAATACCGTGAGGTAAATTACTTCACAAAACACATCTGAAGTGTTGGAATTGACAACCAATGAAAATGTTACTTTCATTTTCTACTTTTATTACTTGACATTTGATTGGTTATATACCTGAATATATATAAAGGAAGAGAAGGAAACACAGCCATTTTGACTGCTACTTCTTGTTGTACATTACAATTGAATTATCACTAAACACTTTTAAAACTGAAGTATATTGTACACTATAAATTAATATAGTAAACTTTTTCTGATAGTTATATACTATCCCTCTGTAGTAGTTATAGATTTAGATAGACTTCTCTGTTATAGTTATGGATGGAGTTAGGCTTCTCTTGTATAATTATGAATTTACTTACGTTAAATCACAGACACTTTTTTATATTCCTACTTCCACTCTGATACTATACACTGCCAAAAGATAAATTCACTGATAAAAACTGCCTATCTAAAATTAATCCCAACAGTGCCCTATCTCTACTAATATATATATTTTTTTTCCAAATTTCAGGCAAAATGGAAGGCGAACAGAAAGTTGAATTTAAAATTGTCCTGCAAGAGAGCAGCCAAGAAATCATTTATGAAAATGAAAATGAATTTATGGATGAAACTAGGGACCAAGAACTACTGCAATGTGTGCAAGCAGTAGATGACCTCCTTAAAAATGAGGACATTTTACACCCTCAGAGACTACAAAGTATATTCAATGAGAATTATGAAATTTCTGACAGTGAAATGTTAGAAAGTTAAAAAAATTATGAAACACAATCACAATAAAAAAAATGCTTAAAAAATAAAGAAATTAAAAAATAATCAACAAAAACAACAAACAATTAACATACAGTATTTGAAAAGTCTATCATTCTTTTTTCCTTATAGTACGCTTCCCAGAACGCTTTCCGGTTCGCGAACTGGGCGCTCCCCACGCAAAAAAATAAAAAAATTATTATTTTTTTTTGCCCTGCTGGGCCCTTTTAAAACCTCCACATAAAACCTAGGGGGTCAACGAGGATCTACTATGCCCCCTTATGGTAATTTCCCCCTTTGTTTTGGCCTCCTCTTGTCTCTCGATCCTACCGAGAGACAAGATGGCGGCCGCTCCGGACTGTTTAGAATGTTGACAGACACCGGAGAGCCAATCAGCTTCGCATTGCAAAGTTCCGTTACGCGAAAAGTACGCGAACGGGAGCGCTACCGGGAGCGCTGTTACAGATATATATCTTTTTTTGAACGTTAATTTCTCAAAATCCACTGGACCACATATATTGAGACCTAGCAAAGGCACATCGGGCTAACAGTCCCTACGCTTTTGCCAAGTTTCGTGCAAATCCATCCAGCCGTTCGAGCTAAAAGTGAGGCCAACCGCCCTATGGAAAAATGAATGGGAAAAACGCGTTTTGGGACCCCCCTTTTTTCTCGGCCCCCCCCTTGACGACCCCCCCCAAATTTTTAGGGGCTGCTCAGAAACAAAATGTGCCATTTTCCTGAAAATTTCAGCCAATTCCGTCCACAAACGCCAAAGTTATTAGACATAGAATTTTCAAAAATCCCATAGGGAAAAAATCCTAACTATATATACCTAATATATACATATATATATATATATATATATATACATATATATATATATATATATATATATATATATATATATATATATATATATATATATATATATATATATATATATATATATATATATATATATATATATATATATATATATGCAATAATATCACAATTTAAGTAGGCAAATGCAACTGTTAAATGCTTGGAATAAAATTAAATGCAGGCAGATAATAATATGGACGCCCGCTGCAAGAAATCAGAAAGATATATACACTAAATGGATCAGATGATTACAACCACTGAAGACTTGAATGTTCACACAGACAATCACACATCACAATGAAAACAGCTCAGATGGTTATAACCACTGGAGACTTGAATCTGCACTGAAACACACTCACACATCACAATGTTAATAATCAAAAATGAAATACATCGACTAATGCAAACTTCATCTTGGCCTACTCCAGACTGAGGGATTCACAACCGGGGTCAAGAGACCAGCATTCCTTCCTGACACCAGCTGGTCCTCTTCCCCTACGCAGCCCCGCCTACTGCTCACAGCCTTCTTTACATCTCGCTGCCCCCGCTTCGCGGGAGCTGCTCGCTGTTAGAGCTTCCCTTCTGTGCTGCTGGTGGGAGCTGAAAGGACACAGGACATTGCCGTTAGCCTGAAGGGTCCTTTTGCTGGAGACATCGTGGGTCAGTGCCACGAGATTGCTGCTGGATGCGGGTGCGGGGGACTGCGAGGACAGCATTCCTTCCTGACACCAGCTGGTCCTCCTCCCCTACGAAGCCCCGCCTATTTGCCCTATTTGAACAGGCTTCACTCCCGCTACACGGGACGCGCCCGGGACGAGCCCAGGCGAAGTTCGGGCCAAGGGCAGGCCCGTTCTAGCCCGTTCCAGACCGTGCAGGACCGGACCGGGCCCACTCTCTTGGCTCTGATTTGCTGGAAGATACTCACCTGATCTGGCTACGAGGGCGGGTGCAAGCGTGCACAATGGCGGCTCATGAACTAAGGAGTAAAGCGATGGCTTCAAGCACTGCGGTTGCAGGTACACTGAACAGTTTCCTGATTAGAGCTAACTATGTAGTGCCCAGTGAGCTTGCTGTGGTTGAGCATCGTCTTTCCGAAGGCATCGAATCCCTTAGGAGATCCTCTTTAGGCCTTATAGCTACTGCCAAAATGCCAGAAAGGGAGGGGGGATCCTCCACTGCCCTGTTGGACACCATTGATCAGACTATTACAGCTGTTCTGCAATATCTTGGGAGCAGTTCAGGAGGTGCCAGCGCTCCATTGTCATCAGTCCCAGAGGTGGTGGTGTTATTGCCGCCAGCTGGCACTGGTAACACTGGGCGAATAGTGGGTCGGATGGATCTAGTACGTAGACAATCACAGGGAGCATGGAAAGGGGCGGTCCCCAAGAGGAAACGTGATGTCCAGGGGAGGGGCGGGAAAAAGGCGAAACTTGATAAGGGACCTGAAGTCAATCACTCCATGGTCCAACCTGAAATTAGGGAAGCCCTCCCTGTATTCATCCCTCCCACAAACTCAGTTCCCCAGATCTCTGCGACAACCCAACCCAATGCTTTTAGATTTGGGGATCCGGTGCAAGCAGGTGCGGACCAGCTGATCCTCGCCATGTATGTAAATGTATGTATGTAAATGTATAGGCATTTATATAGCGCACTACTTACCCGTAGGGTCCCAAGGCGCTTAGACCGCTGCGAAACCCTTCCTGGCTTCCCTGAGATGGTCCCTTAATGGGTATCTCCAGGGTGAGACCAGGCATCCCCGGCGGTCTGGTGGGGCCGTTCGTGAAGATGAGGCAAGCTAATGCCCAGAGTTGCCGAGTGTGATCGCTGATCAGAGTGGGCACCGAGGCGAGAGAATTATCGAGTCCGCTGACCCTGGTCCAGAAACCTGCCGTGCCGGGAATCGAACCCTGGGCCCGGGCCGTCCTCTGCTCTCGGGTCTGCCGCCTCTAACCAGTGAGCCACACTACTTCACTGTTGTAGCCATGGGAACTACTCTGAAATCTTTGATGAACCCTCTGCTGGCCAGACTTAATTCTATTGATCATAGGCTACAAACTATTGAACAGGCCACCGGGGAGATGATGAACTATCTTAAATCAGTCCTGATTGTACAGCAGGGCAATGATGTTGGAGGTAGGGGGGTACCCTTAGTGCCCGCTCCCCCCCATCATTAACTTGGTCCCAGCAAACATTGTACCGACGGCCCCGGCGCCAACAGTTGTAGCCAGTGTAAATTCCACCAGAAACAGTGGCACGGGTTGAGAGAAGGTGGAGAAGCCCACTGTAGTGGAGGGCCATTTAAAGTGGAGCAAGATAGTCAACCTGCCCCCGGAGGCAGCTCCCCTAGTAGTGTTACTAACCGGAGTCCCTGAGCTCAATGGCCCTACTCCTGAATCGTTCTCTTCCCTAAAAAACAAAGTGGTTAGTTGGCTGAACATCCATAGACCCCTTCCTCCTCACCAGGCATCCAAAATTGTTATGGTCAGAAGGGTCCCCTGGGTGGGTCCAACAACTAAAAACATAAAGGTTGACTGTGTCCTGGTTAATTTCAGAAACACAGGGATAGTCTCACACATCTGCAATTGGGTGGGTGATACTGTCCGTACCAAAATCCAGTCCCGCCCATTATCTTTTCTTTACCCACCCCCAAGTAATCAAGATGATATGGGATATGAACAAGGGTGGACAATGGTGGGTGCTAGGAGCCACATCGGAGAGTCTGAATATAATCCTTACACTGTCCCCATGCCTGTTAATTATCTTCATGACAATAGGTTCAGTTCCCTGGACCAGGTCGATTGACGCTATACTGATAAAATTCTGGGGGGACCTGATGGTTTACTAAGCCACATAAATTTACAGCCTATCCCGGTAGAGGGGAGAGGGATGAACATAGAACTGGGGGAAGCGCAGGTGGTATCCAATCCCCGGCCTGAAATGGGAGTTAACTCATCTAATATAGTGCTCATGCCAACTGGGATGGAATGCCACTCTATGTCAACCTCAAAGGCAGATATTGGTAAAACACCGCTTAAAATCCTGTCATGGAATATTGCAGGGTTATGCAATAAACTGGCCTGCTTAGAGTGGGGTACCTTTATTGACATGAATGATGTCTGTCTCCTGCAGGAAACTTGGGCAAGAGAGGAGCATCTCAGGTGCGGTTTTGCTTCCTTCTCTATACCCGCAAAGTGGGGGGGAAGGGGAGGCCTTCGGGGGGCTAACAATCTGGGTGGAAACCCATCTGGGGTGTAGTGTCAGGATATTGGAGACCAGGTCGGAGAATGTGCAATGTATTATACTGGAATGGCCTGATGCCTCCAAACTCGCTCTGGTCAATGTTTACTCAAGACCAGTTAGCGTTACAGCGGAGTCAAAAACCATTGAAGAGCTTTCCGCGTTTCTAACTAGGATTCCCCAGGGGGCCACCTTTGTGTTAGGTGGTGACTTTAATTCCCACTTTGAGCCACTGGCAGATTTGCTGGACGGCGCAATTTCAGAAGAGGACAATTACTGGAAAATACCTCCGGTGATGGGACCCCGCCCAAGTCATGGGCACCGCTGGCTTTGCAAATTCTTGCCCTGACTTTAACCCACTCAATAAGGGCATGCAACGGCCGCGTAATTTTGTATATGCCAGCTAAGCATACCTATAATAAACCTGGGTATGAGGCTCACCTGGACTATATATTTGTTGAGGCCTGTGCGTGGCACAACGTTATTGATTTTAAGGTGGAACCCAGGGGTGAAAGTGACCATAACCCTCTGATCTTTGACATCCTCTAATCTGGTTGTCCTAAAGATAGCCGAAACGGAGGGACTGGTCCAGACAATCGGGCACTCCTTACTAGCAATAGACGAAAAATCAGATGGGACAAAGTATTAACCCGCCCTGAGCTAGTGGCTGAAATATATGCTCAAGCAGCCACAGCACTAGAAGCTGTAGTTCACCTGGCATCTGAACTCCCCTCCACCTCAGCATTTGCTAAGCTTGGGACCTTGCACCAGGTACTAACTGCTGGTTTAGCGGAGATCCTAATCCTGTGGGAAAAGGGAAAAAATACAGGTAACAAATCTACCTTTTTTAACCCGGTATGTAGAAGGGCGAAATCAGAGCTTCTCAGTGCACTGAAGCAAAACTACAACAGAGTACTGATTAAAGCAAAGAGGGCTGCATACAAGAAGTTAATTCATCATGCCAAAGCCGAGTGGGAGGCGGATCATTGGGCCAATTTAACATCTAGCCTGGCAGGAAGAGACGCAAGGACCTTTTGGCAAATTGTAAACTTTGGTTCGGCTGAACCAGTTGCAGCTGTGGCCCCCAATGTGGCCGCCGAGGTGTGGGAAGAGCATTTCCGCACCCTATATCAGGCGGACACGCTCTCGGTTGCTCTGCACCAATTGGCAGTATCCCCCAATATCCAGAGAGAAATGACAGAGTATGAATTTTCTGTGGGGGAGGTACACACAGCTATTCTTAACCTTCCATCAAGTAAAGCTCCGGGTCTAGATAAATTACCAGGCGATCTTCTAAAGCATGAACCGGTGGTATGGGCCCCTTATTTGGCGGTTATCTTCAATGCCATATGGGGAGGCATGGAGGTACCGAGTACTTGGCTGGGGGCAGAGATTGTTCCCATTTTTAAGAAGGGTTCACCTCTGCTCTCAGCCAATTACAGGCCAATAAGCCTCATCGACGTGCCCAAAAGCTTTTTGCACGGCTGATTCTAAATCGCCTTCTAGACTGGATTGAGGAGAATTCTGTCCTGAGCCCCTATCAGGCAGGTTTCAGGAAGAATGTTTCTACCACGGACCAGATCTTTCGTTTATACATGGTTTACTGGAAAACTGTCAAGATTGGGGGCGGGTCACTATACACTGTTTTCGTTGACTTACGGCCAGCATTTGATCTGGTCCCTGGTCCAAAGCTCTGGGTTGTACTTGGGGAGCTTGGTATTTCACCCCTACTACTCAACATGCTAATCCGACTGCATGCGGAGAATTATGCACAGGTCAGGTGTGGTAGCAATGGCTCATTAACATCTAGATTCCCCGTTGGCAGGAGGGTAAGGCAGGGGTGCATCTTGGCGCCTACCCTCTTCTGCTTCTACGTCAACGGGGTAATCGCACACCTGGAGGCGGTACAGGATAGCGATGCTCCAAGGCTTGCAGGGTCACGGATCGCCGCGATTATTTTCGCGGACGATACCTTATTACTTTCTAAAACACCAATGGGTATCCAGCTGGTCTTGAATGGATTTGTCTCCTTTTGCAATGAGCGGGGTTTGCAAATAAACACCTTAAAAACCAAATGTATGATTTTTAATCCCCCCGCAACAACACACCCAAACCCTGTGATACAGGGAGTCATGCTGGAAAGGGTTCACACTTTTGACTACCTAGGGCTTACCCTCAATGAATCCTTTACCTGGGTCCAGCACCAGCTGAAATCGTGACTTAAGATGACCCAGATAGCAGGGGGTATCCTGAAACTTTTGAGTAAATCTACGCTTAAGCCGATCGGCCCCCCACTTGAAATCTACAAATTAAGGGCTAGGGGGGCAGTGTCCTATGGGGCTGAGCTGTGGAGAACAGATTTCTAAGGCAGCTGGTAGCCTTGCCCCGAGCACTCCGCTAGTACCTTTAAGACTTGACCTAGGCCTCCGACCCATTGAAGAAGAACTGGCCCTCAGACCTCTAACCTTCTGGAGGAGACTCTGGGTTACCCCAGAGCTGACTACATATAGGCAAGAGCTAATCGAAATCCTGGGCTTGCCTAATGTGGGCAAACTTCCTTGGTTCAAACATGTCAGAGAGGAATTTGAGAAGCTTGGTCTTGCATCAATGTGGTTAGATCCGGAGCGCACCTGTGCTGGAATGTCACGGAAACATCTGGTTCAGATGTACAGGGACAACAAAATGGCTCTTTTATCATCTAGTGCCCAACCGGGCACTCTTACAGTCACATCTCTAGTGTCTAAGGACTGTTATCATTTGGAGCAAGTCCTGGATGACATCAGCACTGTTATTGCAAGGAAGCTCTTCCTCCAATGGCGGCATGGTTCACTATCCATTAGATCACACACGTCCAAATGGCGTGCATTATCGCCCAAGAATTGCCCAGGGTGTAATGTAGACCTAGAAAATGATGTCCATGTTGTTTTATTCTGTCCAGCCTATTTAAATCAGAGACGAAGATGGATAATCCCAATATGTAAAAATCTGGGGATGACACACTGCTCACAGGCGCTCAGAATTTTAAAGACGAATGTTTTACCGGTTGTGGTCTTTGCTGTTACTTATGCCTAGATGCATCAAACTGAATTGCATTCGCAAACGGTGCGAATGGCATTTTCGGCCATTTGCGAATGCAATTCACTAATTTGGAATGCATCATGCATTTCGCAATTTTAGGAATCGCAACCATGTTGCGATTTCTTAAATAGCGATTGCATTTAAGAAATCGCAATTTGAGATTTCTTAAATGCTATGCATGATTATTTTAAAATTGCGAATTCGAATTTGGAATGGGTAAAATAGCATGAAGTTCAACTTCATGCTAAATTACTGAAAACTTTTAAATATGCACAAATTGCATTTTTGAAAGTTTAAATTTACACACACATGCCCCAAGGGCATGTGTGTGTGTAAATGGATCTTAAAGTTAAGTTTCAGGGGTGCAGGGAGGGGTTCGTTGGACCCCCCCTGCACCCTTGAAATTGCATTCACATATTCGCAAAATGGAATTCGCAAAATGTGTTTGCCTTCCCATTCATTCCTATGGGCCTTTTGGCCCATATGAATCAATGGGAAGGGTTTCCTTAATTGCGATTCGCAAATTGTGAATCGAAATTAAGGAAAAATACTGAATCGCAAAAAAAATTGTGAAATTTTCATGCATTGCCATTTGCGATTTCTAAATTGCGATTCCTTAATTTTCGCAATTTAGAAAGCGCAAATGGAAACAATGATGCATCTACCCATTAGTTCCTAGCAGCAATGTGGATTATTAGAAGGGCACTTGTGGCTACATTTTTAAACTGGAAAAAGCAGACATATTTGTAGATTTATATTGGACCGGGTATTCCCACACTAGCAGGGTAGGTGAGAGAACCTGTGATGTATTAGAAGTTGTCACTGCTGTGGACTGGTTTTATAAATATTTGTCTTTAAATTTCTTATTGTACTATTTTTACTGTCTTATTGCTGTGCTCTTTTATGACAATTTTTTGTCGAAATAAAGATTTGATGAAGCATGAGTGTAATCCAAGCCTTTGCCTAACAGACAATCAACAAACATGGCATGGTGCACAGCAACTTTGAGAGAACCTGCGACCCCTCCCCCTCAAAGGGAACCAGAGCAACTGGAAGATGGCTCTCAAGATTGTCGGCAGCTGCGACTTGGTGGAATGTATTCAGCAGGACCTGCTATGCAGACACCAGGTGACACTTAACAGTTGTCATGCTGGGTCCTGTATCTCACAGAGCCTCCACCCATTTCCCGTTAATGGTGGCCCACTGCCTACACTTGGAAGTATTGGAAGGCGGGAAGCAAGATGGCGGCCGCTTAGTTGTGGCCGATGCAATGGTGTGGTGAGGGCCAGCAGCGGAGTGGAGCCTAACACTATGCAGGTCTAAATTTGCACCACCTTTCCGGTTTCTGCTGATCTGTTCGGAGGAAAGCAGGCGCCTCACGGCATGATTACAACGCTTTCTTGCCGCGGGTCTGCGTCCCGGCTGTTGCGAGAGTTATCGGCCGTGCTGGTTGCTCTCTCTCCCAGCTTGCAGCGTCAGACGTTCGCCGGAGGGCGGAGCCGCGCAAGAAGGATTCGGCTTTGCTGGAGCTCCGGGTGCAAAACGGAGTATCTTGACAAGAAACATCCCGTACACCTGAGCCGGTTTGCAGCACAGAAAGGAGATTCTCGGGAGGATATGGCCCCGAAGTTAAATCAAACTTCAAAAGCAGCGGCGGCGGCTAAAAGGAGAGGGCTCTGCAAGAGCTACAGGAGAACCTTTACCTGCACGGGAGAACATGAAAGGCAAGCAGCAGACTACAGCTCGGACCACGCAGACTACAGCCATGATACCCGATATGTTTAATAAAGTCAGTGAGGAGAAGGAACCGGAGGCATTGCCCGGGACTGTAACAGGGGAGGTATCAGTGGAAATTATAGCCCCCGACAGTATGACTGATTCTCAGACATTGCTTTCACCCCAGTTGGGGATGGATGACAAGTTGAATGGCAATATGGATGGGGTTCTGGATGGGGGTGTCCCCTTTGTAGAGGAGCTAATGGCTGATGCACAGGGGTTTTTGAAATCGTCAAAAACAGGAATTATGTCTGAAAACTCTGAAGCATCTCTGAGAGAGATACCTGAGCATCTAGTCTTCTCTCAGCCTCAAGTACTGGAACAAGGTCAGAGCGATATTAAGGGAGGTGAGCAGCATGCTCCCCTGGAGCAAGGAGAGAGGCTGGTGGGGGTGGGGATGGTGCTCAGAGTGAAGCCTTCATTTCAGCATCGGATGGCGGGGAGTGGACTGAGGATGAGGAGGAGGGGGACTGTAGCTCCTTTGGGGACTCAGAGAGTGATCCGGAGATTGAAAAGCCGGCCACCACAATGAAAGTACCTGTAGCGAGGGTAAAGGATCAGGGTGACCCCCAAGGCAAACTACAGTTAGATCAGCCAGTCCCTGCAAATGATAATGTGGATATTGAGTTGGCTCAAATGACTTTGTTGGAGACAATCCATCAGGAAATTATTGCCCATAGGGAGGAGACACGACAAGAAAATCGGAAATCACAGGCTGCGTTGAGGAAAATCAGGGGTGTTGTCAGAAAGCTATCTAAGGCATGTGAGAACACTGGCGATAGAGTCTCTAACCTTGAAGATAGAATTGTATCTACTGAAGCGGAAGTGGAGGTGGCTGTCGCTAAGGTGAACGCTCAAAGCTCTCAGGTTGTTGATATACAATGGAAGCTAGAAGCAATGGAGAACAGGCTCCGCCAGAACAACCTGAGGCTTTTGGGAATTCCGGAGGGGGCGGAGGGGTCTGATGTCAGGTCATTTATAATCAGACTTTTTGAAAAGGCATTCCCCGAGCTCATTAACTGGAACTGGGCTTCAGAGCTGCAGAGAGTTCACCGCACTCCGTTTAAAGTCAGCAGGAACTCAAAGGAAGGAGATAAACAAAGGGGCAATATTGATCTTTCTTGGAAACTTTATCCTGCGCCAAGCAATTTCAGATCTAGCAAGATCAAATGCCAAAAGGAATTGTGATGGGTTTCAGTTCTTTGTAAAACCAGACTTTTGCCATGCGACGGTGGAGAGGCGGTGGCGGCTAAGGTGTCTGATAAAACCCTTTCAAGACAAGAAGCTTCAGGCTTACTTAATAAACCCGGCGCAGTTGAAAATCATTAATGATGGGAAAACTGTATTCTTCTCCTCAGAGATTAAAGCGAAGCAATACCTGGACTCCTTAGGATAATAGGATATTTGCCTGAAATACAGCCCGATTGGGCTTCTGACATTTGATGATGGTTTGTTTATAGATGTTGTTGATAAATTTGTTTAGGAGACTCACTAATTATGTATCATTAGATGTTTTGGGCGAATGTGGTTTGGCTAGACTTCATGACTTGGGTGAACTGGGTTAGGTTAGTCTCCATGGTTTCTGGTTGGATATTGGGGGATCTGATTTAAACCAGCCTTCACCACACATTGCGAACCATCACATGCACAGACTAGGTTAGTGCGCTTCACAGAGTAGGGAGGGTGGGATGAGGGGGGCATGGGGGGTGGGTGGTGATGTGTGTGGGTGTCCAGGGGTGGGAGAGGGAGAGGGAGAGGGAGGGGGAGGGGAGGGTGGGGTGGGGTTAAAAAATGGAAAAAGGAGGGAATGGTGCAGTATTGGTAATGGACAAAGAGTGTCAGTGAGGAAAAAGATTTTTGAACAGGTTTTTGGTATATGTTGCTTCTCTCAATTTGATGGCACACATTAATATCTGTACAATGAATGTGGGGGGATTAAACGACTGGAGGAAAAGACAGAAATTAGCATATGTGGTGAAACATAATAGAATAGATCTTCTCTGTTTGCAAGAGACTCACCTCCCCTGGTCAAAGAGAAATTTGCTTTTCATAAACGTATTTGAATTATTGGCCTGTACAACACAAACATCAAATATTAGGGGGGTCGTTTTTTTAGGAAAGAAAAGTCTAGGAAAAGTTAGGAAAGTGAAAGTAGACAGCAATGGAAGATGGGTGATTATCGAGATGGAATTGGGCCTAACTATTTGTACGGTATATGGCTCTAATGAGGACGATCCGGAAATTTATGATTTTTTTAGAAACTGAGCTAGCAAATTGGTCCTCTCCTTTGGTTTTTACAGGAGATTTAAATATTTCATCTGAATGGGGGACGGGTATACTGTATCAGGGGAGAAAACACAGAGTTTATTAGGTGGTCCAGGCTATGATAGTCTCTCATGGGCTGCAGGATGTATGGCGAGCTAAAGAGCCCTCGAACGCAGGATATACTTACTTTTTTAATCCAGCTCAGAAATATTCAAGATTGGATTACTTTTTTGTTTCTGTGTTGGAATCCGGGAAAGTTAAGATATGTAGACTTCCAAGGGTTATTTCAGATCATAACCCCCTGTTGTTAAACTATGATATGGGAAGGTTGGAACGATCTAAAGCAAACTGGATGTTTGAAAGAAGATTGCTGGCAGATAGTAGATTTGTTGATCATCTGAATATATGGGTTGGAGAATTTTTTGCGGCAAATAGATACAGCACATCGCGGAACGGGGTCTGGGAGGCTTTTAAAGCCGCTTTAAGAGGAGAAACGATCAGTTGCTCCACCAGGCTCAGAAGAGAAGATAGGGGTGAAGTAGAGAAATTAATGGATAAGCTCGTTATGGCGGAAGAACAACATATAAAGGATATTGCTTCAGGTGGTAATAGTGAGGCTAGTCAGAGTGTTTTGCTGGCAGTAAAAGCGGCATAGCAGAAAGAGGTTACGCATAAAGCAATTGGGGAGTACCAATCTTTGAGGGCAAAAAGATACGAATCGGGAGAGCAAGCTGGCAGAGCACTTGCCCTTCGGATAAGACAGGAAAGATCGAAGAACGCGATTGTATGTATAGAAGAGGAAGGGACAATATATATTGAGGTAAAGGATGTTCTGATGGTGTTTAAAAACTTCTATCAGAAATTATATGAAGAGGATCCTTTCAATGACAATCAGGTGGAGGGGTGTATTGATAGTGGCCCCTGTTTGGATGATGTAACAAGAGCAGCCCTCGATAAGGATATTACGTTTGCGGAAGTCTTATCTGCCCTGCGAGAGCTAGCGCCAGGTAAAGCATCCGGCCCTGACGGGCTCCCCTTGGAGGTGTATAAAGCAATGGAATGCGAGATTGTTCCTCTATTAGTAGATTTATTTAATGGAATATTGTATTCGGGGGAGGTCCCGGACTCGTGGAAAGAAACTAATGTTATAGTCTTTCATAAGAAAGGGAAACCAGCTGAGAAACCAGGGTCGTACCGGCCAATATCCTTAATAAACGATGATACCAAACTTTATTCAAAGATCTGGGCGAAGAGGCTGGGCAGGATCATAGGTGGTCTCGTCTCCCCGTGGCAACATGGTTTCGTTCCTGGGCATGGCACTACAGATCATACATGTAGAGCTATAACTTTGTTTGACGCCCAGGAAGCCGCGGGGGGTGGGATGGCCATGATCCTGCTCGACGCAGAGAAAGCTTTTGACCGGGTGGGGTGGAGCTTCCGCTGGGATATTTTGGCAGGGAGAGGCTTTGGACCGAATGTCATCAGAGCTATTAAGGCTATGTATATGGATACAGTGGCAAGAATTACGGTTATGGGGGAGAAGTCAGATAAGTTTAAGATAAGTAGAGGGACGCGTCAGGGCTGTCCCTGCTCCCCCATACTTTTCTTTCTGTACATAGACCCTATTATTCAGACAATTTTAGAGTGCCCCAGAATTTCTCCAATGATTTTTAATGGTTATGTAAATAAGATTTTATCCTACGCCGATGATCTGGCGGTTATTACGACAAATCCGCAGCAGGCACTTCCGGAGTTGGTACAGATGGCTAAAGTTTTCGGTCAAGGTTCTGGATATCTTTTAAACGAATCTAAAACCCAGATAATTTGCTCTAAGAATATATCGAAATCTGACTCAAGATATTTTGATTCCGCTATATATTTAGGGGTAAAGATCAATGCTTCAGTGGGCAGGATAGTGGAAGAGAACTACCCCCCCTAATTAAATCTATAGAGGCCGAATTGAAAAGGATAGATGTTCTTCATCTTTCTCTGGTTGGGAGGGTAAATGTGTTAAAAATGGTGATGTTTCCCAGAGTGTTGTACCTATTTAGAGCCATTCCCCTATTTATTGAAGAGAACATTTTGAAACAACTTGACTCTGTTTTTATTAGATTCATATGGCAGTATGGCAAGGTTAGACGATCGACGAGCCTTATGTCCCTACCGAGGGAAAGGGGTGGGATGGCACTCCCCAATTTGAGACTGTATCATTGGTCTTGTCTCCTGATCCAAATGTCAATTTTGCTTCAATATGATACTGGCTCGACTAGAGGAATTGTTAATCCAGACAGCCAGGGCCCCCCTCCAATTTTCAACTGCTGTTGGGGTGGAAAGCAACGGGTCTCCTGTTGTCGGAATTGGAATACAGGTTCTATAAGAAGGCACGATTTAAGACCCTGTTGGGGGCATGGCAGGTCTAGAAAACAATCTTAAAATTCTTTCATGTCCCTAAAATCAACCCTTCTCTTCTTCTGGAAAATTTGAGTCTTTTTCCTCAGTTAAGAAATTATAGGAATCTACAAGTATGGAAGGGTTTGGGGGTTAAGACTATTGAAGACCTAATGGTAGGAGACAAGATAATCAGGTTTGAGGATATGCAAAGGAGGTATGGCCTTCCTGTAAATCAGTGGCTTATTTATGGCCAAATCTCGCGCATCATACAGGCTTATAGGCCAAGACTTAAGCCCCTTGTACATTTTCCTGTGGTTGAGGTCATGGGAAGAGGATGCAGGAAGATAAAAGAGGTATATAACCTCCTGGTTTCTAGAATACAGGACGATGTAGGAAAAATAGAAAGTGACTGGGCAATTAAACTGGGAAACCCGGATGTTGATCTGGACCTTGCATTATGGTTAAATAAAAAGATCTTTCGGGCTTCGAATTTACGGGCTCAGCACTTTAAAACAATTTTTAATCTGTATCATACACCGGCCAAATGATTTGCTTGGGGTGTCAGGAACGATGATCGCTGTCCGAGATGTAATAAGGGGCAAGCAGATTTATTACATATGTTTTTTACCTGTGAGCGGCTGGCCCCTGTTCTGGATGCAGTAACAAAATTTTGGGAGGGGCTGCTAGGTCATAAGATTGATATATCCCCAACATTGATGTTATTTGGCTCAGACTCTAAATTGGTTTTAACAGAGGATGAGGCCACTTTGGTTTTTATGTTGGTTGCTGTGCTCAGAATCCTAATCTCGGCCGGTTGGAAGGATGTTACAGCTCCCTCTTATCAGATGTGGATCTCTAGATTTTTAGGTATTTATAATATTGAGTCTTGTCTCTATGATCTTAATGGTGCTAAAAAACGAGAGATGGGAAGACGCCTATGGGCCCCGGTTAAGAAATGGCTGGAGGACAGAATAAGAACCTGATATGTACTGTATTGCTATATTTATTGGTAGATCTTTTGCATTTTATCCCCACATCATGTAATGTGATATTAGCTGTTTATATTTGAGTGATTATTTATTTGTATCAGATGTTTTTATACCTTGCTTGTGATTAATTAACTGTTTTGTCTTTATGCACCATGAACTTCAATAAAAAAAATGGAAGTATTGGAAGGCATGTGGGCTTTTGGCACCATATCTATATCCCCCGGGAAATCTAAAGTCACCTCTGTCTGTCCCCCAAAACTAACTGGGATTGCGCCCTCCCTGAGCAGTACACTCACCAGCCCTGATGTCTGCCCACTAGTGTGGGGCTATGGTCTCTTGCGACATTTGGAGTCACCCTTGTTGTGTCCATATTTGTAGCACTCTGTACATTGGGGTACACACCTCCCTGTCTTGTCAGCAAACAACCCGTTCCTCATAGGATATGATTGGGATTTGTTACCACTACTCCCTTGAGAATTAGTTTGGGGGCATTTTGAGAACTCCATGTTTTTACGTTTCCCCCTCTCCTTCTTCTGTTGAGAACTCGGACCACCTTTGTGGGTGTCACCTCCAGATACCTTTTGGACACTCTGGTGCTAGCCCAGAGTTCCACCTTCTCCGCAAGTTTCTTAGAGACAGTCAACTTACTGTCAACGATGTGCTGATGAACCTCTATAAAACAGATTCTGAGCATGTGCTCACTCATTATCAATGATACTGCCTAATAAAATTATAAACGTTGCTGCCCCTCACCCAGCCATTTAGTGCTGGCTTGGACTAATCAATTAAATTTACCCGGGATTGGCCTGGGGAGCTTCTGGATGCCTCTGGATCTTTGGTGATACTGTCTGGAAGTCAGCCCAAATTTGGCCATTAAATTGGCCTTCATAGGTGTGTTCTTGTTTTGGTCCCCAACCTATAATGTCAGATGTGTGTCCCTCTAAAGTGTACGATTGTGTTTCAACAGACCAACCCCTCCGTGCTTCTCAGAAACCCTGTGGTGTACTTTGAGTGCAACCTCATAAGGAGAAAAACACTTATCATTGTCATCTTCCACCACATAATTGAGCGCTAAATCCTTGGGTATATGGAACCTCTTGTCTCCATCTGGTACTTTTACCTTTAGACTCAATGCATGAGCCAACAATAGTTTCTTTTCTGCTGAGCTTCTTTCTGCCTCAGCCCTCTTAGCTTCCAAGGCTGTGTCAGCCTCAGATATTTTGGCTTCACTCTCTGTCTTTTACTTCTCAGTCTCTACTTTTAACTTTTCCATTTTTAGCTGGAATTCTCCCTCCCTCCCTCCCTCCCTCCCTCGGCTCCTCTGCAGATAGGCCACAGGAGTAGAAACTGCTTCCTGCTCTCAAAGGGAGCTCAAATCCTGGAGTGTACCCCTCATCGCCAGCAGTGGTTCTTCAGAAGAACCATTCTCAGGCTCCCTCAATCCTTCAGTCTCTTGGGAGCAGGCCTCTGCCCAGGTCCTCGGCACCTTTTGAAACTCCACTTTCATGGTGACTCCTTGGACGGGTACCCTCATCTCCTTGCAGACGCTTTTCAAATGGGCCACATTGTAATCTTTTGGCCAGCTCGGCCAGCTCAAATTACATGATTCAAGTTTCAGAAGCAGCCACACAGATGATGTAGAGGATGAATCAAAATGCACAGCAGGAAAAAATTGAAATAGTCTTCCATGTGGATGGTTAGTGTACACTGGAGAAATTCAAATCTAATCCTCACCACTGATCTTCAATGTTAGAAATTGGTTATCTGATTGGCTGTGGTGTGCACCCAGTCCAAGTAGGAACCACAATCCTACTCAAGATAATTTACAACCCACCCTAAATTATCCTGTGCTCACCCTTTTGTAGCTTGGCACAGAGCAGTTAGGCCTATTTCAAGTCAATGTTTAAAGTATTTTTGCAGTAACACAGTTATACCCCCACAAAAAGATGCAACACCAGGTTAGAAAAGTAGATTATGATCTTATAAATAGAACGAGACCAAAACACCAAAATTCCCTCAAGTAGTAGTCAAGTTATGATTTATCTAAAAATATGTGTCAAAACTGCGCTTAGAAGTAACAAGATCTTCAGTGTGTTATCTGGTTGTGCTAGACCATGGCAAAGTGAAAAGTTCAGGCTGACCCTGAGGAAGCATGAGCCAGATACAAGGACGTACTTGGGCCTGCTGAACTGAAGTACCTTGATCTGGGATGCGTCCTCATTGACAAGGATGCGCAGTGCAGCTGAGATGATGTGTTGGTGTTGAGCCACGCAGTGGATGAGATGCTTCGATTTTCCCCACACAACTTTGGTGATTCATAAACGTATTTGAATTATTGGCCTGTACAACACAAACATCAAATATTAGGGGGGTCGTTTTTTTAGGAAAGAAAAGTCTAGGAAAAGTTAGGAAAGTGAAAGTAGACAGCAATGGAAGATGGGTGATTATCGAGATGGAATTGGGCCTAACTATTTGTACGGTATATGGCTCTAATGAGGACGATCCGGAAATTTATGATTTTTTTAGAAACTGAGCTAGCAAATTGGTCCTCTCCTTTGGTTTTTACAGGAGATTTAAATATTTCATCTGAATGGGGGATGGGTATACTGTATCAGGGGAGAAAACCCAGAGTTTATTAGGTGGTCCAGGCTATGATAGTCTCTCATGGGCTGCAGGATGTATGGCGAGCTAAAGAGCCCTCGAACGCAGGATATACTTACTTTTCTAATCCAGCTCAGAAATATTCAAGATTGGATTACTTTTTTGTTTCTGTGTTGGAATCCGGGAAAGTTAAGATATGTAGACTTCCAAGGGTTATTTCAGATCATAACCCCCTGTTGTTAAACTATGATATGGGAAGGTTGGAACGATCTAAAGCAAACTGGACGTTTGAAAGAAGATTGCTGGCAGATAGTAGATTTGTTGATCATCTGAATATATGGGTTGGAGAATTTTTTGCGGCAAATAGATACAGCACATCTCGGAACGGGGTCTGGGAGGCTTTTAAAGCCGCTTTAAGAGGAGAAACGATCAGTTGCTCCACCAGGCTCAGAAGAGAAGATAGGGGTGAAGTAGAGAAATTAATGGATAAGCTCTTTATGGCGGAAGAACAACATATAAAGGATATTGCTTCAGGTGGTAATAGTGAGGCTAGTCAGAGTGTTTTGCTGGCAGTAAAAGCGGCATAGCAGAAAGAGGTTACGCATAAAGCAATTGGGGAGTACCAATCTTTGAGGGCAAAAAGATACGAATCGGGAGAGCAAGCTGGCAGAGCACTTGCCCTTCGGATAAGACAGGAAAGATCGAAGAACGCGATTGTATGTATAGAAGAGGAAGGGACAATATATATTGAGGTAAAGGATGTTCTGATGGTGTTTAAAAACTTCTATCAGAAATTATATGAAGAGGATCCTTTCAATGACAATCAGGTGGAGGGGTGTATTGATAGTGGCCCCTGTTTGGATGATGTAACAAGAGCAGCCCTCGATAAGGATATTACGTTTGTGGAAGTCTTATCTGCCCTGCGAGAGCTAGCGCCAGGTAAAGCATCCGGCCCTGACGGGCTCCCCTTGGAGGTGTATAAAGCAATGGAATGCGAGATTGTTCCTCTATTAGTAGATTTATTTAATGAAATATTGTATTCGGGGGAGGTCCCGGACTCGAGGAAAGAAACTAATGTTATAGTCTTTCATAAGAAAGGGAAACCAGCTGAGAAACCAGGGTCGTACCGGCCAATATCCTTAATAAACGATGATACCAAACTTTATTCAAAGATCTGGGCTAAGAGGCTGGGCAGGATCATAGGTGGTCTCGTCTCCCCGTGGCAACATGGTTTCGTTCCTGGGCATGGCACTACAGATCATACATGTAGAGCTATAACTTTGTTTGACGCCCAGGAAGCCGCGGGGGGTGGGATGGCCATGATCCTGCTCGACGCAGAGAAAGCTTTTGACCGGGTGGGGTGGAGCTTCCGCTGGGATATTTTGGCAGGGAGAGGCTTTGGACCGAATGTCATCAGAGCTATTAAGGCTATGTATATGGATACAGTGGCAAGAATTACGGTTATGGGGGAGAAGTCAGATAAGTTTAAGATAAGTAGAGGGACGCGTCAGGGCTGTCCCTGCTCCCCCATACTTTTCTTTCTGTACATAGACCCTATTATTCAGACAATTTTAGAGTGCCCCAGAATTTCTCCAATGATTTTTAATGGTTATGTAAATAAGATTTTATCCTACGCCGATGATCTGGCGGTTATTACGACAAATCCGCAGCAGGCACTTCCGGAGTTGGTACAGATGGCTAAAGTTTTCGGTCAAGGTTCTGGATATCTTTTAAACGAATCTAAAACCCAGATAATTTGCTCTAAGAATATATCGAAATCTGACTCAAGATATTTTGATTCCGCTATATATTTAGGGGTAAAGATCAATGCTTCAGTGGGCAGGATAGTGGAAGAGAACTACCCCCCCTAATTAAATCTATAGAGGCCGAATTGAAAAGGATAGATGTTCTTCATCTTTCTCTGGTTGGGAGGGTAAATGTGTTAAAAATGGTGATGTTTCCCAGAGTGTTGTACCTATTTAGAGCCATTCCCCTATTTATTGAAGAGAACATTTTGAAACAACTTGACTCTGTTTTTATTAGATTCATATGGCAGTATGGCAAGGTTAGACGATCGACGAGCCTTATGTCCCTACCGAGGGAAAGGGGTGGGATGGCACTCCCCAATTTGAGACTGTATCATTGGTCTTGTCTCCTGATCCAAATGTCAATTTTGCTTCAATATGATACTGGCTCGACTAGAGGAATTGTTAATCCAGACAGCCAGGGCCCCCCTCCAATTTTCAACTGCTGTTGGGGTGGAAAGCAACGGGTCTCCTGTTGTCGGAATTGGAATACAGGTTCTATAAGAAGGCACGATTTAAGACCCTGTTGGGGGCATGGCAGGTCTAGAAAACAATCTTAAAATTCTTTCATGTCCCTAAAATCAACCCTTCTCTTCTTCTGGAAAATTTGAGTCTTTTTCCTCAGTTAAGAAATTATAGGAATCTACAAGTATGGAAGGGTTTGGGGGTTAAGACTATTGGAGACCTAATGGTAGGAGACAAGATAATCAGGTTTGAGGATATGCAAAGGAGGTATGGCCTTCCTGTAAATCAGTGGCTTATTTATGGCCAAATCTCGCGCATCATACAGGCTTATAGGTCAAGACTTAAGCCCCTTGTACATTTTCCTGTGGTTGAGGTCATGGGAAGAGGATGCAGGAAGATAAAAGAGGTATATAACCTCCTGGTTTCTAGAATACAGGACGATGTAGGAAAAATAGAAAGTGACTGGGCAATTAAACTGGGAAACCCGGATGTTGATCTGGACCTTGCATTATGGTTAAATAAAAAGATCTTTCGGGCTTCGAATTTACGGGCTCAGCACTTTAAAACAATTTTTAATCTGTATCATACACCGGCCAAATGATTTGCTTGGGGTGTCAGGAACAATGATCGCTGTCCGAGATGTAATAAGGGGCAAGCAGATTTATTACATATGTTTTTTACCTGTGAGCGGCTGGCCCCTGTTCTGGATGCAGTAACATAATTTTGGGAGGGGCTGCTAGGTCATAAGATTGATATATCCCCAACATTGATGTTATTTGGCTCAGACTCTAAATTGGTTTTAACAGAGGATGAGGCCACTTTGGTTTTTATGTCGGTTGCTGTGCTCAGAATCCTAATCTCGGCCGGTTGGAAGGATGTTACAGCTCCCTCTTATCAGATGTGGATCTCTAGATTTTTAGGTATTTATAATATTGAGTCTTGTCTCTATGATCTTAATGGTTGTAAAAAACGAGAGATGGGAAGACGCCTATGGGCCCCGGTTAAGAAATGGCTGGAGGACAGAATAAGAACCTGATATGTACTGTATTGCTATATTTATTGGTAGATCTTTTGCATTTTATCCCCACATCATGTAATGTGATATTAGCTGTTTATATTTGAGTGATTATTTATTTGTATCAGATGTTTTTATACCTTGCTTGTGATTAATTAACTGTTTTGTCTTTATGCACCATGAACTTCAATTAAAAAAATGGAAGTATTGGAAGGCATGTGGGCTTTTGGCACCATATCTATATCCCCCGGGAAATCTAAAGTCACCTCTGTCTGTCCCCCAAAACTAACTGGGATTGCGCCCTCCCTGAGCAGTACACTCACCAGCCCTGATGTCTGCCCACTAGTGTGGGGCTATGGTCTCTTGCGACATTTGGAGTCACCCTTGTTGTGTCCATATTTGTAGCACTCTGTACATTGGGGTACACACCTCCCTGTCTTGTCAGCAAACAACCCGTTCCTCATAGGATATGATTGGGATTTGTTACCACTACTCCCTTGAGAATTAGTTTGGGGGCATTTTGAGAACTCCATGTTTTTACGTTTCCCCCTCTCCTTCTTCTGTTGAGAACTCGGACCACCTTTGTGGGTGTCACCTCCAGATACCTTTTGGACACTCTGGTGCTAGCCCAGAGTTCCACCTTCTCCGCAAGTTTCTTAGAGACAGTCAACTTACTGTCAACGATGTGCTGATGAACCTCTATAAAACAGATTCTGAGCATGTGCTCACTCATTATCAATGATACTGCCTAATAAAATTATAAACGTTGCTGCCCCTCACCCAGCCATTTAGTGCTGGCTTGGACTAATCAATTAAATTTACCCAGGATTGGCCTGGGGAGCTTCTGGATGCCTCTGGATCTTTGGTGATACTGTCTGGAAGTCAGCCCAAATTTGGCCATTAAATTGGCCTTCATAGGTGTGTTCTTGTTTTGGTCCCCAACCTATAATGTCAGATGTGTGTCCCTCTAAAGTGTACGATTGTGTTTCAACAGACCAACCCCTCCGTGCTTCTCAGAAACCCTGTGGTGTACTTTGAGTGCAACCTCATAAGGAGAAAAACACTTATCATTGTCATCTTCCACCACATAATTGAGCGCTAAATCCTTGGGTATATGGAACCTCTTGTCTCCATCTGGTACTTTTACCTTTAGACTCAATGCATGAGCCAACAATAGTTTCTTTTCTGCTGAGCTTCTTTCTGCCTCAGCCCTCTTAGCTTCCAAGGCTGTGTCAGCCTCAGATATTTTGGCTTCACTCTCTGTCTTTTACTTCTCAGTCTCTACTTTTAACTTTTCCATTTTTAGCTGGAATTCTCCCTCCCTCCCTCCCTCCCTCCCTCGGCTCCTCTGCAGATAGGCCACAGGAGTAGAAACTGCTTCCTGCTCTCAAAGGGAGCTCAAATCCTGGAGTGTACCCCTCATCGCCAGCAGTGGTTCTTCAGAAGAACCATTCTCAGGCTCCCTCAATCCTTCAGTCTCTTGGGAGCAGGCCTCTGCCCAGGTCCTCGGCACCTTTTGAAACTCCACTTTCATGGTGACTCCTTGGACGGGTACCCTCATCTCCTTGCAGACGCTTTTCAAATGGGCCACATTGTAATCTTTTGGCCAGCTCGGCCAGCTCAAATTACATGATTCAAGTTTCAGAAGCAGCCACACAGATGATGTAGAGGATGAATCAAAATGCACAGCAGGAAAAAATTGAAATAGTCTTCCATGTGGATGGTTAGTGTACACTGGAGAAATTCAAATCTAATCCTCACCACTGATCTTCAATGTTAGAAATTGGTTATCTGATTGGCTGTGGTGTGCACCCAGTCCAAGTAGGAACCACAATCCTACTCAAGATAATTTACAACCCACCCTAAATTATCCTGTGCTCACCCTTTTGTAGCTTGGCACAGAGCAGTTAGGCCTATTTCAAGTCAATGTTTAAAGTATTTTTGCAGTAACACAGTTATACCCCCACAAAAAGATGCAACACCAGGTTAGAAAAGTAGATTATGATCTTATAAATAGAACGAGACCAAAACACCAAAATTCCCTCAAGTAGTAGTCAAGTTATGATTTATCTAAAAATATGTGTCAAAACTGCGCTTAGAAGTAACAAGATCTTCAGTGTGTTATCTGGTTGTGCTAGACCATGGCAAAGTGAAAAGTTCAGGCTGACCCTGAGGAAGCATGAGCCAGATACAAGGACGTACTTGGGCCTGCTGAACTGAAGTACCTTGATCTGGGATGCGTCCTCATTGACAAGGATGCGCAGTGCAGCTGAGATGATGTGTTGGTGTTGAGCCACGCAGTGGATGAGATGCTTCGATTTTCCCCACACAACTTTGGTGATTCATAAACGTATTTGAATTATTGGCCTGTACAACACAAACATCAAATATTAGGGGGGTCGTTTTTTTAGGAAAGAAAAGTCTAGGAAAAGTTAGGAAAGTGAAAGTAGACAGCAATGGAAGATGGGTGATTATCGAGATGGAATTGGGCCTAACTATTTGTACGGTATATGGCTCTAATGAGGACGATCCGGAAATTTATGATTTTTTTAGAAACTGAGCTAGCAAATTGGTCCTCTCCTTTGGTTTTTACAGGAGATTTAAATATTTCATCTGAATGGGGGACGGGTATACTGTATCAGGGGAGAAAACCCAGAGTTTATTAGGTGGTCCAGGCTATGATAGTCTCTCATGGGCTGCAGGATGTATGGCGAGCTAAAGAGCCCTCGAACGCAGGATATACTTACTTTTCTAATCCAGCTCAGAAATATTCAAGATTGGATTACTTTTTTGTTTCTGTGTTGGAATCCGGGAAAGTTAAGATATGTAGACTTCCAAGGGTTATTTCAGATCATAACCCCCTGTTGTTAAACTATGATATGGGAAGGTTGGAACGATCTAAAGCAAACTGGACGTTTGAAAGAAGATTGCTGGCAGATAGTAGATTTGTTGATCATCTGAATATATGGGTTGGAGAATTTTTTGCGGCAAATAGATACAGCACATCTCGGAACGGGGTCTGGGAGGCTTTTAAAGCCGCTTTAAGAGGAGAAACGATCAGTTGCTCCACCAGGCTCAGAAGAGAAGATAGGGGTGAAGTAGAGAAATTAATGGATAAGCTCGTTATGGCGGAAGAACAACATATAAAGGATATTGCTTCAGGTGGTAATAGTGAGGCTAGTCAGAGTGTTTTGCTGGCAGTAAAAGCGGCATAGCAGAAAGAGGTTACGCATAAAGCAATTGGGGAGTACCAATCTTTGAGGGCAAAAAGATACGAATCGGGAGAGCAAGCTGGCAGAGCACTTGCCCTTCGGATAAGACAGGAAAGATCGAAGAACGCGATTGTATGTATAGAAGAGGAAGGGACAATATATATTGAGGTAAAGGATGTTCTGATGGTGTTTAAAAACTTCTATCAGAAATTATATGAAGAGGATCCTTTCAATGACAATCAGGTGGAGGGGTGTATTGATAGTGGCCCCTGTTTGGATGATGTAACAAGAGCAGCCCTCGATAAGGATATTACGTTTGTGGAAGTCTTATCTGCCCTGCGAGAGCTAGCGCCAGGTAAAGCATCCGGCCCTGACGGGCTCCCCTTGGAGGTGTATAAAGCAATGGAATGCGAGATTGTTCCTCTATTAGTAGATTTATTTAATGAAATATTGTATTCGGGGGAGGTCCCGGACTCGTGGAAAGAAACTAATGTTATAGTCTTTCATAAGAAAGGGAAACCAGCTGAGAAACCAGGGTCGTACCGGCCAATATCCTTAATAAACGATGATACCAAACTTTATTCAAAGATCTGGGCGAAGAGGCTGGGCAGGATCATAGGTGGTCTCGTCTCCCCGTGGCAACATGGTTTCGTTCCTGGGCATGGCACTACAGATCATACATGTAGAGCTATAACTTTGTTTGACGCCCAGGAAGCCGCGGGGGGTGGGATGGCCATGATCCTGCTCGACGCAGAGAAAGCTTTTGACCGGGTGGGGTGGAGCTTCCGCTGGGATATTTTGGCAGGGAGAGGCTTTGGACCGAATGTCATCAGAGCTATTAAGGCTATGTATATGGATACAGTGGCAAGAATTACGGTTATGGGGGAGAAGTCAGATAAGTTTAAGATAAGTAGAGGGACGCGTCAGGGCTGTCCCTGCTCCCCCATACTTTTCTTTCTGTACATAGACCCTATTATTCAGACAATTTTAGAGTGCCCCAGAATTTCTCCAATGATTTTTAATGGTTATGTAAATAAGATTTTATCCTACGCCGATGATCTGGCGGTTATTACGACAAATCCGCAGCAGGCACTTCCGGAGTTGGTACAGATGGCTAAAGTTTTCGGTCAAGGTTCTGGATATCTTTTAAACGAATCTAAAACCCAGATAATTTGCTCTAAGAATATATCGAAATCTGACTCAAGATATTTTGATTCCGCTATATATTTAGGGGTAAAGATCAATGCTTCAGTGGGCAGGATAGTGGAAGAGAACTACCCCCCCTAATTAAATCTATAGAGGCCGAATTGAAAAGGATAGATGTTCTTCATCTTTCTCTGGTTGGGAGGGTAAATGTGTTAAAAATGGTGATGTTTCCCAGAGTGTTGTACCTATTTAGAGCCATTCCCCTATTTATTGAAGAGAACATTTTGAAACAACTTGACTCTGTTTTTATTAGATTCATATGGCAGTATGGCAAGGTTAGACGATCGACGAGCCTTATGTCCCTACCGAGGGAAAGGGGTGGGATGGCACTCCCCAATTTGAGACTGTATCATTGGTCTTGTCTCCTGATCCAAATGTCAATTTTGCTTCAATATGATACTGGCTCGACTAGAGGAATTGTTAATCCAGACAGCCAGGGCCCCCCTCCAATTTTCAACTGCTGTTGGGGTGGAAAGCAACGGGTCTCCTGTTGTCGGAATTGGAATACAGGTTCTATAAGAAGGCACGATTTAAGACCCTGTTGGGGGCATGGCAGGTCTAGAAAACAATCTTAAAATTCTTTCATGTCCCTAAAATCAACCCTTCTCTTCTTCTGGAAAATTTGAGTCTTTTTCCTCAGTTAAGAAATTATAGGAATCTACAAGTATGGAAGGGTTTGGGGGTTAAGACTATTGGAGACCTAATGGTAGGAGACAAGATAATCAGGTTTGAGGATATGCAAAGGAGGTATGGCCTTCCTGTAAATCAGTGGCTTATTTATGGCCAAATCTCGCGCATCATACAGGCTTATAGGTCAAGACTTAAGCCCCTTGTACATTTTCCTGTGGTTGAGGTCATGGGAAGAGGATGCAGGAAGATAAAAGAGGTATATAACCTCCTGGTTTCTAGAATACAGGACGATGTAGGAAAAATAGAAAGTGACTGGGCAATTAAACTGGGAAACCCGGATGTTGATCTGGACCTTGCATTATGGTTAAATAAAAAGATCTTTCGGGCTTCGAATTTACGGGCTCAGCACTTTAAAACAATTTTTAATCTGTATCATACACCGGCCAAATGATTTGCTTGGGGTGTCAGGAACAATGATCGCTGTCCGAGATGTAATAAGGGGCAAGCAGATTTATTACATATGTTTTTTACCTGTGAGCGGCTGGCCCCTGTTCTGGATGCAGTAACATAATTTTGGGAGGGGCTGCTAGGTCATAAGATTGATATATCCCCAACATTGATGTTATTTGGCTCAGACTCTAAATTGGTTTTAACAGAGGATGAGGCCACTTTGGTTTTTATGTCGGTTGCTGTGCTCAGAATCCTAATCTCGGCCGGTTGGAAGGATGTTACAGCTCCCTCTTATCAGATGTGGATCTCTAGATTTTTAGGTATTTATAATATTGAGTCTTGTCTCTATGATCTTAATGGTGCTAAAAAACGAGAGATGGGAACACGCCTATGGGCCCCGGTTAAGAAATGGCTGGAGGACAG
Source organism: Lissotriton vulgaris (assembly GCF_964263255.1). NCBI lineage: Eukaryota > Metazoa > Chordata > Amphibia > Caudata > Salamandridae > Lissotriton > Lissotriton vulgaris. The sequence goes on along the minus strand of NC_141691.1, from coordinate 1,019,430,795 downwards.
AATAAGAACCTGATATGTACTGTATTGCTATATTTATTGGTAGATCTTTTGCATTTTATCCCCACATCATGTAATGTGATTTTAGCTGTTTATATTTGAGTGATTATTTATTTGTATCAGATGTTTTTATACCTTGCTTGTGATTAATTAACTGTTTTGTCTTTATGCACCATGAACTTCAATAAAAAAATGGAAGTATTGGAAGGCATGTGGGCTTTTGGCACCATATCTATATCCCCCGGGAAATCTAAAGTCACCTCTGTCTGTCCCCCAAAACTAACTGGGATTGCGCCCTCCCTGAGCAGTACACTCACCAGCCCTGATGTCTGCCCACTAGTGTGGGGCTATGGTCTCTTGCGACATTTGGAGTCACCCTTGTTGTGTCCATATTTGTAGCACTCTGTACATTGGGGTACACACCTCCCTGTCTTGTCAGCAAACAACCCGTTCCTCATAGGATATGATTGGGATTTGTTACCACTACTCCCTTGAGAATTAGTTTGGGGGCATTTTGAGAACTCCATGTTTTTACGTTTCCCCCTCTCCTTCTTCTGTTGAGAACTCGGACCACCTTTGTGGGTGTCACCTCCAGATACCTTTTGGACACTCTGGTGCTAGCCCAGAGTTCCACCTTCTCCGCAAGTTTCGTAGAGACAGTCAACTTACTGTCAACGATGTGCTGATGAACCTCTATAAAACAGATTCTGAGCATGTGCTCACTCATTATCAAATGATACTGCCTAATAAAATTATAAACGTTGCTGCCCCTCACCCAGCCATTTAGTGCTGGCTTGGACTAATCAATTAAATTTACCCAGGATTGGCCTGGGGAGCTTCTGGATGCCTCTGGATCTTTGGTGATACTGTCTGGAAGTCAGCCCAAATTTGGCCATTAAATTGGCCTTCATAGGTGTGTTCTTGTTTTGGTCCCCAACCTATAATGTCAGATGTGTGTCCCTCTAAAGTGTACGATTGTGTTTCAACAGACCAACCCCTCCGTGCTTCTCAGAAACCCTGTGGTGTACTTTGAGTGCAACCTCATAAGGAGAAAAACACTTATCATTGTCATCTTCCACCACATAATTGAGCGCTAAATCCTTGGGTATATGGAACCTCTTGTCTCCATCTGGTACTTTTACCTTTAGACTCAATGCATGAGCCAACAATAGTTTCTTTTCTGCTGAGCTTCTTTCTGCCTCAGCCCTCTTAGCTTCCAAGGCTGTGTCAGCCTCAGATATTTTGGCTTCACTCTCTGTCTTTTACTTCTCAGTCTCTACTTTTAACTTTTCCATTTTTAGCTGGAATTCTCCCTCCCTCCCTCCCTCCCTCCCTCGGCTCCTCTGCAGATAGGCCACAGGAGTAGAAACTGCTTCCTGCTCTCAAAGGGAGCTCAAATCCTGGAGTGTACCCCTCATCGCCAGCAGTGGTTCTTCAGAAGAACCATTCTCAGACTCCCTCAATCCTTCAGTCTCTTGGGAGCAGGCCTCTGCCCAGGTCCTCGGCACCTTTTGAAACTCCACTTTCATGGTGACTCCTTGGACGGGTACCCTCATCTCCTTGCAGACGCTTTTCAAATGGGCCACATTGTAATCTTTTGGCCAGCTCGGCCAGCTCAAATTACATGATTCAAGTTTCAGAAGCAGCCACACAGATGATGTAGAGGATGAATCAAAATGCACAGCAGGAAAAAATGAAAAAAATTGAAATGGTCTTCCATGTGGATGGTTAGTGTACACTGGAGAAATTCAAATCTAATCCTCACCACTGATCTTCAATGTTAGAAATTGGTTATCTGATTGGCTGTGGTGTGCACCCAGTCCAAGTAGGAACCACAATCCTACTCAAGATAATTTACAACCCACCCTAAATTATCCTGTGCTCACCCTTTTGTAGCTTGGCACAGAGCAGTTAGGCCTATTTCAAGTCAATGTTTAAAGTATTTTTGCAGTAACACAGTTATACCCCCACAAAAAGATGCAACACCAGGTTAGAAAAGTAGATTATGATCTTATAAATAGAACGAGACCAACACACCAAAATTCCCTCAAGTAGTAGTCAAGTTATGATTTATCTAAAAATATGTGTCAAAACTGCGCTTAGAAGTAACAAGATCTTCAGTGTGTTATCTGGTTGTGCTAGACCATGGCAAAGTGAAAAGTTCAGGCTGACCCTGAGGAAGCATGAGCCAGATACAAGGACGTACTTGGGCCTGCTGAACTGAAGTACCTTGATCTGGGATGCGTCCTCATTGACAAGGATGCGCAGTGCAGCTGAGATGATGTGTTGGTGTTGAGCCACGCAGTGGATGAGATGCTTCGATTTTCCCCACACAACTTTGGTGATGCATGGGTTCCAAGTGCAAGGCACTGGGTTGGGATGCGATGCACGACTGCAGCTACCACAGTAGGTGATGTGTCGTTTCCGAAGGTAATGCGCTAGTTCTGGGGGCTATGTACCGGGACTGCCCCATGCAAGGACAAGAAATGGGCAAATGTAGTGCACTTTACTAGGGACTTATAAGTAAATTAATTATGCCAATCAGGAAGAATCCAATGTTACCATGTTTAGAGGCAAGAGCACAAGCACTTTAGAACTGGTCAGCAGTGGTAAAGTGAGCATAGTCCTAAATCCAGCAAAATTGATTTCAGAAAAAAGGAGGGAGGCAGGATAAAATCTGGGGGAAGACCAATCTAAGTTGGGCAGGTCTAACAGTTTGTGTTTTGACTTATTGTTTTAAACTCTCTGAGCTCACTTTACCTTCTATTCGTGTCACTGTCATGATGACCCTTGAGGCTAGGGGTATAGTGAGAAGTGCCAGAAATCCAAAGATTGCAAATCCGGGGCTTCACTTATTGATCAGTCAAGTTACTAAGAATAGGATTCCAGGGTATGATCGGATTGGGGAAAAGGGACCGAAGATCAGGAAATATTATATTGTCAAAATATTGAATGTTATGTTTGTCGTCAGTAAGAGAGCTCGACAAAAAAGTAATTAAGATGAACAAAGTTAAGGTTAAGCAAAATCTCAAAAATGGCAGCTATAAATAGGAAAATATATCTTCAATTATTTGGTTGGACAAGCTGGTTGTCAGATATCCCTTCACATTAGACACATTCCAACCGCAATAATAATAAGCACAATGACGCCTACAGGACAATACTAATAACTAAGCAAATAATGATTCAATACATAACACACCTGTAGGATACCTGATCAAAATTCAAGAATGAAAGTATTAAGTGACCACACTCGTTGATAAACAGTGTTTGCTGCCCCCCTATAAGATGCTCAATTCACGAGCTTCCTTATCAACAGCAAAATCAATCTAAAATGGCACAGCAGTAAGATTGTGAGCGGACCACTCTTCAGGTCATGACCTTATCACTTCTATGTTAAAGAAATGCCCTACCGATGAGTTTGCCAAAAATCATCCATCACCACTAATTTCAGAGCTAGATATTGTTGCCATGCCTATTTCTTTTACCTGCTGCTTTAACCATATCATTCCTGTCCTGAACATGCTTTAATGGCTGACTATTGATGCCTGCTGTAACTTCAAAACATCATGTCTCACTTGTAAACCCAAATCCACATCAAAACCCTTACTTGGCAGAAAACATCAGCATCTTATGAGGGTTAATTGAAATATAGAGAAACGCAGAATATAGCCTGAAAATATATGTCTCTGAGTAAAAGCAAGATCTATCTCAGTAATATTTTGTAACTATGCATGGAACACTCTTCCACCACAGATGGGATGTACCTCACACTTTTGACTTTTAAAGAAGATTAGAAACATTTTATTTTCATAGAGAAGACCTAGATATATCACAGCATTGCTCTTATCCAATCGCAGTCACCTGGAAAGGCACCCAAACAACCCTGTCATCCAAATACTTCTGCTTGGATATTCTCCATAACTTTTTCATACAATACCATTATACCCATTTCTAACCAAGCTCCAACACCGAACAGATCTCCTTTTCCTTTTCCTAACAACACATCCTATCAATCCATCCTTTTTAACAGGAGTCAATACCACAAGTGTTGCTCAGTTATAAATTTACCTTGAAAAAATGAAAAGACAAGAGGCATTTGTCAAAACAGGAACAAGTTGGTTTAATTAAACGCAGCGGCAGGGAGAGCATCTGAAGACAGTCTTGATGTACTGAAGTTTTGACCAATCATATATACAGTTTGCGAGGTGCAATAAACTAATTTCACATTCTTAGAGAGCATGTGTGTCTGAGCCTAGTCATAAATTATAACTACAACCATCTGATAACGGGGACCCAGGTAGCTTTCGACCTCAGGGATAGCTGGTGTGGGCCAGTGTGTATGTGTCCACATGTCTTAGCATATGAGTGGTATGTGTAGTGTGTCATGATTGGCTGAGTGTTCCTAACTACATGTTGCATCTAACTTTGTGGTATTTTGGGAATGTGAGCTTTTGGCCAAACATGTTTTATTTGGGTCAATTTCCAAGGACCCGTTTGTGGTGTAGCTGTCAATCAGTGGGATTGATCAGGGTTTTCCCTGGTTGCGTGTTTGTCTTCAGGCTGAGTGTAACCCCACCTGTGACCTATCAATTGGAAGGTCTGGTTTTGGGTCGCAAGACCTGTCTGACCATGTATATCTAACTCAAAGTTGATGAGGAGGTCATCTTGGGTGAATTAGGTAACAATGATACAAATTTGTTATTGTGAGTGCATAGAACATGATGGTCATTGATTTCATATTTACAGACATTCTCATTCTGCATACAGTTGTCATAGCATACATCGACATTGCTTTTACTAGTTTTGCAATTGTTATGCATAGTTGCATTTATTGGTTTTGCTGCTGTTGTGACTGCATATATCATGGAGTTCACTGACATTGCATTCACTGATATTAACACAAGGATAAAGTTTCTCTTTTCATACCATGTTGACACTTCTCCTCATCCGACACTTTGTTCCTAGGAAAGACAACTTTGCTGGCAAAGTTCCTCCCACCCCAACCGGTAGATTTTACTTCTCTTACCTCCACTATTCATGGAGACTCCACGTTACATGCATAGAGTTCACCCTGTCTCGCAGCCTCAATGATGACAGAACCCTGTCTTGCCTGTGAGGTTTTCAGCGTATTTACTCATTTTTCATGTGATAATTCCAGACTGTGCTGTAGAGGTCTTTGTTCACTCTCCACATCTCTTATTCCCAATTAAGTGGAAGTTGTTATTTTTAATTCAAGTAGAAATTATTATCTGATTTGGTTCCCATTCCTTCAGCCTTCTGACACTTCTCCCACCCTCCCTTACTTAAAGTTATCCAACTTTACGAATACTTCTTCTAGGACTCCTTACTCCCCAGGTAAAGTAAAGTTACCCTTTTTACCCTGCCTTTGTTTTTGAGTTAGAACATTTCCTTATCCTTCCCTTCACAATCATTTTAAGGACATTGCTTATCAATTTAAAACATGTGAATTTGAAGAATATTTGTGATCTCTTTTGGCAACCTATTTGTGTGGAAAAGCATTATGGGGTGTAAAAAGAGTTAATATGTCAGTGGACCATTCTATGGTTCCTTAAGGAGTCATCTCTTGAAAATTCCATGTACTCACAGGTGTTACATGTATGCCTGATGCCTATGTGGTTCCCTAAATTTTACGCAGAACTGGCATAAGATTGTAAATTGTTCCTGCTCTTTGATGATGCTCATTGCGTGCCATTATTATGCAACCTCAAAAGTATAAAATGCTGGGTCAGGACCACATAACTGCAGATTTAACATAGATCTGAGCTGCAGATATGTAACACTTCTTGACCTTAAATGGCCTAATTATATGTTTTGGATGACAGATGAAATGTGTGCTGTGCTTATCCTCTGCCTGCTTCATAGTGTTATTTGACATGTAGACGATTGGAGGATATCTTACTGATATCTTAAGTAGCTAGATTATAGCATTGTGTGTACTGTTGCATCAAAGCTTAAGTCAGACTCAAGTATAAAGGCTTGTGATACCAGCAGATATTTAAAGGTGCGTTAGCAGGTGGATGAGAGCTCTGGCCATGGAAAAGAGTTGGTTCAAGGGTATGGCTTTAATGGCTTTAAGGGCTTTCCTGGTTTACAGTATGAGGGGGCTTAGCATCAAGGATACGCCAGTGAAAGGTTGGAGAGAAAAGGCTGATTATATATCAATAGGCAGGGTGGTATCCATAGGTGTTGACAAGGGGACTTTGGAAGAGAACCCCCATATAAAAGCTCATTATAAGGCAACAGTATACCAGTTTAGACTTTTCTGCTCATTAAGAGTCACACTGGAGGCACTGATTCAATTATTTAACAAATCCCACAATCCCATGTCAAAAGGTATGTGGTGCCTACCAATTAGAATAGCCAAACAGCCTTTGAGAACAAAGTGTGGTGAAGCCAATAGGTCTGGCTTTTATATAAGTGAAAGTGGTCATCATATTTGTTGAGCGTGTATGTGGTTGTGTGGATGGGTGAGGGGGTGAATGTGATACTTAGTCAATGGTTGATGGTTGAGTGAGTATATATACGAATGAATGTGTAAGTGATAGAGCACATAGATCATCATACGGTGACTTTATAAATGGTTGAATGGATGAATATATGAGTGCATTGATGAACTCATTGTTGAGTGCCCAAATGGAGCAATAGTGAACATGAGTATGGATAGATGCAGAAAAGGCATACCAACTTCATAGACTGAGGCTTCAAAACAACTCTTGTGCTAGTGTTCTAAAATGCTAAGAATTACCAAAAGCATGCCAGCTTAAGTTTTACAGTAACAAAGTCCATAAAGGTGTCATTGTAATTAATAAATGTAGCACACTTCCCTTTATTGTATTGTTATATGTAATTAATACACTAAAGAAAGATATTAACAAATCTAATTTTCATGGAAATACTTTATATTAATAATGGTTTTATGCAGCATAAGATCAAGTACAATATTTACACAGAGTGCTCAGTGTGATAAGTGAACCTATGGTGCACGGAAAACAGTAAAGGTGGCACAAAGGTGATCACAGTCAAAGAATCTAGCAAATAGATCAAAAACTATTTCTTATTTGAGCAAAGAGAAATGTATTTCAAAGAGCAAACTTCATGAATATCTAGACAATTTTGTGTCTGTTTACAGCCTCTAAACAGTTTATCTGCCAAGTGATTGTCGACAGCGTTTCAACCCTCGTAAAATTTAGAGAGTCTTCATCAGGACATAATGATGAATGACTGAGCACAAGGATTGTACAATGCTGTTCCTTCAAATAATGTGGAAAAGATTCGAATGAGGTAAATGAAAAATCATGAAGAGCTGTACCTTTAAAAGTGCAGTTGAACAAAAGTTGCACCCAATTCTGAAAAATCAAGGAGGTCAAAGGGAAAAGCGGGAAGACAAATACTATAGCTACCACCCCATATTCAGAAATAGCATAGATGAAAGTCAATTTTTACATCTAGGAACAAAGTATAGGTTGCAAAAGGATTTTAATAAGGATACATATTGTGGTGCCTAAGAACTGTGTTGCCCCAAAGAAATGTAAATAAGAAAGTTTGTTGAACAGAAGCCCTGTAATATGGGTGAAGTGATTGTTTATAGTTTCAAGTGAAACCCTGCATGATTTTAAGGGTGATACAGGCATTTATTTTCTCGAAGATGCAAGCAAAATAGAAAGGAGATACTACAAAAATACATAGCTAACCCTGGTGTATTTTTTTTTGGAGTGAAAAATAGCCGGGCACAGGTCCTGAAAAAATGTGTCTATTCCAATTTAACCCACCAAAATGTGTGATGACTATTAGCTGAGACCTTTTAGCTTTTGTGGACCTCATTGCAGCTTTTGATTCCGTGAGGCATGTCAATCTCTGCGAGACGCTCGAGGAGATGGGGGTGGACGTTCAAATTATCCATTTTTTTAGGTGTTTATATAGCGATGCTAAGGCGAGAATTCGATTCGGCTTGAGTGGTGATCGTACTGCCCCACTCCCAATAAGGAAGGGGATTAGGCAAGGATGTGTCCTAGTCCCCTTTCTTTTTAACCTTTACATTAATGGCTTGGGAGAGGCGTTTCTCAAAGATAGTCAAGATTTTCCACAAACAGCCGGATTTCCAATACCTGCCCTTCTTTACAGGGACAATGCGGTTTTAATGTCACGTCCTCAAGTAGGTCTGCAGAGGGTGCTAAATAGTTTTTCTAATTTCATGAGCAATCTTGGTCTCAGGGTGAACACCTCAAAGTTCTTTATAATGAGGTGTGGCTGTGGCAGTCGGAGGTGTAGGGATATGTTTGTGGAAGGACAGAAGATAGGGCCCACAAAGAGATTTTCATATCTCGGAATACTCTTTGATGAAAATGATTCATGGGTCCAAGCCGTATTAGCAAAAAACACTAGTATTCTTAAGGACTACTACCGCACTTGTTAACATTTCAAGAAAACTGGGCAGGAGACCACCAGTAGAGCTTATTCAGATTAATAAATCAAAAAGTGTCTCCACAGCTATGTATGGTGGTAAAATACATTTTTGAGATGCATTCTGTCTGTTCGGAGCAGTACATCTTCGTATGTCTGTCATGCTAATTTGGCCTTACCATACATCTCTGACCTCATAAAAATGGAGCCTATTGTTTTATGGCATAGAATCTGGAAAAAAACAGAGTCACAGTTAAATAAGGATATTTTAATTGACAATTTGAAATTGGCAGAGGTCCTAAAGATGTCTGAGATTTTATGCGTGACCTAGGTCACATAGAGTATTTTACTTACCCGAGTTCTACACAGATGGTAACCAGAAAGGACCTAAAAAAAGAGGACCTCCTGTTACTGGACACGTTAAAAACGTCGCCTGAGATTATAAACCCTAGTATCCAGTATAACCAGTTGATTTTAACTACTTTTAATATTCAACCATACTTAAAAATTGTGCCTGGAGGCAATAGATTTTTATTGACTAAATTTAGGTTTGGGATCTTCCACATACTTGTAAGTTTTCCAAAACTGAACGACTGGGCTCGAGAAATGCAACTGTGTCCCTGTGATAATCACTCAGACCAATCCACTATACATGTAGTTTCACTTTGTAGATTTTATAGTGAACTAAGAAAAGTTTGGATTGTTCCAATTTTAAAATCTTTGAGGATTAGAAAATGCCGCCTGGCATTCATTGTATTACAGCCTTTGGACAAAGTACATAGAGTGTGGAGGACAGGAAAGATCCTAAAGAATGTATTGAGCCACAGGAAAAGCATTGTAACCTAAGTACCGAGCTCATGAAGCCACAAGGGCATATCACTATTAACTTTGAATTTTATAATGATTTATATATACCATGATCTTTTACTGTTATCTTGTGTAACAAACTGTTTGTTTGTATGTGTTTTTATGATTGTATGAAATAGCAATCGAATAAAGCTGTTTTTGACTTTGACTGGTTCAGATCCAATTTAGAATTAATTCTGTGTAAGAATTATACAGTTTGATTTGGTATGTTATGTTCCCCCCTTCCCAACCCTTACATTTCTGTCTTGGGGTACCCTTTATTTGAGTGGAAAAGGGGGAAGACAGACATTTGGCTGAAAACAACCTATTGGGAGACTTTAAAAAGACACATAGGAAAATGTTGTTGGTCGCCTATATACCAAGAATCCCACAATAACTATAAATGATTGTCCACATTATGCCAGTATAATTGTTACACCAAGGAATGATATAATTGTTACAAGAGTGCCTGCAATGTGCCAAGATTTACCACCATTATATAAGTACAGGCATTGTGCACATTTTCTCCATCAATCAACCCTAACTGCACCTTTACATTTGCTCCACTACTCAGTAATAGTTTTGTGCATGTTTAAATGAGCCCATTACATGGTAAGCCTTGGTGCATTTTCACATTTTCATCATTACTCATTTGTTGTGAATGCTTGCTCAGATGTGCACAAATACGGCATGAGTTTCAGGTCATGTTTAAAACCACTTGAAAGACATGGCTGTATGTTCATATTTTCCCCATCACATATTATTACCACTGCATGCTCTGATTTTCATCAACATTAAGTATTCATTTGTATGTGTTGAGATTTTCTCCAGCACTAATTATCAGTACATAACAAATTAACACCATTACCTAATTGTAGAAAAGTAAAACTTTACCAGCGTTTTAAAGTATGCATACTTTTAAACACAGTCGCAGTTGAAATGCATGAACTCATACCTTCATCATATAGAAAAGCAATATTTTTTAATTGGCACTCACTAAAACAAAGCGCTATGTATCCTCAGATTAACTATTGCATCAACAATCAACCTCTGTGGAACCCTATCAAGAGAATCTAAAAAACAAAATGATATTTATAACCACCAGGATCACCTGCTAAGCAAGTTTTAATGGGGCCATATCAAATAAAGCTAACACTTGGAGCGCTAAGTTAATACACAGGCTTTGGCACAGTTTTGATCCTACTGGTGTCTCTTAAGTAGCAGAAGAGCTGGAACAGTGCTATATTACCACCTGAGAGAGAGGTGAAACGTTGATTGCCATAGGAACTTTAAAGACATGCTGCTTTTGGATGGAAATTCAGCAGCATTTGTTCACATAACAAGTAAATGATAGAACATATGACCGTAGCATACACAAAACCACATACCGCCACAATTAAATCATAACATGGCACATCACATCAAAACAGTCAAAATAGAACTCAAAACAACAACTGAAGTTAAGTACAACAAAACCACATTGCATTAATGCAGCATAAATACACATCAACATAATAACCGATAGAACACATCACCACTGAAACAAAATGCCACACAAACAATATGCACAATTATTCTTGTAACACGTTACCACCCCCAGAATCCTGTTTTAACAATACAATAGTAAAAGGTGTTTGGAGCAAGCACTGCCTTAACCTACCACAGGGAATGTAAAATAGCATCCGCCAATAATATTTTGTGATCAGGCCCCATATACTATCTATCACCCTCAAGTTCCTTAAACTATTTTAAAGCTCCTATGCAGAACTATACCACTGCCATATTGATTCCACTCTTTTAAGATGGTCACTGCATTATAAAGTACATACATATTATCTCTGTATGCAGGTAAAAAATAAATTAAAAAATAACAATCAAGAAATGACTGAAGGCAAAGGAAGAAATCCATCCTTTGCACATTTATTATGTTTTGTCATGAAAATCAAACCTTTTGTCCTGATGAAGAAACAAAATTAATGTAACAGCCCAGAAACATTCATGCATTAGTGCTGAATGGTGATTACTAACTGCTAAAGGTATTACAGATTGTCTGTAGCAAACTTAAACAAGTCGTAGTATAGAATATATAGGATTTTGACACAAGATATCTGTCTGCCCTTGGAGAACATATAGTTATATGGGTTAACATGAAATGCGTTATACACTGATTATTATGATTAATAAATATGTGCTGTTTCATTGTGCTTTTTAAAATTTGTTATGAAGAGATGCATTAATAAACGTTGTATTATTTTTGATGACTAAGTTGGATCTCTATGGATATTTATGACTACTAAATGTATATGAACTCCTCCCTTCTACATCTAGATTAATCAAATAGTATGCTTCAACCACAAACTTTTAGCTTGATTACCTTATTACAGTACGTGCTTGATTCTCCGCAAGAAGGTGTTTTTAGTACCTTATAATATACTTTATATTTGTTGATATTATTAACCCAGGAGAACAGCTAAAGCTGTATGTAGCCTTGACAAAACATTTAAAGTTCACAAACGTGAGAAATCGTTTCCAGAACATTGTATTTGCAAATATCTAATAGAGAAATTGCTTATCATAGCCAATAGAGTCTGGCTTTCTTATGCTAATGCATGCTAATTATGGCTGAGATACCCGCCACCCCCTCTCAACACAATCCCCAAGAATGGGAATACGGAAACGTTTTCTGAACTTTTGGAAGGCGGGAGGGAGTTACCCTCCCGGCCGTATTTATTAAAATATGAAACAAAATTTAAAACATTAAAATAACAGTTTCATATCATGTACAATTTCATTTCCACATTACGATGTTTTGGCTGACCTTAACATATTTCTAATACAAAGGTTCTCCTAGCCGATACTAACATCCTACAAATACATTCTTAAATTGAAATTGTACATCCTAACGTTAAGGGCCAACGGCAAGGTCGTAACCGGTGTCAGATCCCTAAACCAGAACTACCCCCTCAGTTGTGAGGGGCGGCCGCACAGAGGACTGTACCTCCTGTGCACATACCAATTTCCCTTGTCTTGACGGGGGCCCCAATTAACTTGACGCCATTTTATGGTCGTCCGAGGACTCGTGTGAGGTGTCTAGAAGGTAGCGTAGACCCCCCTCCCCAGCCCACACAACTTACCACATCTGCCGTCGCAGATGTCCTGGCCCCGGGAAATTCCCAGGAGGGGCCCGTAGCCCCTCCTATCCAGGGAGGGGCCTTGACGCCTTCCCTTTCCTTTCGGCGTCCCATCCTTAGAAGGGACCGCCTCCCCGTTGAGGGGCCAATGGCCACCTCCCCCCGGGCGCTCCCATCCGTAATGGGTGACACCCCCCCATAGGGATCTTCCAATTACTGCTCACCGATCATGACCTTACCGCCCGACCGAAAAATAAATACGACATTAAACTAAAAAAGACTAATTACTAAAAGACACAGATGCTCAAAGTATGAACTGCCGAAACATCACTGATCAACATTGGTGCAAAACTTTATGCGATAAAACATACTGTAAAGAATTATCCACTTTATTGCATAATGAATCACGACTTTAATCAACAACCTGTAAGAAAATTGCGTTTACCATCAAAACTTTATTTCAAACCACTTGCTGTCTTCAGGGGCTGGTGGGTGGGTCAAAATTGGCTCTTCGTACCGTCTCGAGCTCACGTGCAGCGGGGAGGTGCAGCTTCGGAGCACAGGAACAAGAGGATGCTACCTTGGCTTGTCGCTCCTTATATCCTTCTTCGGGCGGGCGTAAACCCGCCTCCGCCCGCCTCCGGGGGCGTGGCTGGCGGCTTCGATGTCTAGGACAACCCACTCTAGGGCGGGAAAAAGCGCGCCCCGGCTACGCCACTTCGGGCATACCAGCCGAGACTCGCCTCCAGCCCAAGATGGCTTCCCGGGGGGATCGGGGTACTCCACCATACGTTCGGGGGGACCGATTGGTCGCCCCTTTCCAATATGCGTGCACATATGCTGTGTGCATGTGTTGCATGTACAAGTACTGTTTGCAAATGACGTTTAACATGTTAAAACTAGGCCAATTGGTTTTACTATTGCTTGGGGAAAAGCAGCAAAAACGGGTTGCTTTCATAGTATTATTCGTTGAAGAGGTAAACAATTGAATGTGATAGTGGGATGATTGCGTGTGCTTTTCAAATTTAAAAATAGTCTCTCATACATCCAAAAAGACGCACTTTCTAGAAGGTGGAAGAATTTTGCCAGGCAGCCATTAGCATGAGGTGAACAAGAATGACTTTTCCAGGTGGCAGACAGCTGCTCTAGAGAACAGTGACAAGAATTCGTGGCATGTTGATACATACAGTCCAAAATAATGGCAGGCGTACTCAAAGCGCGGACTAATTTAAGAAAAAAAATCTCCGTGTATTAATGCCACGTTCATTGCTGCTGAATGTTCTTTAAATGACAAAAACCTCATCTAGGGGTTAAATCTGTGAAGGGAGATAAAATATCACTGCACAGTCGTCGTCCCATGAGCTTTTTGAAATCTGCTGAACGCACAAATATTGTTGCACAGTTGAGGTCTTTGTCACTTAGAACATGTGGTTTACTATTGAATAATTCTTGACATCAGACAGATTATATTAGACCCGTCCCTTTTCAAAATTAACCCAGGAATGCAGCCTGTAGTGGGTGCAAGTGGTCTATTTCAGCTTGACTGCTTCTTGCGTTTGTTGAATGTCAGTTGTAACAGCGAAAATGCAATTTCTACAGATCAGCTTAGACCCCCTTTAACCCATTTTTTTGTTCATTCATTCATTCTTTTAATTCTGTGCGGAAAAACTTCGCATTCTAAATTTACCGACAGTGTGAATTGTAATCTTAAATTGTAATCAGTAACTATTAGCTCAGGTACTGACAGTTCTCGTGAAAGCTTTGCGAGCACTTCTTTCTGCTGTTTTCGTGAAAAAGTGCTTTGTTCACGATACAAATAATTGGCAGTTGCTCACCGTGCCTTCACCCTGAGAATTCAAGGTACCACAAGGAAATATTATAGATTTTCTCTAGTTTAAAAGGATTATCCCAAAATATTCGGTATAATGCATCACCACTACTGAAAGCACACTGTTAAAAGAAGCATTTGAGTAATTGTGTCACATATCAATATTGTTAAGTGTGCTTTTAGCAATTGTATACTTGCAGGATACATCGTTTGAGCTCCTTGCGCCGGCGTAGCTTCACGTTTTGTGATGCTCCGGTAGCGCAAACTTTGATATTTGGCCTCATTTAAAAGATCATTGCGCCGCCGGTGTGTCACTTTTTTTGACACACCGGTGCACAGTGTAACTGCCCATATTTACAAGGCCACGTAAAGTCACACTGCGTGACTTTTCATGGCCATGTAAATATGGGCCACTTTCACACATTACTCTGCATTAAAGGGTCTTTCCATGAGTGTTGCTGTGGCTGTTCCCACATAATATACATGTAACCTGGCACATTCCCGAGTTTACAACGTTTTTAAAATCTGTGAATGTGCTAGAATCCTATGCCCCGGCGAAGATGTAGGAGTGTTTAAAAAACAGAACTTCCTCTTTCTGCTACACACGTAGTGAAAGGAAAATGACATCAATTATTGTTTTTGTGAAACAAGGTGTCCCTTCCTGCACTAAAATTATCATCCCCGCATTGCAGGCATTTTTGCAACATGACGCAAAGGTCAGCCACTGTCGGTAGTGGGAGGATCTGCAGGGCAGTGATGTGGGGAGGGGGAGGGGCATGGTTGGGGGTAGTAATGTATGGATTACGGAGTTTTACAGGTAAGTAAACATAAATAAATAAAACGAATTTCGTTGCACGCACTGCATGGCATTTGGTGATGCAGTGCATGCAACGAAATTACAACATTTACGTTTGCTGGTTGTATTCCTTTGACAAAAAATAGATATTTTAATGTATTAGCCAATGTTTAGTCTCTGCTGACTATGAACCATTTTCATTATTCCACATGTTTAGACACTGATTTACAAAGGAAAATGTGCTCAGTAAAAGTTGGAGGTCTTAGTGACAAATCGAAATGCATTAGGGTGGGTGAGACATTAAGATCTCTGGGCTTTGATATACTTTGTCAAAGGGAAACCTATATTCCGTGGGATAAGAGGGAATCTATTACGATTAGTGGGTATACTCTAAAGGCCTACTCATCCCAGACCTCCAGGGTTAGAGGTGTAGGTATTCATGTTATAAATAATTTGGCACCAGCTACACAAGTTTTGGAGGATACGTGGGCAGGTGGGCAGTGGTGTCATCATTATTGGTTGTTTCGGCATCTTCTGAGCTAGTCCATTTTTAACCGACGTACATTAAACTTATTCTGACATGTTTTCAATAATTTCCTAATTGTTTTAGATGTTCTTATTTTCAAACTGAAGATTTTACTTTTGATCTTCATGTACGCAAATTTACTATAATTTCCATAAGAAATAGCACAACGTCAATTATGTAAGAAGTTTGTGGGAAAGGCGATGGGGTAAATATGTGTTATGAGCAATGAAATACCCTCTGCCATAAGTTAAATGGATATTGCAGGCCACCACAGACATCCGTGACCATATAAAGAAACTCCAGCGTCTTGAAATGTCTTTTTAAAGTGCAGCAAGGCATACTTTATCAAATATATAATAATGTGATAAGGTGAAGTACTTGGTTAAAAAAATGTAAGATTAGATCAACAATTATGTAACACTGTTTTATGATAGCAAACTGGATTTTGCTCTCCAAAATCACCAGGTGGGCACTTTAACTGATTCTTATTTAAAGATCAAAGATGCATATAACTTTGAGCACTTCTTGGATGACATCTACCCCTCTCTAGCCAGGAAATTGTATTTGCAATGGAGATACAGCACTTTACCGCTAAGAGCTTTTACAAGCAGATGGTCTACTTCTGCTAAAAAAAACTGCCCTGGTTGTAATTGCAATACTGAAAATGATGTTCATGTTTTATTTTTTTGTCCAGCATATCACAATCCCAGGAGGTATTGGCTCGTACCCTTATGTAACAACCTGGGGTTTGTTCATTGTATGCATGCGTTCCGAATACTCAAAACAGATGTTACAAGACCAACTGTATTCGCTGTATCGCAATTCCTGGCAGCTATGTGGCACAAGCGACGATTTTTACTGACCTCTGTATACATTTTTAATTTGGAGGAACAGTTTTAAGCTATTACAAGTTTTATGAGTTTCAATAACTAGTCCCTTGGTATACTTTTTAAAATGTTTTTAACATCATAATGATCTCCCTGGTACACTTTTTAATTGTCTTTTGTAAATGCCACCTTTAGATTATGGATGTAATATTGAAACTATGTCATCTATGTATGTCTTAAACATGTGTGTCTTTCTTTTATGGCTGCAATGTCGAAATCAAGATTTATAACAGTAAATTATAACTCACAACACCTAGAGGCATAAGTGTGCAGAGATGAAGGTTTTATTATGAAATCATAGCCAAAAGTAAGGTGAAATTAAAGTCAGCATATCTGATGAGAGTGTCAGTGAAAAAGTGTCAGCCACAAGCATGGTATTAGAGTCACAATTTAGTCACATGCTTCAATTGCCTTAATCACAAGTATATAAGAAGTTGCACTAAAGGTTGATGTCCAGCTAATTTTTTCGCTCTCGCGAATTTTAAAACACATATTAAAATAGTTATTTAACAACCATAAATATTATTGCACACTAATACAAAGTATAATGCACCATACTACATGTAATTGGAAATTGGTAGGCATATCAGAGGTTTAAGCCATTATGGAGGAAAAAGAAACAAGGCCAAATTCCTTTTTAAGATCATTGAGTGAAATAATATTTTACGGTGTGCTAAGGGTTTTTCTTATTCCCGACAAAGCACAGTCAGTATAAAATGACCCCTCTGTCACTATGTATTGAACACTGAACTGGTCTCTTGCTCCATCTTATAAAAAGTGTCTCTGTTTGCATAACTGAAGTATAAATGTGGAATCAGCACAGTGAAAATAAAAGTGGCCATTGGCAGTTCATAATTACTTTACACACATCTGTTAAGTATATGTAAATGCTCTGTGAATTTTATATAATTTGTGCATCATTAGCTATAACAGAATAGTAATTTACAATCAAATTTAAATGTGTACACCTATATGATGATATTGGCATTGAAACAATTTAAAGATATATAATGCATATTCTTTGCTTATGCGAACTAGGCCTCAATTAGGCCTTGTAGCCATGGGAGTTAAAATCAATGTCTCACCCTGTATATTCACTGTTTATCATTTCTGCTGCACATATTCAAGCAAGTTGTATGTGGTTAATTCCGAATGACGTTATTCTCGAAGAAGAGTCTCTAGCATAGTCTCCATAATGTTTCAACCGTCAAGGTTTCTTCCGCCTGTTCGCTGTATTGCATTCATTCAAATTAGTTCACTGTTGTTCTGTAACTAATTTGCTCTGACATCTCTGGATTACATTGGCATAAGGGGGATGAATCAGTATTCATGGTGTGCGATAGGGCTTGCTTAGCTGGTGAGGCTATGTCACACTGTATGAGGGTTTTCATTTAAATAATCTCATTTTTTAACATTGCAATTATTTTTTTCACAGCATGATGGATGTGCAGATTTCATTTTTATCTCAAAGATGATTTCCTATCTAAACCCTCAAAGTTGGAGATGAGCCAGCAAGTCTGAGAGACCTTTCCAATGCTTTTAGGGATACTATATGATTTCCTATTAATTTTGCAGCTCATTTGGGGTATTAGAATAATTCTTAACTCTGATAAACAAAGAGATTCCCTAACTCTGCCTATTATTTTGTAATACCTTACTACGGAGAGCCGTAATGGCAGTGATTTGAAGCATCTTCATTTACAAGTTCTATATGATATCTTTAAAATTTTTCCCAAAAATCTTTCTCAATGTCCTTATTTTGCCCTATAACGCATTTATTGAGGCTGGCATTTGTTAATGGACTATATTTTTGATATGCTGATTGGTATCTTACCTTTGGACACACGCCTCATCAAAGTGGGGTTTAACACCCCAACTGATCCATCCACCTGTGGGCAAACTATTAAGATGGGATGCCAGATTTTAGGGGTTCCCAGCACCTGCTAAATTTTGGTAGCAGAGGATGGTTTGGAGATAAGGGGCTGCAAATCAACTTCTGGAATATTTGCTGAGTACCTGACACTGCAGTGGTGCTGTTCCGGAGCAAAAGGGAATGTGGGTATTAATAGGTCAGAATGATTGAGATTGAGTGTGCTCATTTGCTAGTGATGCGTTGTGGGAGTGGTAGTTTAGAGTGCAGTCTGTGTTGAGTAATCAACTGTTATACCTCATATGAGCTTTCTGGTTATGCATTGCACATTTTGTGGTTTGATTACTGTGGGTCTGGTGCACCCGTTATACTTGTGATTTGTGTTGAAGAAGGATTGACTGTACTATTTGGATGACTAGGTAAATAGATTAATTGTAATCCGAAATCTCCAGCTATTGTTGACATAGTTGTTGAACTTATCTGCCATGTTTTTTGCAAGGCACTGCACCCACACAGATAGGAATACTTTGTATTAACAGGTTTTCCTCACAGGGTTTTTTTTGGTCTAATTTTGATGGTGTTATTCTACTCCTCTGTTCATGGGATTGAGTACACTAATCAGAAGTGGATGCATGGAGGGAACTATGAGCATTTGCCTTGGACTAGGGTTGATCTGCAAGCCCTCTATGATAATTATTTCAAAGCTAAGAGAGAAACCTGACAAGTGATGCAAGGAAATTCATGGATTAGTGTCAATTCTTAAATTACTTTGGATAGGGGTAGATGACAAACTCCGCTTCGCTGATGGAGTTTGCAGAGTTTTGTCACTCCGCGCACTGATTAGAGCACGGAGCTCAGCAAAAACTCCAACAACACGCTGCAGAGTGAAGTTTACTGCTGCGCTCACCCCTGCGCTCAAGGTGCTCCCAAAATAGAGACCTTCACTATCCTATTGTTTGCTTCCCCATAGTGGATGGTGCACAGTAGTCCGAGTGGGAGACTGCAGAGCTAGGCATGCCCCACTGTGTGTGCCTGTATTGACGTGTCTCCCCAGGTGTCCCTCTCTAAAGCCGTGGTAAGCTCCATCCCCAGCTGGTGGCCTGCAGTGGTGCTGCTCCGATCCTAGGACTGGTTAGGTCCGTGCTTGCTGGGACCAAGTGTTTCCCTGTCCTCAAGGTTGGACCAGAGAGCTGCTGCAGTGCCAGTAGCAGGAGATTGCGGCAGCAGGACACAATGGGCAGCCTCCATACACCCCCACAGGCTTCCAAGCCTCTGCCCTCCCCTGAGCCCCCAGCCATCAGCAAAGCCAGGAGTGAGTGTGGCAAACCACCCTGTCTGTCACCTTGCTGCCCCAGTGGATTTTGGAGGTAAGAGGGAACAGCACAGGTTGTGGGGCAGAGGAGGGCAGAGATGGAACGCAGTGCAGTCAGAGAGCAACACAACACCCACTCTTGCTGCTAGAACAGCTCACTGTGCTGTCACTCTGCGGCCAGAAGAATAATGCTGCCCTTTGTGTGGGCCTTGCAACTGGTGAATGAGACTGAAAGCTTTGTTCTGAGTTGGAAGCAGTGTTCTTCAGACTTGCCAAAGTACAGAATTCACAGTCACTGTGTACAGTGAGGTTGATCGCCCACATTAACACGCAATCGACCAGAGGGCAGAGGCTAATAGAATCCGCACCCAACAAATGAATAGTGTCCCCTAATTTAATTGAGGGTGCACGAAACCAAGGAGTGCATCCCTCTATACTCCCCACAATGTAGGGACTAATCCTACAAATTCAATACAACAGCAAAAAAAGGTTTCAGCACTCTATAGACAAATTAATAATACTTCTTATCAGAAATCCACTCCAAGTAAGTATTGAAAGAATAATTGCACATAAGGAAAAAAGGTACCCAGATTCGATAGATGTATTTCTTGTTCCAAAATTCCTTTTATTATTCACAGAACAGAAACTTCTTCCATAGACGATTTCATCATAGCCAACGCATTTCGTCTCGTTAAGAGACTTCTTCAGGGCTATTCAAGAAAATATACAAACACATATTTAAAATGATGTAGACTAACCTCATTGTTAACATTGAATACAGAACATCAACATTTGTCGCATTTAAAATGGTTTCTTATTCAAAATCGTCATTATTTACAAAGAGAAAAACATGTTATATACAAAATCTCCAACCAGTGCACAATTTATTGTGAAGAGAAAAACAAAAATGAAAAACAAACAATTCACCTATGAACTAACATTATTATAATAACACTAGTGTGAAAACACTACAACATCTATACATATGTTCACAAAACACCCCATGAGTATAGAAAACACAATAAAAACAATACCTTTAAATATATGGTATATGTTATGTTCCTCAGGTAACATGAAATATTGCAGAGAAGCAGTGTAAGTAAAACACTCAATACAGTATTCAAACAATCTGTAATAATAAATGATTCATTAGGAATTGATTTTCCTTATAAAAGTTCCTAAGCAATAGAGATCAGACACAGCATATAGACATCTACTGGCAAACATAAACCTAATGAGAAAAGAGTCCCCCATAGAGAAAGCAGAAAAACCACAGGAGTACAGAAAAATAATGATGTCTAACCATTATGGAGTATATATTGCTTCATAATAATACATCTCTATGTGTATATTAATCATTGTATTCTGATTGTCCATAACATCTTTGTATTTCTAAAAAGTAGGTTTAGACCCAAGAACGTTAACATAATAAACAATAAAAAATGATCCCTGGATGAAACACCCTATTGTTTGATTGCATAGACAATATTTTAACCAAATATAAAAACCCAGACATTTATGTCTTGAATGGAGAGATGGCCCACTAGAAAAGACACACTAGTGATACATTGTAATCTATATCAAGTACTACTATAGTTAAATACTAAGCTCCATAACTACAGCGAGCACATGTTTATACAAATCACGGAATGCACCTAATTCACCCATTACGTGCTCAAAGATTTAACAAAATCTATATAAACAAAGACTGTGTTGAGAGAAAGTCCTGCCAATAATGATTAAACTAAGACGGCGGCCATGTTGTCTTATCTGGCACTATCGATAAATGCCTAAAATACTTTATATTCAGAAATTCCCCTTAAGCAAATATAAAACTACAAGATATGATACGCACAATCTTCCCAACTAAGGAGACTTTAAAATGTATTTTTAAACAAAAGCTCTACAGTTTGCCTTGTTGATCATAGTTACGTGTCACCTAACGTGACAGGTATTTGGAGTCGCCATGTTTGAATGAGCCTTAGTGCCCAAGTATATATTTGCCAGGAAATATATTCATGTTTATTAAGATTAAAAACATGGCAATGTTAGCCCGCTCATAATAAAGAGCCAATGTCCCAAGCTGTAACCATTATTAAGTATTATAAACAAAAACTAACGTCACTGTCAATTTATAGAAGACCTGACAAGTGCAGAAAAAAACAATAAAAAATCCCAATGTGTCCCCTAACTCACCTTAAAGTGGCATAATAACCGCACGCAATCCGGTCAGTATGTAGGTTTCGCCAAACAAACCCGAACTGACCACTAATTTTTAAATAGCGCTTACCGGAAGTCACAAGTCACGTGACTCCGTAAATGTCCAATCAACAAGTACAAAAACACATTTCGGCCATCTTAAGCCTAACTGACTTTGACAGCAACTGGTTCTCACATAAAAGCCACTTAGAGATGGAGGAGATCGACAACTTCCGTAATCGTAAGCAACATAGTGCAAGTAGCAAAAACGATGGTGGCCATCTTATAGTAGTTCACAAGATATCCATGTCCATGTGTTTAGATACAAAGAAATGATGTGTGTGTTTAAAATACTCATAGCAAAAAGTTTCAACAATACCTAGTCCTTACATAAAAGTTACTCCAAAAATAAAATAAAGGAAATCGCCAAATTCCATTCTCTCGAGCGTCAGCACACAACAGGCAGAACAATGGTGGCCATCTTGTAGTTATTCACTCGAAATTGCCAGACAAATGATACCTCAAAATGCATACCACAAGTTGTGCTCCTAATAGCCATGATTGTGACTATCGTGCAATCATCTTGTAATTACCTTCTAAGGAGCCATAGCCCATTTATTTAGACATGGATAAATGCACGGTTTCGGCAATAAGTTGCACATATACATTTCATTAATCTATTAACATAGAACATAATACGATAACACACAGTACATAGAAAGAGTCGACATCTCTAACATAGTTATATTCAGAACACAATTCTGTGCACTATGCATATACCTCCATGTTGAATAGTGTTTTAATGCTAGATGGAGAAAAGCAGAAAACAATATGCTCACAAATACATTGCTACTCCAATATTTCTATGATACAGCAAATAGCAGAAATCCAACAAAACCCCAACATGTCATGTTCAGATTCATCACAGAAAATAGTGCATCTCATCATTAACATTTAGTCCAGAATATACAGTCCTAAGACGACATATCCAGGAGGCTTCACGTTGCCTAAGGAGCAATTCCCTATCACCTCCTCTCTCTGGCAATTTTACACGATCAACGCTGTGAAAGTTAAAACTCATATCATTAGGGTGCTCCTGTTGTATATGCATAGAGACAGGATATCTCTCATCTCTATTTTTGATTGCCCTTGAATGCTCCTGTATCCGCAGTTTCAGCCTGCGTATGCTGCTCCCAATGTATTTCTTTTGACAGGAACATGTAATCATGTACACTGTATAGGTGGTGTTACAATTGATAAAACAGTTAATCTGAAACTTCCTAGATACGTTGTTTCCAAAGTTTTTAATCATGTTAAAACCAAATTTGCAAATGCTGCAATTCCCACAAACATGAAAAGCAAGATGTTTATCAGGTAACTATGTTGTGGGCAAAGAGGCATGTTCCCTGATATAACTGGGGCTTATCAGCCTTTAGAGTCTTACTGCTGCGGTAAACCACTTTAGGTTTTCATGATATTACAAATTTCAAAGCACCCTCTTGTCCAAGAAGATGCCAGTTTTTAGGCAAGATTTTGTATATAAGATTACTCAACATGTTATGGTCAGTGATAAACAGAATCTTAGATTCAGATTTGTTACCACCCTGTTTCACCCCTCCTTGCTTCAATGGTCGAGAATGGATGTGCACTTGTGGCGTGTAGATAGCTATTACAAGCTGTGTTCTTTCTGAAAATGTCACTATGTATAGTTGTATCTTTAACAAATAACCTCAGATCCAAGTATTCAATACTTGTCTCTGAATATTGTATAGTAAGTTTCACATTGAACCTGTTCTCATTTAAGTAATGAAAACAGCCATTAAGCTGTTCCACAGACCCATGCCATATCATAATGATATCGTCAATAAACCTAGCATAAAAAATTACACTGTCGCTCCATGTCTGTGCTTGAGGGCCCCAGAGATGCTCCACCTCATACAACCCCATAAATAGGTTGGCAGAGAATGGAGCAAATCTGGAGCCCATAGCAGTACAACACCTCTGCAAGAACCACTCACCATTGTGCAAGACGGCGTTATTCGTAAGAATCACCTCTGCCATTGTTAGCAGCATATTGGTGTGTTCAAGATATTGTGCCCTCTTTTGAACAAAGAGTGTTTCAAAGCCCTCATTCCATCCTGGATGCGGATGCACGTATAAAGGCTTTCCACATCCATGGTAACAAAAAATAAATTCTCATGGTCCCATTTAAAATCCTCTAGTTTACATAAGAGGTAGGAACTGTCTCTCAAATATGATGGTACATTTTTTACAATGGGTTGAATATAACTATCAACGTTTTGAGATATATGTTCAGTGGGGACACCATTTATAGAAATAATGGGGTGACCCGGGGGAAAATACCCCCCCTTGTGTATCTTTGGTAAAGCGTAGATACACGGTGACCTAGAGTTGTGGGCCTGTAAAAATCTATATTCATGATCGGACAGAAGGTGTGATTCATGCCAATCCCATAGTTTTGAGTTGGCATTATCCTCTATTTGTGAGAAGGGATTGCTCCTAAGTTTATCATAGCATCCAGAATCATGCACCTGTCTATTAATCTCATGTAAATAGTCACATATGTTCATCAGGACGATGTTGCTGCCCTTGTCAGCTTCCTTGATGATCACATTTTTATCATCCTTCAAAGATTGCAATATAGATCTTTCTTCTGCACTCAGATTTTAAGAATGAATGCAACCTTTCTTTTTGTAAAGCAAATCGTCTAAGGCATGTAGGTCATTGGTGACTTTTTTAATAATAAGCATCTATTGAAGACGGTTTGGTCATTGGTGGCATGAATTTTGATTTACATCTTAACCCACTGTCAATTGTGTAATCTTGTGATATGCCTAGATAGCCAGCCACCTGAGCAACATCACCTATTTCTTCTTCATCATACAGTGAAGCTAGTACATGTGTATGGTGTATGTCTGCAATGGAGGGCATAAGATTGCTGCTATTGACAGATAATCTAGCAATACTCTGCCCGCTCCTAAAACTCAGTGAAATTTGATGGAGTTTTTCGGTAATTCCATGGAATCCCGTAGAGGCCTAGATTTGGATACATTATTTGAGATTATTGTTCCTAGTGTTATAGCAGGACTCATATCGATTGGCCTAATAAAGAGCCAACTAGGGTTCCACCAAAAAATGCTCCAGCTGAAGTGGTTGCTGAAAAATGTAGAGCAGGGATAGATTATTTCAAAAGGAAAGTGCCCAAAAAGGAAGAGAACTTGGTGAAGATAATGATAATGGGAGCTACTTAAGAGCCAAATGAATCAGTGTATGCTTATTATAAGCGGCTTATACAGATTTACAGCAAGGACAATAAAGTTGAAGAGCCTGAAAAAGAAGGTGCTAGTCAATTTGCATTTCGTTTTGGGGTTGCATCTTGGGCTTAGTTCTCATATTTACCAGAATGTGATGTGCAGCTAAACTGAGAGTATTGACAAGGTTTTGAAGACTGCTAGGTATTGCAGTGACTGTTTTGATGTGTAGCAGAAAAAGATTAAAGAGAAGTTGAAAATAGTGTCTATGAAGAATAATCCTCGGTTCAATTTGCGTTATTTGAGTCTTGTTCATTTTCTTGGCAGACACTTACTTTGTAAAATCAACTGAGTAACTTACCACACTCCAGATGGTGTTGCAATCGAAGCACAAGACGAGGATTACGTTTTTAAAATAGGGGGGCGTGGCTACGCCGTGTACGGGATGGCCGCACGGAGCTGGAGCTCTCCCAGCCGTAGCCCTAATTTGTCCATTTCCCGGCAACACAAACAGCCAATAACACCGATATATGGCAGTGAGACCTCTGAGAGAGTACCGACGTTAGTGGTGGCAGGTTGGAAGCCCTAAACTTCAGTGGGCGGACGATTGAAAACTTTTTTGTCTCCTGAGACCACCTCGTAAAATGGCAGCGAAGCATAACCTGTCAGAGGAGGAAATCGGAATGCCACAGCGCAGAGGCCCCTGATCGACGCAAGGGAATTGCAGTGAGTGCGGAATCTCTCGCGGCGCCCCTGGGGACTTGATATCTTCACTCGGAACCCCCAGCTGTAAAAGGGCTCCCCCAGGCCTCCTGTGCTACAAGTACGGCTACTCTGGTTCCCGTGGGCCTCAGCGATAGCGGGAAGGCGGCCGCTGGTCCTTGGGCGCGGGGAGCGGGCTCCAGCCCCGCTGCTGTACGCTTACAGCCCCCGTGGGGAGAGGATGATCGGAGCAGTATTGGAGCGGGAGACAGGTGCCGGGATCAAACGAGCGGCCCCTCCCCCCTTCCCGACATTTTTATGGCTTCCTAGGTTGGGGATCTTCCCCATGCTACTCTGCTTACAATCAGGCCCATTTCCATATGGTTGGCTGCAGATTTCAGCACGAGGCTCGCTGTCCGTGAAGATGACACATATACCAGAGAGACACTTCACCATTCCCCCCGGGTAGAGCATGGGTTACTGTTCCCTGCACTCCTTACGATTTGGGACCCAGCTACACTAACAGCTTTGGAAACCCACCGAGCAAACATTGTGTCCGGTTGCAAGGGTAATGTGCAGGTGGCGACAACGGGATAGACCCTCGCTCTGTAACACCTGATGTGTCCCCCTCGGGCCTGGCCATCGCTTTCTGTGCCCATTGGATACTAGTTGGCCACCGTCAGTGATCCGACCTGACCAATTGCGGCATGGGCCGCAGGGATCCGAAGCAATGAGTACTCCTTTTGAAAAGCTGGTGGACTCTGTCAGGGACTAGCCACACGACATGGTAGATGGTGGGCAGGCCCAGTCCACCTCGGTAGAAGATCCACAGCAGATACAGCCACTACTGCTGGAAATGAGGGCCAGGTTTAAGGCACTAGATGTACGCTTCGACTCCCTTGACAGAAACATAGCTGAACTGGGAACCAAGATCCAAGTGCATGATAAACGACTTGATTTTGTGGAGTCTAGCACATCTGACCTGGAGGATGGAACGGTGCAATCAGTAAAGCGGCTTGACCGCATTGAAAGGATCCTGAAGGAAGTTGCATCGAAGATAGAAGATTTGGAGGCACGCAGTCGATGCAATAACATCCGCCTGATGGGCATTCCGGAGTCTACAGCTGCAAAACGCATGGACATGTTAGTAGAAACTATCCTTACAGATCTATTTGGTAAGGAGGCTTTCACTACCGGCTTCGTGGTGGAGCGCACCCACAGGTCATTTGGCCCCCGACCCAACCTGGGTTGCCCACCCAGACCCATCATAGCAAGCATAATGAACTTTTGGGACAGAGACACATCACTTCGACTGGCACGAGAACATGGTGAACTCTCTTGGCAGGGTACCAGACTGTCACTGTACCCAGATTTTACCACCATGGTTCAAGATGCTCTGAGGAAATAGCTGGGGGTGAAGGCGACTCTGAAGAACTTAGGGCTGATATACAGCATGATTTACCCAGCAAGACTGATGGTGGAGGTGCATGGCATGGTACGTTTCTTCGAAAATCCTACAGAAGTTCAAGAATTTTGCTGTACTTATAAGCAGAATAACAAATGCCCCGCAGAAACGGACACCACCTCGCCTCCACACAGTGGCTCAGCGGTCAGTTTGGATTTGTTTTCGAACTCTGGGCATGGTTTACTGTTGATGGCGGACCTCCTTCCACTATGCCGCACGTTTACTAGTTTACTATGTGGCAAGAACAGCCAGGACTATATGTTAAGTATATTGTTCATTTGTTTTACCAGGCCGTAGAGGGCAAACGCCCCCCCACTTTGGTGAACACCTCGAGATTATAATGGTGATATCAAACTGTACCTCGATTGTTACACTGATTTCTAGTTTTGGAATCTCGCTGGTACTGTTGCATGTTGTTATGCAGTTGGTATTGCCTCTCCTGATGGGCGGGCAGGCTGGGTGAGGGGAGGAGGGTGGGGTATTGTTCACATTGCATTGCACTGTAGCTTTAGTTCTTTTTTCTCATTTCACAACAGAGTGGCAATATACTTGGTTTTGTACTAAGCATAACTGGTACTTTTTGAAATGGCACAGTTAGGTTACAATGCTGGTGCTTCAAGTGTCACATTAGGTTCATTACTTGCTCAGACATGGGGAGGATGTGGCCTGCTTGCAGGAAATATGAATACTGGGGTTGTACTGCGCACTCGATTTTCTCTAGGTAATCTGAAGTTAAGTAATTGTTTTCAATTTTTTGACTACGCGTGCATGGTTGGGAGGAGGGGGCTAGCCTCCTATTAATCAAATGAAAGGTATAAGTGTTAGATAATCACTTAACCCAGCCTGCACTGCAAATTGCTAACCTGTCGGATTATCTCCTTTTTGTGACCTGTTTATATATTATTCCTGGATTAATATATAAACAGGTCACAAAATGGAGCTAATCCGACAGGTTAGCAATTTGCAGTGCAGGCTGGGTTAAGTGATTATCTAACACTTATACCTTTCATTTTCTTGCAGGAAACACACCTCCCTACTAGCGACCACGCCAGGTTCGCCTCCTCTTCGGGCTCGAATAGGTTTTTTCGCAAACTTCAGTAACTACGCAAGGGGGCACTGCCATACTTATACACAAGCGGCTAAAATGTCATTCGGTTACTACTGACCCTGATGGCAGATATGTGATAGTGGTGGGCACGCTAATCAACCAAAAGATAGCGTTAGTTTGCGTGTATGGCCCAAACACTGACTCCCCTGATTTTTATTATGCATTATTATTCAAAATGCCCCATCCGACTCCTACTGGGAGGTGACTCAATATCACCATGCACCCTCCCACTGACAGTACCTCGACTGCCCCTGACGCTAAACCCCGAGCCCATAAAGCTTTGCGATCATTATGTGAGCATTTTTCACCCCGAGACCCGGGACATACCACTTACACCCACTACACAAGTCCACACGATACCTGGACTAGACTTGATTACTGGTTGGTTACTCCTGACATTTCCAAGTGGTTTCATGGACTTCTCATGCTGCCCAGAACGTACTTTGACCACTCCCCTGTTTTGTTGACCCTGCGGATCCCACGACCCGAGGGGTTTGAGAGGATTAGAGGACAAGGTGTTTAGGCAAGAGATCCAGGATGCAATAGAGGAATATTTTACACTTAACACAGGTTCGGTAGACACAGAGGCAGTGCTGTGGGAGGGCTTTAAGGCCTATCTTAGAGGAGTATGCATGGCTAAATGTTCAGGGGTACTTCGTGACATTCGCAGCACTCTTACTCGGGTTGAGAGAGAGATTGGGGTCTTGGATTCTGCACAAATGATAGCTTTTGACCAGGTAACGAGAGCTGCCTTGCTCCTAGAATACAGAGAGACCCCTGAGCTGGAAATTCTATACATGGAGAAGTACCATAACGCAAGGGTGTATGGGGAGGGAGACCGCCCTGGTAGGGTTCTGGCACAAATGGTTAGACTTCCCTACACTAAGGATTACATCACTGAGTTACGCTCAGAGGCAGGGCAACAGCTCACTGATCCTTTGGAAATACAGCAGGAATTTCTCTCTTATTTCAAGACACTGTACTCCTCAAGGCTGGGTTCAGACCACACGGCGCAGGAAACCTATTTATCGGAAATTGCACTGGTGTTCCTTGCAAAATGTATGCAGGACTTCCTAGCAATTCCAATCACAGTGGAAAGCATAGATGAAGCAATTACATCTATGAAATCCTCCTCTGACCCTGGCCTGGGTGGGTATACTGGGAAATTTTCCAAAGCTTACAAGGGACTATTGATTCCTCGTCTGCTAGATATGTATGCTGAAGCGTTGGAAAAACAGGTCCTCCCGCCCACACTCCGCGAAGCAGTTATTATATTACTCTTCAAACCCGGGAAAGACCCCTTACTATATGGCTCCTATCGTCCTCTATCCCTCCTTAACCTTGACTACAAAATACTTGCTAAGGCATTATCATGCCGCCTGTCATTATTCATGGAATCCATTGTCTCCCCGGTTCAGTCGGATTTTATACCCCATAGATCCACTACATTTAATCTACGTACTTTATTCAACACCCTGCATAGAATAGGCCCTGACACCCCTGCAGCTGATGTCCTGTTAGACACCGAAAAGGCCTTTGATTCCCTGGAATGGCCCTTTTTCCTCTCTATAATGCAGCGAATGGGCATGCAGCAAAACTTTATAGCCACTGCAGCCCTACTATATTCTTTGCCCACGGCTAGGCTCCGCCTTAATGGTACGCTGTCTTCGCCCTTCTCGCTATCTCGGGGTACAAGGCAGGGATGCCCTCTGTCGCCCCTGTTGTTCATTTTGGCTATGGACCCACTAGTGAGGCACTTCCAGGAAAAACATCTTTACAGGGGCCTGGTGTTCCGAACGGGCCCATTATTGGTCTCGCTGTATGCGGATGATACAATCCTTTATGTCCATGATCCCAAGTCTAACTTAGATCCACTTGTTTGAGAAATCATACGCTTTGGCACCTACTCCGGCCAGGGGATCAATTGGCATAAATCTGTAATCTTCCCCCTTACGAAGAGAACCACCCTGTGGGCACTAGAATTGCCAATGGAATAGTGCTCTGACTCGGAAGATACTTGGGGTTGCATATCCATAGCGATCCGGACCAAATTATTTGCCTCAATTACGGGGTAGTGATCTTCAGGCTTGAATCACAAATAGATCACTGGCAGAAACTGCCTCTGTAAATGGCAGGATGCGTGGCGCTCATCAAAATGATAGTCCTTCCCAAATTTCTATATTTATTCCATAATATCCCAATCCCCCTGTCTAAGAAGTTTTTTAGCACGCTTCGCACACAATTGCTTAGATGGGTGTGGGGAACAGAAGACCAAGTGTAGGGTGGCAGGTCATGACACTCCCATACTGCAAAGGGGAATATGGCGTCCCTGATATGCAGATCTATTATCTGACTGCACAGTGCAGCTTTGCACAGGCATGGTACAACCCGGACGCCAGAATAACCTTTCTGAGGCCTGAGTCAGACTTTGTTCTACTGGACACTTTGGCTGCAGTCCTGCCTATGGGAATCCCACAAGATCGCACAGATATTCAACCTGTCTCCACTACCAGCTGGGCGTGGGCCACACTAGGGTGTCTCACAAACACACAAATGTTCTACTCATCAGCCATACCTCTTCCAAATCCCAAATTGCTTCCCATACTCGGAGAAAATACCTGCACGAAGTTTGGCATCGTCAAAATGGGAGACTTTTTTCCTGCGGACCACATATTTGATATGGAGGATGCGTCCCTATTTCCTGAAGCATCGTTTATGGACAGATTTGTGTTGGCCAGGCTCAGGGCTGCGCTTCGAGCCCAGCTCCCTGACTTCCCTCTGGAGCCCCCATCATTCGCTCCACTGACATTGGTTATTGACAGTAGCAGAGGGGAGCATTTGATTTCACAACTTCATAGGGCGGGTGCAGATCTGGCTGCACTAGACGATACTAGGGTGCGGAGTGCTTGGGAGGCAGACTTAGGCAATCCGATATCGGATGAGCTGTGGGCTGGGTGCTGCTTTGAGACCAAACTAGTGTCCATTAACAGCAGGCACAGATTGATTCATTTTAAGTTCTTACGCCGAATGTATGTTATCCCTCTCAGGGCACACAGGATTGACCCCAATAGGTCACATCAATGTCAACTGTGCCAGTCCCCCCAGGCAGACTTTGCATACCTGGCTTGGACCTGCCCACAAATTCACACATTCTGGATGGGAGTGCTTAGCACACTCAGCAGGATTATACTGATAGAGGGGAATCTCCTGCCTGAGATTCCTTTATCTGGATATGTGGTACAATTACCCATTAAGATCAGGCGGTTCACGGCCGTCGCCCTGCTGTTGGCAAAGAGAGATGTAGCGATCCACTGGGGGGTAGGAGAGCTCCTACAGTGCAGTCATGGCTCCAAAGCTTAGTGTCCTGCTCTATGAGGTGTGAGAACTACGCAGACACAACTCCCTCAGCCTCCAGACCTAGAGATATATGCGACCCCTTCAAGACTTATCTTATGGCTCAACAGCAGGAACACTCTACACAACAAGAGCAAGGTCTGGTGCCAACTGGTGTGAGCTAGAGCACTGGCCAGTGTGATGATGGGAGTGGTTGGTGGGTTGGACGGAGTGCGCGATGTTCAGGCAGCATAACTGGCAGCTATGTTTAACATGGGCTAGATATGGTCATCTTATGACTTGTGATGTTTACATGTGACCTATTGTGCAGTTAAGAGAATTACTGTGAAGTATCATAAATGTGTAACCAAGATGCCCCTTCACTGTGCTCAGTGCATTGCTTTGTTTTTGCTTAAAATGCTAAATAAAGTTAAAAAAAGGTTTTAAAATAATATCACAAGATTCAAGAGTTCAGCTGTTTCCAGTTCTTATGAAAGATAATCTGCCCCTGATTTAAGACATACCGTCAAAGAAGGTGTAGGGGATTTCACATGAAAAGAGATGGGATTGATAGAAAGTGGGAAACTAGTCAGGATTCAGGTCAAACCTAATGTTGTTTATTCCACACAATATATGTTTTCAAATCAAACAGAAGAAAGAATGAAGCTCATCATAGAAAAAATGGTAGATCTAGCTATTCTACAGAAGGGGCTGGTTAGTCCTAATTCACTTGCGATAGACATTAAAAAAACAAGTGATAAGTAAAGCACAGTGCATGATCTGCAGAAGATAAACCACATTGTTATCCCATGTTGACCAGGTGTACCAAATCCAGCTGTAATATTGTTTCAGATTATTGTATATGCTGAATAATATAGTAATTGACTTATGCCAAGTATTTTTCTCTATTCCTCTACATGAGTATATTCAATATAATTTTGCATTTTGGTTGTAAAATACAATCCTCATTTGGTGCAGAATTCCCCAGGGGTATATTGAAAGTCCCTCAATTTTCAGTCAGATCTTAAAGAAATATTTGGAATATTTGCAGCAACGTTGTAACAATTTCTTTGCCCAATTCATTCATGACCTATTGGTGGTATCAGGAACAAAAGAACACTGCAAACTTGATGCTATTGCACTGTTGAGTCATGTTGCTGACAGTGGTCATGAAGCCTCACCTACAAAGATTCAGTATTGTTAAACTGAGGTGATTTATCTTGGTCATCACATTGAAAAAGTAATAAGGAGCGTACCAAAGGAACATGTTTCTGCAATCCCGAAGATGAATCCACCAACCGCTCAGATGGAGGTAGGGATGATCTTGGGAATAGCTGCCTAGTGTTGTGAGTGAGTTAAAAACTTTTGGCTGACTGTGTAGCTTTGAATAATGCTTACTCACAGTAATATCAAGGGTCAGCTGCCCTTTATTGAAGAATGCATGTTTATCGTAAAGCATCTTTACTTTATTGTCATGAGAAGACTGGGTGCTCATTTCAATCCTCACCCCAAACCATGGAGGGGTAATGAGGATTGAAGCTTATTTTTCAGCTGTTCTGTAGTTCTATTTCTTCTTGGCTGCCTGAAGTCAGTTGCAGCTGTTTAGATTGCAATTGAACAAAATTAGTTGATTGTTTTGGGACATACACTCATCGTGATTGTTCCTCATTCCGTTGAAATTCTGCTGACCTGTGCCATAACTCAGCACAGCTGCCTCACAAGATATGAGAAAATCACATTGGCAGCTTAACACTTCTCAGTCAGGAGCAGTGGCGGCTCACTGAGGGAGTGCTGCGGGACGGGGAAGGGATAGGGTGGGGGGTAGTAAACTAAGACATATGGCGAAATGGAGTTAAGTAAGAAACTAAATTAATAAAGAATTTAAATTGCATGCGCTGCATCCCTGAGTTGGCCACTTCACATAACCATTCCAGAATCTTCTCCCACCTCCCAGAAGAAGGGCACCACAGTATAAAAATAGGACCTTAAGACCTATTCAACAGTTCACTTTTGGACCTGCGGAGGGACTCTCAGAGGACTACTTGCTGCAGTACCTAGCTGTGCCCTCTGCCAGATTGCTAATTTACCTAGAAAGACTGCTGTGCTGCCTGGAGCCTGCCTTGAACCCTCAGAGACCTGCCCTGCTGCTGAGCCCTGTATTTTCATCTGCTTCCAGGACTACCAGAGGTTACTCAAAAGGCTAGTAGACTGGCCTCCTGGTCACAGTCACAGGGACCCAACAACCTCTCACCATCTTGAACCCACCCCTGGACTTGGTCAGACTGAGTCCTGAATACCCAAGAGGTGTCCCACCAGTCCTGGACCTTTAGTTATAGTGCTAAAGGTGCCCAGATGGCCAAATTCCAAAGCTGAGAACTTAGACAAAATGTAGTCAAAAATTGCTCTAAGAACCAGAAGGAGACCAAGACGAACCTGCTCACCTATCTGCCAAAACTGCCTCGCTGGTCAGGTTGACTTTGTGATTTTTTTCCACAACGTCCTTCTCCACAGAAGAAATTTTAGCGGTCCTTTGCCAAAGGTCCGATTGGAGATTATCAACTTCCATGTTGATGACTAAGTCCAAGTGTAGAAATCTTCACCACAGCTTTTACCCAAGACCATCCAACAACGTAATCCCTCCTCAGACACCTCCTGCAGCCTTGCCTGACCTTTTCCTTCTCAGGCATTTTTCTTCAAAACATTTTCAGGTCTGAAAGTAAGCGCTGACCGGGCCCAATCCACTTCTTAAATCAGAACCATGCTGCATTGAGGTGGTCCTTAACTATTTACTGTGACCTGGTCTTGAGCAAATGCATGTTCACGGTTGGCACTTTGATCTTTAACACCATGGCTGCTAAGGGTTTTCCCCCCCGGTGCTGGGATCCCAGATTTCCCATTGTTCATGACGAGCTCAGCTCGTCATGAGTGCAGCTCCGCTGTGCCTCATGACGAGCTGAGCTCGTCATGAGCATGGAAGGAGTTAAGGTGCTATTTTTAACCATAAATGTTAAAAATGTATGACTCCGGTCCTACTAATTGGATTCTTGTAATTTTGGTGTCAAATAATTTACTAAAATGTACTCTTGTTTTAAAAATTGGTTTGGGATTTTTCTTGTGATGTTCTGACACTTTATTGCTGTTGTGTGCTGCATAAATACTTTACACATTGGTTCTAAGTCAAGCCTGACTGCATTGTGTGCCAAGCTACCCAGGGTAAGCACAGGTTAATTTAGTAACTTTTTGTGGTTCAAACTGCAAGGGATTGCTGCTGTTGCTTGACCAAGACTTACATCACAGTCAACAAACAACTACATTTCTCACAGTTCCATTTCTGAAATCATTCAAACATCATATCTGCTTAAACTAATTTCAGCACAGGTGGAAGAGTTGAATGCACTAACATAGGGTTACTGTCCGAATTGTTTTAATGTGATTAATGAAATGTGACCACCAGTATTGAATTGGCGTGGTACTTGATTTGGAAGGTTTTATGGCACCCTCTGGTACTCCCATCAGGAATGGTTCCTATATTCTCGATCTTTTGTAAGCAATACCACAACCTAGGAAAATTGTGGATGTCAAATGCACAGCTCATAAGGCTGGTGGCGTCTTTGTCACAATGGACAAATAAAATATGTTGATCAAGTGGCACTTGACAAAGCAACTGGTGCAAGAGTAAGAACAGAATGAATGTAGTGCAAGAGCTACTGAAAATGAAAATTACACAAATAGTTTATTACCCAAATGCAGACCATATTGCATGAATTAAAGGATCTTCCCTTCCTGAACATAAACACTCAATGGCGTTTTGCTGTTTCTATGTGTGCTGAACAAGCATTTCTCCTTATTTCTCCATGTTAAGACCAGGTTTTCCCTGCTCTTATTGTTGTCACTGCCCCATATTTATGCCACTCTTGTAAATATGGGGCAGCATCAAAATCAATGGGGGTTGTCAAAGGCCACGCCCCCTTTCTCTACCACTCTGCAAATGCACCTCCTGGCGCACTACTGGTTGAAGGAAGTAGCCCACTTTAGTCCTGAGGCCATCAGGAGTAAAGTGGAATTCATTCCTCAACCAGAAGCATGCCAGAAGGAGCGTTTGCAGAGTAATTGAGAAAGGGGGCGTGGCCTTCAAGTCCTCTCAGTAATCCCACTGCCTAGAACTTACTGAAGGTAACAAAAGGGCTTGTTAGCCCCCAAAAACCCTCAGACTTCAAGGAGATTTTATTACCCAACCACCACTGCGCCAGGAGGCACATGTCTAAAAAGGTGGCGAAGGTGGCTAAGAAGCCGTGCCCTCCGGTGCCTTGCCCCTTTCTCTGGGCCGATTTCAGTCCCAAGAACCCCATCCCCCGGGGCCATTCTTTTATGAAATGGGGGAGGGGCAGAACGGCCTTAATCTCCAGGCCCATTACGGCACCGGGGACCCCATTCCTCAAAGCCTGTCCTTTTTCTTTTTTCTAACACTTTTTTTAAAATAAAAGAATGGGGGCTGCGTATCCTCCCTTCCTTAGGCCAATTTTGGCCCGAGGACCCCACCCCCGGAGCCTCCCCTTAAGTTTATCTTTTTACATGGTTGGTTGGGGGGCATTCCTTTATTTCTATTTTTTGTATTTAAAGGAAGGGGGCTGAGTGGCCCAGGACAATTTCCACCCGGGAAACCCATGTCCCTGGGCCAGATTTTTTATTTTATTTAAAGGGAGGAGGGCCAAACTGCCTCCTCCCGAGCAATTTTTAGCCCTAGAGATCCCATCCCTAACCCTGGGTGGTGAACTACCCTCCGCTCATAGAGCTTGCAGAGTTTCCCGCACTCCGCATTACGCGGAGCTCGAGGATTTCTGAAAAACTCTGCTTCGTGTAGCGGAGCAGGGTTTTTTCCCTTGCTTGCAATCATCAACGTCAACTTGGCGACCGCGAGTGAGGAAAGTCAAACTTTCAGCATCAACATCAAGTTGGCGAGCTCAAGCATGAAAAATAAACATCCCGGTGAGATTTCTCAATGCGGGGTCGTCAGGTTTCTCATTGCGAGTGGTCGCGTATTCTTGCGACAGCTCGCAATGAGAAACTGCTTGTTCGCGTTGAGAAAGCTGCTGCTTGAGTAAAAAGCTACTCGGGCGGCAGAAAAGGGAAACAAGCATTGGAAATGCAATAGGTCTCGCATTAGGAAAGTTTGAGCTATTGGTATTGTAAATGACACTTTTTTTATTTATGTGTTGGTTTTGAAAGTAGCAAAATTAATAGCTTTGTCAGTTACAATGTCAATAGTTTTAACTTTTGCAAATGTGACACCTATAGCATTTGTAATGCAATGTGTGTTGTATTTACGTGACTTAGATGTCTTTTTTTTTTTGTTTAAGAAATTTTTATTAAGCATTAAAACAATGATACAAGAAACATGTCATGAAAAATTAGGATAAAGTACATATGAGAGTAATAATAATTGAAAGACATCAATCTACAGAAATTTATATAGAGAAAGGAAAGGCATAAAAGATAGAAAGGAGAAAGAAGAAAGAAAAGGAGTGAAAAGGAGAAAAGAAAAGGAGGAAAGCAGAAGACAAGGAGAGAGAAGAGGAGGGAAAGAGGAAGATAAGGAAGTAAAACTAAGGGATCATAAGGGACAAGGAGCACGCGGTAAGGGAGAAGGATTAGAGGAGAGATAGGAAGTAAAGGGAAGCCATAGTAAGTCAGATTTAATTTTCAAAGGGATAGAGGTAGAAGAGGCAATAGAAATTCTATGTTCATCACATATATAATTCCACCATGTGTGGACCGATAGTTTAGAATTATCTTTCCAGCACGATAAAATGACTTTAAATGCAAGTGCAATAAAAAGGTCAAACAACTTAGCAGAGGAAGGTGTACTAATATCTATATCATCAGCTAAAGAACCTAAAAATATGTGTATAAACGACAATTGCGAAGTAAGAGATAACATTTTCATACAAATATTCCAAACTTCAGTCCAGAAGGATAAAACTGGTGAACAATAATAAAGTTGGTGTTGTAGAGTACCAGGGTCTTTAGAACAGGACCAACATAAAGGAGAGGAGGATGGGGAAAATTTATGGATAGTAACCGGTGTAATAACAACTCTGTGATAAATAAAAAATAGGGATTGGGTAATGCGTGCAGCAATAGAAACTTTAAAGAGTCGAGACCATATACGATCCCACAATGCAGTGTCAAAGGAGACATCCAAATCAGTTTCCCAAGCAGTCTCCACTATAGACTTAAAACGGACAGAGCAATTAGACAATAAGAGTGAATATACAAGGGCAGCTTTAGGTTGTTGGGTGGAAAAAAGAGGATAAAGTGGGGTGACAGGAGTAAAAGAAGAAAAAGAGTCAGAGGAAGAGGGTAACGAGGATAAATGAGATTGAATAGCAGAGATTATAATAGAGTATTCAGCAAGAAAAGAGGAGGGTAAGTTGAACTTATTTTGTAGATCCACAAAAGAAAGAAGATTAGAATCAAGAAAAAATTGATGTACAAACATTATATTCTTTTCTTTCCAGTGTTTAAAGTAAAATGATTTACCTTTATATCTAAGAAATTTGTTGTACCAAACTACAGATGATAGAAAACATTGTAGAGGGGAAAGGGAAGAGGAAAAAACTTTTTGCAAGGTAGATTGGCAATGTTTTAAAATAGGATACTTGGATATAAAGGTACAATTGGACATGAAAGGAACGTGTTGAAATAAGAAATCTTTCAAAAAGGAGCGTTCCAGGAGCACCCATTTAGGAACAGGAGTATCAAGAAAATCATATGCCAAGGAGAAGGATTGTTTGATAAGAAAGGCAGAATGATAGGAGCCAAAATCAGGGAAGCGAACACCACCTTCATTTTTAGGGCGAACCAACTTTTGTAATCCAATGCGGGGATGTTTATTGTTCCACAAAAATTTTGTGCATATTGAATTGATACGGGAAAAATAGGATTTAGGGATTTTGAAGGGGAGCATAGAGACTGTATATAAAACATGAGGGGTAATCATCATTTTGATAGTATCTAATCTACCCCACCAAGAAAGAAATAGGGGAGACCAAATCTGCAGAAGGGATTGAATTTTCTTAAATAACGAATCAAATGTTATTTTGAGAGTATCTTTTAGAGAGGAAGAAAACCATATGCCGAGGTATTTAATTTTAGAAGGGCACCATGCAAAATCAGTATTGTTGAACATATATTGAAAACACAAAGAATTAAGGGGAAGCACTTCAGTTTTAGATAAATTGAGCTTATATCCTGATATTGAGGAGTATAACTGAACTTCATCTAGAAAGGGAGGGAGGGAAGATTCAGGATTGGACATGTAAATGAGGACATCATCAGCGTATGCTGAAAGTTTGGTTTCAACAGAGGGGAATTTTAAACCCGTGATGTGAGGGTTAGAACGAATACGCTGTAAAAAGGGTTCAAGGCAAAGGATAAATAATAACGGGGAAAGGGGACAGCCTTGTCTTGTACCTCTTGTCAAAGAAAAAAATCTGGAGAATTGGTTGTTAACAAAAATACTGGCACGGGGAGAGGAATAAAGGAGTTTGACTAACGCAATAAACTTTGGTCCAAAGCCAAACCAGGTGAGAGTTCGAAACATGTATTGCCAATTAATACGATCAAAAGCTTTTTCAGCGTCTAGGGAAAGGGCTGCTAACGGGGTTTTGACATTTTTGCTGTGAGAAAGGACATTGGAAAAAAGACGGGCATTATCCGCAGCAAGTCTGCCCTTAACAAATCCCACTTGGTCAGTGTTGATTAGGCGAGGGATAATGGAATCAAGGCGAGAGGCAAGGATTTTAGCGAAAATTTTACAATCATAATTTATTAAGGAAATGGGGCGGAAATTCTTACATTGGGAATGATCCTTATCAGGTTTCGGGATGATGACAATGAGGGCTTCCAAAAAAGACCCAGAGGCCTTCGCTTCAGAAATAAAAGAATTAAATAAAAGAAGGAGTTTGGGAGCAAAAAACGAATGAAAAGAGGAGTAAAATTCAATCGGAAGGCCATCAGGACCAGGAGCTTTTGATTTCTTAAGGGATTGAATAGCTGAGGTGATCTCTTGGAGGGTAATATCACGTTCTAGGTGTGAAAATTCAACAGGGAGGGCTGGTGGGGATGGGAGGCCGTCAAAAAAAGTCGTTAAGTTAGCATCAGAAGGGTGAGTATCATCAGTATATAATGCTTGGTAATAGTTGTGAAAAACTTCGGCAATGTCTTCATCGGAAGTAACTAACTTGTTGAGTGAATCATTAAAAATTGGACCGATGGCTTTGCGTTCAGATTTGATTTTCAAGTAGTTGGCCAACATTTTACCTGCTTTGTTCTGACCCCCATGGTATTTAGATTTTATTTTAAGGAGGGTATGACAAGCTTCATTAGTTATAATTTTATTAAGGTCTGATTTGGCATGTATCAAGTCCTTAAGGGCAGATGGGGATTTGGAGGAAAAGTAAGTGTGTTCAAGTGATTTAATGTGTTTGAGTTGATCTTCATATTTTTGCTTATTAAGCTTCTTCTTGGCAGAGACATATGAAATCGTAAAAGCACGAAAGGAAGCTTTAAAAGCATCCCAAGTGTTAGGAATGGAAGTATCCACAGGGTCATTTAGGGAGAAATATTCATGAAAAAATTCAGTACATTTTTTCACAAAAGTGGCATCAGATAAAAGAAAAGAGTTAAATTTCCAACGACTAAAACTGGAGGGACTAATGGATAGATCCAGGGTAGTATAAACCGGAGCATGGTCAGAAATAAAAATAGAGCCAATAACAGATTTTTGAAGGGAGGGAAGGAGAGACTTACTAAGCATAATGTAATCAATCCTTGAGCGTGTATGATGGACATTAGAGAAAAAAGTATATTCTAGTAAATCAGGATTACACACTTTCCACGAGTCATATAGAGGACGAGAGGCAATGGCAGATTGGAAGGCCTTATGGGTTTTGTCAGGTTGGAATTTACTTGAAGACAAACGATCAGAAAAAGGGTCTAACCACTGGTTAAAATCACCAGCAACGATGAAATTAGGGCAGTCAATGGATGCAA
Organism: Lissotriton vulgaris; assembly: GCF_964263255.1. Lineage (NCBI taxonomy): Eukaryota > Metazoa > Chordata > Amphibia > Caudata > Salamandridae > Lissotriton > Lissotriton vulgaris. The sequence continues at coordinate 1,019,390,045 of NC_141691.1, read as the reverse complement.
TAAGCAGTTTAATGTCTTTCCAAAATTTGGGATCTGGACGAACAGGACCATAAATATTCAATAGGACCATTGTTTTGTTATGAATAACCACTTTTGCCATTGCCCAACGACCTTCATCATCATTTTGGGAGGAGATAATTTGTGCATTTAAAGACTTATGAAATAATATAGCAACCCCTCCTTTTTTGTTGACCGCAGGAGAAAATACAACCTGACCCACCCATTGTCTTTTCAATTTAAGAGAATCAATGTCCGAGCAATGAGTTTCTTGAAGAAAGACAACCTGTGAATGAAATTTGGTTAAATGAGACAATACCTTCTGACGCTTGACAGGATGACCAAGACCACGAACATTCCAAGAGACAAAATTACACATGTCGGAAGGAGGAGGGAATTGACGAAGGGCGGAGGCAACACACAGCAGGGAGATCACTATATAGGGGAAGACAAAAAATAACGGTTAAACATTGAAGTGGAAGAACGCTCATTTCAAGAAGAGAATGAGAGACGAAATAGCATGGAAGAGAAAGACGGAAAAGTAAATAAAACAGCAGAGTTAGCTTGAGAAGAAGGAAGGAAGGAAAGAAAGAGAAGCGAAAGAGAGAGGAAAGACACAAAAAAGAAGGAGATAGGATTAGAAAACAGGTCAAGGCACAAAGGCTTGATCTGAAAGGAGAACAGTAACCAAAATTCATGAGACGCGGGTACACCAGGGAGAGGACAGGACCCACGAGCAAACCATAAACGGACATATTAGAAAGGCTAAACACAAGGATGTGAGAGGAAAGTGTAGAACAAAATAGAAGGAGGAGATATGATAAGTGAAGATAGATAAATTAAAGCAATAAACGGTGGAAGAGGAAAAACATTGATAGGAGAAAAGGCATTAGCTGGCAGTTTCCATGGTGGACGGTGTGATGCTCATCAGGTAGTCTCGAAGTTTCTGCGGATCATCATATGACTTGGTGCGACCGTTGTGTGTGATCTTACAGAAACAGGGATGAAGAATTCCATATTGAATATTAAGTTGTCTCATCGTGGGGCGAAGGTTCAGGAATTCCTTACGTCGAGCATTTGTAGCAGAAGAGAGATCTTGGGAAATGAAGATGTTGTGGCCAGACCACTGTAGACGACGTTTGGTCCTGGCAGCTTTTAGAACAGCCATGAGTTCTGTGAATTCCAAGAATAGCATAATGATTCCACGTGGTTTGGATGCGTTGGAATTGATACGCCCAAGGCGATGCGCTCTCTGGATGTTGAGAGGATGAGTCGATGGGGAGAGTTCCAAAAGTTCTTGAAGAAGCTTCCGAATAAAAGAGACCATGTCAGACCCCTCCAAATTTTCCGGAACACCATAAACGCGTAGGTTGTTGCGTCTATTTCTATTTTCCAAATCCTCGGTGTGTAATTTGAGTTTGTGGATTTCTTGTTCCAAAAGTGGAATCTTGTTTGAGAGGTCTTGTACATCGCTGACACGTTGCTCTAAGTTCAAAACCTTATTTTCCATGACCACCCAGCGCTCCTCAATCTGCTGAAGTTTAGCATTAGTAGCAGACATAAACGGTTGAAGACCACGTACCTCGTCAAGGATGGAATCCAAAACAGGATTAGTCGAAGAGTTTATGGGGGAGGGTGGATCATTCTTATGTCTTTTGGGTTTTGTACCTGTTTGCGCTAACTTCGGTGAAGTGGAGATATTTGCCATGATGCTGGATGAAACAAAAAAGCTTTGTCCAGTAATGCTGTTGACTATGAAATAGAGCGTGAACGCCCAAACGTGAAAAGGGGCACACCTTGTGGCAAAAAAGAATGTACTGAGACACACTATTTATCAGTGTGCGAGTGAGGAAGTAGCCACACGAGGACAAACAGGAAGCATCCACTAATTCCGAGGCTTGATATTGTGGCAAACCGACATGGCGATATGGAGTATCAGATTAAAAGAAGCACAACGCCAAGACATTCATATGTAAACATATATAGCGCATTAAGGAATTGAAGGAGACTGGTGGTCACTAGAGGTGAGAAGAGCAAAAAACCTGTAGAGGCGCTGAGGCATTCATCACAATCGTCGAGCAAGAGGAGGAGGTCAGGCATCCAGAGGCACAAAATGGCGGTCGTTCCACCTCAGAGAGAAAATTGCGCTTATAAAATGAAAAGCGGCAGTAGCATCGATAGTGAAAAACAGATCACAGCAATTCAATAATGAAGTAGGGTAATGTACAAAAATGTTGCCAAAGTAGCGTCAGAGCGAAGGGGGAAAGAACAGGAACATTGCAGAGAAAATATCCGGATCGACAGCATACAAAATGGCGGCCATTCACGTTGCGCAGTGAAGGAATATTTACCCAAGCAAATTGTCACTGATAACAAGGTCTCTCCGGTCGGTAAATAGCTTCATTGCGGAGTCCCCACCTTCCGATGATGATAGTTGTGAAGAAAACCGCTCGACAAGCGGTTTTGCTGATTTCTCACGGCATCCGCGGAAAGTCCGTAGCGGAGCTCACGGAGAACACGTCCTCTATCGCCGGCGCGCAAGCCACGCGCCCCGTGACTTAGATGTCTTGATATTACAAATAACAATGGCTTTTAATTTTGTAAATAATTAATACTTAAATAAAAGTTATTGTAATTTATAATGGCAATAGCTTAAACGTTTGTAAATAACTTTTGTGAAGATTATGTTCAGTGTATTTTATTGTGACGAAAATCCAAGAACATTGCATTTGCACCTACACACACACAGAGCCACACACATATAGATGTGGTGGTGGTGGATCTGGGGGATATGGTGGTGGTGGATGTGGTGGTGGTGGTGGTGGTAATGGTGGATGTGGTGGTGATGGTGGTGGATGTGGGGTGGATGTGGTGGTGATGTGGTGAAAGTGGTGGTGGATGTGGTGGTGGATGTGGTGATGGGTGTGGTGATGGGTGTGGTGGATGTGGTGGTGGTGGATGCGGTGGTGGATGCGGTGGTGGATGTGCTGGTGGATGCGGTGGTGGATGTGGTGGTGGTGGTGGATGTGGTGGTGGTGGATGCGGTGGAAGTGGTGGTGGATGTGGTGGTGGATGTGGTGGTGGATGTGGTGGTGGTGGTGGATGTGGTGGTGGTGGATGTGGTGGTGGATGTGGTGGTGGATGTGGTGGTGGATGTGGTGGTAGATGTGGTGGTGGATGTGGTGGTGGATGTGGTGGTGGATGTGGTGGTGGATGTGGTGGTGGATGTGGTGGTGGATGTGGTGATGGATGTGGTGGTGGATTTCATGGTGGATGTGGAGGTGATGGTGGAGGTGATGGTGGAGGTGATGGTGGAGGTGATGGTGGATGTGGTGGTGGATGTGGTGGTGGATGTGGTGGTGGATGTGGTGGTGGATGTGGTGGTGGATGTGGTGGTGGATGTGATGGTGGATGTGATGGTGGATGCGGTGGTGGTGGAAGTGATGGTGGATGCGGTGGTGGTGGAAGTGATGGTGGTGGGTGTGGTGGATGAGGTGGTGGATAAGGGTGTGGTGGATGCGGTGGTGGTGGATGCGGTGGTGGTGGATGTGGTGGTGGTGGATGCGGTGGTGGTGGATGCGGTGGTGGTGGATGCGGTGGTGGTGGATGCGGTGGTGGATGTGGTGGTGGATGTGGTGGTGGATGTGGTGGTGGATGTGGTGGTGATGGTGGATGTGGTGGTGGTGGATGTGGTGGTGGTGGATGTGGTGGTGGTGGTGGATGCGGTGGTGGTGGTGGATGCGGTGGTGGATGAGGTGGTGGTGGATGTGGTGGTGGATGCAGTGGTGGATGTGGTGGTGGATGCGGTGGTGGATGTGGTGGTGGATGTGGGGACGGTGGATGTAGTGGTGGTGGATGAGGTGGTGGATGCGGTGGTGGTGGATGCGGTGGTGGTGGATGCGGTGGTGGTGGATGCGGTGGTGGTGGATGCGGTGGTGGATGCGGTGGTGGATGCGGTGGTGGATGCGGTGGTGGATGCGGTGGTGGATGCGGTGGTGGATGTGGTGGTGGATGTGGTGGTGGATGTGATGGTGGATGTGATGGTGGATGTGATGGTGGATGTGGTGGTGGATGTGGTGGTGGTGGATGCGGTGGTGGTGGTGGATGCGGTGGTGGTGGTGGATGCGGTGGTGGTGGTGGATGCGGTGGTGGATGTGGTGGATGCGGTGGTGGTGGATGCGGTGGATGTGGATGCGGTGGAAGTGGTGGATGTGGTGGTGGTGGATGTGGTGGTGGTGGATGTGGTGGTGGTGGATGTGGTGGTGGTGGATGTGGTGGTGGTGGATGTGGTGGTGGATTTGGTGGTGGATGTGGTGGTGGATGTGGTGGTGGGTGTGGTGGTGGATGTGGTGGTGGTGGTGGATGTGATGGTGGATGTGGTGGTGATGGTGGATGTGGTGGTGGTGGAAGTGATGGTGGTGGGTGTGGTGGATGTAGTGGTGGTGGATGAGGTGGTGGTGGATGTGGTGGTGGATGTGGTGGTGGATGTGGTGGTGGTGGATGCGGTGGTGGATGTGGTGGTGGTGGAAGTGGTGGATGTGGTGGTGGATGTGGTGGTGGATGTGGTGGTGGATGTGGTGGATGTGGTGGTGGTGGTGGATGTGATGGTGGATGTGATGGTGATGGTGGATGTGGTGGTGGATGCAGTGGTGGATGCGGTGGTGGATGCGGTGGTGGTGGTGAATGCGGTGGTGGTGGTGGATGCGGTGGTGGTGGTTGTAGTGGATGTGGTGGTGGATGTAGTGGTGGTGGGTGTGGTGGTGGTGGTGCATGCGGTGGTGGTAGATGCGGTGGTGGTGGATGTGGTGGTGGATGTGGTGGATGTGGTGGTGGATGTGGCGGTGGATGTCATGGTGGATGAGGAGGTGATGGTGGATGTGATGGTGGATGTGGTGGTGGTGGGGGTGGTGAATGTGATGGTGGATGTGGTGGTGATGGTGGATGTGGTGGTGATGTGGTGGATGTGGTGGTGGTGGATGTGGTGGTGGTGGATGTGGTGAAAGTGGTGGTGGATGAGGTGGTGGAAGTGATGGATGTGGTGGTGGTGGATGCGGTGGTGGATGCGGTGGTGGATGCGGTGATGGATGAGGTGGTGGATGTGGTGGTGGATGTGGTGGTGGATGTGGTGGTAGATGAGGTGGTGGATGTGGTGGTGGATGTGGTGGTGGATGTGGTGGTGGTGGATGTGGTGGTGGTGGATGTGGTGGTGGTGGATGTGGTGGTGGTGGATGTGGTGGTGGTGGATGCGGTGGTGGGTGTGGTGGTGGTGGTGGATGTGGTGGTGGTGGATGCGGTGGAAGTGGTGGTGGATGTGGTGGTGGATGTGGTGGTGGATGTGGTGGTGGATGTGGATGTGGTGGTGGATGTGGTGGTGGATGCAGTGGTGGATGCAGTGGTGGTGGATGTGGCGGTGGTGGATGTGGTGGTGGTGGATGTGGTGGTGGATGCGGTGGTGGATGCGGTGGTGGATGCGGTGGTGGATGCGGTGGTGGATGCGGTGGTGGATGTGGCGGTGGATGTCATGGTGGATGTGGGTGAAGTGGTGGTGAAGTGGTGGTGGATGCGGTGGTGGATGTGGTGGTGGATGTGGTGGTGGATGTGGTGGTGGATGTGGTGGTGGATGAGGTGGATGTGGTGGTGGTGGATGCGGTGGATGTGGTGGATGCGGTGGTGGTGGATGCGGTGGTGGTGGTGGATGCGGTGGTGGTGGATGGGGGGGTGGTTGTAGTGGATGTGGTGGTGGATGTGGTGGTGATGGTGGATGTGGTGGTGGATGTGGTGGATGTGGTGGTGGTGGATGCGGTGGATGTGGTGGTGGTGGATGTGGTGGATGCGGTGGTGGTGGTGGATGCTGTGGTGGTGGATGGGGTGGTGGTTGTAGTGGATGTGGTGGTGGGTGTGGTGGTGGATGCGGTGGTGGTGGATGTGGTGGTGGTGGTGGATGCGGTGGTGGATGAGGTAGTGGATGAGGTGGTGGATGAGGTGGTGGATGAGGTGGTGGATGAGGTGGTGGATGAGGTGGTGGATGAGGTGGTGGATGTGGTGGTGGATGTGGTGGTGGTGGATGTGGTGGTGGTGGATGTGGTGGAAGTGGTGGATGTGGTGGTGGATGTGGTGGTGGTGGTGGATGCGGTGGTGGATGTGGTGGTGGATGTGGTGGTGGATGCGGTGGATGTGGTGGTGGTGGATGTGATGGTGGATGTGATGGTGATGGTGGATGTGGTGGTGGATGTGGTGGTGGATGTGGTGGTGGTGGCGGATGTGGTGTTGGTGGTGGATGTGGTGGTGGATGCGGTGGTGGATGCGGTGGTGGTGGATGCGGTGGTGGTGGTTGTAGTGCATGTGGTGGTGGATGTAGTGGTGGTGGGTGTGGTGGTGGTGGTGGTGCATGTGGTGGTGGTAGATGTGGTGGTGGTGGATGTGGTGGATGTGGTGGTGGATGTGGGTGGATGTGGTGGTGGATATGGTGGTGGATGTCATGGTGGATGTGGAGGTGATGGTGGATGTGATGGTGGATGTGGTGGTGGTGGGGGTTGTGGATGTGATGGTGGATGTGGTGGTGATGTGGTGGTTGTGGATGTGGTGAAAGTGGTGGTGGAAGTGATGGTGGTGGGTGTGGTGGATGTGGTGGTGGTGGATGCGGTGGTGGATGCGGCGTGGATGTGGTGGTGGATGTGGTGGTGGATGTGGTGGTGGATGTGGTGGTGGATGTGGTGGTGGATGTGGTGGTGGTGGATGCGGTGGTGGATGTGGTGGTGGTGGCGGTGGATGTGGTGGTGGTTGATGCGGTGGAAGTGGTGGATGTGGTTGTGGATGTGGTGGTGGATGTGGTGGTGGATGTGGTGGTGGTGGAGGTGGCGGTGGTGAATGTGGCGGTGGTGGATGTGGCGGTGGTGGATGTGGTGGTGGTGGATGTGGTGGTGGATGCGGTGGTGGATGTGGCGGTGGATGTGGTGATGGTGGATGTGGGTGTGATGGTGGATGTGGTGGTGGTGGATGTGGATGTGGTGGTGGATATGGTGGTGGATGTGGTGGTGGATGTGGTGGTGGATGTGGTGGTGGATGTGGTGGTGGATGTGGTGGTGGATGTGGTGGTGGATGTGGTGGATGTGGTGGTGGTGGATGCGGTGGTGGTGGATGCGGTGGTGGTGGATGCGGTGGTGGTGAATGGGGTGGTGGTTGTAGTGGATGTGGTGGTGGATGTGGTGGTGATGGTGGATGTGGTGGTGGATGCGGTGGATGTGGTGGTGGTGGATGCGGTGGATGTGTTGGATGCAGTGGTGGTAGTGGATGCGGTGGTGGTGGATGGGGTGGTGGTTGTAGTGGATGTGGTGGTGGGTGTGGTGGTGGTGGATGCAGTGGTGGTGGATGTGGTGGTGGATGAGGTGGTGGATGAGGTGGTGGATGAGGTGGTGGATGAGGTGGTGGATGAGGTGGTGGATGTGGTGGTGGATGTGGTGGTGGTGGATGCGGTGGTGGTGGATGCGGTGGTGGTGGATGCGGTGGTGGTGGATGCGGTGGTGGTGGATGCGGTGGAAGTGGTGGATGTGGTGGTGGATGTGGTGGTGGAAGTGGTGGTGGAAGTGGTGGTGGATGCGGTGGTGGTGGTGGATGTGGTGGTGGTGGATGTGGTGGTGGATGTGGCGGTGGTGGATGTGGCGGTGGTGGATGTGGTGGTGGTGGATGTGGTGGTGGTGGATGTGGTGGTGGATGTGGCGGTGGATGTCATGGTGGATGTGGTGGTGGTGGATGCGGTGGTGAAGTGGTGGTGGATGTGGTGATTTAAAAATTCTTTTTAAACCAATATAGTTGAGAAACATGTACAGTAAAAGGATTTTCCCATTAAAAAAATATATATACATATGTTCTTGAGTTAAGAACCTTCAAAAATCTTTATGGGTAGAGTTAAAATTTCCTGCTGAACTCACTCGTTTGGTGGTTTATGTGGCTGACATAAAACATTTTGCAGGGCTGCTTTTCGCTCCCTGTTCAGGTCTGACAACCTGTCACACTTTCTACACTCACCTTGACTCAGATTTAAATCAGATTTATAAAAACTATTTGCACATTTTCACTACCACTCCAATAAGCATTATTTTACAATTTAAGCATGCAATACACGAAAATAGACTACAGAAAAACTAAAGATTGATTGAGAAGTTGTATTAAGCGAATTACCCAGAAGGGTGTTCTGGCACGAAGAGAAAACAAAAATGGAGAAGAGAGAACAGAAATCATAGTTTGCTGCCCTATGGAAACAGATGGACTTTCAGGTTGTATCAGAACACTGATAAACTACTTTCCTCGTGAAAAACAGAAGGGAGTTCATTCCATAATTTGGGGGTCCAAGAAGAATTAGTCACAACCTCTTACTCTAGTCCTGAGAATTTCAAGGAATAGATGAAAATTCTCAGCAGGTAAGCGTAATAATGCACACGGAAGAGTACATCTGAAGTTTGTCTGGAATGTAATTCGGTCTAGTGCCATAGAAATCTCGATGAGAGAATCAGAGGCCTTTAAATACAAACAGCAGCTAAAGCGGAAGCCAATGTAAGCAAGAAAAGACGTGCAGATGCTGGAGAATAACAAGGAAGTTTAAGCAGAAAGGCTGTTGTGCTCTGCGCAATTTGAAACTGTTTTACAACATAAGGAAGAGCACCCAAGTAAAGAGTTGCCATAGTCCAGGCCACGTGATAAACTAAGTGCGTTGACCACTGTTTTCTGACAGCTGTGAGGAAGGAGATGAGGGTTTTCGGAGGACCTGAACACAATAACAAGAATGGCAAAGAATAAAGCAAAAAACAAAACTGACCCGACCAAGCTAAGATTTATGGAGGTAAATCTTTTGCGTCGTCAGTGCTGAGGGAGGGAGGCGAGGGAGGGAGGAGAAATACGAGACGGCCTGCCGGCCGTGAGACGTGTGAAGGAGGGGGCGGGGGGAACGGATACCTTTGAAGTGAAGCTAAGCTTAACTTCAAAGGAGTGGGAGGAGTGCGGCTGAGGGAACAGACGGCGATTTGGTGATGTGCACGCGCATTTTAGGTCAATGCGCTTGCGCATTGACCTAAAAGCCACGGGCACAGCACCAAATCGCCCAGTTCGTTAAAGTTTGTTTAAAGCCCTATAGTCTCGCTTCTCTATCAATGCGCATGCGCATTGATAGGTCACGAGACCTAAAAATGACCGATCAATGTAATCTACAGATTCAGTCATTTCCGCCAATTAAATTAATCGAAGCATAACTACCCCAGACCTCATATTACATGAGCGTATGGCGCAGCAGATTCAAGCGGTTGGTAGAGCCATTGATGGTGTATAGAGAAAGAAGGTGAGGTGCTTTATAGGGCAAGGTTAATATAATTTAACACTTTCCTAGAGCAATGCACATTGTCTTTCGGTCCATTTATTAAAGGGACAAATAGCCTTGAAATGCAGCTCCTTAAGGAAGGCCAGATACGCTCCAGGCAGAAGAACCACATCAGTAGATTCTTCCTGTAGCACATGGAATTTTTCATGAGTATAGTGCTACATGCACTTGCAGAGTAAAGAATTTAGGCTTTATGCATTTAAGATAGTATGGACCTGACTTCCAGGATAAACTAAGCACTATACAGCGACCATTTATATTTGTTACAATGTGGCGTAATTCTGTAATTTGTAAGAAAATGTTAATAGCAGCAGGGCTGTGTTGCCGGCAGCCCTTATATGTAGTACATTATGGCAGGGATGACAACCTTTGCAGCTACCATTTTCAGGCTCTGGTTGCTGCATTGTACACTATGCTGCAATGAACCTAGCCCAGTTACATGAGGAGCTTTCCAATATTAAACCACTGGGATACGTTTTGTAGAGTGCAGCTCTATACAGCACCAACAATAGAGTCCAGCACCCACACATTTAGTAAGCAAACAACTTCAACATTAGACTCAGTTGCTCTACCCATATTTAAGTTATGCAGGGCGATAGAGATTTGCCCAGAAACACAATTTTGTCATGCATTAAGGGAATAAATGGAACAGGACTGCAGCAAAGCCCTTTGATCACTGATCATATAGTGAGAGGGGAAAAATACAATTCTAAGAGGTATTTGGGCTTTAAATCCTAAACTTCTGTTCAAATATTTATGCAGCCAATTGCAAATTGTGTAGACAATTCACTGCACTTAAGTGTAAACTGTAGAGACCATTTAGAACGCTGGTTCCACAAGAACCAGGACAATATTGGACAGTTCCAGGGTTTCCTTGTTTCAGGGTTAGTTGTGGGTGATGTTAATCTGGAGGAAGGGGGTGGTGCAAGGCCGTTTGATACAGAGTAATTTTAGAGAGAAGGGTATGGGACAGTGGGTTATATTTACTTTAAGTCAGAACGGGGCAGCTGTTAAGAAGTCCGACAGTGTAAGTCATCAAAACAGTGAAGGTCAGTATAGGGTCAACAGTACGGAGGAGATTTAGATTTTTTTAACGTGAGGGATTCAGAGTAGGTCTGTTCAGAACTAGAATATGGATTTGTCAGCCAACCGTGTCTGATAGGAATACATTGTGTTACCAGGAGAATTAAGTTTGACTAAGTAAACTTTATTCAGCATTTGAGATTATGCAATTAAAATGCAAAAAGCTAAATTTGGTCCCAAACGATGATTGCCACTAGTATCGATGGCATGTTCTGCAGAGGTCAGAGTTCCCCTCCACACATCTGCATAGAAAGTAGAGTTGCAATAACAGCCTGGAGTGTATTAGTGTAGCAACTCTGAAGCGAGCTAAAGCAATGGTTAAAGTTTGCTTAGATATAGAGTATTCTAGTATGGAACTACCCAAAAGGCAAGCATACACTGAACTGTAGCAACAAGTCCCGGGCACACATAGACAAGGTGTCAATCAAATGAAAGTTCATAAAAAGTTCCAAACATAAAAGTCTCAAAGTTCAATCCTCTGTAAATTCTTGTTGTTTATTCAAAGCAGCACACGAAACCAGCCGACCTGTGTTTCGTCGCCAATGGGAGTTATCCCGCGACTTCCTCAGGGCTGGGAAAGATACAAACAATACTGTCACCATTTGAAGACAGTAATAAATTACACACACCGGTCAGTTAAGTGTCTAAAGCAGAGTGACTCACCTATAAGTGGAAACCCTTATAATGCCAATTGTAGCCAAATATCACACATGACTCAATGATTTTGAGTAACAGGAAGGAAAAACACAAACAAAATGGAAGTCAATCATGCACAAATTGTGTGTCTACAGAGTGTCTTACAATAAAATTTAGTGACATTGTGAATTCATCCAAGATAAACCATATAAAGGGGAAGATGCGCCTCGCACTATTTGTGAACGTCTCCCTAGTCACCAGAACCTAAGAGCCTTATGGTGTGAAAGAGAATAAAATAGAAATTATACAACCATGAAAGTTATTTCCAGAGAACTTAGGCCAGCTGAATGGGTGTAAGTACCTTAAAGAAAGTGGTGATGGTACCGTAGAAACTGAAAGAGTAAAAAGGTTTATAGCAAATGTATCAGCATCTATAGGTAGGGGCACAAGAACTAGGAATAACTGTCAAAGATAGACGAGCATTTACTGCTCTGCCGGTAATAATTCCAACCCGTCTGGTCAAAGATGATCCCAATTATCAAACAACAATATCCGTGTTCTTCAAAAGAAATAGTTAGCACATAATGCCGCCCTCGTATGGATTGAAGAGAATGTGGTGTATAAGTGGCTATAGTTATACACTAAGCATAGTCAATAAAGTCCCCTCAGTTCCAAGCACTTATCTAATGACGAACCGCTCACCAAACTCTTGGTGTGGAAATCACTAGTCTATGTTGCTTAATGTTTAATAGTGTGAAAAACCCACAAGTGTGTGTATATATATATATATATATATACAAACTGTGGGATAAGAAAAATATAACATCAAATTTTGGTCCCAGAGAGAACCATGACAGTATAACTTAAGTCTACAGTAATTTGGAGAGACCCTATATAGTCCGCACAGTCTTTCTGCCGTCAAGGTTCTGTGATATATATATATCACAGAACCTTGACGGCAGAAAGACTGTGCGGACTATATAGGGTCTCTCCATATTACTGTAGACTTAAGTTATACTGTCATGGTTCTCTCTGGGACCAAAATATGATGTTATATTTTGCTTATCCCACAGAATATATTATAATATATATATATATATATTATAATATATATATATTATAATATATATATATATCAGCGTGAACAAGGGCTTTCCGCCCGAAACGCGTCGCTGGTTCTGTTCTGTTCTGTTGAATAAAAATACCATCTTGCTGACTCTGCTGGTCCGGTCCTCATTCTTTGCTGGCGTGGAGGCGGTGTCTGCGAGCGCAGAGCAAGCTGAGGAGGAACTTCCCTTTTTCATATATATATATATATATATATATATATATATATATATATATATATATATATATATATATATATATATATATATGATCCATCACCTCTGCCACCGCCAAAAGTGAAGAGGCCACAGCAGGGGAACAAGTGAGAACAGCCTTTATTCAACTGCAGCAGGTAGGAAAGCAGTACACCCGCTGTCAGGGCGAATGCATTTCAGCTAAGGGTTAGCCTTCATCAGCGCCACGGGTGTAGGTGCATCAGGTGGCGGCAAGATTTCTTAACATACTGTCCCGCCTCTTCTGATTATTCCAGCTTTGCTCCACCCCCATCGGCACAAATGCCTAACGCAAATGTCTCTAAGGAAGTCGTATTGAGTGTAACGACTACCGGTCCCAGAATGCAGTTCCTAGTGCCTTATACTGGAAAACGTTGCGTGGGGATGACAAAGCGCTGATATGGTGAAAACTGTTTCCACACCTGTTTGCCGAAGAACATGCCGTCCCCTCCGGTCCCCAACTGTCTCTCCCTTCGTGTACAAAATGTCCATTGAGTGGGGGCAAGGCAGACATGCTGAACCTCACCAACGTGAAGCCAAATGACTTCAACTCCGCCATAATTTCCACATGACCAGAAGGTGAGCTTTGATAAATCCCGGCACCCCGGGCCGAATCCAAACGCTGCCGAAACAGCAACCAGTAATTTCAGAGCCAACTTTAGTGAGACGGAAGCCTCTTTGCGCGGTACTGGAATCCGCTCTGAAATGTACGATCCATCACCTCTGCCACCGCCGAAAGTGAAGAGGCCACAGCAGGGGAACAAGTGAGAACAGCCTTTATTCAACTGCAGCAGGTAGGAAAGCAGTACACACCCGCTGTCAGGGTGAATGCATTTCGGCTAAGGGTTAGCCTTCATCAGCGCCACGGGTGTAGGTGCATCAGGTGGCGGCAAGATTTCTTAACATAGTGTCCCGCCTCTTCTGATTATTACTAGATAACAACACAAGAGCCAATGCTGAGAAATTCCTTTGGCCAACACGGCTTGATAGACATGGAAGTTTAGATTCAATCATAAACAACCTGCTCCACTTTTTAGCAACTAAAGAAATTTATTATTTTTCAATATTTTTACCTTTTTCGAGACACAATATTTTAGTGCATGGAAAAAAAACAATTTTTATGTACAATATATACAACAATATCGTGAATAACAAAGAAAGCATTTACACACTTCAAACATACATGGCCTTTCAGTCATACACAACACATTCATACACAATGGTCAAACCAACAAAAAACGTGAGTCCACGTATCGGTCATGAGTACATTGAAGGAATCCTTTGTGATTTCACTATTTTAAAGTCTTTAAACAATTCAAGACGAGAATCCACTTCTCTTGAAGATGGTGAAGGGACTTGTTTTAACGCAAAGCGTGTAGACCAGATACGGGGATTGGGTGGTCGACGCGTTTCGAACCCCTATGAATAATGGGGTTCTCCTCAGGACCTATATTGGGTCTGTAAAAATAACAGAAAAGAGTGCTTAGGGCGGTGTTTTTTAAAAAACAAGGGAGAGAGGTGAGAGACATTGCCCGGGTCAGACAAAAGCCTACCTTAGCCACTGATCCAAACGTCACAGTAATTGCAGACGGAGAATCAAGAAATTCAAATGCGGAGATTCAAAAGATTTCCAAAGTGAAGTGCACACAGGGGCTGTAAACAAAAGAAATAAACAAGCGCGCTGCACTTTGTCTCCTAAACTTTGTCTAAATCGGTGAGTCTAGTCTAGTGTGTGACGGGGGGGGGCTGTTACCTGCAGTCGCGTTGCCTGCTAACTTGCCATCAGTTCCATGCTTCTCCTTAATCACGAAGGGAAGGGCTGCTTCGCCGCTGAAAAATGAAGCGCACAGTGGCAGTCAGTATGTCAGTTACACGGGGCTGGCACTTAGCACCGTAGCGGGAACCGCGATTAGCTTGACACGTACCGGTGAAAAGAAAGGCATCCGTCCTTGATTCCAGAGTGCGGGAAGAATCACATTTGTTAGTCGTTGGGACTTGTACTTCCTGGTTTAAATACCTCCCGAGTATTTCTGGGACTTGTAGTTCATTGTTGTTGGAAAGCCGGAGACCGGTGAGATGGAGTGCCAGGGGGTGTGTCCACTGAGAGCTTGTATTCACACACTGGCCTGGGCTGTTCAGGTGTTAGATTTATACATTTCTGAAATTTCATTCAAACCTCGTAATGCAGTGTTAAATTTCATTATTAACAATGCCTCACGCTGAGCTAGTTTCGCATCCAAGTCGCCTCCCCTTGGATCTTTTTCAATCTTGGAAAGCACTGTCCATTTTAAGTCAGTCTGCTCGTGTTTTAAATTCGCCCAATGATTGACTAGCGGAGCATTTTCAACTCCTCTCCGAATTCGGGATTTGTGCTGTGTAATCCTACTCCTCACTTCTTGCGTGGTTTTTCCTATATACACCAAAGGACACGGGCAAACGATGGCGTACACCACATTTTTGGTTTTGCAGTTCGTAAATGTGTCATGCTTCCAATAAATATTTTCAAAAGTAAACACAGTCCTCAATGGCTTCATTGCAACAAGTACATGTTCCACACTTATGGTGACCTTTGGTGGGAGGTAGTCCAAATAAGCTTTTCAATGTTGGTGCCTTGACCGTCGGGAGTGCAGCTCTTACGATGTGATTGGCTATACTTTTTTCTTTTTTGTATGCAAACAGTGGGGGTGCAGACAAGTCTTCATGAAGGTCTTTCAATAGATGCCAGTTGGACAAAATCAATTTTTTATGTTGGTTTCCTGCTGGACAAAAAGTGGTGACACACACCATTCTTCTCAGATCTTGTTTGACTTTCTTTTCGAGTAAGGTCTCTCTGGGGGTCCACCAAGCTCGTTTAAGGGAATTCTTTAATAGTTTTTTAGGGTAGCCTCTTTGTATGAGACGGTCTTTTAGGTGGCCAGCATGTTTGAAATATTCCTCTTTATCCGAACAGTTTCGACGGATCCTAAGGAATTGTCCGTAGGGTAGATTTTGTTTCAGATTGCGCGGATGGTTGCTGGTAAAGTGCAGCGCTTTATTTCTGTCAGATGGTTTACGAAACAAAGTGGTACTTAATCCCTGTGCATGGGATTCTACTTTCACGTCCAGAAATGTAATAGATTCGTTGGATGCTGTGGCTGAAAATTGGATATCCACAGTTCTTGAATTCAGCCACTCCACGAATTGGTTCAGTTCCTCATGGCTTCCTGTCCAGATTAGGAACACGTCATCTATATAACGCATATAGTTGGAAATGCAGTGACTATGTGGATTATCATTGTGTATGAATTTCTCTTCGAACAGTCCCATGAACTTCTGATTATTACAGCTTTGCTCCACCCCCATCGGCCCAAATGCCTAACACAAATGTCTCTAAGGAATTCGTATCTAGTGTAACGACTATCGGTCCCAGAATGCAGTTCCTTGTGCCTTATACTGGAAAACGTTGAGTGGGGATGACAAAGCGCTGATATGGTGAAAACTGCACACACACACACACACACACACGATTGTCTAAGGTAATCGAAAATAATATGCGGGAAAGTAAGTTGGGTTAATATCACTCAATTGTTGTGGAGATCCCTCGTATTTGGAGAACTAAAATAGAGAAAAAAAAACTCTTGTCAATGTCCGCAGTGGGTTTAGATTGCGGAGCAGTCAAAACACTCTATACAAATGTACTTACCTTCAGTGGATACGCTGAGGTTCTGTGTTAGAGATATCATGAAGGACGGCTGAAGCGTTGGAAGCGGTTAGCTGCTGTGATTGAAACGGAGGGTGATCCATAGTTCTGAGGTAAAAAGGAGACTTCGTTTTCAGCTGAAAATGACCAGGACATCGTAATGGACCCAAAGTGGTGTCCAGAGGGTTAATACACTAATCTACTGGGACACAAATCTTACCTAGAAGCAGGTGTGCTCTATTGTTGAAACAGCAAATCGCAGTAGGGCAGTGTCCGGGTCTCGGCAAAAGCTGAACCCGTAAGTTGATTTATACGTAATGCTTAAAGGAACACTAGAGAGGTAACTTCACCGTGTTTGAAGGGAAAAGAAAAAAACTGTATTGAACATACAGCCCCTGTGCCTCAACAAACGATCGTTCTTACTGAGAATGATGCAAGTTAACATACACGAAAGTAACTGAAATTATGAATAGACAGACTATAGTACTCGACTACTCAGTCTGTCAAAACCGGAGTATAATAAGCACATTTATTTCGCAAGTGCAAGGTGCCGGGGCAGACGCATAGTCAGTAGGAAAAAAAAGACGCTTTACTATGGGCACGTCTGATCATGCTGCAACAATAAAGAACAATTTCGGTTGGGAAGAGATATCCGGACAGCGAACACATCTATTGTTAAAAAGCCACATATTCGGGTCAATGTGATACTAAGACAAACATTGCTACTTTTCTAGTCAGCTAATCTACCAAGTTGAGGCAAGCATAAAAGGTCAAAGGTAATCATGTCTTATGAGCCCCCCAGTCGATGCGCACATAGCGGTCAGGGGTAAATTTCAAGAGTAAGAATGTATCTAGTGTGTGTCAAACATCTATACACATTTGTGACTTAGAATTTCATTCCAGTATTTCGCACTCTATGGGCCACAATAAGAGAAAAAATAAATAAGGTTCGCAAAGTAATACAGGTTGTCATAAATGTCACAGACATGTATATACAATCTATTGATCTGCTATGTCTAAATCCCCCACTTATAGGTGAGAGTCACTCTGCTTTAGACACTTACCTGACCGGAGTGTGTAATTTATTACGGTCTTCAAATGGTGACAGTATTGTTTGCATCTTTCCCAGCCCTGAGGAAGTCGCGGTATAACTCCCATTGGTGACGAAACACGTGTCGACTGGTTTTGTGTGTGGCTTTGAATAAAGAAGAATTTACAGAGGATTGAACTTTGAGACTTCTATGTGTGGAACTTTTCATGAAATCTCATTTGATTGACACCTTGCCTACGTGTGCCCGGGACTTGTTGCTATGGACTCGGTGTAGGGATTCCTTACACACACATAGGGGTTTTAGGGAATTATCCCCTTACCTAGTGGCACCATACACACACCATCTTCTAACCCTACCGCGGATAGAGCAGTGTGCCTTTTTTGCCTGAATTACTTAAAAACCCTCCGCATACATTATAATTACACTGATCTGTAGATGGGTTTGGCGTAAACTTGTATAGATGTGTACTCATGCCCTGGTATGGTATACAGATGCGCAGTGAGGGAAACCATCATACATAAGCATTGATCGGGCCTCAATCATGTAAGCAGATTCAGGAACTATTGCAGGAGAGGATCATGTTGGCGAAATAACATTTTCCACCCCCTACGTAGCTACTCCACTCATACACACTACGCAACCAGAACACACAGAGCCCTTCTGGCTCATCCCAAATACGGTGAGTCAATGTTGCTTCCCTCTTCCACCACATGCAACGGGACCTATACCATTGCTGCACCTAACCCTAACCCACAGCAATTACATTTCCTCAGAAGAAATGTAGATTCTTGGAGCAATAGCTAGCAGATTTCAACACAACAGTCGTCTCTGCAAGTAACAACGTTTTAATACAACAGAAAATATTAAAAGTCGGAAAACTTGGCCTAATGGAAGAGGTCTTGCATAGTACGTCATGGAGAAGTGATTGCTTGTGAACCATGAGAATTTCACCTCAGAGAGTACTTTTACACAGTACTGAAAAACTGCCTCAGATATTTAAGTTGCAATGAGACTTTTTTTTTGTGTTTTTTTAATCAATTACATTTTAAAAAGAGGTCTGCAGATTGCAGTAACTGCAGTGTCTTGCATAAACGTCCCAAATAGAGCACACGCATAAAAAGCTTCTGCCACAAATAGGTTTTATGTTTACTTAAAAAACAAAATTATACCATTGACAGAAACATCTGGGTCATTTTTGGTGTGCATTAGGCTATCAGCTGCACTGCTCTTCGTCTCATGCGGCAATAAGGGTGCAAGTAAAACTGAAACCCAAATCCTGTTTTGCGAGCTTGTGACAGAATTTGTTGCGGAATGGTAAATGATTTTCTGTGAAGGTGATACAGTTTGATGCCATAGTTATTTCACTGAAAACCCACCTTGCGGACAGATCCTGTAGACATGCTCCAGAAAGGGTTCATTACTTGCTCTCCCAGCTTGGAAAAAGATTTTTCCCTACCCACGCTTCTGCCAGCTTCTCAGGTCCACTTATTCTAAAAAAAGGTAATGGAAAGAAAGCAAAATACATCACACCTATTACTTTAACTCCACTGTAGATAATTTTTCCTATTCATAGTACTACTTCGAGAGGTAGTAAGGGGACCGTAACATTTCTCCTTCAATCTTTTCAGAGACAGAAAATTCCATTCACTTCTAACAGCAGATCTTTGTTTTGCTGCACAAGTTTTCCTCTAAACTGGAAAGACATTGTGAAGTATTTGCCATTCAACACAAATGTACAGAATTTCACAATTGAAAAGAAACTCCAATGTCAACTCTGCAGAGCAGCCATCTAGTGAGACTAAACAGCTTTATTTGCCAGCACTGCAAAGTCTAACAAACGGCCAACTCCATTCTATGGATGGCTACAACAGAATTCTGAATACGAAAAGAGACGTACCCCTTAAACTAATCAAGGGAAGTAGGGTTACACAACCAGAGAAATGAAAATTCCCTTGAACAGCACTATATAAAATATGGCAGAAGCAATCAAGGCCTAAATAACAAAAATTCATAAACGAAAGAACAAATAACATTTTTGTAAAAAAAGAAAATTACAGTTTATTATGTATACATACAAGAATAAAATTCACGTTGAGTTATTACATTACACACCAATAAGACATAATTAAAAAACCATATCCACACAAATGTATAAAAGTTATATCATTCAATTATGACCCGCATAATTGGCACAAGAAAAGACAGAAACAGTAATACATGAGAAATTGTGCAATACTACAAGTATATTCAGACTCCTAGATTATCACATCGATGTCGGGTATGCAAAGATCAATATATCTACAACGATGAGGAAGTCATGAATTATACAAATTTAGGAAAGCGTCGACGCGTTTCGGTGGAATTCCTTGATTCTTTCTACCTTTTTCAAGACGACATACAATGTCTGTCAAAACCAGGGGGTCATACAGTTTCCCCTAATATATGCTACAAACACGCTGTGTCCAGAGTCGCATTTCTTTGTTGTCACGGTTTAACAAGATGCACGAGGTTAGAGCTTATAGCCCGAAATACAATCTTTAGATTGGTCAGAAATGACGAGCTAAAGCTTTGGCTCCTTAGAAACGGTGTTGGAGGCACAGCTCATAGCAAATAGAGTCTTGGCGCCGAAATTTCTCTCTTGTGCGTGGCATTACCCATGGGTAACGCCACGCACAAGAGAAATTTCGGCGCCAAGACTATTTACCAGGGGTCCACTCACGCGGTTGAGAACCACAGACTCGAATGAGCTGTGCCTCCAACACCGTTTCTAAGGAGCCGAAGCTTTAGCTCGTCATTTCTTTACCTTTGTAACAACTATAATCAGAATACAGGGCTACATCCCAATCAGGAGAAGGTGTTAAGCATCCTATAAAAGGCGGAGGGTGCATTGTTTCACTCGTAAGACATTACAAGATAAGAGAAAAATAGAAAAAAAACCTTGACCAATCTAAAGATTGTATTTTGGGCTAGAAGCTCTGACCTTGTGCATCTTGTTTAACCGTGACAACAAAGAAATGCGACTCTGGACACAACGTGCTTGTAGCATATATTAGGGGAAACTGTATGACCCCCCCTGGTTTTGACAAACATTGTATATAGTCTTGAATAAGGTGGCAAGAATCAAGGAATTCCACCGAAACGCGTCGACGCTTTCCTAAATTTGTATAATTCATGACTTCCTCATCGTTGTAGATATATTGATCTTTGCATACACGACATCTATGTGATAATCTAGGAGTCTGCATATACTTGGAGTATTCCACAATTTCTCATGTCTTACTGTTTCTGTCTTTTCTTGTGCCAATTATGCGGGTCATAATTGAATGATATAACTTTTATACATTTGTGTGGATATGGTTTTTTAATTGTATGTCTTATTGGTGTGTAATGTAATACCTCAACGTGAATTTTATTCTTGTATGTATACATAATAAATTGTAATTTTCTTTTTTTACAAAATTTTTATTTGTTCTTTTGTTTATGAATTTTTGTTATTTAGGCCTTGATTGCTTCTGCCATATTTTATATAGTGCTGTTCAAGGGAATTTTCATTTGCTCTACAACAGAATTCTAACAAGTGCGCACCGTATTCAAGAGAGGAAGAAACTTAGTCAACCAATATTTCCAAGGTCCAGGTCAAACGAAACTTCATTTCAATGAGGGTTTATGAATCATGTGTGATTCTACTCATCAACTCAGCGTCATAATGCTAACCCAAATATTAAATAGAAGCTTCTTACAATCTCAATTGAAATTGTGGGGTCTGCCACCTACCACAGCCTTTGGCAGGCAAAAAGGAAACCACAATGCCTACCCCTTAGGCTTTCAATATCTTCAAGGGGACTTGTTTTTTGAGAAAATGATCACCTCATGTCGACGGTGCATGCTAAGAGTAAGGACATCACAAAAATGGAAACAAAGGAATGTAGGAAGACAAAGGCAAGGATTAAGCCTTTTATGTGCACATGATCTGCAGCATTCCCAATGACATTCGAACTATTCTGCCACTCTTGCAACTCGGAAAGAAACTTAAGACATCTCATTAAAAACAAATCCGCCACACACAAAACAAACTTGTAACCTACCTCATTATGAATGAGCCAGTCATACCAACAGGCCCTTCAGTGTTTCATTGCTTTGTACCTAGGTTTGTCATTCACAAATGCCATTTTATACAAACACAATGAACCTAGGTGCAAAAGCTCAAAGACGGATGAAGTCAGGTGTTATTCCAGTTCGACAATATGTATATAATCCCAAATAATAAAAAACAAATTCATAGCATCATGACAGTTTACTCCGTAAAATAAAAATAACTTAGGTAATTTTAGAATAAGGTGGTCTTAGCAGCACTCTAGTTTTGAATCATGTGATGCAGTGTAACCTGGTTCACTAGTTAAAAACAAAATTGAAAGTGGATGATACCCAACAAGTACAGTCAAATTAATGTGCCCCTGTGCAAATATCTGCCATTTTGTACTGGTCTAAAGTTGAAGCCCTGCTCTCAACCCATCAGTGTAATAAGAGATCCTGTGAAAGCTGCTCCAGCTTTGTTGGAAAAATACAATTGACACTGCTTGGCGATCATTCGAATTACTAGTCCTGCAAGTCTATGAACATTTAGGATTGCTTCTGAATTACTTTATTTAATGTGCTTTTCCTTATTTTATCTGCAATCTACTTTTCTTTCCCATTGTACCAAGCTCTCTGTAAAATACTTTTGTATTTAATGTGCAGAGATTTAGGATAGAAAAGTTAAGGCTGGCCATTGTGATTTGGTCGTGCTACCATAGGATTCGGTAGATAGGAAACTTCGGATTTAGATTTAGCTTCCCTTTACACCCACAAGAACTCTATTATCAGTAGGTAATCTAAAGTACCGCAATCACCAGATAACATCTTTAGAGTAGTTAGGTTATAACTTTCAGTACTCCATGACAATCTTTTTCAAATGAGGGCTCATCACCGGTAGTTCGCAATCATCTTGGCATTGGTACAACAGGAATTCAATGCCTCAACTGTTTTATAACTAAAGTGGACTTGTATGTGGCCCATGTTGTGCAACTTCTGCAACATAACGGACTAAGATATGTGCATGGATTACCCACTTTCACAAGCAAAATCAATACAAACTGCACAACTTTGCGAGTGGTCAGAATTACACAGCTGGGGACATGGTTGAAAGGCCCAAGGGCCAAAAGTGCAGTTTGAGAGTTTGAGAACTAGTTAAGACACCATGAGAACTGACTGTTTGCTACCTATATCCCAAAAGAACACAGGTTAGCTCCAACAGCTAGCAAAAAACAGGCATCACACAAGTCATTTTGTAACTCAAATAATATATATATATATATATATATATATATATATATATATATATATATATATATATATATATATATATATATATATATATATATATATATATATATATATATATATATATATATATATATATATATATATATATATATATATATTACCTACTGGCTATCGCCAGTAGGTATATATAGTTAGAATTTTTTCTCTATGGGACTTTTGAAAATTCTATGTCTAATAACTTTGGCGTTTGTGGACGGAATCGGCTGAAATTTTCAGGAAAATGGCACATTTTGTTTCTGAGCAGCCCCTAAAAATTTGGGGGGGTTTCGTCAAGGGGGGGCCGAGAAAAAAGGGGGGTCCCAAAACGCGTTTTTCCCATGTTAATTTCCATAGGGCGGTTGGACTCACTTTTAGCTCGAACGGCTGAATGGATTTGCACGAAACTTGGCAAAATTGTAGGGACTGTTAGCCCGATGTGCCTTTGCTAGGTCTCAATATATGTGCTCCAGTAGTTTTTGAGAAATTAACGTTCAAACCAAGATATATATCTGTAACAGCGCTCTGGGCAGCGATCCGGTCCGCTTACTTTTCGCTTATCGGAACTTTGCGCGCAGAAAGCTGATTGGCTCTCCGGTGTCTGTCAACATTCTAAACAGTCCGGTGCGGCCGCCATCTTGTCTCTCGGTAGGATCGAGAGACAAGAGGAGGAGAAAAACGAAGGGGGAATTTAATGAAAGGGGGCAAGGTATCCCCCTCTTGACCCCCTAGGATTGTTGTTGGGGTTATTAAAGGGTCCCGTGGGGAAAATAAAAAAAAATGATTTTTCACGGTAGAAGCGCGGCCGCGAACTGGTAGCGAAACGGGAATTCGCCATTTTCTGCTTCGTTAATTAAATTACTAGTTATAAGTGGGTGCGGGAGACGTATCCTAATCCCCTATGTTTTCTGAGGGTGGCTGAGGAGGCTGATATATGTTGATACATCTCTTCCAGCGGCTGTGCGTGAGCTTTTTTTTTTTTTTGCTGCGTGACAGTCCGGAGCGGCCGCCATCTTGTCTCTCGGTAGGATCGAGAGAGAAGAAAAGGTGAAAAACTAAGGGGGAATTTAATGAAAGGGGGCAAGGTATCCCCCTCTTGACCCCCTAGGAATGTTGTTGGGGTTATTAAAGGGTCTCGTGGGGAAAATAAAAAAAAATGATTTTTCACGGTAGAAGCGCTTCACGGGCCGCGAACTGGGCCGCAAACTGGTAGCGAAACGGGAATTCGCCATTTTGTGCTTCGTTAATTAAAGTACTAGGTATAAGGGGGTGCGGGAGACGTATCCTAATCCCCTATGTTTCCTGAGGGTGGCTGAGGAGGCTGATATATGTTGATACATCTCTTCCAGCGGCTGCGCCATCTTGCCTTTTTTCGAATGCCACAATTTTGTCGTGCACGGCAGCCATTTTAGATGCCAGGCTGGTCCCAGGCTATCACCTAACCCTGCGGATGTAGTTTATGGCCCCAGCTGTAGAGAATTCAGACATGCCAATCCTCCTGATTCAGGCGTGTGAGTACTGATTTCAGTGCTAGTCTCCCGCCTCCCGATTTCTGCAAGCAAAAACCCGGGGGCATATTATGAACAACTAGCGATAATTTTTGTCTCTAACTTGTTTAGAGACAAAAATTATCGCCGCACATCGGCGATTTTTATCGCAGATAAACCTTGCTATTATCGCAGAAAAGTCAGCGATATTCATGTATTATCGACCTAATGCTCTTAGCCATGTTATCCACCTCCCATTGGATAACATGGCTAAGAACTGCTCAGGGCAGGTGTTAGATTTTGGAGATATTCGCGCTTAGCGCGAATATCTCCAAAAGTTGGTAATAGAAGGTAGCGATGTTAGGGACTGTTTCCAGTCGCTAACATCTTGGCACGCCACTTTGCATGTCATTAGTGATAAGTATCACTGACATGCAAAGCGGGGCCCAAGATGGTCGCTATCTCCTTTTAGCTGTCACTAACTGGTGTTAGCGACAGCTTGGTAATAGGGAAATAATTTTATCTCCGCTTTCATGGCTTTTAAAGCCAAAAAAGCGGAGATAAACCCCCTTGATAATATGCCCCATGATTCCTTGGGGGTTTCAGCTGACAGGGCTTGGTATTGTGTTACAAGGTAATTTTATATAAGACAGGGTAAGTGGCCCTGTAATTTTAAATAAGACAGGGTAAGTGGCCCTGTCTTATTTTAATTACAAAATGTACGTCCACCGATTCCGCAACTGTTAGACACCTTAGTTCTTGCAACCTAATGGCCCGCTCGTTACGTTCCTCTACAGTGTAAATGTCTCCTCATCATATACGATTTCAGTTTGCTCCGTGGCCGGCCCACGTGGTTATAGGCCCGTATTTGTATACTGATATTTTCACAATAAAGGTTTTTAAAACAAAACACGGTAGTAGTATTTACATTGGTAAAGTTTTTACTTTTAGTCACTGTTTTCGAATCAGTAAAAGGCAAGTGAAATAAAGCAGTCCAATTACATGACGGATAAAAGGTATAATATGTAGGAACGCAGTAAAGATAAATGGTCAAGGGCAGTTGTGTTTTTCATTTCTGCAACATAAAGTGATCGATAAGAATCTGATAATCAGGCGTATCGGCGACTAAGACAGCAGGCCGAGTCTCTCTTACTCAACGGCTCCGTCATGGAACGAAGAAACGCCCTTTTTCTCGAAAAAGGAATATATTTTACTTGCAGGACAGTTGTAAATTTTCCGGGAAAGTACATTAGCCTGGAATATTATAACATATGTTTGAAAAAAAAATAATGTTCGAAAAAAATAAAAAGCGTAATTTTTAGGTCATATGACCAAGCTTTTCATCATTAAATTAACAAAAGTAAAATGAACCAATGAAAAGTTTTATTAACAAGTCACATGACCTGTTATGCTTACGTTACGCGCTGCGCGCCGCGCCTCGGATCACTTCCGGGTGCGCTAACGCGGCGTGTCATAAAACGCATTACGCGACAACGTAGGTCAAGAATATAGTCTAAATGTCTCCACCAACCAGCGTTCAGAACACAACCCCTTTCAGCAGTCCAAAAAGTTCTGTTAAATGACAACAGAGGGGACAGGCAACAAGAACCATCAGTCAAAGAGGGGAGGGCAAATTCTTCTCTTCCGGGTCATGTTGGGGCGCTACCGGAACTGATCGAATTGGTAGTCTATAGTGTTTCTGGATGTTTCAGACTAAAGCTGGCGTCAGCATGAGACCACTACCATCTCGTAGCTCCGTCGTGGCCATTCCACGAGCAATCATGGCAGCCGCTCCCCACCAGAAGCCTGCGGGAGTCGGAGGCCCCCAAGACTTTTGTAGAATCTTCACGGCTGAGGGGATGCTTTTCGAGAATGGGACCCAAGCCTTATCAGGGAAGCGTCCGAGTTCCAAGGTGTCCCAGGGCCATTTTAGTGGACCAGGCCCAAAACCGAAGAGCCGGCCGCCATTTTGAGAGTCCTGTGGCAGCCGCCTATCGCTGCACCGCAAGAGCGGGAGCAACTTAACTACATGGTGAGCGAGACGCTGTAGTCGCAAGAGCGGGCGGTAAACAGCTGAATGGCGGAAGAGGCACAGTGTAGCAAAAGCGGGCGGAATGGCAACTAAAACGGTAAAGGGGCGCCCCACTACAGCGTGTCTTCAGGTCAAACGGATTGTGGGACAAAGTCCAGAATAGAAGAGTCATCAAAAGGTAAAAAGTTCCGCCGGACCCCGGGAGCCGGCCGCCTATGTCGGGGGCGATCTCAGGCTACACCAGTGCTATAAGACTTGGGGAGGGGGTCGGAGCCAAGCGTCTTCTCCGAGTCCGTGTCATCACACCGCCCATCGGGGGCCTCCGTCAAGCGGTTTAGGGAGGTACCATATAACATTGTTTTCAAATGCAGTCAGATCCACAAACGACCCTCACTTACTTTGGAATAGTGAAGCTGCAGTAGGTGGAAATAAGCTTCAGACAGTCTTACAAGCACTGCTTTTGTAAACATTTTTTGTTTTTTTTGTATTTTTGCACAGTTTTATATATTTTTTTTGTTTTTGATGGAGGGGAAACAACAAAGCACAGGCATTGAAAAAGGCTCAAACTCAGAACTCTGAACTATGGCACCCAATATCCAGGACTTTCCATCCGGATCTTGGCGCCTTGTGCTGCTTCCGACCTATTCACACATCGGTCCACTACTGACATCATCTTATAAACCAACGTTATGTAAATAGTTATTTAATAAAATGTTTTACCCTGTTTCTTTGCTGGTGTGTTGTCTATATTTTTAATATTTGCATAGGGTTTGTCGTTATTTTGGGCGGGGTGGGTGACGGAGCCGAGCTGTCTTGCAGCCCTCATGGTGTGGAGCTCAGTTCATCTCACTATTTTCGTATTTCTCATGAAGGGTTGTTTATAATATTTCTATTTTAGCGAGGTCAAAAAGAGATCCAATTAGTGGCCTACTGATTTTGCTCGATTACTTTTATTTTTTTACACGATTTTTCACGATCTGCAAAGACTAAACAGAGTATTGCGACTTTGTGCTTGTTTGTAAATAGAGAATGAACCAAAGAGAATCAATTGAAAAACAGTAAATGCTTGGATAATAATCAATCAAATGGAGAGACAAGCAGGCACGACGGATTACAACGGGGGTAAAGGCCTGCGTTAACTACCCTTCAGTATCTGCAAAGAGAGAGTACTATTAAGACAAAAGATGGGAGGGGGGGGGGGTGCAGCGTTCAAAGCACATCAGCGTGCATAAATACGAAAATGTTTTTATCTATCACGTACTTGACATTTTAAAGCTTTTCATATTTGCTATTAAAAAACCAATGAAATTCACAGAAAAAACCATAGGTTATAGTCCATATATAGTTAGGAATTTGCATTTACAAAACCTTGAAAATTCAATGAAAAAACCATAGGTTATAGTCCATATATAGTTAGGAATTAGCATTTACAAAACCTTATTTTACTCGCATAAAACCATTGAAATTCCATATATAGTTAGAAGCGCTAACTATATATCGCGCACCCGCAATCCACTGCTGATGATGTCACATATTACATCATTCATGACATGGTCAGTGACATCACTGATGACATCACTGATGACATCTCAAATGACATCACTGATGACATCACTGATGACAACTCAAATGACATCACTGATGACATCTCAAATGACATCACTGATGACATCACTGATGACAACTCAAATGACATCACTGATGACATCTCATTTGTCATCACTGATCACATCACTCATGTGATAATACAATGAACCTCTTCAGACTCTAATATAACCTTACATACACTCAGTATAAACAGACACTCACAGACTGTCACTCATCCATGGAGTTACTCACACACCTAGTCAGTCATGCAAAGAATCAATCACACCTCCATTTCCTCAACTATACAGTTATACACATCTTACTTATTCAAACATATAATAACACATATTTACTCTCTTATATAATCCCTGATACAAGCTCACAGTGATCGATACAGCCACTCACACATTCACTGGCTCTTATGTTCAGTTATTTATATATGTCAACTCTCACATGTATTGTGTTTTACATACGTACTTACTTGCACATGTAGCAATGAGAAATCCATTCACTCACCAACACACCCATGCACAGTCAACCGCCCATATAGCTGTTTCCACATGCACTCTTGAACTCATACTCCTAGTGAATCAACTGCTTACACATCTATGCACAGAGTCACGCACCTCCCAGCCACCCACACACACACTCAGCCTCCCATTCAAATACTTGGGCAACCAATCAATAACCCATATGGCCACTCTTATAGCTAATGATCAACACATGCAGCAGCTTACACAACAACAAACATACTGATGCACAAATTAAGACAGTTTAGTCACTAACCCATGCACTCAGTGAGACACATTTAATCACTCTTTCATACAGTCAGTCATGCACCTACTAAATTCTTCATCCAGACATTTATACATCCACTCATTCTTCAAAATGTAAGACATATTTTAACTTTACAGAAACATACAGTCACTGGATGTTGTCATCAGTGATGTCATCAGTGATGTCATTTGAGATGTCATCAGTGATGTCATCAGTGATGTCACTGACCATGTCATGAATGATGTAATATGTGACATCATCAGCAGTGGATTGCGGGTGCGCGATATATAGTTAGCACTTCTAACTATATATGGAATTTCAATGGTTTTATGCGAGTAAAATAAGGTTTTGTAAATGCTAATTCCTAACTATATATGGACTATAACCTATGGTTTTTTCATTGAATATATATATATATATATATATATATATATATATATATATATATATATATATATATATATATATATTCATTATTTAAAGTCTTAATCCAAGTCGTGGTCATAGCACATAAGTTTAATATCAAGACATGTACACAACTTGCTTTTCCTACCAAACATTTGCCATTAATCTAACTACTGCACATTGTACTATCAGGCTAGGACTAAGAAGTGTACAGAAACTACAGAGGACCTTATCCCACTTTACAAAACAAGGGTCTTACTTGCTGCCTTAGGTTAAGCTTTGCTGTCTGACAGAAATTAAAAGTTCCTTCCTTCAACCACAGTGCCCTGCGTTATTGTGGATAGACGTTCATTTTTCTTCAGCTGAAATAGTGGAATTAAGCCAACTCTGGGGGCAAGAATGTAATCTCTCATGGAAAGCTTCAAATTATCTGATAAGTAATCCTACTCCCCCTTCATTGGCTATGGGAGGACACAGTGGACATGTCTCCCTAGGGCAAATTAGTTTAAGTTCAAAATCCTAGTGTTAAATTAACGGCTTCCCAGCCACCCTTTCGAAAGAAAAACAGGACCACCCCTTACTAATTTCATTTCATAACAAAGCAGGTAGTGTGCCATAATTCGCAAGTCTCCAATGGTAGCATAGTTTCACAAGAACAACCTCAATGGCTAAGAATTGTTTGAGACAGACACTAGCCTTAGTTGTGACAGACTGAGTTAAGTAAACAAAAGACTTTCATATAAAACTAGAATTATCTAGGCATTCCCCACTCTGCCCACATGCAACATTTTAAAAAAGGTAATGTGAAATGTGTGACTTCTAATATTGGTTTCTCAAAAATGTCAATCTATGCTAAACACAGGACAACAAAAGAAACTGCAATTTCGTTTTTAAGTGGGTAAAAATATATCAGACCGTTCAGCCAGACCCCCAAAACAACCATTTAAATATGAGAACCGTCAAACCTCGGCTGAGTCAGGCGTTGCATTCTTGTTTTAAATTCTAATTGAAATGGCCTCAACTATGATTTTCCATTCATCTATAAGGGTTTGGGTAAAATTACATAGTACAGGCTGTTAGTATAGGTCAAAATGCAGGACAAACAGGAGTCATCTGGCCTTTCTTGAGCAAGTGGATTCCGAAAAAGTTAATTTAGATCAGATCATAGGCCAGAATAAGACCAAAAGTGCCGCTTTCTGGCCTTTGTACCTATATACTAAAACACCCAAGAATAATAGACAAGTGGATTACAGTTTAGTAGTCAGAAAAATAGGAGAAAAAAATGCTAAAGAGGACAAGAAAGAAAGGGTTTCAAGATTATGGGTGTTCCGGTTGTAGGAAGAGGCAGAGTGCTCCGTAATTGCTCTGATGGGGATTGACCCCAACCAAACAGTAGGACAACCACACAGCCACCTCTCCAATACACCAAACAAAAAATTAAAGCTATCTGGGAAATCAACATAAGAATATTTGTGATTAAAAACTTACATTTTCTTCCATCCTGCCTTTTCCAGATCAGTGGGCACTCAGCTCCCGCTTTAACTCACTCCTTAGCAATCAATTTACAGCCCCTGAAACTCCCATGGGGGACACCAAAGTGTACAAAACCTGCTGAGAACATAAGGGGGGGGGGGGGTTCTAAAGGAAGGATAAACTACTGAAGAACAGATCGTGAAGATGTCGAAAAAGAGATGTTGGTTTAACGTGGGCACGATTAGCATCATCCTTAGCAAAGATAAAGGATTTGCCGAAGATGGCTAGGACTGAACTTAAATGAATTGTTGCCACTCTGATGAGAACCCACAAGCGTGGGGGGGGGGGGAGGCACATCATGGGGAGAGACTAACACTAATGAATTAATCTTATCATGAAATATTGCGTGGTTGGAATATAGACAGTTTGATGGAGATAAACTAATGTTTGTTAGTAACTGTAGGAGATCTTGTTTGCAGGAAACATGGAGTTTACAGTTTTATGGCTGGCTACACTAAATCCTATTATCTAACTAATCGCTTAAAATAGGTAAGACCAAGAGTGTCTCCCAATCTGGAGATAATACAAACGGAATTGCAAACTGCAGCAAATTGATGTAGGACACAAACGAAGTCTCGTGGATGTCAGTCATGAGACTGGTACCACTGACTTCTTAATGTATAACCCCTCAGAGGGTTAACACGTTTGGTCAAGTCCAGAGAAATATGTGCCCTCAGAGAGAATGGATCAAAGGAAACTGATTGAAGGGCGTGCTCCCTCTAGATCTGTGGTTAGCAGAGATATTTGTTATTCATTAGTCCATATTCCACACAACTCAAGCCGACAGATCGTTGCTCCTTGTTTTGCCTCATTTCACTTCTTACCGTGGAAGTTAAGATCAGGGCAAAAGTGCTCGCAAATTAGTTCATGAAATGTTGGCTCCATGATACATCTAGATCAGTTGAGCTTCATGCCCCAATGAGCTACAAGACATAACATGAGATGTGTTTAGAACACTAAGCTCTGGCCGACAAGAATGCGTGGGCCCCCTGTAGCCTGTTGGCTGACTTTCATAAGGCCTTTGATTGAGTTGGCAGATTCATTAACTATATGCACCTTTTATGGGGACATGCCTGTGAGGGGCAGAATAGGATGCACATTGTCCCACACTTTTCAGGTGTCGCAAAGCACCCATTAGAAGTGTCAACTCTCTATTTCACTCTTTGCATTTGCTATTGAATCCCTGGACGTTTGGTTACAGATTTATGCCTTTGTTAAAGGATTTCAGTGGACTTTGGGTTGGATGACAAAGGGTGGTGCTCTATGCAGATTAAGTCCTGAGCCTCCTGGAGTACCCGCAGGTGTCGGGCCAAGGGTACCAAAAATTATTCAAATCTTCAAGAGATTCTCTTTGTGGACTATTAACTAATTTATATCTGCTGTATACAACATTAAATGCCCCCCGCTCACTATTGGAATGGGCTGGAGACCTACAGACCCTGACTGAGTGATTTAAGTACTTTGGCGTGTATGTTACAGGGGACAAACAGCAGGCATAGACATAGAACATTCAGTGTCAGATAGAACACTCAACCTGGAAATAGGGGTTCAGGTCATCACTACCTTTGTCCTTTCAGGAGTGGTCCTTGATACACAAAATGGTAGTCCTGCCTAAATTGACATACAACTAAACAATTACACATTATCTTGTTCCTCGCCCCTCCGACAAGATTGAACAATTACTCTAGAAATTTCTTTGGCATGATAGACCTTCCCAATCACCTTCTAGAAATATTTTAAATCCACCTACAAGGGTGGCATAGCTGCCCCAGACATAACTTCCTACTATAGATCAGCCGGCTTACTAATCTTAAATGAATGGCAACTTGGCCTTAGGGATCTGCCTGAGCCTCTAAGAGGTAGGAGGCTCAAGATTTCACTTGATTTGCGATGTGATGACTATTACATTTCTTCCACCTACCACAAGAGTGGTGCTTCCTGCCTGAAGAGACTCCTCTTGGGCTCTGGGTTGGACCAAGTATCCCACTAGGCTGATTCTACTGTGGATAGGATGTTTGCTCAGGGACGTAACCACGCTGTAGGGATTTAGGGAGTGGGATGCCACTGCATTGGCATTTCAAAGCTGGGAGATGTTGGCGTGTACATTCAGGAATTAACCCCTAGATTCTTCAAAGTCCCGTTTTGCGAGTCCTTAATAGCGATTATTAAGGAATTGCTATTAAGGACTTGCAAAACGGGATTCATGTAGGAATCGCTAAATAAATTGAGATTCCTACACATTCCTTATTTGCGATTAGCAAATTGCTAATCGCAAATAAGGAATACCTCCCCATTCATTGCTATGGGCCTAAAGGCCCATAGGAATGAATGGGAAGTTATTCCTTATTTGCGATTAGCAATTTGCTAATCGCAATTAAGGATGCGATTTCAAGGGTGCTAGGGGTGTCCAAAGGACACCCTGTAGCACCCTTGAAATGCAAATTTAGACTTATGTTGCGCGCACACACATGTCCAAAGGACATGTGTGTGTGTAACATACAACTGAGAAAAATGCACAAAGGTGCATTTTCCTCAGTTTTCGCCATTTACCACCAAGTCAGACTTCGTGGTAAATAGCGGCAAAAAATAGCGAAATCGCAATTTATTAATGGTTCATGAATAGCATTTAAGGAATCTCAAATTGAGATTCCTTAAATGCGATCGCAATTTGAAAAATCGCAAATTTTTGCGATTTTACAAATTGCGAGTTCATGACCCATTGATTAATTCCAAATACCATTTTTGCGGGCGCAAACGGCCGAATTCTGCGATTCGCACCGTTTGCGCCCGAAAAATGCTTCATGAATATAGCTGCAAATCTTCACAAAAGCCAGTTCTTTAGAGATTTACACCTCAAACACGCGCCCCTGCCACATATTACAAACCTGGTCGAGCTCCCCGACTGCAGCCCAATGAAGGAGAGGCGGACTTGTTGTCCACTATTGTAATTTTAGGGATACAACATGTCTGATGCCATTATTTTGAAAACATTTACAGACCAGAGCCATAGAGTTGCTCATAAAAACAAATATGCAATATTTTACAGTGCTCTGGCTGTGATAAGGAAGGAAGGAAATCGGGGTAAAGTGTTCACGTGTTGGCAGGGGACAGGGAAAGGTGATTTTATATATATATATAGATATATACACACACACACACACACACACACACACACCAACATTATTTGTTTTATACGTTTTCGTGAATGATCAAATGTTCCCAATATCATACATAACTCAAGAGCGCCCAAAATTAATCCTTTATGGTGTCGCAGGAGTTTGTATTGCGGTGTTGCCAACATTTCGACCCCTCAAGTTGGGACCAGTTTTAGTCCTAGGGGTGGGGGCTTCATCAGGGCAATGGGAGCACTGGTATATCGGACGGGGGACAAGATCCGCTGTGCTCAATGTGATAGTAGGGCTTGAAACGCTCTTCAGTAGGAATGGTAGCAGTCCTTAATGACTGGTACATAACATTGAATGAAGTAATATATGGCAAATCTGTAGCATGGTCCGCTTACAGATCTCCGGAAACAAATTCCCTTGGTGCCTCTAAAGACTGTCTCAGCTCGAGCACGGCGGATCTTGTCCCCCGTCCGATATACCAGTGCTCCCATTGCCCTGATGAAGACCCCACCCCAAGGACAACAAGCATTAGAAATGCAATCGGGCTCGGATTTTTTTGAGTTTGAGCTAATGGCATTGTAAATGCCAATGCATTGTTGTTATGTGTTATGGAGTGTGTTCATGTGGTGTGTACTGCCAGTGATCTCCTTGTGAGTGTGCGAATATTGCACCACTTGCCTGTGATGTTCTTCTTGTGAGTATGAGAAGCTTGCACCTCTGCTGCCTGTGGTCTCCTTGTGAGTGTAAGAAGCTTGCACTGCTGCTGCCTGTGATGTCGTTCTTGTGAGTGGGAGAAGATTGCACCTCAGCTGGCTGTGGTCTCCTTGTGAGTGTATGCACTGTCATCGCTAGCCTGTAGATATGCACTGTCATCGCTAGCCTGTAGATATGCATTGGCTTCACTAGCCTGTAGATATGCACCGTCATCGCTAGCCTGTAGATATGCACTGTCATCGCTAGCCTGTAGATATGCGCTGTCATTGCTATCCTGTAGATATGCGCTGTCGTCGCCAGCCTGTAGATATGCATTATCATCACTAGCCTGTAGATATGCACTGTCATCGCTAGCCTGTAGATATGCTCTGTCATCGCTAGCCTGTAGATATGCATTGGCTTCACTAGCCTGTAGATATGCACTGTCATCGCTAGCCTGTAGATATGCATTGGCTTCAGTAGCCTGTAGATATGTGCTGTCATTGCTATCCTGTAGATATGCACTGTCATCGCTAGCCTGTAGATATGCGCTGTCATTGCTAGCCTGTAGATATGCACTGTCATCGCTAGCCTGTAGATATGCATTGGCTTCACTAGCCTGTAGATATGCGCTGTCATTGCTATCCTGTAGATATGCTCTGTCATCGCTAGCCTGTAGATATGCGCTGTCATTGCTATCCTGTAGATATGCGCTGTTGTCGCTAGCCTGTAGATATGCATTATCGTCGCTAGCTTGTAGATATGCACTGTCATCGCTAGCCTGTAGATATGCACTGTCATCGCTAGCCTGTCGATATGCACTGTCATCGCTAGCCTGTAGATATGCTCTGTCATCGCTAGCCTGTAGATATGCACTGTCATCGCTAGCCTGTAGATATGCATTGGCTTCACTAGACTGTAGATATGCACTGTCATCGCTAGCCTGTAGATATGCATTGTCATCGCAAGCCTGTAGATATGCACTGTCATCGCAAGCCTGTAGATATGCACTGTCATCGCTAGCCTGTAGATATGCTCTGTCATCACTAGCCTGTAGATATGCACTGTCATCGCTAGCCTGTAGATATGCATTGGCTTCACTAGCCTGTAGATATGCACTGTCATCGCTAGCCTGTACATATGCTCTGTCATTGCTAGTCTGTAGATATGCGCTGTCATTGCTATCCTGTAGATATGCGCTGTCGTCGCTAGCCTGTAGATATGCATTATCATCGCTAGCCTGTAGATATGCACTGTCATCGCTAGCCTGTAGATATGCACTGTCATCGCTAGCCTGTAGATATGCATTGGCTTCCCTAGCCTGTAGATATGCATTGGCTTCACTAGCCTGTAGATATGCACGTCATCGCTAGCCTGTAGATATGCACTGTCATCGCTATCCTATAGATATGCACTGTCATTGCTATGGCTTCACTAGCCTGTAGATATGCATTGGCTTCACTAGCCTGTAGATATGCACTGTCATCGCTAGCCTGTAGATATGCTCTGTCATCGCTAGCCTGTAGATATGCACTGTCATCGCTAGCCTGTAGATATGCATTGGCTTCACTAGCCTGTAGATATGCACTGTCATCGCTAGCCTGTAGATATGCATTGGCTTCACTAGCCTGTAGATATGCGCTGTCATTGCTATCCTGTAGATATGCACTGTCATCGCTAGCCTGTAGATATGCTCTGTCATCGCTAGCCTGTAGATATGCACTGTCATCGCTAGCCTGTAGATATGCATTGGCTTCACCAGCCTGTAGATATACACTGTCATCGCTAGCCTGTAGATATGCTCTGTCATCGCTAGCCTGTAGATATGCGCTGTCATTGCTATCCTGTAGATATGCGCTGTCGTCGCTAGCCTGTAGATATGCATTATCATCGCTAGCCTGTAGATATGCACTGTCATTGCTAGCCTGTAGATATGCACTGTCATCGCTAGCCTGTAGATATGCACTGTCATCGCTATCCTATAGATATGCACTGTCATTGCTATGGCTTCACTAGCCTGTAGATATGCATTGGCTTCACTAGCCTGTAGATATGCACTGTCATCGCTAGCCTGTAGATATGCTCTGTCATCGCTAGCCTGTAGATATGCACTGTCATCGCTAGCCTGTAGATATGCATTGGCTTCACTAGCCTGTAGATATGCACTGTCATCGCTAGCCTGTAGATATGCATTGGCTTCACTAGCCTGTAGATATGCGCTGTCATTGCTATCCTGTAGATATGCACTGTCATCGCTAGCCTGTAGATATGCTCTGTCATCGCTAGCCTGTAGATATGCACTGTCATCGCTAGCCTGTAGATATGCATTGGCTTCACCAGCCTGTAGATATACACTGTCATCGCTAGCCTGTAGATATGCTCTGTCATCGCTAGCCTGTAGATATGCGCTGTCATTGCTATCCTGTAGATATGCGCTGTCGTCGCTAGCCTGTAGATATGCATTATCATCGCTAGCCTGTAGATATGCACTGTCATTGCTAGCCTGTAGATATGCACTGTCATCGCTAGCCTGTAGATATGCTCTGTCATCGTTAGCCTGTAGATATGCACTGTCATCGCTAGCCTGTAGATATGCATTGGCTTCACCAGCCTGTAGATATGCACTGTCATCGCTAGCCTGTAGATATGCTCTGTCATCGCTAGCCTGTAGATATGCGCTGTCATTGCTATCCTGTAGATATGCGCTGTCGTCGCTAGCCTGTAGATATGCATTATCATCGCTAGCCTGTAGATATGCACTGTCATCGCTAGCCTGTAGATATGCACTGTCATCGCTAGCCTGTAGATATGCTCTGTCATCGCTAGCCTGTAGATATGCACTGTCATCGCTAGCCTGTAGATATGCACTGTCATCGCAAGCCTGTAGATATGCATTGGCTTCACTAGCCTGTAGATATGCACTGTCATCGCTAGCCTGTAGATATGCATTGGCTTCACTAGCCTGTAGATATGCGCTGTCATTGCTATCCTGTAGATATGCGCTGTCATCGCTAGCCTGTAGATATGCATTATCATCGCTAGCCTGTAGATATGCACTGTCATCGCTAGCCTGTAGATATGCACTGTCATTGCTAGCCTGTAGATATGCGCTGTCATCGCTAGCCTGTAGATATGCTCTGTCATCGCTAGCCTGTAGATATGCATTGGCTTCACAAGCCTGTAGATATGCACTGTCATCGCTAGCCTGTAGATATGCTCTGTCATCGCTAGCCTGTAGATATGCACTGTCATCGCAAGCCTGTAGATATGCATTGGCTACACTAGCCTGTAGATATGCACTGTCATCGCTAGCCTGTAGATATGCATTGGCTTCACTAGCCTGTAGATATGCGCTGTCATTGCTATCCTGTGGATATGCACTGCCATCGCTAGCCTGTAGATATGCATTATCATCGCTAGCCTGTAGATATGCACTGTCATCGCTACCCTGTAGATATGCTCTGTCATCGCTAGCCTGTAGATATGCACTATCATCGCTAGCCTGTAGATATGCATTGGCTTCACTAGCCTGTAGATATGCGCTGTCACCGCTAGCCTGTAGATATGCTCTGTCATCGCTAGCCTGTAGATATGCACTGTCATCGCTAGCCTGTAGATATGCTCTGTCATTGCTAGCCTGTAGATATGCACTGTCATCGCTAGCCTGTAGATATGCATTGGCTTCACTAGCCTGTAGATATGCACTTTCATCGCTAGCCTGTAGATATGCTCTGTCATCGCTAGCCTGTAGATATGCGCTGTCATTGCTATCCTGTAGATATGCGCTGTCGTCTCTAGCCTGTAGATATGCATTATCATCGCTAGCCTGTAGATACGCACTGTCATCGCTAGCCTGTAGATATGCTCTGTCATTGCTAGCCTGTAGATATGCTCTGTCATCGCTAGCCTGTAGATATGCACTGTCATCGCTAGCCTGTAGATATGCATTGGCTTCACTAGCCTGTAGATATGCACTGTCATCGCTAGCCTGTAGATATGCATTGGCTTCACTAGCCTGTAGATATGCGCTGTCATTGCTATCCTGTAGATATGCACTGTCATCGCTAGCCTGTAGATATGCTCTGTCATCGCTAGCCTGTAGATATGCACTGTCATCGCTAGCCTGTAGATATGCATTGGCTTCACTAGCCTGTAGATAGGCACTGTCATCGCTAGCCTGTAGATATGCTCTGTCATCGCTAGCCTGTAGATATGCGCTGTCATTGCTATCCTGTAGATATGCGCTGTCGTCGCTAGCCTGTAGATATGCATTATCATCGCTAGCCTGTAGATATGCACTGTCATCGCTAGCCTGTAGATATGCTCTGTCATCGCTAGCCTGTAGATATGCACTGTCATCGCTAGCCTGTAGATTTGCATTGGCTTCACTAGCCTGTAGATATGCACCGTCATCGCTAGCCTGTAGATATGCACTGTCATCGCTAGCCTGTAGATATGTGCTGTCATTGCTATCCTGTAGATATGCGCTGTCGTCGCTAGCCTATAGATATGCATTATCATCGCTAGCCTGTAGATATGCACTGTCATCACTAGCCTGTAGATATGCTCTGTCATCGCTAGCCTGTAGATATGCACTGTCATCGCTAGCCTGTTATATGCATTGGCTTCACTAGCCTGTAAATATGCACTGTCATCGCTAGCCTGTAGATATGCATTGGCTTCACTAGCCTGTAGATATGCGCTGTCATCGCTAGCCTGTAGATATGCTCTGTCATCGCTAGCCTGTAGATATGCACTGTCATCGCTAGCCTGTAGATATGCATTGGCTTAACTAGCCGGTAGATATGCACTGTCATCGCTAGCCTGTAGATATGCTCTGTCATCGCTAGCCTGTAGATATGCGCTGTCATTGCTATCCTGTAGATATGCACTGTCATCGCTAGCCTGTAGATATGCACTGTCATCGCTAGCCTGTAGATATGCATTGGCTTCACTAGCCTGTAGATATGCACTGTCATCGCTAGCCTGTAGATATGCATTGGCTTCACTAGCCTGTAGATATGCGCTGTCATCGCTAGCCTGGAGATATGCATTATCATCGCTAGCCTGTAGATATGCACTGTCATCGCTAGCCTGTAGATATGCTCTGTCATCGCTAGCCTGTAGATATGCTCTGTCATCGCTAGCCTGTAGATATGCACTGTCATCGCTAGCCTCTAGATATGCATTGGCTTCACTAGCCTGTAGATATGCACTGTCATCGCTAGCGTGTAGATATGCATTGTCATCGCAAGCCTGTAGATATGCACTGTCATCGCTAGCCTGTAGATATGCACTGTCATCGCTAGCCTGTGGATATGCTCTGTCATTGCTAGCCTGTAGATATGCACTGTCATCGCTAGCCTGTAGATATGCATTGGCTTCACTAGCCTGTAGATATGCACTGTCATTGCTAGCCTGTAGATATGCTCTGTCATCGCTAGCCTGTAGATATGCGCTGTCATTGCTATCCTGTAGATATGCGCTGTCGTCGCTAGCCTGTAGATATGCATTATCATCGCTCGCCTGTAGATATGCACTGTCATCGCTAGCCTGTAGATATGCACTGTCATCGCTAGCCTGTAGATATGCTCTGTCATCGCTAGCCTGTAGATATGCACTGTCATCGCTCGCCTGTAGATATGCACTGTCATCGCAAGCCTGTAGATATGCATTGGCTTCACTAGCCTGTAGATATGCATTGGCTTCACTAGCCTGTAGATATGCGCTGTCATTGCTATCCTGTAGATATGCACTGTCATCGCTAGCCTGGTAGTAGTGGTGGTGGTTGTGGTACTGCTAGTAGTGGTAGTACTGGTAGTACTGGTAGTGGTAGTACTGGTGGTGGTGGTACTGGTAGTACTGGTGGTGGTGGTAGTACTGGTGGCTGTAGTAGTGGTAGTACTGGTGGTGGTGGTACTGGTGGTGGTGGTACTGGTAGTGGTAGTACTGTTGGTGGTAATACTGCTGGTGGTAGTACTGGTAGTGGTGGTACTAGTGGTGGTGGTACTGGTAGTGGTAGTACTGGTGGTGGTACCGGTAGTGGTACTGCTAGTGGTGGTGGTACTGCTGCCCGTAGTACTGGTAGTTGTAGTACTGGTGGTGGTGGTACTGGTGATGGTAGTACTGGTGGTGGTAGTGGTACTGGTATTGGTAGTACTGGTAGTGGTAGTACTGGTGGTCGTGGTAGTGGTAGTACTGGTGGTGGTGGTAGTGGTAGTACTGGTGGCTGTAGTAGTGGTAGTACTGGTGGCTGTAGTAGTGGTAGTAATGGTAGTACTGATGGTGGTAGTACTGGACGTACTGGTGGT
Organism: Lissotriton vulgaris; assembly: GCF_964263255.1. Classification (NCBI taxonomy): domain Eukaryota; kingdom Metazoa; phylum Chordata; class Amphibia; order Caudata; family Salamandridae; genus Lissotriton; species Lissotriton vulgaris. The sequence continues at coordinate 1,019,349,583 of NC_141691.1, read as the reverse complement.
GGTGGTGGTACTGGTAGTGGTAGTAGTGGTAGTGGTAGTACTGGTGGTTGTGGTAGTGGTGGTACTGGTGGTGGTGGTAGTGGTAGTACTGGTGGCTGTAGTAGTGGTAGTACTGGTGGCTGTAGTAGTGGTAGTAATGGTAGTACTGATTATGGTAGTACTGGAAGTACTGGTGGTGGTGGTGGTACTGGTAGTGGTAGTGGTAGTAGTGGTAGTGGTAGTACTGGTGGTCGTGGTAGTGGTAGTACTGGTGGTGGTGGTAGTGGTAGTACTGGTGGCTGTAGTAGTGGTAGTACTGGTGGCTGTAGTAGTGGTAGTAATGGTAGTACTGATGGTGGTAGTACTGGAAGTACTGGTGGTGGTGGTGGTACTTGTAGTGGTAGTAGTGGTAGTACTGGTGGTCGTGGTAGTGGTAGTACTGGTGGTGGTGGTAGTGGTAGTACTGGTGGCTGTAGTAGTGGTAGTAATGGTAGTACTGATGGTGGTAGTACTAAAAGTACTGGTGGTGGTGGTGGTACTGGTAGTGGTAGTAGTGGTAGTACTGGAGGTGGTAGTACTGTTGGTGGTAGTACTGTTGGTGGTAGTACTGCTGGTGGTAGTACTGGTAGTGGTGGTACTGGTGGGGTGGTACTGGTGGTGGTGGTACTGGTAGTACTGGTGGTGGTGGTAGTACTGGTGGCTGTAGTAGTGGTAGTACTGGTGGCTGTAGTAGTGGTAGTACTGGTAGTGGTAGTACTGGTAGTATTGATGGTGGTAGTACTGGTATTACTGGTGGTAGTGGTAGTGGTAGTACTGGTGGTGGTGGTAGTGGTAGTACTGGTGGCTGTAGTAGTGGTAGTACTGGTGGCTGTAGTAGTGGTAGTACTGGTGGTGGTAGAAATGGTAGTACTGATGGTGGTAGTACTGGAAGTACTGGTGGTGGTGGTGGTACTGGTAGTGGTAGTACTGGTGGTGGTGTTACTGGTAGCACTGGTGGTGGTGGTGGTACTGGTAGTGGTAGTAGTGGTAGTACTGGAGGTGGTGGTACTGGTAGTGGTAGTACTGTTGGTGGTAGTACTGCTGGTGGTAGTACTGGTAGTGGTGGTACTGGTGGTGGTGGTACTGGTAGTGGTAGTACTGGTGGTGGTACCGGTAGTGGTAGTGCTAGTGGTGGTGGTACTGCTGCCCGAGGTACTGGTAGTGGTAGTACTGGTGGTGGTGGTACTAGTGGTGGTAGTACTGGTGGTGGTAGTGGTACTGGAATTGGTAGTACTGGTAGTGGTAGTACTGGTGGTCGTGGTACTGTTTATACTGGTGGTGGTGGTAGTTGTAGTAATGGTAGTACTGATGGTGGTAGTACTCAAAGTACTGGTGGTGGTGGTGGTACTGGTAGTGGTAGTAGTGGTAGTACTGGAGGTGGTAGTACTGTTGGTGGTAGTACTGTTGGTGGTAGTACTACTGGTGGTAGTACTGGTAGTGGTGGTACTGGTGGTGGTGGTACTGGTGGTGGTGGTACTGGTAGTACTGGTGGTGGTGGTAGTACTGGTGGCTGTAGTAGTGGTAGTACTGGTGGCTGTAGTAGTGGTAGTACTGGTGGTGGTAGTACTGGTAGTATTGATGGTGGTAGTACTGGTATTACTGGTGGTAGTGGTAGTACTGGTGGTGGTAGTGGTAGTACTGGTGGCTGTAGTAGTGGTAGTACTGGTGGCTGTAGTAGTGGTAGTACTGGTGGTGGTAGGAATGGTAGTACTGATGGTGGTAGTACTGGAAGTACTGGTGGTGGTACTGGTAGTGGTAGTATTGGTGGTGGTGGTGGTACTGGTAGTGGTAGTAGTGGTAGTACTGGAGGTGGTGGTACTGGTAGTGGTAGTACTGTTGGTGGTAGTACTGCTGGTGGTAGTACTGGTAGTGGTGTTACTGGTGGTGGTGGTACTGGTGGTGGTGGTACTGGTAGTGGTAGTACTGGTGGTGGTACCGGTAGTGGTAGTGCTAGTGGTGGTGGTACTGCTGCCCGTAGTACTGGTAGTGGTAGTACTGGTGGTGGTGGTACTAGTGGTGGTAGTACTGGTGGTGGTAGTGGTACTGGAATTGGTAGTACTGGTAGTGGTAGTACTGGTGGTCGTGGTACTGTTAGTACTGGTGGTGGTGGTAGTTGTAGTACTGGTGGCTGTAGTACTGGTAGTACTGGGGGTGTTGGTAGTACTGGTAGTGGTGGTACTGGTGGTGGTGGTACTGGTGGTGGTGGTACTGGTAGTGGTAGTACTGGTGGTGGTACCGGTAGTGGTAGTGCTAGTGGTGGTGGTACTGCTGCCCGTAGTACTGGTAGTGGTAGTACTGGTGGTGGTGGTACTAGTGGTGGTAGTACTGGTGGTGGTAGTGGTACTGGAATTGGTAGTACTGGTAGTGGTAGTACTGGTGGTCGTGGTACTGTAAAGTACTGGTGGTGGTGGTAGTAGAGAAATCTGTGCACTGCCAACACCATGTGTTAACCTCCGAAAAAGCTGGTGCAAGCCCTTTAGAGCGATTCACATTTATTGCATGAAAGCTGGGAGCACTGTTGAGGTATCAGACCAGACTGAACAATAGATCACTGTCTAAAACTACTCTTCACTGGAACCTGGTTCTTAGTAGAATTTTTTACCTAGTCTGTTTAGGTATGTTCTACTCGTATTATTGGATTTAAATCATCTTAAAATTGCCCTTAACAAAAACTATTACAAATACATCTTTCAAGCATAAGGGCTGCAAGTGTATGGTGTTTGTGCTGGGGGTCAATTGGGATAATAAACCAATGGGGTGCGTGGGGTAGTTTAAGATATGCCTAGGCTTAGGCACGTTGGAGAAGACCTTGTGACTTAAGAGCAGCTACCCCCAGAACTATGGCGTGTGCTAAAAAGTGTAACACAATGGCCTCTGTGGACACTCCCAAGTACAGCCAGAAGGGAGAGCAGAAAAGGCTACACAATGTAATGACCACTGGTGTCAAACGAGCAGTAAAAGTTCACGACAGGACACTGAGGTTCAGACCACAGAAAGCACAAGATGTCGCCATCCAAATTAGCCCATCTTAACTTGAGGGCCTGCCACCCCGCCCCCTCGCCTCCCCCAACACTCAAAAAAACACCTTGACCGCGTTTCCCGGGAAGCCTCTGGTAAGGCGGTTAAAGAAATGCATTAGTGAGGTAACAAGTCCTATATGTTAATATACAGATTACCATAGCCGCAGGGGGCGAAGGACTAAAGAGAACACATTTCCTGTCGCCTCGCCCCACCCCGTGCAGCATCTCTGTCAGCGCTCCTTCCCAAACAGCCGGACTCCCCTGCAGGGAGCGTCGGGGCCTTTTGTTATGAACGGGTGACTGCGCGGCTGCTCCCCGCAACGCCCCTCTGCTATTCATTATCCCCCCCTGCCCAAGTCAACTGCTGAGAGACGACCTGAGCCCCCACCCCGTGATGCATTTCTACAAACAGACACATATATGTAGCTTCCAGGAAATATATATATAAAACAAAATCACATGTCTGCTGAACACAAGCGCTCCACGAATGCGTTCTGCCTGGCTGGACGCTAGCTTTCATCCGATGTAAACAGCCCTACACAGAATGTCCGGGGAAGTAACATTTTTCCAAACAAAACCGGCCTTGTTCAGGTCCGTCTGCGCGCTGCCAAAGGCGAAGGGGTGCAAGGGGGGAGGCAATGTGGACGACTCATCGACTATATGCTAGATGGTGAACGCGCGCACATCTGGATTGCATTACACGGGTACTCTGACAGCTCCTAATTAAGATTAATCACTCTCCGTGCTCGTTCGCGCACACAATATGCCACATCGGGCACGCGTAAATTACTTACAGCCTATCACGTCAACGCTACTAAATACACAGCACAGCGAAGACGAATCACTAGGCAGATGCCATAAAAAACTAAGGAATTTGCCAGCCGGAGCCTTTTCTGAATTTTTTTTCTAAATACTAAAGAGCTCGCAAGCTCTGCCTCTCCACTTCGTGGAAGGCGAGGCCCGAGCCCTAAAAAGGGGCCGCTTGCACTGTGCAAGGTGCCGTTTGCGAGGATTGCAAAGTGCGGACAAGCATCCACACTGTGCAATCACCGCAAACAGCATTTTTCTTTTGAACTCTGCCGCTTGCGGAGTTGTGCATAGCACAACTCCGCCCAGGCTTACACATCCCCTGGTGGCAGGCCATTTTGTTGGTGACCATGGGGAGCCTCAAGCCCCCACAATCCCTTCTGGTTCCCCGCATACTGCGAGACCCGGCATTGCTTATGGACAGAGGGAGCTGCTAACATGCAGCTCCTTTTGCCCAACAGCAATTGTACTCCACTTCTAGCAAACGGTGCTCCCGCCATGCAATAACAAACTGCAATGTCCGGGGTGTGCACCCTGGGACATTGGTGGAGCTGGTTCTGGTGTTGGTGGTGGTCCCAAGGGCCATATACGGCTCCAGAAGGGAAGCCATGCACCCCTCTCTTTTGTAAATTGAACCCGAGAAGGTGGCTGGCCCTGTGGCTGCAGGGGGTTGTGTGCACCCCGAAACAGTATAAAATCATTAATTATCCCTGGGGAGGTAGTGGTCCCCAGGGCGCCGGTTAGAGCAACCCCCGCATCGATATTTAAAAAGGTCCCAGTGAGGTGGAGGTCCCTGGGGCTTTTACCAGCCCGAGGAGGGGGGACCCGTGTGCCTCTCCTTCTATATTTTAATTATGCCCTGGGCCTCCCGGGGCCAACATTAATTGAAGAGTTGAAGATTGTGCTTTTTTAAAATTTTCGTTAGGAGTCTCAAATCCAACATGACTCCAGATGAATTTAGTTTTTACAAAAAGGCGTCTTTGGCCCCGTGGGATCTTTGTGGAAACCGCCAAAAGCCCTAGGAGGTCAGACGCTCTCTACCATGCCCCTTTTCTTTTCTTTTCATTTTTTTTCTTTTCATTTTTTTTTCTTGTGACTCGGTCCAACCGAGTCACAAGATTGCTGCCAACACTTCCTGGTTTGAAGTGTTGGCAGTCAATCAGATTTCAGGTACGTGATCAGGAGGGTTTGCGGATCCTTCGCATACCTATATATCTAACCTGGAATTTCTTTACATTTTTCAGTAACAACTGAACGGATTTACACCATTCAACAAAGGCAATACTTTCTTGCTACATTTTTTCCAAACTTGGTGTAATTCCGTTCAGCAGTTAGGGCTGTAGCCGTGTCAAAGTTTCCTACGGAAATAAACTTGGAGAAAAATATTTTTAGGACCCAACTTTTTCTCGGCCTCCACTTGAAAGATCACCACAACATTTTCAAGATAGCAGCTGAAGTAAGTGTCAAACTAGTTTTGAAAATTTAGCGAAGATTCGTCAAACAAAGTCAAAGTTATTTGCAAATATAAAATACATCCTAACTATAGCTATTTATTGGCAACTGTATGTCGCCATAACGTTTTGGCTTGTTCGAGCCTTGTTCACATAACAATCCAATAGTAGTGACCTCCAAATTTAAAGTGACAGTGCTAATTCCAGTCCAACCACGTGGAAGGCATTATAATAGACATGAAATAAATTCTGGCCATGATTCGAATTTGCGGGTTGTCGGGATTCACATTGAGACTATCATACAAAATTTCATACGGATCATCGTATTGTCATACGTGGAAATAAATAATGATAAAACCATGATAACTTATATACATTATAAAATATAAAACAGATTGTCTAGCATAATCGATAATAGCAAAAAACTGTGCAAACATGCAAAATGAGTGCAAAATTGTTTATGTGCAAAGACCGCTTGTATTGTCCACAACAGCAGCATAATTGCATACAATTCAGTCTAGTCCCTAAATCAATGACCGGTCATAAGAGAACACCACAACCGGATCTGACTGACAAGCTTTGTATCCCCCGTTGCGGGACTACATGTTTAACAAAAACCAAAATAATCCAGCAAGGTGGGAAATTTGCTAGGTTGAGCTGGCATCACTGAGAGATGTTGTCTGTTCCAGCCATGGCAATGGGAGATTCAGCATCCTTATTTCAGCTTACCCTCCAACTAAATATGCATGTAATAAACATTGTATCAGAAATCTGGGCATGTCCCCCAACACAGTGCTATTTCTCAGAGGAGGTCATCTTACCATAAGTTGTGGTCTACTCAGCATGTTAGAAACTGTGGAACCAGGAAGCATGAGTTAGAATCCCACCCTCTTCATAGGACCAGATTCTGTGTTTTCTAGCATTAAGTATTTAAATGTAATTCTCCACCACCATACTTTTCAGCTTACTGAGAGCTTACATTCACACTACAAGTTGCTACAACTGTATAACTGTGAGGTAAAAACAATGATCTGGAACTCATTGGCTATTACCCTGGGGAAGACAGCACCCAATCTTGTACTAATTTACCAAATTGTGCTTTAGTGTGAAAGTTACATCCCTTACTTCTATTGCATTGTACTTTTTTGGGACTAATTTACTAGTTTGAAGTTTGACAAATCCTATGCGCCCTGTGCCTTGGCTCCTAATCTGCCAATTTGTTTGAGAAATGATCACCCACAAGCTAATTAGCAAGAATCACCTGTTGCTATTATAGACACTGACAATTTAGGACTTCTTTCCCACTGTTCCCCCTCTACTCTGCACATAGCCATGCACCAATATACAGATTATCTTTCCAGCTAATTGACATTTAAATGACAAGTGCTCACAAATACTTCCTGTTTGCATACAGAGCAGACAGCACACTTTTAAAAAATGCATTGGGCACCGAGGGGAAGCAGGGCATGTGAATGCCCCTTACACTGAACCTAGCATCGAAATGCAGAGGCTTCTAACACCTCCTGGTGGCAGTGTAGGATCAAGAGCGTTGTTTTGGTGACTTGAGCACATCATCATCCTTCGAATGATGCAGGGTGTCATCTTCTTCACAGATCCGTGTCAATCCAGTGAGGAAACTGATCTTCATGGCTCCTGGGCAGATTGCCTTCCTCACTTCTTTGTTTCAGATAAATCCTTTTTGCTAAATGAAGGCTGCATTCTAGAAAGTAAACTAGGGTGAACATTGTATAGGTTATCTGGTATGCAGTCCCTGTAGGCTGGTCTAATAATATGGCCTTGACCTTGATACAGGGAAATAACATTGTATGCAATGTGTCATTCCAGAGAACATTGTACTTCTTTTACAGCCAGGAAGGGACTGAAAGTTTTAAGTTAAGGAGCAGCAAAGACTTTACCAAGAAGGTTGATAGATACCTATCAAAGTGTGTATGTAAAACATGAGAAGCCTTTGCACTTAGAATTAGCTTCTGCAAACTGTCAGTCTCCGTATAATCTAGTGAAGGGATAACAGTTTAACAGTTAACCTTCTCTCTGTGGGCAAGGGGGAGACTGTGTTACCAAACCCAGTAAATTCTAGTATTCGCTGAAAGAGCAACAAACATCATGCAGCAAATCCAGTGGGTTATAACCTTCCAGATTACTTGTTTAACATAATGTTACCATGTACATCAATGAGGGACTTTGATCTTTACTTTGATCACCATTGAGTCTACATTCCTTTCAGATGGGATGGTTTACTGAAGTCCCTGTTTTCTCTGTTGCCCTAATTGTGCGCTTGAGAGAGAGCCCTACCTCTTGGCAGTGTGCATAATGGAGCAGTTTGTGGGGTGTTACAAGGGCTACAAATTCCAGCGATTCCTCAGTAAACAGTATAGATGGGTCAGTGGCTTATTGTGATAAACCTCTTATAACCAAATATCGATAACATCCTGAGCACAGTCTCTTTGAAAAAGAAGGGGCATAATATCAAGACAGGCGATAAAATTATCGCTGCTTTAGCGGCAGAAAACTGCCGCTAAAACGGCGATAATGGGCTTGATAATATGCTCTATGGAATTCCAATTGAAGCCCATGTTAGATGTCCTTCATATCTAACATCGGCTTCAATTGGAATTCCATAGAGCATAGTATCAAGTCCATTATTTCCGTTTAAGCGGCAGTTTTCTGACGCTAAAACAGTGATAATTTTATCGCCTGTCTTGATAATATGCCCCTGAGTGTTCACCTGAACTAACTAAATCTCTTCATGAGCGCACGTTAGTTTCAAGTGGGGTGCTCTGTGGAAGAATAAGCTTTCAATGTGACCCGGCCCTGCTTTTGCCACGTCCTGTGAAATACTTCTAAAGTGGAAAATCCAGTCATGTGATGCACTGGAAAGGCAATGGGTCTATTTTCAGACGTGCTTCACAGTAGGAGACTGAGGGGCATATTATCAAGCAGGGCGTTAAAATTATCGCTGTTTTAGCAGCAGAAAACTGACGCTGAAGTGGCGATAATGGGCTTGATATTTATGCCCTGGAGAATTCCAATAGAAGCCCATCTTCACATCAGAACATGGGTTTCTACTGGAATTCACAAGGCCATATGATCAAGCCCATTATCGACGCTTTAGCAGCAGTTTTCTGCCGCTAAAATGGCGATATTTTTTAATGCCCTGCTTGATAATATGCCCCTCAATTCCTGGTGTGTCCTTGAAAGGCTGTATATTTCAGCTCTGTTACGTAATCGTAAGAGATCATAAAGAGCTTCTCACCTGTTAAGTAGGGGCATTGTACTGTGTGCACCTAATGGCCTTCTGCAAGGGGAGGGGTGGAGAAGAAATCACAGTACCCATGCAGATTAAAGAGAAAATAGGTTTTGGTTAGACCCCGTTTCATCAATTTAATTGGTAAGATGTACAGAGTTGGTGCATTTTCTAATAGAGATATGCTTGATGAGCAAAAATTGGAATTGTTTATATGACGAATTATATTGCAGATCATGCTTGTTGTGCTGTAGAATAATGCAACAATGTATTGTGGTCAACCAGGTTTGTGTATGCATAAGTGTAGATTAGTACGTGTGCTTGGCTAACCGCCAAACATGGCAGTCGCAATTTAGCCGAGCTCCTAGTCCGGACTGAATATCCTGCAATATCAAATGCAGCTAGGGGCTATCCATTAATGCAACACCCCCCAGCATATAGCGGCACAGAAGGAGCACCAAGCGGTTGATCCAAAAAACACCGGCGACCTACTGATTCCTGGAGGTGGTGGATACCGGGTGCCGCACATGCACCAGGGCGAACGCGCCAGGGGACAAAGAGGCAGCGTTGTACTGGAGCTGAGTGGCACCACTGGTGAGAACAAAATACAGCTGCTGTGACCCCTCCACTGCCAAGAGGTGAGGTAGATAATCTTTCTGAGGGACCCGGCATTGAGATACAGTGACGAAACAGCGGAGGCTTCCGGTCCACCATCGGAGCTGACCTGCAACCTACCTCCCCCATGCTGTACTGCTGTGGTGTCCTCCCTAACTGGCTAGCCCCCCGGTGCTCCATCAGATGACTGTGGCTGAGGGCTGTGAAGCGGGAATGTCTTCCCGGCCCAGATCGGGCTGACCTGGTAAACAGCCCACTGCCTGAAGAGAACTGGGCCCGGAGGGCCGTCTGGAGGGCTGGGGCATCCTGAGCCCACTCGCGGCGGTACTTGGAGGTGACAGATACAGATTTTGGGTGTGTGGAGTGATGCTGTGGAGCTGTGAGTCTGGTGATGGGGGGGGGAATCGGACAAGGAGCCCCGCCTGTGGGTGTGTTCTGAGCCCCACACTGGGGAGAGGCCGTTGCAGAGGCTGACTCCTGACACTGGGCCCTGAGCTGCGGCCTCATAACCAAGCACCCTTAACAGGCTTGGAGAGGCACCTCTGTGGGGCAGAATGTTAATGGGATGGCGGATGGGAGCAGCAGCCTAATATGGAGGTATAGGCACTTTGATGAGACCCAGTGCCACTGCAGGGGGGATCCACAGCTGGCAGGAGCAGCTCAAGGTGTGGTGGACCCGCTGGTGCACATCTCCGAGCCCTGCGGAGCATAAACTAAGGCCTGTGCTGATGCCTGGGCTCCACATCGTGGCCTTCAGCTCAGATCAAAAAGGTGCCACTGGAGGCCTAAGTTACGGCCTAATACCCAAGCCCCCTCATCAGGCCTGGAGAGGCGCTTCAGTGGCACAGAATGTTAATGGGAAGGCATCTGGCAGCAGTGACCTAATACGGAGGCATGGGCACCCTGACGAGAACCGGCCCCGCCCAGGGATCCAGAACTGGTGAGAGCGGCTGGAGGCATGGTGGGCCCACTTATGTGTATCTCTGAGCACTGCGGAGCATTAATTGAGACCGATGCCAATGCCAGAGCCCACGCCACGGCCTACAACTCTGTCTAGAGAGCTGCCACCGGAGGACAGAGATGACGCAGCACGGTATTGTCTTAAAGCATTCTCAGGGGCAACAAGTCCAGAGCCCACAAGAATAGAAGTAGTTGGCCGCCAGCAGGTGGATGGTGGCTCATGGAGCGCAGTCCTGGGCCCTCCCCATGGGCTCTATACCTGTTTAGTGACTGGTAACCTGGTCTGCATACCTGAACACCAGAAGAAATAAGCCTACAAATTAATTCCACTCCCAGCACTCCCAGCACTGCATGCAATATAAGGACAGGTGCATGTGGCGGGAGCACCTGACACCCCTACCCCTAACACAGAAGTAAAAAGGACGGTAACTGTGCCTTGATTAACGCACATGCCAGCACCAAAAACCTCAAACACCGGAGGGCATGGCCACCCTAAAAGTCCAATAGAGCCTGCTCACTACCAGAATTGGCAACTGCGACTAATGGTGCGACACAAAGGAAAGCTGCCAGAAGCAACCACCACGAGCACACAACAGCCAGAAGAAGCAGACAACACCAAAACCCCTCCATTCAGCTGCATCCCACCTACAAATATGGAGTCATCCCCAGATAAGCTGGACTTAGTCCTGCAGGAAGTCAGAGACTCACAAAGGCAATAGAACAGCAAATAGGCTGACTGACTACCAGATTTACCTTCCTCAAAGCGGACCACGACAAATTAGCAACCACGGTAAAGGCCAACAACTAACCCTGACAGAAATGCTACCACAACGAGCATACGGAACAAATAGCTCAGCTGCAACGGCAAATGACAGTACTTCAGGACAGGGTCGAGGATGCCAAGGGGCAAACTAGAAGGAACAATGTCTGCATCATCATCTCTGAGGGCCCCAATGCCACCAGATTAATGGAGCAGTGGCTTTGTGAGCACATGGACCAGAGGGCCTTTCTGACCTCTTCTGTGTAGAACGAGCCCACAGGATGCCCACGGGGAGGCCGGCGGTGGGTGCCTCACTACGCTTCATGATCACCCTTACACTAAACTTCAGGGATGAGACACTACATTACAGATGGCCAGGGAGAGATCTCCAATCCAATATGAGAATCAACGGATCTCGCTGTACCTGGATTACGCAATCCTTGTCCAATGCAGGAGATCCTTGTATCAAGCGACTAAAAAGAAACTTAGAACCCTGGACCTAAAGTACGCCCTGTTGTTCCCTGCCCACCTGAATGTCATCCATGACCAAAAGACATATTTCTTCAACAGCCCAGAAGAGGCGGATGAATTGCTCGAGGCTATGTTCCCACCTACAGCATTGACAAACTAGTTGCAAAGCGCACAACAGGAAGGCAGACATGCCGCACCAAACTAAGACACAAGTCCCACTCAAACAGCCCTACACCTGAGCAGCCCTAATAGGAAGAGTTGGCGCTTGCAGAAGCATCTACATTCAGGGACTCCAACCCGCACTCCACATCGGAATCATCTGAAGAAAACAACATGCACTCTGACTCTGAGAACAGAAACGCCCTATTCCGCACTGTGACCCCCCAAACAGCCGACAAATTCCTGGGCTGAAGAGGCACCTGGCCAGAATGCCACAACATCTCTGAACCATCCACAACTGGGACTAAGGAAGGTTACTGCCGCCAGCGGCGCATGTATTCCCCCAGCTTCAGTAACGTCCTAGAAAATGAACATGGTCCGGACACTTAGGGGCTAATGCACCGCCTACCGCATCAGGCCTGGCACAAGAGACCCCCCCCCCCCTCATTGCAAAAGCAAACCATATTATGAAAAAAAGTAACACAGTTGTGTTTTAGTTTAGACCAGCACAGTTCCAGGGCTGGACCTAGTATTGAATGCTACAAGGGTTTTGAGGAACACTGGCTTGCCCCGTCATACAACACATATTGCCAACCTTGCTGCCTGAGACAGGTCTAAGAAAAACTCACAGAAACATAACCACATGCCGGGTGTGTATAATATGATAACCTGGAATTGTAAGGGGATTGGGCTCAATTCACAAGCACCACAGGATACATGTGCAACTAAATAGGCATAGGGCACAGGTAGTATTCCTGCAGGAGTCCCACCTTACTGACTCCAAAGCCACAAAACTATGGAAAAAGTGGAGCGGACAAGTGTTCACCACATCATTCTCCACCTTTGCTAGAGGGGTGACAATATGGATCAGGCATGAGGTCCCGTTTGTGGCACTGGAGCAGCGTGCAGACTCACAGGGTAGATACACCCTGGTTCATGGCACGCTAGACGGCGCACATATAATAATAGGGAGCCTCTATGCCCCGAACTTTGAGCAAGTCAAATTTCTCACAAGCCTCAACACAAAATTGGCAGACTGGGAGGTCTACCCATGGATACTGGGCAGAGATTACAATGCAGTACTGGACACCCAAATATATTGCTAACACCCCCCAGTTCAGGGCGAAGGGCCCATTAGACAGTTGAAGGCACTGCGCAGATGGTATGAGGACTGGGCACTGGGAGACATATGGCACTTAAAGAACCCGACCAATAGAGAATATTCCTTTAATTCCCTGAGCCACCAACTTCACACACAAATAGATAGAATATTCTGCTCCCTCTCCTTAACTACACAAGTGACTCACACCACATATTTGCAGTATACTTTCTCAGATCATAACCCGTTGGAGATCACTCTAGCATTGGGCAGGATCTCCACATCGGTCCCCACCTGGAAACTATGGCCCCAAACACTAGTAGACGCTGTCTTTCGAGATACTATGGCATCGGCCATTACCAAATATTTCACGGAGAACACCAATTTGGCCTCCTCACGCCTCAGAGAGTGGGACACGTTGAACACATTTATACGGGGCACTGCTACCAGTACCACAACAGGGGGGTGACAAGAAATACATGCATATCTCAAATCTGTTGAAAACAACATGAGCAAATTAGAGCAGGAAGCAACAAGCGACCCATCTAAAACATCGCTGCTGCAGGAGGCACATATACAGCATGCCAATCTACTAGGAACGCTTCAGGGTCATGGACTACAGATCCTATACCCAGATGAAACAGGCGGAGACAGACAAATCAGGAGCGCTACTTGCAAGGCTACTGAGAAACACCCCCACCCCAATACTTGAAATAACCATGCCTGTAGGAGACACCGTGAACACACAGCAAGCAATAAACGAGGCATTCAGTGTGTACCATAGGACCCTATACCAAACCCTGACCGAAGCAGTGAGTGAACCCATGGTCATCTTTTTAGTGAACCTAATCTATCTCTAACTTACACGGGAAGCCCATGATGACTTGTCAGGCCCGATTACGGAGCAGAAATTAAGGAGGCCATTCGGGAGATGCAACATAATAAGGCTCCAGGTCTAGATGGCCTGCCAAGAGAATTTTTCGACACATTCTTAAACAAACTGGTCCCCCATTTGAACCGACCTCAACGTGGGAAACCTCTCACTCTCCACCATGCAGGCCATGGTGGTGTCCCTCCTGAAGCCAGGGCGAGCCTCCAATGACATAGCAGGATACCGCCTACTGTTGCTCCTTCCCACAGAATATAAGATATTAAGCAAAATATTGGCACACTGGTTACTTCCCCACCTACCAAAACTAATCCATTTGGACCAATGCGGTTTAGTTCCAGCGCACAGTACATCCCTAAATATCAGACGCCTGTACAATGTCATAGAGTCCACTCCAATAGCACACCTGGATGCAGGATGCATTTCCCTGGACCCGAGTCAGGCCTTTGACAGCCTCAAATGGAAGTACATGTTAAAGGCCATGGGAAAGTTTGGCATACCAACTGCATTTCTGCAAAGGGTAAAGCTCCTGTATACGGCCCCCACAGCACAAGTGCGCACCAGAAACCACATCTCGTGCCCATATCTTTTGGGCAGGGGCACTCGCCGAGGATGACCCTTGATGCCGCTACTCTTTGACTTGCATTAGAACCTCTAGCTCTCAAGCTGCGGAGGGACGCAGGACAAATAGGAATTAGAATCGACAACACTGCACACATTCTGTTAGCATGAGCGGATGACCTAATAACACACTCCCACGACCTGACTGGCGACCTAGAGAGCCGGTGCCAAGTATTTTTCAACACTTTGAACATATTCCAGTCCTCGCAATAAGTTAAATTAAATCAAAAGCGTTCTTCTTTCACCCTGGCAAGCGCCCAGACACAATTCGGTTTGGGCATCTCTCTCTCTCTCAGTTGCCAAGCACACGTTCAAATACCTAGTCATCCACATTTATAGGACCCTGCAGGACCTATTGGAGGGCAATCTGACCAGAGCAGTGAGGGCGCTGCACTCCCAGACAACCTTCTGAACCTCATTACCACTCTCTGTTATGGGCCGTAGAGTCATCTCTAAGATGGTGGCTCTCCGTGGTCTGATATATTTCATTACAAACATACTGATACTGATCTTTACCTCCCTGTCTAAAACACTAGATACACTACTATTGGACCTCATCTGGGGGAACGGCCACAATAGGGTGGGACTCACCAAACTACAACTGGAGACAGACCGAGATGGGTTGGGGGTGCCTGATTATTACGCCCACTATTGCGCTAGCCAACTTCAATGGCTATCATACTGGCTCGCCGGGCGCAACCTGCATGAACTGGGTTATACTGCACCTGCCAATAGCTGTGGGGCCCTACATACCCTGTTACTGCTCAGAGCACCATGCCCAAAAGAGCCCCGATGCTTCTCTGCATAGCACTCACATACTGGAAAAAGGCACTACACTATACGCATCAGTGGCCCCATACAGTGATAACATTCCCTTACTAATAATCTCCACACCCACTGTTTTGATTACTACATGAAACATACTCAGATGCACTGAGGAAAGGGTCACCACAGTAGGAGTGCTGTTTAATAATGGTGTCCTAATGGACCATGAGAACTTTGCCACATAGAACGGGGTCCCAAATAATTTGTTCATGATGCACATGGTCATATCCCGCTATGTGAGGAAACACTGGGCTCCAGATAGGGAAGAACCCCTGCCAAATGATTTGGTACATGCTATGTACCTAATAGGTGAAGGGCGCCACCTCATAAAATGGCCATACAAGGGAACCCTGGCACACAAAGGAACCTCCCTCAATGGACTACGTGACAAATGGTCCAGAGACCTGGAAAAGGAGTTGACAGATTAGGAGTGGGCCGCCTTCTTAGAATACCCAAAAAAGGTATCACACAACGCAAAACTTACAGTACATTTAATTCCATAGGGCCTACCTCACCCTGCACTGCTTACAGTACATGTTTCCAAACACACAGCACCACTGCCCTAGATGCCAGGCAGAAGAGGCTGATATTTTATATATGTTATGGTCCTACTCAAGTCTTAGAGTGTTCTGGTCGGAAGTCGCACCCATCATAGGAAATTTCACAGGCCTCACTGTGTGGGACACAGCCAAAGGCTGTATACTGGGACTGCATCGGCACCCAAAACACAGAAAGTGCAGTTCTGCTTCACCAACCTAGCCTTTCTTATAGCTAAGTGTGCATAACAATGAGATGGAAGTTGGCCCGCCCCCCAGTGGTTCACATTTTGCATGGTGAGGTGGCCTGCTGGGGGGGAGCAGAGAGCCCAGTCATAAGGCAATAGGAGAGCCCGGACTATGGAAGAATCTGATCTTGACGGACTGGGACCTCATACTTGAGGCGTTCAAAGCCATCAAATCCACCCCCTTCCCCACAAAACATGACACAGAAGAGAGGTCTTTATGCCCTGTTATCACACGGTAACAGGTAGGTCTGGGTCAGACGCATACTAAACACAGGCCTCTACATGAGGCAACAAGGTAGTCAAGGTAGAAATGCAGGCCAATATAATCAACCAGGGGTGAGCCAGTTCAGAGAGTGGGGAAAGGGAGGGGTTGGATTATTCAATTATCACTTTGTAATTGTATTCAGATATAATAAGCCTGCACCAGAAGAATGACAATGAAGCCTGTATACATGGGTACATTATGCAAGATAACAACGTAATACTAGCTGTAACTTGTTGGTATACAATATGTATAATCCAACTATGTACCAACTGTATACAGAATTGTACAAGGCTCGACAAAACAAAAGTCAATTAAGTGTGTTTGAAAAAAAAGGTGTAGATTAGCACAATGTCCTGAGAGACAGCATGATCTACAACATTAACTGTGTTATACTCATCTTTGTATTGAATGTAAGGACAGTAATCGAGTGGTTTAGGCACTCATGGAAGACTTTGAGTGCACTCTCAACAATCAATATAGTGGACATGTCTTCTAAGAATGTTATGCAATAAATTAATGTTTCATTGGAGTTGGATCAACTCTGAAAGAACAAAGACCCACTAATAAAGATGAGGTAGGTCGAATAGTGGTTGCACCCAGGCAGAGACGTACAAAAAGCTGTGGAAAAAAGGAGAGCAAAGGAAATTACTAGCAAGCAGGAACTAAAAGTAATGCTTACCTTCTCTCTATTTTCTCCAGGTACCTATGGGTCAAACCAGGGAACATTTTCTAATACAGTAGGGGAGACTCTTTCCATTTATTTTATAGTGTGAAATGTTTTGCAGTCGTCTGTCAATTTTGACATTGTATTTTTAGACACTTCAGAAAACAATCCCCCACCTTTGTCCTCTGGTTTCATGATGTGCTTCAGTTCGTGCTGGGAATATGTATGATTTATACTTTTTGGGACATATTATCAAATGTTACTGTTAGAAATTGGGTTACTGCTTGGCAACAATAATTCTTCTCTGGATGAAGTCACAAGCAATCCCTATATTAACCTGTGCTCATCTCTTGGGTAGCTTGGCACAGAGCAGTCAGGTTTAACTCAGAGGCAATGTGTAAAGTATTTGTGCAACACTTCAAACAATAGCACAGTGAAACCCATCCACAAAAGGATCCCACAACAGAATGAGAACATCAGTAGAACCAGAGATTTCAACTTTTAAAGATTTTAGTAAAAATAGCACTGAAAGGCATAAAGCACCAACTTTAAATATTTGTTTGCACCTGTCCCTGGATAAAGTCACAAGTTCAGGCCAACCGCAAAGGGGCACAGGGTGGCCACAGGATCGCAGTTAGGCACGCTGTACAAAGTACTTTCAACCCTGGTATGCGCTGATCCACATCAAAGATGTGTCATGAAGCCAAAGTCTGGAGTCGGGGTGCATCATGCAGTTGAGGAGATGCGTTGGTCCTGAGGAGCTGTGATACAGAGTCTTGCATCGAGGCTGCTTTCGACAAGGGATGTGCAGGCCTGCACCAATGATGTGTTGTGCATCAGCGGTATTGATAGGAGCTGCAATGAAGGGTCTTTGCTGTCGATACGATCCACACAGCTGTGGTGATGCATCGATTCTACTTGGGGTTGCATCATGCAGCAGGAGATGTGTTGGTTCCTCTGGGTCCACAGAGGCTGGCAGAGCACCTTTGGCCCACTTCCAAGGGTCCAGATCTAGGATGAAACCACTTGGCAGGGTAGACTAAAAGATGGCAGAGCCCAGGTGCAAAGTTATTTGAAGTTCCTCCCCCTGTGGTCTAAGTCAGGAGGCCATCCAACTAGCCCTTGGAGTCACTCTGAGGGTCCGTGTTCAACAGATGTAGCTCCAGTCCTTCTCACTGAGAAGGGAGGACAGCAGGCAGCAGGTGAACACAGCAAGGCAGTAGTCCAGCAAACTACAGCAGAGTGGCAGTTTATCAGCAGCACCGCAGTTCAAGTGCCTGGAAGAGTAACCAAAGGTCCAGAAGTGTACTGAAGTGGTGGCTTCTGAGGTACAGTGTCTATACCAAGGTGTGCCTTTGAAGTGGGGGAGAGGCTTCTAGAGGTTTCACTTTGGAGTTCCCAGGCACACTGCCTTCTCTGTCCTGGCTCCATACTAACTGAATGGGGTATGTAGCCTATTGTGTGAAGACAGGACATAGCCTATTCAGGTGTAAGTGGTGATGTGCTCAGCTCCTCCCTTCCATCTGGAAAGTGATGGCCCATCCAGCCACACCTAAGCTCCCTATTATGTATGTCTGTCTAGGGGGAATACACAACACCCAACAGTCAGCAACTCGCATTCATGTGACCAGATACAGGCTAAAGGCACTAAATGGCAAAGGCAGGAAAATGACAACTTTCTGAGAGTGGCATTTTCAAACCTGATAATTTAAAATCTGACTTCACCATAAGTTTGGATTTCAAATTAAGATTCCAGAGACATTAACAATGACCTGGGTACTTATTCCCATTTGAAAATTCCCTTTATAAAATGTAATAATTTACCTCCAATGTAATCCTGTCAGAAAGGTAGGCCTTGCAGTAGTGAAAAACTAATTAAAGAGTTTTTCACTTCCTGGAGATGTAAAACTTAAAAGTACATGATCTAACTTTTAAATACACTGCACCCTGCCCTCTGGGCTGTCTTATGAGTGATTTATATGTATAAAAAGGGACGGGTTGGGCTTGGTAAAAGGTTTATTTTGTCAGGTCAACGTGGCAATGAAAAACTACACACACTGATTGCAATGGCAAGCCTGAGACATGGTTTAAAGAGGTTCTTACATGGGTTGCACAATTGGTGCTGCAGGCCCACGAGAAGCATTTAATTTACAAGCCCTGGGTACATGTAGTGCAACTTTACTAGGGGCTAACAAGTAAATTAAATATGTCAATTGGGGAAAAGCCAATATTACCATGTTTTTAAGACGAGAGCACATGCACTTTAGCACTGTTTAGCAGTGGTAAATTGCATAGAGTCCTAAGGCCAGCAACAAAAGCGATCAGCAAAAATGGAGGAGGAAGGCAACATGTTGTGTGAAAAAACACCCTAAGGCTGACAGGTCTAACAGGTAAATATTTACTTTTTCCTACTATTTCTTTAAGACCCCTGGAATTTTGTTGTTTTTAAAAACCATGGCTACTGGTGGCATACCTAAGGTGGGTGAGAGAAACTTATATTTTTGGTATAGAGGTATCAGATTCTATGTGAGTTACTGAGATTTTAAATTTCTAAATATGGATCAATCAATCATAAGCACTATTGGGATCACAGATCTTAAAAGTGAAATAATCCATACAGTAAAATCATCATTAAGATACAATTTTCACTCATTGTTAAAACATTTTAAAACATAAAACATCATATAATCAAAATAAAATAGCCAATGCATAATTTTCAGATACCACATCATCCCTCCTATAAACAAGATTGATTTTCTTTTCTTGAAATCTAATCTAGGTATCCTTTGCGAACTAGCAATCAAGGTGTTGCAGCATAGAGATAGTTTTAGAATGGAAAGGCCAATTACATTCTACATTTTTTTTGCAACCGCGAAAACAATGATTGATGCAGTACCTGACCTGCATATTGTAAGCGCTACTTTATATTGGCAGAACCCAAGTTACAACAAAAAGGCGCTAGTCATTGCTTGGGTTTCCTGTGAAAGCTAGGACAGAAGACTAAAAGATGGAAATCAGTCTCTTCTGCATTCTTAAGGCTTCGCAGACTTTGCTACCTAGATTGGAACCCCTCCATTTTCAAGTTACTGTGGCAAGAGGTAGGGATCCCAGCCTAAACCTCATATATTAGGACCTTGTGAAAGGATGGTCTATTTCATTAAGAAAAGTCTCAAGTTTTCATGCTGGCTTAAAATCAAAAAAATCAGTTGATAATATAGCCAAATTTAATGGTTGGGTAAATTTCCTTTCATCTTCCATCCTGAAGGCAGTCTTTACCAACTTGATGGAGGACAAAGTGATAGAGGATTGTTGACTCCAAATATTGGTTGATCCAAATCCTATTAATGTCTCCTTTATATTACTAGAAATGAGGGTCTCTAATTAGTCGGTTGTTACCCTGTTCAAGTAGGGACCCAGTTAGGGTAAAGGGAATACACTTATGAAATAACCCCTGCTCACCCCCATGGTAGCTTGGCATGAGCAGTCAGGTTTATCTCAGAGGCAGTGTGTAAAGTATTTCCACATAACCAGCAGTAATACTGAAAACAAGCTGAAAAAGGACACCGCACCAGATTTAGAAACATATCCAATATTGTATATGTGCAAAAAAAGATCAAAAACAATACAAATCCACCATACAGTTCTTAGACTTATCAATAAGCCAAAAATAGACATAAAATAAAGTCCCTTGAAGTCAATTGCTCCGTCGGGACTATCACAGCATTGTGAACAACAAATCCAGACAGTTCCCGTTGACCGCAGTGACGTGAGCCAGCTGCGGTGCCGGGAAGACCCGCAAACAGTACCTTTAGAAATTCAGGGTGTCTGTGACCTCGCGATGAGCCTTGAAGTGCCAGTGTTGGCCGGCATCATTTCTAGAGGTCGGTGCAGGAGGAGTCGGGCCCTTGGAGTCACACATTTTGCAAATCGAATCCGTGCAGTTGAAGTCAGGATCACTGGTATTGATGGGAGTCAGGGCTGTGGTGCAAAGTGCAGCAGTGCAGCAGTGCTGCGTTTGGTTCCCTCAGGCCAGGGTGCAGGCAGTGGCTTGGTGACGGTCATCCAGCAGTGTCAGTAAGACCAGGGATTTGGTGCAGAGGGATGCGATGCTCATTGTGGTCATACCAGGTTGAGGTGTAGGCAGCGGCGTTAATGTTGCTGAAGCGCAGTCGATGGCTGATGCCTTGGAGTCAATGGCGCCGTCATTTGTAGGCCAAGGCTGTGGTGTGAGAAAGGGCCGTGCGTGAGGTAACTTACGAGATGTGCCCTCAAACTGCGGTACAAGTATTGGTGTTGATGTCGGCATAGAAAGGCATTGTCGGGGATACCAGGGTGGTGGTGTGAAGCAAGGGGGTTCTTAGTGCTGTGCCCACAGGTCCTGTTGCAAGCAGTGGCTCAGTGGTGGCATTGAACGGTGTCATCGGTGAGACCAGGGTTGTGGTGCAAAGTGTGGCTGTGACCTATGTGGTGCCTTCAGGACACAAAGCTGGCAACAAAGACGTTGTAGGTGTTGGGTTTCTGTCTCTTCTGTTGCAGCACAAAATGCCCAGTTCCCAGTGCTGGTAGGAGATGAATTTAAAGTTTTTGCTGTTCCTGAAGCTTCTTGAATGGGGAGCAATCTCTACCTTGTGAAAACTCCTCCTACCTCTCTAAATACAGAAGAGGCATATACAGCACAACTATGAGTCACCTAGGGAAGGCAGGACACACCTCAACCCCCCTTGCGGCTGTTTACTGTGAATGTGCATCCCCAGCCCCTGTCACCCCAAAACGGGACAGTCAATACACAAACTAACAGAGGCACACAGAACAATTAAACAAGAAAATGCCTACTTTAAAGTGGCATTTTCAAACACACAGTGTACAAAACATCTCCCTAAAATATGTTATCAAATTCTGAGTTCAGAATGCCTAAACTCCATTTCTCCATCTTGTCCCAATGAAAAGTTATACTTGTAAGATGTTACAAAGCAACGCCCATGTTAGCCTATGGGAAAGATAGCCTTTCAATAGTGAAAAACAAAATTGGTAGTATTTCAGTATAGGGACATGTCACACACACCAGGACATGTCCTACTTTTCACATACACTGCACCTGCCCACGGGGGTACCTGGGGCCTACCTGAGCATGTTAGTCAAACTTGGAAACTCCAATTCATAAACACAATTTACAGTAGGAGCACAGAGCACAGTAGGAGCCCTTGCGCATTAACACTGAACAGCAGTGAGAAAGTACGGAGAGGCACTAAACCATAAAAATGAACTCCAATGTACCATTAAAAACAGGAGCCCAGAAAGCACAAGCATTTGCAATGCAATCGGTCTCGCCTTTTGGACCTTATATTTATTTAGCTATGCAGCACATTAGCCTGGGCGCTGAAATATCTACTGTTCTTTAACATGGAGGGAAAGTAAGCATCAAACTGCGTGACACGCCAGGTATGGGAACACATGGAGGGAAATATTGCCTTTCAGCGCGAAATGGTATAGTCCAAAGCATTGTTTTTAATATAAAATCAGGGCCTTTGGTGGTCATATCACTGAAAATACAAGATTTAAAAAAATAGTATTGTTGTGGAAGACAATTTCTATGGACTGGAATCTACAGAATGCTAAAGTGATTCTGGTATTTTACTGACCTCTGCTAGTCGTTTCTATAAAGAAATTTAACTAGAGGCAGTTGAACAAGCAGAAAGCAATTGTGGTATTTGACTGACCTCTACGGGTTGTTTTCTTTTAAGGCATTTAAATAGAGGCAATTGAACAGAAAAAAGTCCCTAAGCTAAAGCAAATAAGTCCTAGGGCTGATCCCCAGAGCCCACAAAGTACATACACATTTAAGGATATATTAAGTAATATACAAGAGGTTGTGAATGCTCGAACTAAAAAAAGACATGGGTAGCATGTCAAAAGAGACCAGCTCTAACATATATATATTAACTTTGGAAGCAAGGCCACTGCTCTCTCTATGCCCAAACTTTCCCTAAGTCCAGCCCTATAAGCTTCCAATTCTTCTTTTATCCAAATCTATATCCAGTAAAGTATTGTCTTCAGTCTAACTACAGCTACTATCGATTGGATAACTAGGTCCTTCTTAAAAATAAGTGGGGTACTTTGGGGGAGTTTAAGTACCGTCCTCAAACATTTATTTTCTGCAAGCCACAATAAATTAACATTACTGTGGCCCCATAATTTAGTGCCATATATTGGGGCTGCTACAACTTCGGCTCTCCATAATTCAATTATTGGGGATATTGGATGAAAGGATGTCTTTTCTGCCAGGCCCAAGATGGCTGCTGCCATATAGTAAAGAAGAAGACAACTCTTCGCTATCTGGCTGGTCCATGAATTAGACTGGATACACAGATTCACAAATAATCAAATTCTATTACTTGTTCTAGATTTACAAACTAAGAACACCTCTAAAATGCTTATGCTGGTGAAAAGACATGTATTTTATTTCACTGGCATTAACTACCAGGCCATGATTGGTGCAAAAAAGATTAAATCTAGAGAATAGGGTAGCAATGTCCTTTGGGGTTTTAGAAACCAATAAGGTATTATTGGCAAATAATAAGGGTGGTATTTTTGTGCCAACCACACTGGACAGTCATTCTCACAATCTATAAGGAAGTACGCACAGCCATTTATATACAACAAAAGTAATGTTGGAGCCAGCTCACAGCCTTGCCTCACCCCTTTGTCCTGGTCTGTAACTTCCCCATTTGCTCCCTAACTAAACTGCACATAATTATCAGTGTGAATATGCACAATTATATCTAATTGGGTAGTGGTATCCCCATGTTTCTCATGGAATGCCGGAGTTTACTTCTAGGAACCATGTCAAAGGCTGCCTTTATGTCAACAAATGTGACATAAAGGCTTCCTTAGTTGATGTCCACTGATTTCCACCTTATCATCTGAAATCTAAAAACCTGGTACACAGTACTTGCCTTTGATCGTAACCATGCTTGAAACCGGAAGACAACATTATTATCGTCAATATATGTTAATAAGTCATTCAGTATTTGCCTACAGACATTTTGTTGATCTATATCAATTAAACTGATCAGATGGTAATTTGCTGGGTCAGATCTGGAGCCCTTTTTGAAAATGTGAACTATATCTGTACATTTCCATGTAGCAGTTATTTGGGCACCCGTCAATATGGCATTAAAAATACAATTTAAGTGAGGTGTTCAGACGTCAGGTTCATCTTTAAATACTTTTGCAGGAATTTTATCAGGCCCAGGTGCCTTATTTAATTTCTGGGCACTGATCGCACTAGGTGTTTTTGTTAAGGTGAAAAAAACAAGTAACCATAAGACTCCCTTGTTAATACAACATGCACATAGGTGTCTTTAGTGCCTTTGTCAAGTAATAATCCTCCTTTATCTTGAAGGACACGTCTATCGGAAACATATCATCTCCATCACATACGAATTGGAAGTGGCTAGTCCATTCTTTCAGGAGAATATTACTATCAGGTCTTGTCATATGTTTTACTGCCATGACTAATCAAATGAAAAAAGGTGTTTTATTCCTGTCACAAGTAGTACCAATTATTTCTTCCCATAGATGTGTGCCCCATGTAATTTTAGCCTGTCTTTGAGCTTCCTTATATTTTCCCTAGCAATCTTTACATCATTTGCAACTTTGCTATTATTAGCTTTAATCAAATTGCTCTTGGATATTATACAGGTTTTATCATACCAAGTGGGCTGCGTATCAGGTATTGAGATCCATCTGGGTGGGTTTTTGTGAAGAAATGGTTAATGAGGACCTCAAAGCACTTGTTATAGGAATCCATAGTGAGATGAAGGGAAATGTTTTGATCAACCATTTACAACATGGTTACACCCAGATCATAAAGGATTTGTACATAACTCACCTCATTTAAAACTATTGCTTCCCCGTTGAACATTTCTCCAGTTGTTAGTGACAGTTATCTCCCCTTTTTGTACTCTGTACTGCCGACCTGCAGTCTATAGGAATTCAATCATGAACAAAATTCCTTTTCTAAGGTGTGCCCTTTAGGTACTTGTGAACATATATGAAGAAAAATTGTGAGGTTTGGGTCTTTCATGCCTTACCACCTGTGTATTTGACTACAAGTTCACATATTTCTTGAGCCATAGATTTCTGTACCCCCCTTGTGCTCTGGGATGGCCCACTGTAAAAACAGGAACTCTGCATATCGTATGTATCTGTTGCCTCTTCCACTGTGGATGTGCTAGGAGGGTTTTGCACTCTAACCTTAACATGTCTCAGAGGATGTTACTTCTTTGGAGTAATTCCAATCAATCGCGTTAGTTTGTGCAAAGCGTATTTATTGGCACATCAGGTGAACAGCCAACACGTGTTTCACCCCTAATTGGCCAGTAGGCCTTGGGCTTCTTCAGGGCTGTATTATTTGGTGACAGAGTAAAAAAAGTGTAATATGACGGGAGAAGTGAAAAAGTGAAGGAAGAAAAGAAGGGAGAGGGGAAAGAGGAGAGAGAAAAGAGAAAGAAGAAAGAGAAGAAAGAAGGGAAATAAGAAAAACAAAAAAGAGGGGGAGAGAAAAAAGAGGGGGGTAAGGTTGGGCGTGGGCTGAGGAGATTAGTTAGGAAGGGTAGGAGAAGTACAAGTTGCTCAGAGTGGTTAGGGTGAAAGGTAGATAGTCAGAGTGGGGACAGCATTAGTGTTGTAGAGACAGAGATTATTCGTATATAAAGGTTTAGTAGTTTAGATAATTATGGTGTTAAGTCATGTGATAAAATATCAAAATATACATATGTACAAGAATGTGGTTAGCATAGTTCAGGAGGCACAATTGGCACATTAATAATGGAAAACAATGAGGTACATTGGGGGCAAAAAAGTCATAATAATATACACATTGCAGCATTGAGTGGCACATTAATAATGGAAAGCAATGAGGTACAGTGGAGGGAAAAGAGTCATGATAATATACACAGTGCGGCATTGATTTTAACCGAAAGTAAAAAACCAAGGGGTTACGGCAGACAGGTGAGTGACAGGAAATAAAAGGAAGTGATAAGACAATAGTCAGATCATAGAAGTATACATCAATATAAACATACATGGTAAATGTAAAAATATGTCAGAAGTGCATATTCAAATAATAGCAATAGGATAAAATACAAATTAGACATTCATGAAAAAGCAGTTGCAGATAAGGATTGACCCATTTGTGTACAAATTCCAGAAAAGTAGTGCCCAATAGAATATCAAGAGTAAATATACGATGTAATCATATGTATAGAAAAATAATGAGAATGAAAATTTAGGTAATAGTTACATATGGCGGGTGTCGGGTCATCATGAATTTCAGGTTGGGCAATGGATATCAACGAACCAGACCAAGTGATGTCAGGGAATAAGGTGGTTGAGATGAGTAACAGAAGAGAGGAATAATTGTGAGAAGCTTGGTAACAAGTTCATTGGTTCAAACTGTATATGATAGTGTGAACAGTTAATGGACTCTAATAGTGAGAAGAAAAAACCTAGTGAGGGGTCACTAGTATGATAAAATAATACATTCAAGTATGTGGACGCGAGATCTGTGCGAGAAATAATCCAGTGTGAAAGAAAAATAGAGAAAGAAACTTAATCCCTGTTAAAAAAAACTTGTGCGGTATCTAATCTATTAGTGCATTGCTTGCAAAGTGTACTTATAAAGAAAGGGTAAGTGATTTGTGCCTTCGAAGGAATCCTGCCTAGTTGTTTGTCCTAGTGAGGAAAGAACAAATTTAAAAACGGAGTGATGGAAAACGGACTTGAAAATAAAAGTGCTGCCAATGGAGAGAAAAAGGCATGCTCTATGCGAGACATGCTTTTGCAGTGAACTAGATTGGGAAAAAAATATGGAGAGGTGAAAAAAATGAGACCCCTCGGACTATCAATTAGTTGTGCCTTGATTAAACTAACTAGGAACCTGAATTTTTTTTTTACCAGGTGATTGATGGTGAGGGTGTTAATAGGAGACGGGGAGGGAGTTATGGGGCGAAAAAAGGCGATACTCGTGGGTAAGCTTACCAATAGTAATACGATTTTTTGGTCCCGGCTCTTAGCGTGGTCAGGATGGGTAAAGGTTCAATTTCAGCACCGCCCGCCGCAATGTTAAAAATGCGGAATGCACCCGCCACTGTGGCGGGTGCATCCTAATTCCAAGGACGGGACCCCTGCCCTTATGGCGGGCGGTCCCCGCCATAAGGAAAGTGAACAAAGTTTGGGCGGACGTTGTTTTGACCTTTAAAGGAACGGTTCCCATAGTATTCCTGTACATGAGATAGAATTCACAGAAATCGATGTTAGTTGGGCAGATACACATACGCAGATGACCGTTGGTACAAATACATCTTTCACTGTAATGCAGATGGAAATTGGATCTTTCTGGACAGTTGTTCGCTGTTACACATAAGACGGAAGTTGGTCTGCGCATAGTCTTGACACGATTACGCCAAGCTTGAAGATTGACTTAGGATCGAGGAGTACAGGAAATTTCCCCTGAAGAAGGGAAAACCTTTTCCCGAAATGCATTGGGCTTCGGACTTCCTGATACCATAAGTTATATGATACTGAATGAAACACAATGTTATGAATTTTTGATGTTATTACAAATATGAATCATTGATTGTTAAAATGTACTCTTACATAAACTTTATGGTGATCTCATATGAAAAGAGAAATGTTGACAGAGACGCATAAAATCTATAGTCACCATGATGTAATTGTTTGACTCATATGAAAGACTGGAATATTTGAGATAAACGTATGTATAAAAACCAATGATAGAGTTTATTATTATTTAAGTAAATTCAAGAAATAGTGGAATATAGTTTTCCAAGGAACAGTGCACACTGCTTGCAGGCCGGTGTCTGCATCTTTATACTGTATTTAGATTGTGTAGCCAACACAATTATGTAGTGTAGCACCCACAACAAAATACTGGTTACAGTATATAATTTAGAAAAGACATAAGAATATCTAATGAGGGCACCTCATTTCTACTTTACTTTACCCAAGTCTTGCCATCTCAACCTCCTCATGATCCAGGAAATGCCAATCAAAGCCCCTTTGGACAAACCTTCTAGACCAGTGCATTCTGATCCTTACTGGACACCATGCAAAGCAAATTATTTACATGGAATGTTTTTACTTTATATAGAGCTAAATCTATCAAGCAGTTGTTGCCTTCGCAAACGTTTGCAAATGCAAAAAAACGCTCTTCTGATGCAGGAAACCGTATTTTGCGATTCGGTGCCCTGTTATCGAATCACAAAATGGGTTTGCGATTTACTATTAGGAAGGTACATGTTTAGGGCGTCCCTTCCTAATACCAAATCGCATCTGTATGAATTAATGTTTTGCGACCAAAATGGGGTTGCAAAATATTTGCATTTTACCACGTACTTCAGGAGGTGGTAACCAATTCGCAAATAAGAAGGGGTCCCTAAGGCACCCCTTCCCCTTAGTTAATGTCTATAAATGCATTTTCTAAGAACAGGCAGTGGTCCCATAGACCACTGCCTCCTCTTAGAAAATGAAAGGAAAAGTTTTAATTTTCTCTTTTGTAAAGAATCCCATTTTCCTTTTGCAAAAACGGGCTGCTTTATGAAAAAAAAAGTTGCTTTATTAAAAAGCAGTTACGGACATGGTGGTCTGCTGACTCCAGCAGACTACCATCCCTGTGATTTTTCCGATTCCTAGGGAGTCGCAAATGGCGACCTAACGCAATAATATTCATGAGGTAGGTCATTTGCGATCCCCTAGGAACGGCAGAAGATGTTAAACACACTTTCATGCATGCTGGTTTGCCATTTTCAAATATGCAAATCGTAAGGATTCGCAATTAGGAAATCACAAAATGGTTTGTTGATGCATCTGGCCCAAAGTTCTTTAACGTCGTTGACATCTTTCAAATCCTTGGAAAGTATAGAAAGATTGATAGCTCATTCTCAATTCTGTGGGTGGTGGTGCATGGCCTTTATTAGTTGGTGGAGTGATTTGTCTGGTTAATTTCAAAAACAAATGAGACTCCTCAATGCTAACTAGTTACTCGACCACCAGTACCAACAACAACAATCTGCTCCTTTTTTAGGCAGAGGCCAGTGTTAGAATAGAAAATTATGCTTTCACATTGTTTTATGTAAGTGAGCATATGCGGCACCATTTTGTGCAAAGGCACCATTTTATATACTTAATTGAAACTAATCCTTTACCATTTCCGAGAAACGGCTTTGTCAAGGTTATGTTTCTTCGGACATGAGTTTTTCTACACTATTGAATGGACTGTTCTTATTAGCGCATACCTTTCCTGTTAGATATAGGCCTTAACCCACTTGCTAGTAGTGGGTACAGGCACAGTGACCTTGAATAGTAGAAAATGTGTGCCCGGCCTCAGAATTGAAACTTACTCCTTTGGAATTTACTGTTCAGCTGCATCTCCCAGGAAATTTCCATGGTGAGCGTGCTTTCATTGGTTTTAAAGTCTACACAATATATTGTTATGCTTACTGATGCCAGTCCCTCTGAGGTCATCGTCAGGTATCCCTGCACAAAGGAGTTCCTGGAACTCACAGCTTCCCCTCCTGTCCCACCGGACAGTGCCTCGCCCAGTGGCCATCCCGACTAGTGTCCTGAAAGGAGAAACCCTTGGATCTTACTGTTTGATCAGAAGAGTCGGTAGTGGAGAATCAATTTGTTTGACCTGCATATATCAGCTGAGTTAATTTTGGTTCTTTGTGGATATGGTACCGTTTTGGTTAGTATTTGGTACGGTCTAAGGGCCGTCTTTTGGATAAAAGCATTTATAATAGCATTGCCAGGCATAATTTGTGACTTGTTTTCTTTTGAGAATGCCTGGTATCAGTAAACTGCTTTCCTTGTGCTGTCGCTGTTGTTCTGTAGATGCTCAATTGGAAGAAGCT
Source organism: Lissotriton vulgaris (assembly GCF_964263255.1). Classification (NCBI taxonomy): domain Eukaryota; kingdom Metazoa; phylum Chordata; class Amphibia; order Caudata; family Salamandridae; genus Lissotriton; species Lissotriton vulgaris. Next base: position 1,019,319,975 of record NC_141691.1, on the reverse strand, counting down.
CAGCCGACGCCTCGAGAAGGCACTCTGAATTTTAATATGTATGTGAAGCATGGTCTTGGCCCTATTATGTTTAGTACATTATGGCACAAGGGACAATGTCAAGTTGCAGTGGCCGTTGATGAGCACTTTCGATGAACAAAAGATTGAGCATTTACAAGAATAGTTGTTTAAGAAAAGAAGTAGGCAGTCTATGATTGATTCTCTCAGAACATGGCAGAAAGCAGCTAGACAGAGGCGATTGAAGGCAGAAAAAAAGTCTCGGAAAGGTAAAAATACAGACATTGACTCAAAAGGCTGTAGCATAAGATAGGGAGAAGCAGGAAAAAGGTGTTGAATGTGAAGATTATAGGTTTCAATTACAAATTGATAAATCGTATGTGGTCCAGGAAGACGATGACTCTTTTGTGAAAGAATTTTAGATACCTGACCACCACCTCCATAAGTCCGCAAAGAACATATTCCACTGTTCCAGTGCCCTTACAGCCGCCCGTTGCAGTTGCTTCAACTTTTTCTGTTGCTGTATCTACTGTTGTTATTTCAAAGGCTATGGCTTCGGTTCCTCCACCTCTGCCTTTTGTTTCTTTGCCATCTGTGGCAACTGCAACTGTTAGTACCCCTGCCATACCTATTGTCTCAACGTCTACTGCGCCAGCTCTTTCTCCTGCAAGACAACAATTAGCAACTATAATGCTTGTTACTTCTGTTACTTTTTCCACTATGGTTCTTCATCCTCTGACATTAGTCAGTAATGGGATGCTGATATGTGGATTTGAGGATAGGGATTGGACGAAATTTAAGGAACGTATGGGACCGTTGGTGCGATCATATGTGGGGGATGAATTAAAAAAGGTAATAGCCAATCAGGATGTCTTAGCGACTATGAGAGATTTTGAGCCCTTCATACAACAGCATGCCCTTAAACATATGTGTACAACATTAATTGGTCTTTGACAGGGAAACAACCTTTACAACGCAACTTTTACAATGCACTACCATTACAACAAAACTTTTACAGCGGAACATCCATTACATTGCATACCATTACAACGCAACCATTACAACCCATGACACTACAACGCATACCACTACAGCGCATGTCATTACAACGCATACCATTACATCGCATAACATTACAACGCATAGTACCCTTACACTATCCAACACTTACCCTACTGTTGCACCCCCTGGAGTTAGAATAGTAATTTTTACCCCTACACTATCCAACACTTACCCTACTGTTGCACCCCCCTGGAGTTAGAATAGTAATTTTTACCCTACACTATCCAACACTTACCCTACTGTTGCACCCCCCTGGAGTTAGAATAGTAATTTTTACCCCTACACTATCCAATACTTACCATACATGCAATGCAGTGTTATGCGTTGTAATGGTATGCGTTGTAAAGGTAGTATGCGTTGTAATGGAATGCATTGTAAAGGTACTTTTTAAAAATGTGTTGTAATGGCATACGTTGTAATGAAATGTGTTGTAATGGATGTTGCGTTGTAAAAAATGTGTTGTAAAGGTATGTGTTGTAAAAGTATGCGTTGTAATGTCATACATCCCTTTGGCAACAGTGCTTTGAAGAGGATGCACCTCAAATTTTATATGACATAAGAGATCAAGTGTATATTAGTGAATTGGGCCAAGAATAGGTTTTTGCAAATGTTACAAAAATTGTAGCATATAGTAGAAGACTACATGAGAAAAGTCCCAAGTCGGTGTCTCAGTTTCCAATGAGAGAGGTTCATCGCATATATCAAACCTAGATACCAGAATTATCAGATGGTTGTGGTAATGTTACTCGAGCGGCAGTGGAGGACAGGTTTCAGGAGCAATGGGTTTATACTCCGTGGAAAAGAAGTGAAGTTTTGTCCCTTAAGACTAATTTGCCTGATCACAGGAAAAGTCATACTGCATATTATATAGAATTGACTGAAGCTGTCTCTTCCACTGTAATGACTCTTGCCGATATTGAAATGTTTTTTGGTTTACTGGTTGTGGTTGATATTTGGAGGCAGTTGCACACGCAAGATCATGTTGTGAAATTGGGAGGTACATGGGATCAGATTAAATCATGGGACCGGGAAAGAAAGCCAGGTGACAGGCCCCATTTGGAAATTTTAGCGTTGCCAAGACGTATTATTATGTATATGCATCCTCTTGATCCCCAAGAAAAGTAGACTAAGATGAACTGTTGTCTTGCCATCAAAAAAATGATGAGATTGTGTCTGATTGTTTTCACTTGGTTTGAAGGTACGATTTTGGATTACAGTGGGCAGAATTGTTTATTGAGGGAGGTGTCCGTGTCCGGTTGTTTTGTAATCAATTTGTTTTTCATCTGCTTCCTGAAATTGCAACTCGGTTGCAGGCTTCTGAAAGTACTTGGTCCACCTTCTGTTGTTTTGAACATGGTGCAGTATTATGAACATAGGGATAATAAGGAAAAGGAGAGGACAGAGAAAAGACATAAGGATTTATAGACGAAGGTGTTGTTACAGCAGGCTTTTAGAGGGAATGGTAGAGGACATGGTTGTCCTGCCTGACAGCTCCCACGCACTAGTAGGCAGCCAAATACGACGCCTTTGGGTCCGAATTAGTGTGCGTACTGTAAGGAGGAGGGACATTGGTGTAGCGAGTGTCCTCTGCTTTTGCAGAAGTAGCTGTCCCTAGAGGGCAATGTTCCCGTGGACGGGGTCGTGGAGCTGGTGGGGCTGATGGGGCACAGAGTTCTTCCGGTAATAATTATTTTGATGACCCTCAGGATGGACAATCGTATCATGATGATTATGATATGGAGGAAGTGACAGAGATGTCTTGCAACTAGGAAAGCCAGGGACAGAGTGGGAGACCAGTTACGATACCTGTAGACCAGCGTTGTCCTTATGTAACAGCGGAACTGAAAGGTTCGACTAAGGAATTTTTGGTGGATACAGCTGCAAAGAAAAGTTCTGTTTTTTGAAATATGGTCCCTGGGTGGCTCTCTCTGGCCATAATAATGTTTTTGTAGGTTTTTCTGGTATACCGGTACTAAGCCCCATTTCAAGACCACTTCCATTGACTATTGGTCCTTTCACTGTGGATTCGCCATTTTTGCTGCCATCTAACTGTGGCAAAAATTTGAAGGGTTTGGACTTGTTGACGAAATTGCATGCTACTATTTATTGTTACCCGGCGGGTGTCTATATGACAATTGGTCCAGATGTAGCACGTGCTACACAGTGTTTGTCCCAAGATTCACCCCTTCCTGTTGAATTTGCTGATGTGCCACCCACTCTGTGAGCGACAGGCGACACAGACGTAGGACTACTGCAGATACCTCCAGTCTCAATATAATTTAAGGATGGTGCTATTTTGCCCTGTATCCATCAGTATAAAATACCACAGACAGGAGAGTGATCATTATAGCAAATTATTCAGGATCCAAACCACTTCAGCCGTGAGGGAAACGGCGTTGCACACCAGCTCCTCACTTTGTGGTCCCGCCGTGAGGGGAACGGCTCCAGCGCTTGCCGCCACTCGCCCGGTGCCTCACGCAGCTGGGGAACTACAACACCCAGCTGCCCCGGGGCTCGTGTGGAAGGAGTGATGCTGGTCACGCGCCAGGAGGCTCCTTATCTGCGGGAGCGCCGAAGCGCTCGTGGGGGATCCAAACTACTTCCTCCGTGAGGGAAACGGTGTTGCACACCAGCTCCTCACCTTGTGGTCCCGCCGTGAGGGGAACGGCTCCAGTGCTTGCCGCCACTCGCCCGGTGTCTCACGCAGCTGGGGAACTACAACACCCAGCTGCCACGGGGCTCGTGTGGAAGGAGTGACGCTGGTCACGCGCCAGGAGGCTCCTTATCTGCGAGAGCGCCGAAGCGCTCATGGGGGATCCAAACCACTTCAGCCATGAGGGAAATGGCGTTGCACACCAGCTCCTCACCTTGTGGTCCCGCCGTGAGGGGGACGGCTCCAGTGCTTGCCGCCACTCGCCCAGTGCCTCACGCAGCTGGGGTACTACAACACCCAGCTGCCCCGGGGCTCGTGTGGAAGGAGTGACGCTGATCACGCGCCAGGAGGCGCCTTATCTGCGGGAGCGCCGAAGCGCTCGTGGGGGATCCAAACCACTTCAGCCCTGAGGGAAATGGCGTTGCACACCAGCTCCTTACCTTGTGGTCCCGCCGTGACGGGAACGGCTCCAGCGCTTGCCGCCACTCGCCCGGTGCCTCGAGCAGCTGGGGAACTACAACACCCAGATGCCCCGGGGCTCGTGTGGAAGGAGTGACGCTGGTCACGCGCCAGGAGACGCCTTATCTGCGGAAACGCCTCTTGCCCCCGCGAGTCACGCGCGGGAGCTGCCTGGGAGAAGCCTGGGACAAGGGCGGGGCAGTCTTTGGCAGTCTGAAGCAGAAGGAGGCGGAGCGGGGCCACCCCCCTAACAACACTTCAACCGCGAACAATGGGTAAGCGCAAGAAAACACCAACTTGTGAGGAAGAGGGGAAAAACGCTAAAATACCTAGACATTTTAAGTCTATCCTGTCATATCTTTCCTCAGCAGTGGGGGCCCTTACTAAAGAAATCGCCACCGCTGAACAAGAACTAGGTTTGACATTGCCTGAGGTAGCGGAGTTCCCTACTCCCGAATTGTTCCCCACCAGCCCAGCGGGCTCAACGATAGTGGCCCCCTCTACACCTATACCTATACCTTTGGACCCTGTGGTAATTATCAACAACAATCCCGCCCCCATAACCACTACAGCAGCCAAGCCCAGTACCTCCACTGAGCCATCGCAGCCATGCCAACAGGAAGCCCAATCGCAAAAGAGGGGCAGAGGAAAAAAAAAAAAAACAATGGCACCGGCCACCAAACAAACTGAGACCCCGGGGGACCAACTGGAGGTGCTCTTTGTTGCTAGAATCGAGCCATTGCTAGTGGGGATTGCTAAAGATATTGTTGACACACTAAATTCCTGCTTGTCCAATCTCCTCAAGAAATGTGCCCATTTGGACAAAGTCATTACCTTCTATCCGACGCCCCTGGAGCAGCCCAAGAGGTGTACTCCGCCTCAAGTCCTTGGAGTACCAGGAGGGCCAGAATCCTGTGCCACAGCCCCACCCCAGATAGGAGTGAAAACAGTTCCCAGAGGGCAGCTTCACCATGCTATTATACCTGTAAGCCAGACGGGTCAAACATCTAATGCCCTCCCACGTTTGCCACCATCCACGTCACTGCACAGGAAACCAAAACGAAGCAAGTACGGCTTGAACTTACCTCCGGCTGCTGCCCCTTTGGTGGCAGGGTTTATAGGAGTACCACCGCTTGAAGAGGGCGAATTTGAATCCACTAGGAACCTTCTACACAAAGCAAGAACTTGGTGCGTTGATTCCTCTAGTGGGGAGAATGCCGCAGACTCCATTATTTTTGCAAGGAGAGTGGGGTGGGTTGGGAATAGACCTAAAATCACTAAGGGGGACTGTGTGGTCATAAATTTCAACAGGCCCAATCTGGCAGATAAACTTTTTTGGGACGGTTCTGCTATAACTCTTGACGATCATATGAGACCCGTACCACTGGGGTTCTTTTATCCCCCCTTGAGGAGAACCTGGATACCGTCACAACACCATGAGCTCAAACATGAACTCATGCCCAAGGGTAGGTCCCGTGGCAGCCGCTACCATGGGTTCCCCTCAACGCCTTGCCCAAAGTCTAGAACTTATATCACTGCCACTACCAGCTCAAGGTGCGTGTGATGCACCATCAGTTAGCGGGATACCTACCAATAACCGTTTTTCCCCATTGTCAGGCATGGAGGGCCCGGAGAGTATGGAGGGTTTGGAGGAGGTCGATTGACCATTAGCTCAAGGGCGACCCCCCCAAACAGGACCCGGCGAGCGGGGGAAGAACATGGTTTGTAAACCCGCTAGCTGGAATGTGGCAGGTATCAAAAGCAAGGTAATTAATGAGGACTGGGTGAGAGTGGTTCGCGGATACGAAGTTATCGCCATGCAGGAGACTTGGGACACAGCAGATAGTTTTTGCCTGGACGGCTTTACTAGTTTCGTTAAGGCCGCATCCCCGAGTAGCTCAGGTAGAGCCAGGGGTGGGCTCATAACCCATTTCTCCCTGAAACTTAAAGGTTCGTTGAAACTGGTTAACAATCCCTGCCCAAACCTGCTAATAGTTGAAAGGGTAGTTCCCCCTTCCATGAGCACCTTTTATATTAATTGTTATAATTCTATGCATAAGGATACTGGTAATAATAGTATTGCCAGCCTTGATGCTTTTTTAGTTTCTATCAGCCAAAATACATGTCTTACTTATGAAATTATTCTTTTAGGAGATTTTAATATTCACCCATGCAATGGCCCATGCGGTTCAACAAACAGGGCAGACCCCGCAGGGTCAGTAGGGCCACATTTTGAGCATTCTACCGATAGGGCAGAGCTAGAAGACCTAGTGGCTTATCACAATCTGTACGAACCTAACTCACCCGAAGGCACCAATAGACCCCATACCATCAAAGGCACTATCCCTGGGTCCACCATTGACTACATATTTATGACCCCAGGGATCCTGAATAGGGTAATGTCATATAACACGCTGGTGTCTGTACATAGTGACCACAACCCGGTAGTAGTGGAGGTAGCCTGGGGGCTGCATATGGGCCCTATGCCCTATCCACAAGAGGCACATATCTCAGTACGCCCAACTGATCAGCGGAGAAGGCTCAAGTGGGCCAATGTAGTGCCAAATACTTTTCATGCTGAGCTCCTACCAAAAATTAACTGCTATCTAGAGGTCTTCCAAAATACCTCATCTCCGGCCAGTGAAATTAAAGGGGCCTTTGAAGCAATTTGCAACCAAATTGTGACAGATCTGACGGTCAGCACGAGACGGGGAACCAGCAAACCCCATCGCTGGTTCAACGCAAACTGCTCCAAGCCCCATAGACTGCTGATGCTTGCCCTAAAGCAACCTACAAGGGACACGAGAAACATAGCACACCTTAGGAAACAGTACAAGTCGGCCATCAAATCAAGAAAAGAAACGATCAAGTCAACGGCCTGGGATAACATTTAGACATTCTAAGGGACAGCAAAGAATTCTGGAATGTAATAAACCAGCCCTTTTTCACGGACACATCGAATTCAATCATGGATTGTGTGATTCCAGATGAAAAATGGATCAGCCATTTCAGCGCGGTATATGGAGAGCACGGACAGTACCCCCAATCCATTAACCGCCCCGGAGTCTTACGCCCTGAGCTTTAACATAGGGGAAGTGGAAAAAGCCATCCACGAAACCTCAAAGAACAAAGCACCAGGCCCTTACGGAGTACCTGGTGATCTGTGTAAATCTTCCCCTGGCACTTGGGTAGGCGTTTTGACCAAAGTATTTAACGCGGCCACTAGTAGCTTTTATCCATCTTCCTGGGCAACATCCATCATCGTCCCGATATTTTTAGAAACGTAATCGGGACGATCCAGCTTGTTATAGGCCCATATCCCTCCTGGACTCCACAGTCAAAATCTTAGGTAGAGTCCTGTTAACCAAGCTGAGGGAGAGTATAGAGAAACTTGGTGGGCTAGCCGAAATACAATATGGCTTCAGGGAAAAGAGGGGCACAGTGGAACAGTGTTCCAATTTACATCTTCTGATCGCCAAGTACACGGTCGCCAAGAAGGGGTCCTTATTTCTAGCATTTTTGGACCTATCCTCGGCTTTCGACTTGGTGAACAGAACAAAGCTCTGGGCCATGTTATTGAAGATTGGGATAGACGAGGCCCTGGCTAGATTCCTGGCCTCATTACACCAGGATCTGTCCGCTAAGGTCAGGGTCACCAGGGAGGGAAGATGCAGTGCCAAATTCGACTCTAGGCGTGGGGTAAGGCAGGGATGCATACTAGCTCCCCTCCTTTTTACCATATACATCAAGGGACTGGGGAAGTGCCTAGATAAGACTGGGGGCGACGTTCCGCGTCCTACACGCGGACGACGCGGTTCTTATTGCTCGTACTGGTAATGCTCTGCAGAGCCTGCTTGATGCATTTGGTACCTTCATGGACGATCTGGACATGAAGGTTAACGTGGGCAAATCGCACACAATGGTAGTAGGAGCACACAGGCGCAAAAGTACGATTAAAACCTTTAGATGTAAGGGTCTGGAGGTCTCCAGAACGGTAGTTTTTACCTATTTAGGGGTGCTTTTTGACGAGAGGGGGACGTGGGGCCCACAGGTTAGAGCAAAAAGCCTATTGGTGTCCAGGTCATCGGCTGCCCTCATGGCATTTTCCAAAAGACTGGGCGCCAGGCCAATGGAGGCCCTATTAAAGATTTACACCTCGAAATGCTTGTCAATAGCCATGTATGGTGCGCCAATCTGGGGTTATGCACAGCTTGATTCTATCCAGAGAGCAGAGTACAGGTTTTTACGCTCATTACTATCAGTCCCCCCATCTACCCCGACCTATTCAATTCATTCGGAGGTGGGCTTGGATTATATAACTGATAGAATAAACCTGGCCCCATTGATTTACTGGCTAAAGACGTGGCTCAATAAAGAGGTCACCTTGAACCACTCTATTACGGAGGACGTCATGTCACTGGAACACCACAAAAAGATCCCTTGGTTGGATTACCTGAGGAGGTCATTTCATCAGTTAGGAAGATTGGAACTTTTTGAATCACCTAAAATAATAACAAACAAGGACGTAGTTTCGATCAAAAGGCAATTTTTTTCCCTGGAAAGATCTAACCGAGAGGAAATAGAACTGCAGAAGCTCATTATCTAACTAAGTGTTCCCCCTCTGTGGAACTTTATCTTACTATAGTCACAAGACCATTCCATAGGTTCCTCCTGACTAAATTTAGATTAAATCTGATCCCTTACCTACTGGGAAATTATCCATTTTGGGCCAAGCCAGAGTCAGCCCCCCTGTGCTCTTGCGACAACCATTTATTACAGGACACCACGCACTTTGTTCTGTTTTGTACACTGTTCACAGTGCCCCGAAAGCAATATTTGTTCCCAATTTTAAGGGAGGCGGGCTTCAGACAAGTTAAACCGGCACTCCTATACTTACAATCGATGAGTACTATTTGTATAATCTTTTGTATGGGAAGTTTTTTCGCCGCAGCAGCGCGCATTAAAGCTAAACACGTACCTACCGTGAGCATATAATGACTCTCTTTCACTCTATACTAAATTGCTTATTTGCACTGCACCTGCCATTGCGGATATTTTCTAGCTTTTTAAATATGTAAACTGTTTTTGATAAGGTTGTATTGAAAAGTCTTGGTCATGCATTTTAATCTCTATTTAACATGATGTACTTGATGTATTTGTAAATGTATCCATGAATTTTTGTATGAAATGTATTTTTATGATTTTTCCTAAAATCAAATAAAAGTATCTTGACTGACTGACTGATTAAGAAGGGAGTGGTTGAGGAGACGACTGCTAATATTTGTAATAGCCCTATTCTTCAAATTCTTAAACAGACGCCCTCAGGTTCCCTTGATAACAGGAAGATAATTATCGATTTGTGATTGATTTACACGCAGGTAATAAAATAGTGGTTCCCCAGTTTCCAGTGGTCCCTGACATAACTACTCTTTTGACAATGATTCCTTCCACTGCTAAATTCTTTTCTTTCATTTATTTGAAAAATGTGTTTTTCAGTATTCCTATTCATCCAGATATACTATATCTGTTTGGGTTCACCCTAGCTGGCAGAAGCTTTAGGTTCTGTAGAGCTCCTCAGGGATATACTGAGAGTCCAAATATTTATAGCTAGGCTTTAAACAGCCAATTGGATTCCCTTTCGCTTCCCACAGGTAATATTTTGGTGCAGTATGTTGACAATTTATTTATCGCTTCTGACATGGTGCTAGGTTGTAGATATAGCACAGTTAAATTGCTGTTGCATTTGTCTCACCATGGACATTAAGTTTCTCTTTCTAAATTTCAGTATTGACGACAGGAGGTCACCTATTTAGTTCACCTACTGTCGAAGGAGGGTAGGAGATTGATCGCTGAGCACATCAGTATCATTGTTAAAAAGCCCATCACACAGACTCAGAAAGATGTGAAATGCTTTCATAGTTATCATACCTACTGTCAGCAGTGTATACCTAACTACTCCTTACTAATCAAACCCTTCCTTTCATTAACCACTAAAGACATACATGAACCCCTGCCTTGGACTCCTGAATGTCAGCAGTCTGATGAGCAATTGAAAGCTGCGCTTTGTTCAGCTCCAGTACTTAGCCCCCTGATTATAACAAACCGTTTGTGTTGTTCGTCCATGAGATGGCTGGTTACACTCTCTCCGTTTGAACTAAACAATTTGGAGATAGGCAACATCTGTGTGCTTATTTCTCTGATATTCTTGACCCTGTCGCAAGAGCCCTATCGAGCTGTCTAAGAGTGGTCACGGCTGTGGCCGCCTCTGTAAGACAATCAGCTGGATTCATGCTTGATAGTGATCTCACAGTCATGGTAGCCCATGCTGTGGATACACTTTTGAATAAGACAAAGACACAGCACCTCACCAGTGCACGTCTGACCGGCTATGAAGTAACATGAATTAAGATGTGTCACTCTAAATCCAGCCATGTTACTGCCCTTCCCTTCTGAGAGCGATGAGATTTATAAACATAACTGTATCTTCTTGACTGAAGAAGAGACAAAAGGACGGGTAGACTTGACTGATGTTCCCTTATCTGACCCACAAGAGGAACTATATGTCGATGGCTCTTGTTTTAAATTACCAGATGGCACTACAACTGCTGCATATGCTATCACTATGCTAAATTCAGTAGTTCACACATCACAAGTTCCTTATCAATCGGCTCAAGCTCCTGAGCTTGTTGCCTTAATACGAGCCTACGAATTGAGTGAGGGACTGGTTGTCAATATTTATAGACAGCCAGTACACCTTTGGGGTGGCACATAACTTTGGGCGACTCTGGGCAAAGATAGGGTTTCTTACTTCGCATGGCACAAAGATTGAGCATAGCCACCTCAGTTTGAGGCTTTTGTCTGCTTTGACACTCCCTAAGAAATTGCCATAGTAAAGTGTAGTGCCCAACGGAAAGTCACTGATGATGCAGGTAGAGGAAATGCTTTTGCAGATCAGACAGCTAAGGAAACAGTCCGGACTAAAATGAAAAGAATGTTTGTAGCAGGTCCCGCTAGGTGGGTGCCTGAAGTTGCCATGTTTGAGGATATACTTGAGAATGTGAAGGAGATACACAGTGGGGCCACAAAAGAGGAATTAGCCATGTGGCAAGAAAGTGCAGCACAATTAAACGATGAGGGATGTTGGATTGATAAGTCAGGGAAGCAGAGATGGATGTTGCTAGATGCATATGTTCTTCCTATGGTCACGATGGCCCATGGACCAGCCCATATCAGTGCTAAAGGTATTTGCAAGTTGTTGGACCCTGTATGGCAGAATGACAATATTTCAAAAACAGCTGCACATTTAGTGAAGTACTGTATGGTTTGCATGATGCACAATCTTGGAAAGGGTACCCCTACACCACCTGGTAAATTTGCACCACCCACTCTTCCTTTTGAGGTCTTTCAGATGGATTACATTTTACTAGATTGGTGCAAAAAAATGAAGTATGTTTTGGTGGTGTCTGTGCATTTAGTAAATGGGTTGAGGCTTATCTCACTAAAGACAATACAGCCATTACGGCTGCAAAGGTACTCCTGAAGGAGATCTTTCCTTGTTTCGACTTGCCCCATTTGATTTGAAGTGACAACTGAAGTCATTTCAATGCCAAAATGATACAATTGATTTATGATGATTTGAGCATCAAGCAGAAGTTTCATGCAGCCAATTACCTGCAGTCAGCAGGTTTGGTTGAGAAGTACAATGGTACTCTCAAATTAAAATTGGCAAAAATTCAGGAGACAACAGGGTTGCAGTGGCCAGATACTTTACCATTAGCTATTTTGTCGACAAGAACAACAGCACATTCTAGGACAGGATTGTCACCATACAATGTCGTGTTAGGATTACTGACAAACGTCTGGGCTGTCCCGCGCCCTCTGTGGTTTTCAGATATTGAGTATCCATTGTTGCTAGTCTATCTTTGCCAGTTAACTGAAAGTTTGCGTTCTGTTCACCAACAGGTTCAGAAAGTCCTGTAAGCTACACCAGGGGGACCCCGACATGATAATCAGCCAGGCGATTTTGTGTTTTTGTGGAACTTCCAGCAGAAAAAGAGTTTGGCACCACAGTGGAAGGGACTGGAACAGGTCCTCCTGGCTACACGAACAGCTGTCAAAGTCATCGGCCTAAAAAACTGGGTACACGCGACTCATTGTCCCTACCCTTGGAATTTGAGTTTTGTTCCCTTCAGCAATGCCAGGCTGACCTGGACCAAAATTGATGAGGAAAATGATGAACTGCTGAATGCAGCAGCCCCTCCAGAAACACAAGCTATTCAGGAGCAGCTTTTTGCTGATCCCTATGTGCCTGAAGTTATTAGGTACAATTTGCGCCCTCGGCTGAAGAACCGTGCACAAAAGTAGAAGTCAGATTAGTTAGGGATGGACTGTGTAAGTTAGGTGTACTTTGCTATAGTGCTAATGGAGCTAGTTTAGGGTGATAGGAGATTTGTGCACTGTTTGAAGATTGGACAGGATAGATCGAAAGTATCCCCTTGGGGGTACATTATCCTGGTCAACCTAGATCCCGAGCTTGGGACAGAGCAAGCAACACCGCCGGTGCTCAAGAGGTCCAACATTTTGATGGACAATAGAAGCCTGTCCTAGTGAGGTTCTGATGGACACTGGGAACTTGTATATTGTTCTTGCTGGCATTTCGCCTCATTGTTTTATCATTTGCTATGCAGAATGGCAGAATGGTTGCTGATGAAGAGCAGCCAGTGATTCCCATTGTTCATACACGCATATTTTGGTCTACCAAGATAAAGATATTATGTGCTATTCTTGTGATTTTACTGCTATTTATTCTGGGTGGGGTCTCCTCAGTTTGGAATGTGATCAAGATGCACCGTCATGTACTAGATGTAAGGTTGTTTCTGAAATCCGCACAAAGACGAGACAGCATGATTAATGTATTTCTAGACACACATAAAAGATTTTTGGGAGAAGGTACAGGTTGTTATCTCACCAAATCTGTTACAAGTTTATGGACTGCTTACTGATTGTCACTTGTCAATTATACGTATACTCACCCAGCTCATCTCGTGAAGGTAAGGGGTGAGTTTGGTATGGGGTATCCAGGCCCTTGTTTGTATTACAGAAAGCAACGAGGAAACGAGGAAAGGGTTATCTGGGGTGTGATAATATCACATATTGGTATAATTTGTACGTGAGAGAGCAGAACATTACCAGGTGGGCTTGCATTATCAAGATATAACAGTTAGTCCAAAAGCTGGTTACTATCCCGCATGCTGTCCGATAGTTAATAGTACTAACGCATTTTTATATGTCAATTGTTCTGGAATAATGTTGATCAAAAATACGATGTCCCTAGTGAAAAAGAAAGATCCGATTACTTCTGGAATGAACACCAGATATGCTCCTGTAGATTATCAAGGTCCGCTTTATGAACACCCATGATTTTATTTTCTGTCAAATAGTACTTATGCAAAGGTTTATAATGGTACAAATAATGTTGCTTTAGGAATGGTGCTCCCTCTAGGCATGCCTTGCAAGTACAGTAAGCCAAATGTAAGGTGGGTAAAAATAACTTTAACTGCGAAGTTTTGTGATGGAGTAACAGACTTTGAAGTTAACAATTACAGTAATGGGATCCCTTTTGATTATATTAACTCCTTGTCCTTACTTTTGGTGGTACTGCAATGGCCAGGGGTGAGAATGCTAGAGAATATTTTGGATGTAAGCTGCAAATATTATCTAACTCTAAAGTAGCAGCTTTACGTAGCATCACCACCCAATTGGAAAGTATACAAATATATTCTGAGCAGACTAGATATGCTATTGATTTTATTCTAGCTAAGAGTTGTGGTGAGTGTGCGGTAGTAGGAGACCAATGCGTAGTCGGGATCACTAATATGGAAAAGAACATTACCCAAATATTTTAGACATCCTAGAGAATGTTAAAGGAATGGAGAGTGAGAATCGGATTTGGTCACTTTTTGGTAGTTGTATTTCGATCCTTGAATAGGTGATTTACTTCATTGCGATTATGTTCTCTTGCTGTGTCCTGGTCCAGTGTCTTCCTTTATGTTGCTCTTATTGCACCACGTTTCTCGTCCTAAAAGAATATTAATTCATGTTACTAATGCAACAATTATGATTCAAAAGGAAGTAGAAGACCTCATGCAAATAGATGAAGGTATCTTTGAGACTCCTTCCCACCTTACTGCCTCCCTTCCTTATGCTGAAGACAAGGAGTGCTCTTAACCCTTTCGATGCTGATGACGAGCTCAGCTCGTCATCACCCACGGGTGTCGTGTGCTGATGACGAGCTGAGCTCGTCATAGTGCCACTAAAATGGCATTTTCCAGCACTGGGGGGGAAAACGCCCAGCAGCCATGTGGTTAATACAGTCCACTAATGATTTATTGCTTTTGCCACTGTTTTATGTAAGTTAGCATTTTCGCTACCATTTTGTGTAAGGGCGCCATTTTGTCCCATAATTGAAACTAATCCTTTGCCATTCCCGAGAAACTGCCTCTCTAGGTTGTGCTTCTTCGGAGCTGAGTTTTGCTACACTAATGAATGCACTGTTCTTATTAGCGCATACCTTTCCTGTTAGATATAGAACTTCTCCCACTTGTCTAGTGGTGGGTACAGGCAGAGTGACCTTAAATAGTAGATAATGTGTGCCCGGCCTCAGAATCAAAACTTACTCCATTGTAATTTACTGCTCAGCTGCATCTCCATGGAGAAGTGCACATAATGTATCATTATGCTTACTGATGCCAGTCCCTCTGCAGCACTCCTCGCAACTGGGCAGACAGGGCGCCGCTCTGAGTGCACTCTGAATAAACTGTTACTGGTTTGTATTCTATACTGTCTGACCGACTCTTCATTTGGTATGGGAGGCTGAGAGGTGGTCGTGAGTGACCCAAGTGACCTTAATTGGGCCAAAACCTTCACCAGCTAAAGCATTTTTTATCTATCTCACTGACCGCTATCTAAAGCAGAAGAAAGAATTCTAGGAAAAGGCCTTTTGTTTGTACCAACAAAAATTACATATTTTGTGAAAATGAAATCGGAGGCGATAGAATTTTGTCGTAAAATTTGCTTAAAGGCATTTTTTCTGTACAACAATTTCCCATCTACTACTGAAACATCAGGTCTGAGGAACAAATCAGCTTTTTGCCCTCCATCTAACAAAATCCCAAACGAAATGTGATATTTGAACATTCTGTGTTATCAGAAATTAGTGACATGTAAAATAAGAACTTTGTCAAACGTAGCATCTCGAACATACAAAAAGAGGCACTAACAACCCTAAAAACGATTCTTTTATAATCATTAAACTAGCAGATAAAGAGCGTGCCATTGTGGTTTGGGACATCACTGATAACCCCAAAAAAGTATTAAAACAAATAAGCAATCCTGACTTCTATAGGAAAGTCCAAGGTGATCCAACCCAAGAAATCCAAGGCAGATTAACACTAATACTGAATCAAGGTTTTGACAAAGGTTTTATTGGACTAAAACAATTTGATTTTTTAACAAAGAAACACCCAAAAGTTCCACTGATATATATGCTACCCAAAGTGCATGAAAGTGAGGTAGAACCACCAGGCCGTCCAATGGCGTCCGGATGCAAGTCAGTCCTTGAAAAAATATAAAAATATGAGTATTTCTTTTTAAAACCATTTTTAGAAGATGTTCCCTCAAATAAAAGAGTTACTATGGATTTTATTACTAAAATCGAAGCGTCAAAGCAGATATTGGTGACTTTCTACGTAGTGTCATTATGCACAAAGATACCACAAGAGGACGGATTAGTAGCCATTGAAATATTTTGGATACTAGACCAAAACCAGAATGAGTTCTTCCAAAATTCATTATGAGCTAGGCCAGCTTTGCACCTAAAAAAACTATGTAGATTGTACACAGGATAAGAAAGATCACATTTATATCCTTCACATATCCACCACGTTTTGCAACATTGAACAATACTCTCACCAATAAAATTAAGGTCAAACAGGACTGAGAGTACTTGAGCCAATCTTAAAACGAGCACCATACTTGAGCACAATTCACTTACTACCACCACTTCACCCTAAAAAATAACCAGTTCTGCTATAATCAGGCATTGCAGCACATCCTGGAAACATTTGGTGACCAGGATGCATACTCTGTGATGAAGCATGTCGCCTACCAGGTAGGTAAGTGAGAGTTCTTTTACAAAACCTAAGGGTTTCTTAGGCAGTACCAATATTTGGAACACCCATCATAAATCAGGAGAGAGATGTATGTGCAATAACTAGAAAAAAGACCCGTTCTTTTTGTTTTTCGCAAATACCGGTAGTCAAAACGCTTCAGCAAACCACAGCACAGAGATTTATGCCCAGTCCGGTGTCTACTCAAAATGAAGGTATGTGGCGAATACATGCAGCATGGGAGGTGGCCATAATCAGCAATCAAGGTTTATGAACAAACTGAGCCCTTTGAGTACGGTCTGAGAGATAGTTAGAAATCTGTGAGATTTGGCTAACTTTGATTGTCTGTTTCTTCTTGTGTTGATTTTAAATGAATTTGATATGTAAAAAAGAGGCCCTGTCATGATTTCAATGGATAGGAAGGACTTTCCCATTATAAGAGCGTTTCTGTGCAGTCAGTCGGGTTGATGATTTTAACAATAGGAGCAATGAATGTTCATTAGATTGCCTTTATTTTTAATTTTTTTTTGTTTTAGCACATTGTGAAGTTGGGGCTAAATTTAATCTGAAAAGAAAATTCAATCTGAAAGGCCAATTTTGGAGAAAAGAGGTAATACGGTGTGGATGGTGGCTGTCAGGTTTGATTTGAACAAGAATGAGGATGTTTGCTAATGCAAGTGTGTTTTTTGTTATTTTTCAGCTCATTGTATGTCCTGAGTAGAACCCTGAAAGACATACAATAGGGTTTGAAACTCGTAAACTGTTTTGTCACTAAACAAGTGTTCTTCGTATGCATTACCATTGAGGCTCATGGTGTGGATTGATTTAAATTACAACTATTATAGTTTGTAATAAGCCCAATTGGCACACTATTGTGTATTGCCCTTGTGGAAAGAATATAAAAGCAGGGTGTTGTAATACCAACTTGAAGGGTTTCTTTAGTTTAAAAAAATCACAAATTGTTTACAATAATACAGAACCTGAGCAATCAAGATTTTTGTATTAGGTGATCTAAATTGATGTACTGTCAATGAGAGCTTTTGTTTGATTTTCTTGTATTGCTTAATGAATGCCATTTTTGTGTCTTTGTGTAGTTTTAATGTTTTGTGACAAATTGATGTTTCAAACAGATGAATAATTCATTCTTATAACTTTTGATGAAATTATATAAGCCAATCATGAAAAATACAATGTATGTTCAAGTGTATTGTTTGATCTTGATGTATGATGGTGAATTGAAAGCAGTATTGGCATGCATGTAGTTGTTTGATCTTCCAAATCATAGCACATTTGCAGCTCTTATCCATGTCCCATTCTCTCCTCTATACACTGTGAATTTCCCTTAGGTTATATATACATACAGATTAGCTTCCCTTTGAACTATGGTGGATCATGCCTGCTCTGGTCATTCTTTTTGCCAGTTCTAAAGTTAGCGTATATACTTCTATAAATCCTATTTCATTGCACAGACACAAGTCTCATCAGTGGCAATGTTAGGCTTCCTCGTCTGCCACAAATACTTAAGTCATTATCAGACTTCTTATACCTTTTCTTATCTCTAGTTTTAATGTTTTGCAGGTGTAATAATGTGGATTATTAGCTGAAAGGGATGGGAGTCCACCACAAGGAATATGTCTACAAGCGTGTTAAGGTAAAAGACAGTTTTATTCATTTAAATCTGTGCTCATCACCCTGGCATATATAGTACAGAGCAGACAAGCTTAATTTAGGAAAATGTGTAAAGTTTTTAGCAGTAACAATATGGTTAAAAAAATCAAAACACAACACAATACAAATCCCAGCACACATTATATAAAAATTGAATAAATTGTTTTAAAATATATATGTATGTGTGTATTGGCATTTTACAGAATATAACTTTTAGTACATAGTATAGCCTATATATCAGGGATGTCAGATACAGAAACATTAAGGTTCACAGTGGGTAAACAGTCAAGCACAACAATATCCAGTACAGTGAATAATTCACAGGCATTATTTACTCAGGAGGAATCCCCTTGCTTTTGCGAAGGGAGGTCCCTAGACATAATATATATAAACAAGACAAAATGATTCCTATAATGGGAATGTCCAATAGGTTGTGTCTGGGAAGGGAAACTAGGAAAAGCTAAAGGAAAAACTAAACATGTAAACATAGCCAAGAATGAGGGAGTCGCCGAGCTAGGCTCATGCAAATAGGAAAATATTTAATGAGGAAAGCATCCCAATTCCAATAAGGGGAACTGGAGATATGAATTTTTTAAAACTTAAGTCAAAAAGCACCAAGAAAATGTAAAGTGTCCATTAGTAGTCACTGTTCGTGGTTGACTGCCCCATAGCTGTGATTTCATGCCAACTGCAATGGAGCATGGGTTAGCTACACCAAGCAGGTCTTCCTGGTCAAAGATTCACTTTCTGCCATAGTCTCTGAAATGAAACTCAAAATCCTCCAGCGGGGCAAGATGCAGGCTGTATCTGCAGAATTCCTTTTTAGCCAGATAGCTGTTAGATGAGGCAGGAAATGCTCAGAGTGGGATCAATGAAAATTTTGCTCTCGCCAAAGTCCAACTCTCTGGAGTATACTTTTCACTCATTCGCCCGGTCAAGATTTCTACCGTTAGACTTAGGGTCTTATTTATATCCTGGCTTACAGACTGTTGTCACCCCAGGACAACAAAGTAAATTACTATATCGCCATGATGAAGTTATCTCCAGTCAGATTTATAAATGAACACCAAGCTGGCTGTCATATATAAAGCTTTGGCAAGAACTACTATCATAACGGTTCCTGTCAATGCATTTTGTTGTTTAGTGCAGGGCTCTGTCAGCATGATGGATGCTTACACCAAATTGTTTATTTTTTTTATTTTTTAACAAAATCCCGAAAGTGGATTTTCTTTTTGAAAATAAAAAAGGTAATGCTCTCCTTGCTATGGGAGTCATCTTCCATGGTGAAGGAGGCATTATTTCCTTTTTTACTGCCCCTTGCCGCCGTAAAAAACAGATATATGTCAGCTCATTCTAATTCAGTGGACAGACATATAGCCAATTCTCCCACAGCTCTTACTCCGTTGGAGAAGTTTGGCCATGACAGTGATGGAGGAATCTCTGCAATGGCCAAGCTTAGATCCACCCGCATCTAAATCGGGCTGGTGGACCACTATGTTGGTGGGGATGGAACTCCGTCACTGCTGCAATAGAGTTGCTGCTATACTAATATATAACGAAGTCCCTTAATCTTTTTTATGTTGATAGTGCCAGTGAAGGCAAGATACAGCCTGCACGTAGTCCGAAATTTTAACGGTTTAGCTCTATGCTGCTACATTGCTTTTAGTATTTTCTAATCTGTAGTTTATTTGTAGTTTAAAAGTTTTTTACATAATCCCTTACCAGGGAGTGTGCTGGAGGATTTCTGACTCCTGTCACCGCTTCCACAGCTGTCCTGCATTCACGCTGTGTCTCCGGTCTGCCACAGCATCGCCAATTGACCTGGGAGACTCAGCCCATCCCCTGCCACGTCAATTTCTGCTTCCGCACAGACATAAAACCAGATGCAGAACAGGATGCCCCGATAATAGCGCCGGTGAAGGCTAGATACAGCCTTCGCGCAGTCCGAATTTTTGACGGTTTTGCTCTGCTGCTACTTTGCTTTTAGTGTTTTTAATCTGTAGTTTATTGACTGTTTTAAAAAACTTTCCGTAATCCCTTACTGGGGAGTGTGCTGGGGGGCGGCTGACACCCATCACCGCCTCCGCAGCTGTCCTGCATTCACATTGTGTCTCCAGTCCACCACAGCATCGCCGATTGAGCGGAGAGACACAGCCCCTCCCCCTGCCACGTCAATTTCCGCTTCTACACAGACATAAAACCAGATGCAGAAAAGGACGTGCCAATGATAGCGCTGGTGAAGGCAAGATACAGCCTGCGCGTAGTTTGAATTTTAAACGGTATATCTCTCTACTTCTACTTTGCTTTTAGTGTTTTTAATCTGCAGTTTATTGGTTGTTTTAAAAAAGTTCACGTAATCCCTTACTGTGGAGTGTGCTGGAGGATTGTTGACTCCCATCACCGCCTCTGCAGCTGTCCTGCATTCACGCTGTGTGTCCGGGCCACCACGGCATTGCCAAATGAGGAGAGAGACACATCCCCTCCTCCTGCCACATCAATTTCCACTTCCGCGCAGACATAAAACCAGTTACAGAACAGGATGCGCAGCTGACATGTGCAGTGTGCGAGAAAGGAGCGCCAAAGGCAAGCATGTCTGCACCCGTCTGCGCCCAACAAGGACCAGGGGCCGCAAACTCTGCCCTGTTAGCAACAGGCTGCATAATATTTACTAGGGAGCAACTCCTTGCACCTAGGCCCCAATACACACTTTTGAAAGAACTGTGACTGGATCCTACCAGTCCACTTGGCGCTGGAGGCAACAGTCAGCCGAGTGGGCTGTTGACTCCTCCTGTCAAGGACAGACACACACGAGCTCTCAAACACCAAAACCCCATCTGGCAATTTGGACTGATTAATGCCCGGTCAATACCAAATCACTGCTTGGACATCAGGGAACTCTTAGCAGAGGATTCCCTGGATGCACTCTTTATCACCAAAACCTAGCTCAATTGTAGATCAGGATCGGACATTTTTCTTGCGCTTCCCCAGGATTCCACATTCACAGGTTAGACCGAGAGAACCAACTTGGGGGTGGTATTGCTATTATATTAAAAACTTCCTTTAGTTGCACCATGTCACCACTTTCACTACGAGGATGTGAAAGTGCACAGTTCCGCATTACTCTCTCTCCATCCTGCACCTATTCCGGTATCCTCGTTTATAGACCGCCGGGCATCTGCTCCACCTTTTTAGAGGCATTGCCTGACACTTTAGCTAGCCTGGCTTTAGTGAAAAATGTTATTACTTTGCTAGGCGATTTTAACCTACACTTTGATGTACTGGAAGCCCCTTCCACTAAAAGATTACTCGATGACATGGAAGCCTTTCAGTTTACTCAACTGGCCTCTCCACCCACCCATCTAAAGGGACACACCTTAGACTCCATTTTTTCAAATGACCCCCAGGCCAGGGTATCAGATGTCACCCCAGTTCCCTGGTCTGACCATAGCTTAATACCAAAACACTGCTTGGACATCAGGAAACTCTTAGCAGAGGATTCCCTGGATGCACTCTTTATCACCAAAACCTATCTCAAGGGTAGCTCAGGATCGGACATTTTTCTTGCGCTTCCCCCAGGATTCAACATTCACAGGTTAGACCGAGAGAACCAACTTGGGGGTGGTATTGCTATTATATTAAAAACTTACTTTAGTTGCACCATGTCACCACTTTCACTATGAGGATGTGAAAGTGCACAGTTCCACATTACTCTCTCTCCATCCTGCACCTATTCCGGTATCCTCGTTTATAGACCGCCGGGCATCTGCTCCACCTTTTTAGAGGCATTGCCTGACACTTTAGCTAGCCTGGCTTTAGTGAAAAATGTTATTACCTTGCTAGGCGATTTTAACCTACACTTTGATGTACTGGAAGCCCTTTCCACTAAAAGATTACTCGATGACATGGAAGCCCTTCAGTTTACCAACTGGTCTCTCCACCCACCCATCTAAAGGGACACACCTTAGACTCCATTTTTTCAAATGACCCCCAGGCCAGGGTATCAGATGTCACCCCAGTTCCCTGGTCTGACCATAGCTTAATACCAAAACACTGCTTGGACATCAGGAAACTCTTAGCAGAGGATTCCCTGGATGCACTCTTTATCACCAAAACCTAGCTCAAGGGTAGCTCAGGATCGGACATTTTTCTTGCGCTTCCCCCAGGATTCAACATTCACAGGTTAGACCGAGAGAACCAACTTGGGGGTGGTATTGCTATTATATTAAAAACTTACTTTAGTTGCACCATGTCACCACTTTCACTATGAGGATGTGAAAGTGCACAGTTCCACATTACTCTCTCTCCATCCTGCACCTATTCCGGTATCCTCATTTATAGACCGCCGGGCATCTGCTCCACCTTTTTAGAGGCATTGCCTGACACTTTAGCTAGCCTGGCTTTAGTGAAAAATGTTATTACCTTGCTAGGCGATTTTAACCTACACTTTGATGTACTGGAAGCCCTTTCCACTAAAAGATTACTCGATGACATGGAAGCCCTTCAGTTTACCAACTGGTCTCTCCACCCACCCATCTAAAGGGACACACCTTAGACTCCATTTTTTCAAATGACCCCCAGGCCAGGGTATCAGATGTCACCCCAGTTCCCTGGTTTGACCATAGCTTAATCAGATTTGAGCTACCCAAACCGGTTATATAGTCTAGGGACAATGCCGAGTCCATCACTACTAGGAATTGGGCAAGGATTAACTCAGACTCATGGTTAAATACTCTTAAAGTCTCCTTACCTAACTTGAACAGTAGCCCTGAGGTCGCTCCTCTAAAAAAAAAAAAGTCTATACAAACCACCAGTCCAGGAAAGTCCCATGGTTCAATGAACACTTGCTATCATTGAAGAATCACTGCAAGAGACTGAAAAGGGCTGGAGAAAGGACTTCAATCCTGAAAAAAAAATCAATTATAAAATATCTATCAGACTCTATCATAAAGAGTTAAAACTGGAACAAACCAAATTTTATGAGGAGAAACTCTTTGAAGTAGTCAAAAACTTGACAATCCCTCAAGCACATAAAGGTTCCCTGAAGGTCACGACAGACAGATGCAACCCCGTTCAAACAAGTACCTCGAGTCTGACACACTTCCCAAAGCTTGAGGAGGAAGCTACCCTAAAGCTGCTTAACCCCTTCAGCGCTAATGACAAGGGTAACTCGTCATGGAGTTTCCATTGATTTCAATGGAAATTACATTGAAGTGCCAGCAGAAGCATAGCATCCAAGTGGTTAAGGCCATAAAATCAGGCTCTCCGCTGGATTCCGCCCCACCACATGCCATCCTTAAGATGATTGACATCATACTTCCTCCTTTAGTGAAGATCCTTAATAAATCGCTCGAGTCAGGGTCAGTTCTTCTAGCCTGGAAGCATGCAATAATAAAACCAATCGTAAAAAAATCTCACCTGAATCCTGATGTGTTTGGCAATCTATGGCCCATATCGCTTCTTAGTCTCCTTGGCATAATCCTCTAAACCAGACGCTAACTAACTATCTGGAGGAGAACAAGTTACTTCATCACCTACAGATGGGTTTCCGCAAATTTCATAGTACAGAAGCAGGGCTCCTAAGAATTACAGAGGAACTTAAAGCTATTATAGATAACGGAGGGTCGGCCACCATCATCCTGATTGATCTCAGTGCAGCGTTAGACCCAGTTATTCATGCCATACTTAAAAACAGATTGAGGGAAAATAGGCATTGAGGACATAGCATTAGAATGGCTATGCTCATTCCTGGATGAGCAGTCTCTCCAAGTTATGGAACAGGACTGTCTCTCTGAAAGCCTGCCCATAAACCTTGGAGTACCACAGAGCTCCGCCCTGAGCCCTGCGTTAGTCAATGTCTAAGTAAGACAGCTTGCCACTTTCATGCAGGTGTTTGTCATCCTTGGGGGTGCCCAGGAGTGGACGCCTCACAGGGAAAGCCAGGATGGGGTCCACAGCGGTATTCGTACAAGCGCCTTGAGACCCTTGCGTGTGAGTAGTGCGCTATACAAGTATCAATTTACATTTACATCCTGGGTGTATCGTATGCTGACGATACCCAGATGATTGTTTCCCTGTCCCAAGATCATTACCAGGGTAACATCCAATTGGGTCCCTGCCTGGACAAACTGGCCCGTTGGATGTCAGATAGTTGCTAAAAATTAAGTGGCAAAAAGACAGAACTCATGATCCTAGGCAATAAGACCTTCCCAGGCCATTGTTTAACTGGCCAGCCTGTATTGGCCCTCCTCCAGTCTCTAAACAGGTGATAAAAAAAACTAAGCATCTGGTCAGATGCTCCCTCTCTATGAACCAACAGGCAAACACATTGTCTGGTATCTGTTTCGGACTTCTGAGAATCCTCAGGAAGATTCTGGATCTTATCCCGGAGCAGCTCAGAAAATCTGTCATGCAGTCTCTGATAGTTACCCCTTTGGACTATGGAAACTCTCTTTACTTGGGCTTGCATAAGTATGTGATTAAGAGGCTTCAAAAGGTACAGATTGAGGTAGCCAGGCACTTACTTAAACTCCACAAACATACATCAGTGAGAGAATCTTTGAAACAACTACATTGGCTCCCAGTCACCGCAAGAGTGAAGTTTAAAGCCCTCTGCATTGCTCAGAGGGCAGTTCACAATAAAGGTCCAGAAAAACTCAGACACATGATCTCCGCCCATACCCCGACTGTGCTACTGAGGTCCTCCCACGCTAATTTCCTACATGCTACCAGAATAAAAAGATCCAGAAGGGGAGGCAGATCCTTAGCACATCTGGTTCCTAAGATGAGGAATGAGCTGCCTTAGGAATTAAGAAGTCAACAAAATGGGCTGGCTTTTAGAAAGGGACTGAAGAACTGGCTGTTTGCTTGAAACCATTAGTTGGCTCCTCTTCCAATCACGGCTCCTATCGTCAGCATGGGGAAGCCTTCGGGCAGCCAGGCACTTTAGAAATCCCAAACCAAATCAAATCAGATATGGACCTCAAAATCATCCAGCAGGGCAAGTCTGATGCTGTATCCGATGAAGTCCTCCCAGAATCGGCTACCGTTGAGGTAATGTACCTCTTTAGCTTGAGAGATCCTAGAAACCCCAAAAGTTTGCAGTCCTAACTCTTCAGATTTTCTGGAACATGTCCTCATGGTCAATTTTAAGGTTCCCAAGACCTCAGGGACAGCACGTAGGGGAAGAACTCACTCCAGCAAAGCTCACCAGCAAGGTCAAGTCCAGGTCCAGTTACTACTGGTCTGCTGGGCACCTCAGGAAAATGGCCTCTTGCAACTTGTTGTGTCTATGTAGCCATGTAGGATGTAAGTCAACAGATCTTTGGAGTCCACTTCTGAGTCCTGGGTACAAGTGGGAGTAGGTCCAACCCTTCGCAACACCATTAGGTTCACATACAGCATTTAAGTCCTCTTCTGTTCGTCTGCAGGTCCTGATGTGTTCTGATTAGCTGTGTGTGAGCGGACACTTTTGTAGGATTTACTATCCGGTGGTTGGGGTAATTTTTGGACACTCCCTAGATAATGAGGAAAAATTTCCCAAGGGCAAATCTTCGAACTTTTGCAGCACATCTTGTTTGCCTTGGTACAAACTACCCAACAGTACAACAGTGAAGGTCCGCGCCCTCTCTTGTGGGGAGGTGATTGCAACATAGCACCCTCTCAATCGCTCGACCGCTCCAGACAGCGCGCCCAGCACCCACAAGCCGCATTACTCCTACGCTCTATTATGTCTGACAATTCCTTGACAATGCATGAAGACATGCCAACCCTGACAGGCGCAAGGGTACATGTGTAACTGGCATGCGGGGATGCTGGTCTCGGCTGGACCTCTGGATCACCACTCGTGATGACTCCTCTTGGGTCACATCCATAGATCACATGGCCCGCACCCTCTCTGACCATGCTCCTGTGTGCTGCATTTACAATTCCTGCTCACCATGCGATGCATGTCTGCATGGCGGCTGCCCCCTAATGCACTTCGAGACATGGTTTTCCAAGAGGAGATCTGAGCTGCCATTGTTCACTACTTCGAACACAATGTTGGCTTGTGGACTCTCCTTCAACCCTCTGGGAGAGCTTTAAGGTTATGATCCGGGGGAGTGCATCTCAAAGTAATCTGGGGTGTTGCGATCTATCCGGGGTGCCTAGGAGCATTTGGCGAAAGAGATCAAGACCCTGGACCTCCAATAGTCCCAGGACCCTCGCCCTGAAACTTTGAGGCTTATCTCTACGGCAAACTTCCTCATATCACTGCCTTGCAGGACGGGGCTTCCAATAGAACAACCTCCCCTACAGAGATCGTTACCTGATTCTCCTCCTTTTACTCACAGTTATATTCTGCCGGCAAGGTGCCCCGGAGAGGTCCTTGATCAATACTTCGAGACTATCGAACTTCTTTGGTTGAGCAACGGCCACCAGGAATACCTGTTGGTAGCAATATAGGATGGTTGCCTTCAAGAGGAAGGTGATCTAGACTAGGTTAAGATTACCCCGAGGCCCCTAGAGATCGAGAGATGACCAGCAGAAGAATCACCTGCCGAAGAAGGTGCTGATGGCGCGCGAGAGAAAAGTAGCAGAGACGGTCGAGAGTGAGTATAAAGGGTCATGCGTTGTTAGATTGCGGTGCTTTGTGTTGCATTTGTGCTCATGCGGAGTTGAATGCCTGTAGTGTGATTGAGGCAGGGTTGTGAGCGCGCGCAACCTGGTGAAAATCTTAAGTTCAGAGAAGAGCTTAAGTGGTTCGGGTGTATCGGACATCCAGAGTAATTGTCAACCATTGTGAAGGGGGTCATGAGGTACCATTGATCGCCCGCAGGACCGTGATAGGGGGAATGCAAGAGTGAGTGTATGAGTAACGTACGCTGGTCGGAAGTTACTGTGTGTAAGTAACCTATCAGTTAAGGCGATTGTCTGGACGTCTACGGAAAGACATTTCGTCAGTTGAGGTGACAATTACAGTTAGACTGTGGGCGTACAGTCAAGAAAAGTGATCGCTTGGTCGGAAGTAATCATTTTTCAGAGTATGAATGAGACGCATGCATGACCGGGATACGAGCTGAGAAAGGAGGGGAACTGCTGCGAAGGGGAGACGAGTGACGTCAGAGAGAGCCGCGCTGTGATAGGCCGGTTGGTGTGAAACCGCGCTGGGATAGGCCGGTTTTCAAGAGCCGCGCTGTAATAGGCCAGTTAGCAAAAACAGCGCTAGGATTGGTGGATTGTCATCGGGAAGTAAACAAACGCAGCGAAGTAGAAAATTGTAGAATTGATCATGAAGTGTTTTAAGCGCTTGAGAGCGATCTTTAAGAGAGAAAAGAGAGAAAAGAGAGAATCGGTTGACGGGGAAGAGGCCCCGACGGAGGGTACACCAGCTCATTATATGGCTACGAACGTTGGGTTGCATACTATACTGTGGATTTCTGAGTGGAGTAAGATTACAGAGGGGAACGAGGAACTGACGTTTCCGAAATACGGAACGTTTAGATTAGAAGCATTACACAAGTTAAAAGCAGTTACGACCTCAACGAGACCTCTGCCCAGACCAACACAGTTTGAAGCCCTTAATGCGTGGTTTAGGGCGGCGTACGACAGGAACCAGAACAGGCGTCAAGAAAGAGTGAGACGATCGGTAAGAGCAGTGCAGGATGCTAAATGGGATGAGGAAGCTAAAAAGTGGAGAGTGCAGAGAATTGAAGTAGATAAACTGTACCCAGTGATAGAAGTCACAGGAGACAAGAAACCACCAGAGGAGGATGATGAGAGCGAGACAGAGGACAGTCTGATAAATAGGTTGTTGATAGACAGACCGCCTCCGTACAATAGAGAGATGGAAGGTGCCGAGCTCCAAAGGGGGGATGGGGCTGGTACAGGGGAGTATAGACCACCTCCTATAGCAGATAGAGAATACGCCAAAGGTGAGGAAATATCTCAGCCTAGTCCAGTACAGAGGGTAGTCGGAAGGTTCGTGGTTCAAAAGGTGCCAGAAATGGAGCGTGCTAAGTCCTACCAATTGCCAGACGCTCTCCAAGTACCTGTTACTATAGGTCCTATAGTGTCGATTTATGACCCAGAGAAAGCACGAGAAGAGGAACAGGCACGATTAGACAGGGAGAGAGCAGAAATGGAGAACAGGAACAATATGATTAATTCTCAAAGGCAGTTGACAGGACCAAGAGATTGGAGCACCCCATTAAATCAAGCAGGGGATCCCATAATAGATCAGGGGGGGTCTGAGTGGACCGATGGATCTGAGGGGACCACGGCCGAAGTCCTTTAAGGAATTGAGGGCTGACTTGAGAGAGTGGGATGCTAACACGGGAACCCAGAGTAATAGGTCAGGGGCGGAAGCCGAATGGGGAAGTCGAGGTGACGGAACATTGTCTCACTGTGGGGCTAGCGAAAGCGGCCAGGAGTGCGATGGCAAAAGTCAGGAGAATAGAGGGGCTACACGTCATTCCCTTAATGGAAATGGACAGGAGCAAGAGCATAGAAGTGCAGAATGTGGAAGGGTGTCTCGTCTCATTCACAGCGAGGGAGACCGAAGGACACAAGACTACCGAGATAGTTTTAAGTGCACTCACCATGCACCTGGCGATAATAGACAACACTGGGATCGCGGGAACATGGGGAGTTGCGAAGGGTCTTACCATGTGTTGAGTGATACTAGGCAGCAAGGGAATTGTGAGAGCAGGGAGGACAAGGGAAGGTCCTATCATGCATTCAGGGAGACTGAGCAGAACAGACAGAGTGGGACTGTGGGAAATAGAGTATCATTTCATCACATACCAAGAGGGGATGGAACTGCATGGGACCTCGAAAGATGGGAACATGGGAGGACTCCCCATAACTCGCCTGAGCCCAGGCGTAGGGCTTGGAGCTGGGATGGGAGAGATGTCGATGGACCCTCTAAGAATCACTCATTGACAGCCGAGATAAAAGCCAGAAGGCTAGATGTGACTAGTTTAAAATCCGACTTGGATCAGATCATAGATGGTACGTTACCTTTAGAGAGGATTGACATGTACGAGCAAATGAGGTACTGTTCATAGCAAAGGATATCACTCGGAAAGCGAGAGCAGTACATGAGAAATATCTGAATTAGCAGACAAGTACATGGTAGACTTGTCGAGAACAAAGGCATTACAGGGTAACCATAGGTAGCATTATTCAGATAAGGACCTCGAAGAGAGGAGAACAATTGGATTGAAAACACACATCAGAGAACTGATTACAGAGATAAGGACATGGAGAGATTTGGATAAGTGGGAAGGGAGGTGGTCCAAGAAAGGAACCGTCAGACGGAGCACAATTGTGATGTCCCCAGAGGGAGGGCTACAGAGGATGGAAGCTTACCCTTTGCGAGAGATAGCGGATGGGAGCTATGTGCATGTGCCATGGAGTAGGGGAGATTTAGCTGCATTTACCAATTCCTTTCCTAAATTGAGAGAGAACCCCGTGGAGTGGTACAAGCAGGTAGAGAGGTTTGTAAAAATCTCTAAAGTACTGTGGATTGATTTGAACACCCTAATTGATATTGTAGTTCCACGGGACTTATGGACTGCGTGCAAGGTTAGTGTAGAATGGCCCACATCTGAACCAGAGAGGGATGCTCAGACCAATGGACCGTCTGAAAAAGTCATGGAGAAGTACGAAAGGGTAATGACATGGCTGAAAGATAAGGTGCCACCGCAGGACATAGATTGGGTGAAGATAGACCAAACTAGGCAGGAACCCAAGGAGACAGTCCTTGAATACTATGAGAGATTACTGAAAACATTCAAACAATACAGTGGACTAGATGTAATGGATCCCAAGGATATAGGACAGTTCGTGTCAAAGTTTGTTTTGGGATTGAGACCGGATATTTGCTTGATGATACAGCAACATTTAATCTGTTGGCAAAATAAACCGTTAGATGAAATTCTGAGATATGCAAGGTATTGCAGCGATGAAATTGATTCTAAAGCAAAAAAACTTAAGGAAAAGCTGATGTTGGTTCAGATGCAGTCGGCTGGAAAGGGTGGACAGCAGCCGCAGGGAACAGGGACCCTGGGAAGGAGGTCGAATAATCAGAATAGGGACAATGAGGAAAATCCTAGACCTAGAGTAGACCTGGCTACCTTGAAAAAGACGACAAAGTGCCATCAGTGTCAGCAGGTGGGACATTGGAAACGCGAGTGTCCCTATAACCCTGAAAATGGAGAATTAGAATTGGAGGACGAGGAAGCTCAGAGCAGCACGGGGAAAGGGACAACAATATCCAAGGGAAAGATGGTCAAAGGGGGGACTTCAGCTCCTCGAGCCCAGTTCCCTCAACCACCCAGAATAGCGACAGGGGGAAAGACCTATAGACAGATGCCACTTTTTGTAGGAGGAGAGGAGTGTTATTATGTTGATCCGTTGACTGGACATCGTGTGAGTAGAACGGAGGACTGTACCCTCGGGGCAGTTCTAGAGGTGGACCAAAGGGGACCCTATGTGGAGGCAGAAGTAGCAGGGTGTCCTACGACCTTCTTGGTGGACACGGGGGCCACTCGATCTACTCTGAGCTCGGCAGTGGTTCCGGACCTGCCAATGTCAGTGGAAACCATTCAAGTGGTAGGAGTCGCCAATCGGAGAATAACTAGTCCTTTGACGGAGCCAGTATTAGTGAAAATAGGGAAATACAGCGATGAGCATCAGTTTGTGGTCTGTGACTCTAGCCATGTGTGTTTGTTGGGAAGAGACTTATTGTGCAAACTAAATTGTACGATATATTGCACACCTCAGGGAGTGGAAGTACAGACTAACGACGACGATGCCGACTTCAAGGTTGCGAACTCAAGGGTATGCGTAGAGCTGTATCCTACCTTGACAGTGGAAGAGCTTCCATGGGACTTAAGAGATACGGTGTCATCTGAAGAGTGGGATTTCACTGGGGAAGAGATAGGACTGATCAAAGGAGTGGAGCCAGTGAAAATCATGATAAAACCAAATGTTGAATATCCAAGAACTCCTCAATATAAATTGACCCCGGAGACGATTGCAGGAATAAAGCCTGTGATTGACTCCATGATTAGACAGGGAATATTGAAAGAAATCGTGGGTAGTCCATGTAACTCCCCGATTATGGGTTTGCAGAATCCTAGTGGGAAATTCAGAATAGTGCAGGACCTCCGAAAGATTAATAACATAGTTGTTTTGTGTTGTCCAGTGGTACCGAATCCATCAGTGATATTGTTTCAGATACCATTCCATGCTGAGTGGTTCACAGTGATAGACCTTTGCCAGGCCTTCTTTTCTATCCCATTAGATGAAGAGAGCCAATTTTTTTTCGCATTTAAGCTGGAAAATCGCGTATTAACATGGTGTCGTATCCCACAGGGGTATACAGAAAGCCCATCGATTTTTAACCAGCTGCTGAAGAAAAATCTTGAACGTCTAGTACTGCCACAGAACTCGGTTCTAGTCCAGTACATAGACGACCTACTTGTTGCGTCAGAAACAGAGGAAGCTTGTAAAATAGACACCATCACCTTGCTGAATCACTTAGCTGAGAACGGACACAAGGTGTCACCGAGCAAGTTACAGTACTGCTTGACGGAAGTACAGTACTTGGGTCACAGGATTGAAAAAGGGAAACGGAAAGTGTCGGCAGACAGGATAGAGGCGATCATGAAGATGAATTCGCCAACGACACAAAGAGAGGTCAGGATGTTTCTAGGAATGGTTGGGTATTGCCGACAGTGGATAGCTAACTTTTCCCTGAAAGCAAAACCCTTGCAAAAACTGACGCACAAGGAGGTGAGTGATCCGGTACCATGGGACAAGGACTGTTTGATGGCATTCTTGCAGCTGAGAGAGGACTTGTGTCGTGCTCCTGCTCTGGGAATGCCGGATTACGAAAAAACGTTCTTGCTTTACTGCTGCGAAAGAGAAGGTTGTGCTTTGTCGGTTCTAGCCCAAATTCATGGAAATGCCCGTAGACCAGTTGCATACTTCTCGGCTACTTTAGATCCAGTAGCCGCAGCGTTGCCCGGATGTCTCAAATCCGTTGCTGCAACGGGTGTCAGCATTGAGAGGTGTGAGAGTATAGTCATGGGACACCAGTTAGTGGTGTATGTACCTCATTCTGTGGAACTGTTAATGACCAGGACCAAGACACAGCATCTGACAAATAACAGGCTCACGCGCTACGAGCAAGTCATTCTTGCTGCGGAGAACGTGACCCTTAAGAGATGCTCTGTTTTGAATCCTGCCACCTTGATGCCACTTCCAAATGACATAGAAGATGAAGAATGTGAAGATCACGATTGCCTTGATGTGACTGAACTATGCACCAAACCAAGACCAGATATTGTAGATGAGCCATTGACCGACCCAGATGAAATTTTCTTTGTTGATGGCTCATGTGTAAGAGACAATATCGGTCCGTTGAGAGCAGCTTATGCTGTTTGCACCATTACTGGAGTTGTGGAAGCCGCTTGCCTGGAAGGAGTACCCTCCGCTCAGGTAGCTGAAATCATTGCATTGACCCGCGCCTGTATAGCAGGCAGCAAAATTCGAGTCACCATTTACACCGACAGCCAATATGGTTTCGGGGTAGTTCATGACTATGGGCAATTGTGGTCTCAAAGAGGTTACATGACTTCTTCAGGATCACCTATTCGAAATGGGGAATTTGTACGATTGTTGTTAGAAGCATTACAAGGTCCGGCAGCCATTGCCGTTGTTAAATATTCAGCCCATTCCAAAGGTACTGATTTTGTGTCCCAGGGAAACAGATACGCAGACGAGGTTGCACGTTATTGTGCAGAGCAAGGATACTCTTTTACAGAGGAAGAAGTAGGAGGGACACAGGAAAAGACAGAGTTAACTATGATGTTGGAAACTGTAGACACCTGGGACGATTTAAAGGGCATACAAGAGAATGCAACAGATTTTGAGAAAAAGACATGGGAAACTGCAGGCTGTGTAAAAAGTGAAATGGACTTTTGGGTTTCAGCAGACGGAAGGGCAGTATTACCAAATGAGTTAGTGAGTCCTATGGCAAGACAGATACATGGTCCGGTACATCTAGGTAGAGATGCTATGCTTCGGGTATTTAGACAAACATGGTATAACCCCAAGTTTAGAGTAGCCGCAGAAGCAGTGTGCCAGCGATGTGTAACCTGCCAACAGCTGAACGTAGGAAAGAGAACACCAGTCACGTTGAGTCACATAGGGAGGTCTGGGGGCCCGTTCAACCGGATGCAACTAGACTTCATTGAAATGCCAAAATGTAACCGCCTCCGATACGTTCTGGTGGTTGTCTGCATATTTTCCAGATGGGTCGAGGCTTACCCTACACGCAGGTGTGACACACTCACAGTAGCAAAGTTATTGCTTAGGGAGTTAATACCGCGCTTCGGGGTGCCGGCCTCTTTGGAATCAGATAGGGGAACGCATTTCAACAGCGAAATTGTGAAGATGCTCTGCTCAGCATTGAATATTGATCAGAAGCTGCACTGTAGTTATCGACCAGAAGCTTCAGGAATTGTGGAGCAGATTAATGGGACGATAAAGTCCAGAATTGCTAAAGTGTGCTCATCGACATCTCTGAGCTGGCCTGATGCACTGCCATTAGTACTTATGAGCATACGTAGCACACCAGACAGGAGAACCGGTCTCTCTCCTCATGAAGTGTTAATGGGGAGGGCTATGAGACTGCCATCAGTTCCAACCGCAGCTTTATTGAATATCACATATGATCTGATCCTGGATTATTGCAAGGGACTTTCTGATGCCATTCATTCTGTGTCTCTTCAGGTGCAGGCTGCTGAAATCCCATCATCTCAAGACCTGTGCCACGACCTGTGCCCTGGTGATCGGGTCGTGGTGAAGAAGCACGTCAGAAAGAATTGCTTAGACGTGCGTTGGCGAGGACCCTACCAGATCATCTTAACATCGAATACTGCTGTTAAGGTCGGAGGGCTGCCCAACTGGATTCACGCCTCCCATACGCGGAGAGTTCCAGCACCCCTGGAAGAAACAGCTCCTCTCTCGGATGAAAATCCAAGTGTGGACGAAGAATCGATAGAGGGGACCAGCCAAGCTGTGGGGGTGTCGGAGGAAGCTGGGAGCGTGTCAGATCCAGTGGAAGAAGGACAAGACGACAGTGAAACTGACGTTGCCACAGAAGGAGAAAGCAGCTGTGAGTACGAAACAGACCCTGATCAAGCTGGAAGTGATCTAGAGTCGGGTGTGAGGACAAGAGGCAGGAGAACAAGGCGTTGAGAGACCAGGTGGCCTGAAAGGAGAAGGAGGCCGAGCCTAAAGTCAACTCCAGAGAGAACCCTTGCTCCCATATCCGAAGACTCAGACCTGGAAGAAGGTGCACAGAACTCAGAAGCGGAGGGTCCAAGGAGATCAAGGAGGGTGCGTGTACACTGCAGAAGATACGCCACTCCTGAGTGGACCTACCTAGCAGCAGATGTCGTGTGCACAGAGATCCGGGAGGGTGAGGGAGGTGACAGTGATCAGCACTGACCCCATCATCAAGTTGGAAGTAGCGTTGTTGGTGCCTGGAGTTGAAGCTGAAGGGTTACTAACACTTACTATCCCCAACCCTCCTTACCTGAGCCGAATAAGGGAACTAGTTTTAAACAGAGTAGAATTTCCGACTTTTGGTACAAGAGTATCAGCACTCGAGGAGACCATTCTTTGCTTAGAAATATTAGAATACGCTATTAGAGCCGCTGGAACAAGCACCATTGTAGACACCTAAAGACTTTGTAAGTAAAAAAAGAAAAAAGATTGAGAAGATAACCTAGAGTCCAGTGGAAGAAGAGAAAATTTAGGGACCTTTCCATTTAGTTGACGGAGAAGGGCTAGGGTTGTCTGTTGTCGCGGTTTAAGAGACTGATTTCAAAAGAGATTGCCAGCTTCCCGAGGTGTAATTCAAGAAAGACTGAATGAATAAAAAGAGACTGTTGAAGAGATAAAAAGAAAGGACTTTGCGTTGGAAAAGAGACTAAAAACTACACTGTCTGAAGAACATGGAGGCCGGCAACTCGAACCACAAAGCGAAATGTATAATAGGTACACTTTTAGCGGGAGTTATTCTTCTTATAGCTTTAGTAGTCACTGTATCATATA
Organism: Lissotriton vulgaris; assembly: GCF_964263255.1. NCBI lineage: Eukaryota > Metazoa > Chordata > Amphibia > Caudata > Salamandridae > Lissotriton > Lissotriton vulgaris. The sequence continues at coordinate 1,019,284,857 of NC_141691.1, read as the reverse complement.
TAGTGGGGCATGAGAATGTGACGAAAGCTACAGAAGCAAAGGTTGTGGTAACATCAAAACCTACTACTGCTAGTAAAAAGGAGGACAATGCAATACAGGAGAAGGCTTTACTAGCAGCAGAAGCTCGTAGGTTACATGTAGATGAGTCACAGGGAAACTTCAAGTCGAACGCTTATGCCAAACTGTTGTATGAATACATTGATGTTATGGAGGCGAAAGACTGTTACGTTTGTATGCAGTTACCAGCCTCTGTAGACGAAGGTATTAGGTATCATCATCTCCCATTGACTTATGGGATTACATGTAGTTTGTTGCTTAGTGTATTTTATGGACGAGATAGCTTTGAATATTATTTTTCAAATTTTGATGCAGTATTACCAGAAGTCCCGAACTATAAGCACCTAAATAAATGGGACTATCATAAAAGTGAGGATCGATTAGGGAAATTTTTCATTCCTTGGAGAACTTTAGATACTTCACATGCCCGAAGAAATGATTTGACCTGCAAGGTATCAGAAATTGAGAAAAAGTTTATAGGGCAGGTGGATGATCGATATAGGAGGCAGAAGATTCTAAAGGCTTCTAGCCAATGGAAAACCGATTGGACTGAGGAGGAGAAGTTACACAAAAGAAAGGGTAGTAACGGTCCAATAGCTTTAGATCGAACACAAAAAGGGAAGCTATGTATACATAGAGGCAAGACCTACTATGAAAATGTATTCGTGGGAGAAGTAAGTTGTGAACATGCCTTCCAATTAAAGTACTACTCAAAGGATTTCTTAAAGGGGATGCAAGTGATCCCAAATGTGTATTTTGTCTGTGGAAGAAATGCCTATGTGAAACTACCAGACAATTGGTATGGTTCATGCTATTTGGCAATTGTTTTCCCCAAAATATATCATGCTAAGGATTTAGAAATCATAGAGGGAAAAGCTCAGACCAGAGGGAGAAGGGATGTAGGCGATGCTGAGGTAGTTGGAGATGTATTCGGCGCTATGTTCCCTCTTCTAGGGTTAATACTGAATGATGTCAAGATCAGGAGATTGGCAACAGTTGTAGATAGATTATCTGCCAGTACTGCTAGATCTTTAATGCTGGTGGAAGGGGAGATGCAATCGATAAGGGCAATGGTTCTTCAAATCCGACTTGCTGTAGACGTTCTGTTAGCCAAAGAGGGCGGAGTCTGTAAGGCTTTGAAGGTCCAGGAATGCTGCACTTACATTCCAGACAATTCAAAACCTCTTGAGAAGTACATACGAAATATTACTGAGATACACCATGAAATAGAAGATCTGACAAGAGTAAATGTGTGGGAAAAAGTGGGTCATGGAATGGGTAAAGTTGGAGGTTGGTTCGCCAACCTAGGGAAAAGCTTTATATGGTACATTTTAAAGCCTATCATCATAATAGTGATCTGTGTAATCATATTGTGGGGGTTAGTGAGGTTGTACCAATGGTACAGAGCAAATAGGTTGCAAAGATCCATGAGAGAACAGGAACAGACTGGCTGCGATGCAAGATAACCAGTACAGGAGTCTGAGGGCTCTAGAAATGATAAAACGAGGGAGCATTGCAACAAGTTCTGTCTGATACAATTCAATGATGGTGTTGTGATGGTGATGACCCCTAAAGGGCATCAAAGGGGGGAACTGAGAGAGCGCAATTTGAGAAAAATGTATAAGTGCACCATATTTACAAGCCAGATGCACGAATTTAGTTAAAGCACTTAAAAGTGTTGAAAATATATAGAAGTACATATACTCATGAGTGTTTAATCAATGTGGAATGCATATCTTAGAGTGTGAAACTAATTGTAGTAATGTTTAGAAATGCTAGAATGTTATTAGAATCCATGTTATGTAGCTGCTGCAGATGAAAATGTGATGCTGCTAAACGTAGAAAAATGCAGGCCTCATGGCAATGTATGAAGAACGAAAATAAATGTGCCTTTGCAGTTCACATCCAATGGATTACTACTGTTACTTTAGAATATTATTGATCATACGTTAGAAATCATGTTTGTAGAAGTGTTTTCATATAATCAGAGTGTATTAAGTAGAATTGTTTTAGTTTTAAGAAATAAAGGTTCACAGAGTGCAGGCCTCTTGCAAAGTAATTTAGTAGGCCTGGAAAGATAAAGTTGCTTCTTTGATCTGCACGTGTTAGCTAGAATCGAGTCTCGTTAGGCATAAAATTGTCATCTATGTTCGAAGTTTTACGACCTGAATAGATAACTGGAGGTTGGAATTTGGGGCCCAATTCATGGGTGTCTGTTTGCAGGTGCGAGGGGGTTCCAATCAAGAGAGTGATGAATAGAGCTCTGTCCGTGGTGACAGGCACAGACCTGGAGGAGGTTCCAGGAATTTAATGGGGGGTACCGGCGAGCGGAGAAGAAGCCTGGGAAGCAAGGTCAACGCTAACAAGAGGCCCAGAGGAGTATCAGTATGGAAAAAGCTAGAACCGAAACCACGTGAGATGTGTACGTGAGGGGTGTCTCTGAGGGGCGTTTCAACAAGACTTGTGATTTTGTATTAGGGACAGCACCCTGGGGTGGAGTTAGAGCAGATGGCCTGAGGACCCTTAGAGAGCGGATGGGTAGGCTGAGAGGGCATGACTGCAATGCACAGAATTACATCAGAGACTAAGGGAAAGTGAGTGAACTTCTTTGGAAGTCACCACGGCTGACACCTTTTTTAGCTTAAGATTCTGTTAAGTAGGGATGTCACTTGGTCTAGTGTAGGGACAGTCTAACCTGAACTTTCTTTTGTTGTAAATGACGCTTAAATTACAACTTGTGTCTATTCTTGTAAACCTGCTGATTTTCGAGTTGGTCTTAGTGATATTTTTCTGTCGCTTAAGATCATTCAGAGAATTTATGTTTGTTTTGGTGCCAGTATACCTGATGAACCTTTTATTGAGATGTTTGTATCTCCAGTTAACTTTGGCTTTATAATAAAACTTTAAAACTGATCCGTGGTAAGTGGTTTTTCAGAGTCGTGCCAATTATTGGTTTGATTAACCTGGTAGTGGATTGTTTTTACTCTATGACAGGCAACAAAGATTCAGTCGACCTAAGTGAGGATTTAGATCTAAAGAAATCAGATAGGAGATCAAAAATCCCGCCTTTCCACCTGCTTCAAGCAGGCGCAGGGTTTTGACGCAGCATTGGCCTGAAAGTGACTGAGTGAAATCTTATAGATTTCACTCAGCCAATTTTGCGAGGCGCACCTGCCCCGGAACGCCCACCCTGCGCTGGAACGCCCACAAATGGCGCAGGGCTTTACAACGTGACGCATCTGCCTAGATGCGTCACGTTGTAAATGGGTCATAGGGATGCGCCACGTTTACGCCGCAGTTGCGTGACGCAAACGTGGCGCATTCCCAACATAAATCTGCCCCTTTGAGTTTTCTGTACAGTGCTGGTGCAGAATGACTCGGTGACTTTTTTGTCTGCATCCTCAGTGCATACATTAACTCAAAATATCTCTGTTATTGCTGTTATATTTTTTGGTGCAAAGCCCTGTCTATCATAGGAATTAGACCCATTGGTGATTGCATAAGAATGCCGGCGTACCACCCACGGAAAACCCGCTTGACATAAAGTCATACAAAGTCGTGCAAACCTCTAATAGCCTTGATAAATCCACCAAAAAGAAAAACACAGATGCCTTCAGAGCATGCCCAGTATAGAAAACGCTATCATGATGCGGTTCCATGCAAACCATAGTTGTGGTTGCAACAAGCACCGTTTTTGCTTTTTTCTGTTTTATTTGCAGGCGCATCAGTTGCTTCGATGTCTGACACAATGTCATTGGTTCCCATCTAAAGACCCAGATGTTAAAAGACCGGGCAAATGAAATGAAGAGTTAAAATCGTGTTGCTATTTGGGCACACTTGTGGTTCTAAAACCGTGGGGCACATATTGAAAACACGTGAAATAAACAGATAGTACTTTTTTTATTACAAGCAAGCTAAACAGTGTGCAATACAAAGAGGAAAGGACGTCACATCCGAGACTAGAGGCATCGTTAAAGCGCACATAAATTATGTCGGTCACGTGCCCAAAGTAGACTATCCATTGTCCGTAGTTATTTAACCTGGTCATGACCCTTGGTGACATGCTCGTGACCCTAACCTTTATAAATGGGTTTGCACTAGTCACTACCAAAAGCCTTGCACAGTCTAATCAATGCAAAATGGATTTAGAAAGACTGTCATCTGCATCTTGAAAAGGTACCCCATAACAATCAATGCCTTTTCAGAGGCAGGTGCGGATTGAGCCAGAGGCACTGCTGTACAGAGCTAATAAATATTGATCTGAATTCAGATGGGGTTCACTTTGTAGGTGCAGCGTCATTATTTTCCCCGATAATTTATTAATGGCATGATTTGTATGATTGGTAAAAAAGTACTATTTCGTCACTGTGACCTCTGTTTTAAGTGTACTTATTCGGAAGGGTTGCAATGCTTAAATGTTTCTGGGCAAATCTGTTCTGTTAAATAATTTGAAACTTAAAATATTGATTATTAAGCTAAAATCTGTTTTGAGCGACAATATCTGACTTCAAATTTGCATGTATGGGATTCAAAAGAGCACAGGCCTAGCCAAAAAGCAATGCCGCTTTATACAAACAAGCGCTGACAGACTCAATAGGTCATATCTGATGTTTTGCTTGCTGTTTTGCACAAACATATGCAATAGAGAATAAAAAAGTAAAAGTCATTTAAAGTAAAAACGTTGCCATGTAAACATAGTACAATGAAGTATACAAAAAAATGATGGATCGAATGCTTGAATCATTCTCAGCCACTAGTAATTTTCGGGCCCTCATCCCATTCAATCCTCATTTTGCTCACCAAGCCACCTCAGTTTGGACCCAACCATATGCAAATCAGTCTTCACCCTGCTCCAGTGGAAACAGTTCTGCCTGAATTGCACAGCCAGGTGCTCCCTGGATAGGAACACAAGCAACCTAGGATCGTTTTTACCCTTTTAGGGCTCATCAGTCAGATAGAGCTTGATTCCAGTGACACAGTGTGCACAGTACCCTCATCTGGGCATACCCGTCCGACCTAGTGCAACACAATGAAGTATACAGAAAGTGATGGATGGAATGCTTAAATTCATCTCAACCTATGGTAATTACTTGTGGCTGCATCCCAGTCCATTGTGATCTTGCACATAATGCCACCTTCATTTTGTTCTAGCCATATGCAAATTAAGTATGACCCTCTTCCAGACATGGGTCCCGTGCAGTGTGTCACTGGAACCAAGTGATACCTAGCTGCTGAGCTTTAATATGGGCAAAACCGGTCCTAGGCTGCTTGTGTTCTGGTTCAGGGAAGGCCTGGCCTGGCAGGTCGGGCTGGACTTTTGCATGGTGTGCAAAATATAGATAGACTGGGATGCAAACTAAGTAATTACCAATGGCTAAGATTAAATCAAGCATTCCATTCATCTCTTTTTGTATGCGTTAATCTAAAGATGGTATTCACACATATTTACAAAAAGTGTAAGTAAATGTTGACACATCACAAAAGTATACACATTAAACGAAAGCAGAAAGAAAAGCACAGGTTGTTCTACTATCCCCGACACAGGAGTGGACTACTTTCTAAGCGGATGTGCACATGTGCAACAAATAAATGTTCTCACTCACAGTTAAGAGAGCCAATGGCTATTGTAGAAAGAGCAATTGCCCCATGCTGTACGCTCTGGTGGGAGGAAGCGAAATGTGAATGGCACATTGCAAAGACATTTATGTACATATATATATATATATATATTCAATGAAAAAACCATAGGTTATAGACCATATATAGTTAGGAATTAGCATTTACAAAACCTTGAAAATTCAATGAAAAAACCATAGGTTATAGACCATATATAGTTAGGGATTAGCATTTACAAAACCTTATTTTACTCGCACAAAACCATTGAAATTCGCATATATAGTTAGTTGCACTAACTATATATTGCGCACCCGCAATCCACTGCTGATGATGTCACATGTTACATCATTCATGACATGGTCAGTGACATCACTGATGACATCACTGATGACATCTCAAATGACATCACTGATGACATCACTGATGAC